>NC_143437.1:110375377-111046336 GCF_987193195.1 Phasianus colchicus | reverse complement strand
CCCTAACCCTAACCCTAACCCTAACCCTAACCCTAACCCTAACCCTAACCCTAACCCTAACCCTAACCCTAACCCTAACCCTAACCCTAACCCTAACCCTAACCCTAACCCTAACCCTAACCCTAACCCTAACCCTAACCCTAACCCTAACCCTAACCCTAACCCTAACCCTAACCCTAACCCTAACCCTAACCCTAACCCTAACCCTAACCCTAACCCTAACCCTAACCCTAACCCTAACCCTAACCCTAACCCTAACCCTAACCCTAACCCTAACCCTAACCCTAACCCTAACCCTAACCCTAACCCTAACCCTAACCCTAACCCTAACCCTAACCCTAACCCTAACCCTAACCCTAACCCTAACCCTAACCCTAACCCTAACCCTAACCCTAACCCTAACCCTAACCCTAACCCTAACCCTAACCCTAACCCTAACCCTAACCCTAACCCTAACCCTAACCCTAACCCTAACCCTAACCCTAACCCTAACCCTAACCCTAACCCTAACCCTAACCCTAACCCTAACCCTAACCCTAACCCTAACCCTAACCCTAACCCTAACCCTAACCCTAACCCTAACCCTAACCCTAACCCTAACCCTAACCCTAACCCTAACCCTAACCCTAACCCTAACCCTAACCCTAACCCTAACCCTAACCCTAACCCTAACCCTAACCCTAACCCTAACCCTAACCCTAACCCTAACCCTAACCCTAACCCTAACCCTAACCCTAACCCTAACCCTAACCCTAACCCTAACCCTAACCCTAACCCTAACCCTAACCCTAACCCTAACCCTAACCCTAACCCTAACCCTAACCCTAACCCTAACCCTAACCCTAACCCTAACCCTAACCCTAACCCTAACCCTAACCCTAACCCTAACCCTAACCCTAACCCTAACCCTAACCCTAACCCTAACCCTAACCCTAACCCTAACCCTAACCCTAACCCTAACCCTAACCCTAACCCTAACCCTAACCCTAACCCTAACCCTAACCCTAACCCTAACCCTAACCCTAACCCTAACCCTAACCCTAACCCTAACCCTAACCCTAACCCTAACCCTAACCCTAACCCTAACCCTAACCCTAACCCTAACCCTAACCCTAACCCTAACCCTAACCCTAACCCTAACCCTAACCCTAACCCTAACCCTAACCCTAACCCTAACCCTAACCCTAACCCTAACCCTAACCCTAACCCTAACCCTAACCCTAACCCTAACCCTAACCCTAACCCTAACCCTAACCCTAACCCTAACCCTAACCCTAACCCTAACCCTAACCCTAACCCTAACCCTAACCCTAACCCTAACCCTAACCCTAACCCTAACCCTAACCCTAACCCTAACCCTAACCCTAACCCTAACCCTAACCCTAACCCTAACCCTAACCCTAACCCTAACCCTAACCCTAACCCTAACCCTAACCCTAACCCTAACCCTAACCCTAACCCTAACCCTAACCCTAACCCTAACCCTAACCCTAACCCTAACCCTAACCCTAACCCTAACCCTAACCCTAACCCTAACCCTAACCCTAACCCTAACCCTAACCCTAACCCTAACCCTAACCCTAACCCTAACCCTAACCCTAACCCTAACCCTAACCCTAACCCTAACCCTAACCCTAACCCTAACCCTAACCCTAACCCTAACCCTAACCCTAACCCTAACCCTAACCCTAACCCTAACCCTAACCCTAACCCTAACCCTAACCCTAACCCTAACCCTAACCCTAACCCTAACCCTAACCCTAACCCTAACCCTAACCCTAACCCTAACCCTAACCCTAACCCTAACCCTAACCCTAACCCTAACCCTAACCCTAACCCTAACCCTAACCCTAACCCTAACCCTAACCCTAACCCTAACCCTAACCCTAACCCTAACCCTAACCCTAACCCTAACCCTAACCCTAACCCTAACCCTAACCCTAACCCTAACCCTAACCCTAACCCTAACCCTAACCCTAACCCTAACCCTAACCCTAACCCTAACCCTAACCCTAACCCTAACCCTAACCCTAACCCTAACCCTAACCCTAACCCTAACCCTAACCCTAACCCTAACCCTAACCCTAACCCTAACCCTAACCCTAACCCTAACCCTAACCCTAACCCTAACCCTAACCCTAACCCTAACCCTAACCCTAACCCTAACCCTAACCCTAACCCTAACCCTAACCCTAACCCTAACCCTAACCCTAACCCTAACCCTAACCCTAACCCTAACCCTAACCCTAACCCTAACCCTAACCCTAACCCTAACCCTAACCCTAACCCTAACCCTAACCCTAACCCTAACCCTAACCCTAACCCTAACCCTAACCCTAACCCTAACCCTAACCCTAACCCTAACCCTAACCCTAACCCTAACCCTAACCCTAACCCTAACCCTAACCCTAACCCTAACCCTAACCCTAACCCTAACCCTAACCCTAACCCTAACCCTAACCCTAACCCTAACCCTAACCCTAACCCTAACCCTAACCCTAACCCTAACCCTAACCCTAACCCTAACCCTAACCCTAACCCTAACCCTAACCCTAACCCTAACCCTAACCCTAACCCTAACCCTAACCCTAACCCTAACCCTAACCCTAACCCTAACCCTAACCCTAACCCTAACCCTAACCCTAACCCTAACCCTAACCCTAACCCTAACCCTAACCCTAACCCTAACCCTAACCCTAACCCTAACCCTAACCCTAACCCTAACCCTAACCCTAACCCTAACCCTAACCCTAACCCTAACCCTAACCCTAACCCTAACCCTAACCCTAACCCTAACCCTAACCCTAACCCTAACCCTAACCCTAACCCTAACCCTAACCCTAACCCTAACCCTAACCCTAACCCTAACCCTAACCCTAACCCTAACCCTAACCCTAACCCTAACCCTAACCCTAACCCTAACCCTAACCCTAACCCTAACCCTAACCCTAACCCTAACCCTAACCCTAACCCTAACCCTAACCCTAACCCTAACCCTAACCCTAACCCTAACCCTAACCCTAACCCTAACCCTAACCCTAACCCTAACCCTAACCCTAACCCTAACCCTAACCCTAACCCTAACCCTAACCCTAACCCTAACCCTAACCCTAACCCTAACCCTAACCCTAACCCTAACCCTAACCCTAACCCTAACCCTAACCCTAACCCTAACCCTAACCCTAACCCTAACCCTAACCCTAACCCTAACCCTAACCCTAACCCTAACCCTAACCCTAACCCTAACCCTAACCCTAACCCTAACCCTAACCCTAACCCTAACCCTAACCCTAACCCTAACCCTAACCCTAACCCTAACCCTAACCCTAACCCTAACCCTAACCCTAACCCTAACCCTAACCCTAACCCTAACCCTAACCCTAACCCTAACCCTAACCCTAACCCTAACCCTAACCCTAACCCTAACCCTAACCCTAACCCTAACCCTAACCCTAACCCTAACCCTAACCCTAACCCTAACCCTAACCCTAACCCTAACCCTAACCCTAACCCTAACCCTAACCCTAACCCTAACCCTAACCCTAACCCTAACCCTAACCCTAACCCTAACCCTAACCCTAACCCTAACCCTAACCCTAACCCTAACCCTAACCCTAACCCTAACCCTAACCCTAACCCTAACCCTAACCCTAACCCTAACCCTAACCCTAACCCTAACCCTAACCCTAACCCTAACCCTAACCCTAACCCTAACCCTAACCCTAACCCTAACCCTAACCCTAACCCTAACCCTAACCCTAACCCTAACCCTAACCCTAACCCTAACCCTAACCCTAACCCTAACCCTAACCCTAACCCTAACCCTAACCCTAACCCTAACCCTAACCCTAACCCTAACCCTAACCCTAACCCTAACCCTAACCCTAACCCTAACCCTAACCCTAACCCTAACCCTAACCCTAACCCTAACCCTAACCCTAACCCTAACCCTAACCCTAACCCTAACCCTAACCCTAACCCTAACCCTAACCCTAACCCTAACCCTAACCCTAACCCTAACCCTAACCCTAACCCTAACCCTAACCCTAACCCTAACCCTAACCCTAACCCTAACCCTAACCCTAACCCTAACCCTAACCCTAACCCTAACCCTAACCCTAACCCTAACCCTAACCCTAACCCTAACCCTAACCCTAACCCTAACCCTAACCCTAACCCTAACCCTAACCCTAACCCTAACCCTAACCCTAACCCTAACCCTAACCCTAACCCTAACCCTAACCCTAACCCTAACCCTAACCCTAACCCTAACCCTAACCCTAACCCTAACCCTAACCCTAACCCTAACCCTAACCCTAACCCTAACCCTAACCCTAACCCTAACCCTAACCCTAACCCTAACCCTAACCCTAACCCTAACCCTAACCCTAACCCTAACCCTAACCCTAACCCTAACCCTAACCCTAACCCTAACCCTAACCCTAACCCTAACCCTAACCCTAACCCTAACCCTAACCCTAACCCTAACCCTAACCCTAACCCTAACCCTAACCCTAACCCTAACCCTAACCCTAACCCTAACCCTAACCCTAACCCTAACCCTAACCCTAACCCTAACCCTAACCCTAACCCTAACCCTAACCCTAACCCTAACCCTAACCCTAACCCTAACCCTAACCCTAACCCTAACCCTAACCCTAACCCTAACCCTAACCCTAACCCTAACCCTAACCCTAACCCTAACCCTAACCCTAACCCTAACCCTAACCCTAACCCTAACCCTAACCCTAACCCTAACCCTAACCCTAACCCTAACCCTAACCCTAACCCTAACCCTAACCCTAACCCTAACCCTAACCCTAACCCTAACCCTAACCCTAACCCTAACCCTAACCCTAACCCTAACCCTAACCCTAACCCTAACCCTAACCCTAACCCTAACCCTAACCCTAACCCTAACCCTAACCCTAACCCTAACCCTAACCCTAACCCTAACCCTAACCCTAACCCTAACCCTAACCCTAACCCTAACCCTAACCCTAACCCTAACCCTAACCCTAACCCTAACCCTAACCCTAACCCTAACCCTAACCCTAACCCTAACCCTAACCCTAACCCTAACCCTAACCCTAACCCTAACCCTAACCCTAACCCTAACCCTAACCCTAACCCTAACCCTAACCCTAACCCTAACCCTAACCCTAACCCTAACCCTAACCCTAACCCTAACCCTAACCCTAACCCTAACCCTAACCCTAACCCTAACCCTAACCCTAACCCTAACCCTAACCCTAACCCTAACCCTAACCCTAACCCTAACCCTAACCCTAACCCTAACCCTAACCCTAACCCTAACCCTAACCCTAACCCTAACCCTAACCCTAACCCTAACCCTAACCCTAACCCTAACCCTAACCCTAACCCTAACCCTAACCCTAACCCTAACCCTAACCCTAACCCTAACCCTAACCCTAACCCTAACCCTAACCCTAACCCTAACCCTAACCCTAACCCTAACCCTAACCCTAACCCTAACCCTAACCCTAACCCTAACCCTAACCCTAACCCTAACCCTAACCCTAACCCTAACCCTAACCCTAACCCTAACCCTAACCCTAACCCTAACCCTAACCCTAACCCTAACCCTAACCCTAACCCTAACCCTAACCCTAACCCTAACCCTAACCCTAACCCTAACCCTAACCCTAACCCTAACCCTAACCCTAACCCTAACCCTAACCCTAACCCTAACCCTAACCCTAACCCTAACCCTAACCCTAACCCTAACCCTAACCCTAACCCTAACCCTAACCCTAACCCTAACCCTAACCCTAACCCTAACCCTAACCCTAACCCTAACCCTAACCCTAACCCTAACCCTAACCCTAACCCTAACCCTAACCCTAACCCTAACCCTAACCCTAACCCTAACCCTAACCCTAACCCTAACCCTAACCCTAACCCTAACCCTAACCCTAACCCTAACCCTAACCCTAACCCTAACCCTAACCCTAACCCTAACCCTAACCCTAACCCTAACCCTAACCCTAACCCTAACCCTAACCCTAACCCTAACCCTAACCCTAACCCTAACCCTAACCCTAACCCTAACCCTAACCCTAACCCTAACCCTAACCCTAACCCTAACCCTAACCCTAACCCTAACCCTAACCCTAACCCTAACCCTAACCCTAACCCTAACCCTAACCCTAACCCTAACCCTAACCCTAACCCTAACCCTAACCCTAACCCTAACCCTAACCCTAACCCTAACCCTAACCCTAACCCTAACCCTAACCCTAACCCTAACCCTAACCCTAACCCTAACCCTAACCCTAACCCTAACCCTAACCCTAACCCTAACCCTAACCCTAACCCTAACCCTAACCCTAACCCTAACCCTAACCCTAACCCTAACCCTAACCCTAACCCTAACCCTAACCCTAACCCTAACCCTAACCCTAACCCTAACCCTAACCCTAACCCTAACCCTAACCCTAACCCTAACCCTAACCCTAACCCTAACCCTAACCCTAACCCTAACCCTAACCCTAACCCTAACCCTAACCCTAACCCTAACCCTAACCCTAACCCTAACCCTAACCCTAACCCTAACCCTAACCCTAACCCTAACCCTAACCCTAACCCTAACCCTAACCCTAACCCTAACCCTAACCCTAACCCTAACCCTAACCCTAACCCTAACCCTAACCCTAACCCTAACCCTAACCCTAACCCTAACCCTAACCCTAACCCTAACCCTAACCCTAACCCTAACCCTAACCCTAACCCTAACCCTAACCCTAACCCTAACCCTAACCCTAACCCTAACCCTAACCCTAACCCTAACCCTAACCCTAACCCTAACCCTAACCCTAACCCTAACCCTAACCCTAACCCTAACCCTAACCCTAACCCTAACCCTAACCCTAACCCTAACCCTAACCCTAACCCTAACCCTAACCCTAACCCTAACCCTAACCCTAACCCTAACCCTAACCCTAACCCTAACCCTAACCCTAACCCTAACCCTAACCCTAACCCTAACCCTAACCCTAACCCTAACCCTAACCCTAACCCTAACCCTAACCCTAACCCTAACCCTAACCCTAACCCTAACCCTAACCCTAACCCTAACCCTAACCCTAACCCTAACCCTAACCCTAACCCTAACCCTAACCCTAACCCTAACCCTAACCCTAACCCTAACCCTAACCCTAACCCTAACCCTAACCCTAACCCTAACCCTAACCCTAACCCTAACCCTAACCCTAACCCTAACCCTAACCCTAACCCTAACCCTAACCCTAACCCTAACCCTAACCCTAACCCTAACCCTAACCCTAACCCTAACCCTAACCCTAACCCTAACCCTAACCCTAACCCTAACCCTAACCCTAACCCTAACCCTAACCCTAACCCTAACCCTAACCCTAACCCTAACCCTAACCCTAACCCTAACCCTAACCCTAACCCTAACCCTAACCCTAACCCTAACCCTAACCCTAACCCTAACCCTAACCCTAACCCTAACCCTAACCCTAACCCTAACCCTAACCCTAACCCTAACCCTAACCCTAACCCTAACCCTAACCCTAACCCTAACCCTAACCCTAACCCTAACCCTAACCCTAACCCTAACCCTAACCCTAACCCTAACCCTAACCCTAACCCTAACCCTAACCCTAACCCTAACCCTAACCCTAACCCTAACCCTAACCCTAACCCTAACCCTAACCCTAACCCTAACCCTAACCCTAACCCTAACCCTAACCCTAACCCTAACCCTAACCCTAACCCTAACCCTAACCCTAACCCTAACCCTAACCCTAACCCTAACCCTAACCCTAACCCTAACCCTAACCCTAACCCTAACCCTAACCCTAACCCTAACCCTAACCCTAACCCTAACCCTAACCCTAACCCTAACCCTAACCCTAACCCTAACCCTAACCCTAACCCTAACCCTAACCCTAACCCTAACCCTAACCCTAACCCTAACCCTAACCCTAACCCTAACCCTAACCCTAACCCTAACCCTAACCCTAACCCTAACCCTAACCCTAACCCTAACCCTAACCCTAACCCTAACCCTAACCCTAACCCTAACCCTAACCCTAACCCTAACCCTAACCCTAACCCTAACCCTAACCCTAACCCTAACCCTAACCCTAACCCTAACCCTAACCCTAACCCTAACCCTAACCCTAACCCTAACCCTAACCCTAACCCTAACCCTAACCCTAACCCTAACCCTAACCCTAACCCTAACCCTAACCCTAACCCTAACCCTAACCCTAACCCTAACCCTAACCCTAACCCTAACCCTAACCCTAACCCTAACCCTAACCCTAACCCTAACCCTAACCCTAACCCTAACCCTAACCCTAACCCTAACCCTAACCCTAACCCTAACCCTAACCCTAACCCTAACCCTAACCCTAACCCTAACCCTAACCCTAACCCTAACCCTAACCCTAACCCTAACCCTAACCCTAACCCTAACCCTAACCCTAACCCTAACCCTAACCCTAACCCTAACCCTAACCCTAACCCTAACCCTAACCCTAACCCTAACCCTAACCCTAACCCTAACCCTAACCCTAACCCTAACCCTAACCCTAACCCTAACCCTAACCCTAACCCTAACCCTAACCCTAACCCTAACCCTAACCCTAACCCTAACCCTAACCCTAACCCTAACCCTAACCCTAACCCTAACCCTAACCCTAACCCTAACCCTAACCCTAACCCTAACCCTAACCCTAACCCTAACCCTAACCCTAACCCTAACCCTAACCCTAACCCTAACCCTAACCCTAACCCTAACCCTAACCCTAACCCTAACCCTAACCCTAACCCTAACCCTAACCCTAACCCTAACCCTAACCCTAACCCTAACCCTAACCCTAACCCTAACCCTAACCCTAACCCTAACCCTAACCCTAACCCTAACCCTAACCCTAACCCTAACCCTAACCCTAACCCTAACCCTAACCCTAACCCTAACCCTAACCCTAACCCTAACCCTAACCCTAACCCTAACCCTAACCCTAACCCTAACCCTAACCCTAACCCTAACCCTAACCCTAACCCTAACCCTAACCCTAACCCTAACCCTAACCCTAACCCTAACCCTAACCCTAACCCTAACCCTAACCCTAACCCTAACCCTAACCCTAACCCTAACCCTAACCCTAACCCTAACCCTAACCCTAACCCTAACCCTAACCCTAACCCTAACCCTAACCCTAACCCTAACCCTAACCCTAACCCTAACCCTAACCCTAACCCTAACCCTAACCCTAACCCTAACCCTAACCCTAACCCTAACCCTAACCCTAACCCTAACCCTAACCCTAACCCTAACCCTAACCCTAACCCTAACCCTAACCCTAACCCTAACCCTAACCCTAACCCTAACCCTAACCCTAACCCTAACCCTAACCCTAACCCTAACCCTAACCCTAACCCTAACCCTAACCCTAACCCTAACCCTAACCCTAACCCTAACCCTAACCCTAACCCTAACCCTAACCCTAACCCTAACCCTAACCCTAACCCTAACCCTAACCCTAACCCTAACCCTAACCCTAACCCTAACCCTAACCCTAACCCTAACCCTAACCCTAACCCTAACCCTAACCCTAACCCTAACCCTAACCCTAACCCTAACCCTAACCCTAACCCTAACCCTAACCCTAACCCTAACCCTAACCCTAACCCTAACCCTAACCCTAACCCTAACCCTAACCCTAACCCTAACCCTAACCCTAACCCTAACCCTAACCCTAACCCTAACCCTAACCCTAACCCTAACCCTAACCCTAACCCTAACCCTAACCCTAACCCTAACCCTAACCCTAACCCTAACCCTAACCCTAACCCTAACCCTAACCCTAACCCTAACCCTAACCCTAACCCTAACCCTAACCCTAACCCTAACCCTAACCCTAACCCTAACCCTAACCCTAACCCTAACCCTAACCCTAACCCTAACCCTAACGCTAACCCTAACCCTAACCCTAACCCTAACCCTAACCCTAACCCTAACCCTAACCCTAACCCTAACCCTAACCCTAACCCTAACCCTAACCCTAACCCTAACCCTAACCCTAACCCTAACCCTAACCCTAACCCTAACCCTAACCCTAACCCTAACCCTAACCCTAACCCTAACCCTAACCCTAACCCTAACCCTAACCCTAACCCTAACCCTAACCCTAACCCTAACCCTAACCCTAACCCTAACCCTAACCCTAACCCTAACCCTAACCCTAACCCTAACCCTAACCCTAACCCTAACCCTAACCCTAACCCTAACCCTAACCCTAACCCTAACCCTAACCCTAACCCTAACCCTAACCCTAACCCTAACCCTAACCCTAACCCTAACCCTAACCCTAACCCTAACCCTAACCCTAACCCTAACCCTAACCCTAACCCTAACCCTAACCCTAACCCTAACCCTAACCCTAACCCTAACCCTAACCCTAACCCTAACCCTAACCCTAACCCTAACCCTAACCCTAACCCTAACCCTAACCCTAACCCTAACCCTAACCCTAACCCTAACCCTAACCCTAACCCTAACCCTAACCCTAACCCTAACCCTAACCCTAACCCTAACCCTAACCCTAACCCTAACCCTAACCCTAACCCTAACCCTAACCCTAACCCTAACCCTAACCCTAACCCTAACCCTAACCCTAACCCTAACCCTAACCCTAACCCTAACCCTAACCCTAACCCTAACCCTAACCCTAACCCTAACCCTAACCCTAACCCTAACCCTAACCCTAACCCTAACCCTAACCCTAACCCTAACCCTAACCCTAACCCTAACCCTAACCCTAACCCTAACCCTAACCCTAACCCTAACCCTAACCCTAACCCTAACCCTAACCCTAACCCTAACCCTAACCCTAACCCTAACCCTAACCCTAACCCTAACCCTAACCCTAACCCTAACCCTAACCCTAACCCTAACCCTAACCCTAACCCTAACCCTAACCCTAACCCTAACCCTAACCCTAACCCTAACCCTAACCCTAACCCTAACCCTAACCCTAACCCTAACCCTAACCCTAACCCTAACCCTAACCCTAACCCTAACCCTAACCCTAACCCTAACCCTAACCCTAACCCTAACCCTAACCCTAACCCTAACCCTAACCCTAACCCTAACCCTAACCCTAACCCTAACCCTAACCCTAACCCTAACCCTAACCCTAACCCTAACCCTAACCCTAACCCTAACCCTAACCCTAACCCTAACCCTAACCCTAACCCTAACCCTAACCCTAACCCTAACCCTAACCCTAACCCTAACCCTAACCCTAACCCTAACCCTAACCCTAACCCTAACCCTAACCCTAACCCTAACCCTAACCCTAACCCTAACCCTAACCCTAACCCTAACCCTAACCCTAACCCTAACCCTAACCCTAACCCTAACCCTAACCCTAACCCTAACCCTAACCCTAACCCTAACCCTAACCCTAACCCTAACCCTAACCCTAACCCTAACCCTAACCCTAACCCTAACCCTAACCCTAACCCTAACCCTAACCCTAACCCTAACCCTAACCCTAACCCTAACCCTAACCCTAACCCTAACCCTAACCCTAACCCTAACCCTAACCCTAACCCTAACCCTAACCCTAACCCTAACCCTAACCCTAACCCTAACCCTAACCCTAACCCTAACCCTAACCCTAACCCTAACCCTAACCCTAACCCTAACCCTAACCCTAACCCTAACCCTAACCCTAACCCTAACCCTAACCCTAACCCTAACCCTAACCCTAACCCTAACCCTAACCCTAACCCTAACCCTAACCCTAACCCTAACCCTAACCCTAACCCTAACCCTAACCCTAACCCTAACCCTAACCCTAACCCTAACCCTAACCCTAACCCTAACCCTAACCCTAACCCTAACCCTAACCCTAACCCTAACCCTAACCCTAACCCTAACCCTAACCCTAACCCTAACCCTAACCCTAACCCTAACCCTAACCCTAACCCTAACCCTAACCCTAACCCTAACCCTAACCCTAACCCTAACCCTAACCCTAACCCTAACCCTAACCCTAACCCTAACCCTAACCCTAACCCTAACCCTAACCCTAACCCTAACCCTAACCCTAACCCTAACCCTAACCCTAACCCTAACCCTAACCCTAACCCTAACCCTAACCCTAACCCTAACCCTAACCCTAACCCTAACCCTAACCCTAACCCTAACCCTAACCCTAACCCTAACCCTAACCCTAACCCTAACCCTAACCCTAACCCTAACCCTAACCCTAACCCTAACCCTAACCCTAACCCTAACCCTAACCCTAACCCTAACCCTAACCCTAACCCTAACCCTAACCCTAACCCTAACCCTAACCCTAACCCTAACCCTAACCCTAACCCTAACCCTAACCCTAACCCTAACCCTAACCCTAACCCTAACCCTAACCCTAACCCTAACCCTAACCCTAACCCTAACCCTAACCCTAACCCTAACCCTAACCCTAACCCTAACCCTAACCCTAACCCTAACCCTAACCCTAACCCTAACCCTAACCCTAACCCTAACCCTAACCCTAACCCTAACCCTAACCCTAACCCTAACCCTAACCCTAACCCTAACCCTAACCCTAACCCTAACCCTAACCCTAACCCTAACCCTAACCCTAACCCTAACCCTAACCCTAACCCTAACCCTAACCCTAACCCTAACCCTAACCCTAACCCTAACCCTAACCCTAACCCTAACCCTAACCCTAACCCTAACCCTAACCCTAACCCTAACCCTAACCCTAACCCTAACCCTAACCCTAACCCTAACCCTAACCCTAACCCTAACCCTAACCCTAACCCTAACCCTAACCCTAACCCTAACCCTAACCCTAACCCTAACCCTAACCCTAACCCTAACCCTAACCCTAACCCTAACCCTAACCCTAACCCTAACCCTAACCCTAACCCTAACCCTAACCCTAACCCTAACCCTAACCCTAACCCTAACCCTAACCCTAACCCTAACCCTAACCCTAACCCTAACCCTAACCCTAACCCTAACCCTAACCCTAACCCTAACCCTAACCCTAACCCTAACCCTAACCCTAACCCTAACCCTAACCCTAACCCTAACCCTAACCCTAACCCTAACCCTAACCCTAACCCTAACCCTAACCCTAACCCTAACCCTAACCCTAACCCTAACCCTAACCCTAACCCTAACCCTAACCCTAACCCTAACCCTAACCCTAACCCTAACCCTAACCCTAACCCTAACCCTAACCCTAACCCTAACCCTAACCCTAACCCTAACCCTAACCCTAACCCTAACCCTAACCCTAACCCTAACCCTAACCCTAACCCTAACCCTAACCCTAACCCTAACCCTAACCCTAACCCTAACCCTAACCCTAACCCTAACCCTAACCCTAACCCTAACCCTAACCCTAACCCTAACCCTAACCCTAACCCTAACCCTAACCCTAACCCTAACCCTAACCCTAACCCTAACCCTAACCCTAACCCTAACCCTAACCCTAACCCTAACCCTAACCCTAACCCTAACCCTAACCCTAACCCTAACCCTAACCCTAACCCTAACCCTAACCCTAACCCTAACCCTAACCCTAACCCTAACCCTAACCCTAACCCTAACCCTAACCCTAACCCTAACCCTAACCCTAACCCTAACCCTAACCCTAACCCTAACCCTAACCCTAACCCTAACCCTAACCCTAACCCTAACCCTAACCCTAACCCTAACCCTAACCCTAACCCTAACCCTAACCCTAACCCTAACCCTAACCCTAACCCTAACCCTAACCCTAACCCTAACCCTAACCCTAACCCTAACCCTAACCCTAACCCTAACCCTAACCCTAACCCTAACCCTAACCCTAACCCTAACCCTAACCCTAACCCTAACCCTAACCCTAACCCTAACCCTAACCCTAACCCTAACCCTAACCCTAACCCTAACCCTAACCCTAACCCTAACCCTAACCCTAACCCTAACCCTAACCCTAACCCTAACCCTAACCCTAACCCTAACCCTAACCCTAACCCTAACCCTAACCCTAACCCTAACCCTAACCCTAACCCTAACCCTAACCCTAACCCTAACCCTAACCCTAACCCTAACCCTAACCCTAACCCTAACCCTAACCCTAACCCTAACCCTAACCCTAACCCTAACCCTAACCCTAACCCTAACCCTAACCCTAACCCTAACCCTAACCCTAACCCTAACCCTAACCCTAACCCTAACCCTAACCCTAACCCTAACCCTAACCCTAACCCTAACCCTAACCCTAACCCTAACCCTAACCCTAACCCTAACCCTAACCCTAACCCTAACCCTAACCCTAACCCTAACCCTAACCCTAACCCTAACCCTAACCCTAACCCTAACCCTAACCCTAACCCTAACCCTAACCCTAACCCTAACCCTAACCCTAACCCTAACCCTAACCCTAACCCTAACCCTAACCCTAACCCTAACCCTAACCCTAACCCTAACCCTAACCCTAACCCTAACCCTAACCCTAACCCTAACCCTAACCCTAACCCTAACCCTAACCCTAACCCTAACCCTAACCCTAACCCTAACCCTAACCCTAACCCTAACCCTAACCCTAACCCTAACCCTAACCCTAACCCTAACCCTAACCCTAACCCTAACCCTAACCCTAACCCTAACCCTAACCCTAACCCTAACCCTAACCCTAACCCTAACCCTAACCCTAACCCTAACCCTAACCCTAACCCTAACCCTAACCCTAACCCTAACCCTAACCCTAACCCTAACCCTAACCCTAACCCTAACCCTAACCCTAACCCTAACCCTAACCCTAACCCTAACCCTAACCCTAACCCTAACCCTAACCCTAACCCTAACCCTAACCCTAACCCTAACCCTAACCCTAACCCTAACCCTAACCCTAACCCTAACCCTAACCCTAACCCTAACCCTAACCCTAACCCTAACCCTAACCCTAACCCTAACCCTAACCCTAACCCTAACCCTAACCCTAACCCTAACCCTAACCCTAACCCTAACCCTAACCCTAACCCTAACCCTAACCCTAACCCTAACCCTAACCCTAACCCTAACCCTAACCCTAACCCTAACCCTAACCCTAACCCTAACCCTAACCCTAACCCTAACCCTAACCCTAACCCTAACCCTAACCCTAACCCTAACCCTAACCCTAACCCTAACCCTAACCCTAACCCTAACCCTAACCCTAACCCTAACCCTAACCCTAACCCTAACCCTAACCCTAACCCTAACCCTAACCCTAACCCTAACCCTAACCCTAACCCTAACCCTAACCCTAACCCTAACCCTAACCCTAACCCTAACCCTAACCCTAACCCTAACCCTAACCCTAACCCTAACCCTAACCCTAACCCTAACCCTAACCCTAACCCTAACCCTAACCCTAACCCTAACCCTAACCCTAACCCTAACCCTAACCCTAACCCTAACCCTAACCCTAACCCTAACCCTAACCCTAACCCTAACCCTAACCCTAACCCTAACCCTAACCCTAACCCTAACCCTAACCCTAACCCTAACCCTAACCCTAACCCTAACCCTAACCCTAACCCTAACCCTAACCCTAACCCTAACCCTAACCCTAACCCTAACCCTAACCCTAACCCTAACCCTAACCCTAACCCTAACCCTAACCCTAACCCTAACCCTAACCCTAACCCTAACCCTAACCCTAACCCTAACCCTAACCCTAACCCTAACCCTAACCCTAACCCTAACCCTAACCCTAACCCTAACCCTAACCCTAACCCTAACCCTAACCCTAACCCTAACCCTAACCCTAACCCTAACCCTAACCCTAACCCTAACCCTAACCCTAACCCTAACCCTAACCCTAACCCTAACCCTAACCCTAACCCTAACCCTAACCCTAACCCTAACCCTAACCCTAACCCTAACCCTAACCCTAACCCTAACCCTAACCCTAACCCTAACCCTAACCCTAACCCTAACCCTAACCCTAACCCTAACCCTAACCCTAACCCTAACCCTAACCCTAACCCTAACCCTAACCCTAACCCTAACCCTAACCCTAACCCTAACCCTAACCCTAACCCTAACCCTAACCCTAACCCTAACCCTAACCCTAACCCTAACCCTAACCCTAACCCTAACCCTAACCCTAACCCTAACCCTAACCCTAACCCTAACCCTAACCCTAACCCTAACCCTAACCCTAACCCTAACCCTAACCCTAACCCTAACCCTAACCCTAACCCTAACCCTAACCCTAACCCTAACCCTAACCCTAACCCTAACCCTAACCCTAACCCTAACCCTAACCCTAACCCTAACCCTAACCCTAACCCTAACCCTAACCCTAACCCTAACCCTAACCCTAACCCTAACCCTAACCCTAACCCTAACCCTAACCCTAACCCTAACCCTAACCCTAACCCTAACCCTAACCCTAACCCTAACCCTAACCCTAACCCTAACCCTAACCCTAACCCTAACCCTAACCCTAACCCTAACCCTAACCCTAACCCTAACCCTAACCCTAACCCTAACCCTAACCCTAACCCTAACCCTAACCCTAACCCTAACCCTAACCCTAACCCTAACCCTAACCCTAACCCTAACCCTAACCCTAACCCTAACCCTAACCCTAACCCTAACCCTAACCCTAACCCTAACCCTAACCCTAACCCTAACCCTAACCCTAACCCTAACCCTAACCCTAACCCTAACCCTAACCCTAACCCTAACCCTAACCCTAACCCTAACCCTAACCCTAACCCTAACCCTAACCCTAACCCTAACCCTAACCCTAACCCTAACCCTAACCCTAACCCTAACCCTAACCCTAACCCTAACCCTAACCCTAACCCTAACCCTAACCCTAACCCTAACCCTAACCCTAACCCTAACCCTAACCCTAACCCTAACCCTAACCCTAACCCTAACCCTAACCCTAACCCTAACCCTAACCCTAACCCTAACCCTAACCCTAACCCTAACCCTAACCCTAACCCTAACCCTAACCCTAACCCTAACCCTAACCCTAACCCTAACCCTAACCCTAACCCTAACCCTAACCCTAACCCTAACCCTAACCCTAACCCTAACCCTAACCCTAACCCTAACCCTAACCCTAACCCTAACCCTAACCCTAACCCTAACCCTAACCCTAACCCTAACCCTAACCCTAACCCTAACCCTAACCCTAACCCTAACCCTAACCCTAACCCTAACCCTAACCCTAACCCTAACCCTAACCCTAACCCTAACCCTAACCCTAACCCTAACCCTAACCCTAACCCTAACCCTAACCCTAACCCTAACCCTAACCCTAACCCTAACCCTAACCCTAACCCTAACCCTAACCCTAACCCTAACCCTAACCCTAACCCTAACCCTAACCCTAACCCTAACCCTAACCCTAACCCTAACCCTAACCCTAACCCTAACCCTAACCCTAACCCTAACCCTAACCCTAACCCTAACCCTAACCCTAACCCTAACCCTAACCCTAACCCTAACCCTAACCCTAACCCTAACCCTAACCCTAACCCTAACCCTAACCCTAACCCTAACCCTAACCCTAACCCTAACCCTAACCCTAACCCTAACCCTAACCCTAACCCTAACCCTAACCCTAACCCTAACCCTAACCCTAACCCTAACCCTAACCCTAACCCTAACCCTAACCCTAACCCTAACCCTAACCCTAACCCTAACCCTAACCCTAACCCTAACCCTAACCCTAACCCTAACCCTAACCCTAACCCTAACCCTAACCCTAACCCTAACCCTAACCCTAACCCTAACCCTAACCCTAACCCTAACCCTAACCCTAACCCTAACCCTAACCCTAACCCTAACCCTAACCCTAACCCTAACCCTAACCCTAACCCTAACCCTAACCCTAACCCTAACCCTAACCCTAACCCTAACCCTAACCCTAACCCTAACCCTAACCCTAACCCTAACCCTAACCCTAACCCTAACCCTAACCCTAACCCTAACCCTAACCCTAACCCTAACCCTAACCCTAACCCTAACCCTAACCCTAACCCTAACCCTAACCCTAACCCTAACCCTAACCCTAACCCTAACCCTAACCCTAACCCTAACCCTAACCCTAACCCTAACCCTAACCCTAACCCTAACCCTAACCCTAACCCTAACCCTAACCCTAACCCTAACCCTAACCCTAACCCTAACCCTAACCCTAACCCTAACCCTAACCCTAACCCTAACCCTAACCCTAACCCTAACCCTAACCCTAACCCTAACCCTAACCCTAACCCTAACCCTAACCCTAACCCTAACCCTAACCCTAACCCTAACCCTAACCCTAACCCTAACCCTAACCCTAACCCTAACCCTAACCCTAACCCTAACCCTAACCCTAACCCTAACCCTAACCCTAACCCTAACCCTAACCCTAACCCTAACCCTAACCCTAACCCTAACCCTAACCCTAACCCTAACCCTAACCCTAACCCTAACCCTAACCCTAACCCTAACCCTAACCCTAACCCTAACCCTAACCCTAACCCTAACCCTAACCCTAACCCTAACCCTAACCCTAACCCTAACCCTAACCCTAACCCTAACCCTAACCCTAACCCTAACCCTAACCCTAACCCTAACCCTAACCCTAACCCTAACCCTAACCCTAACCCTAACCCTAACCCTAACCCTAACCCTAACCCTAACCCTAACCCTAACCCTAACCCTAACCCTAACCCTAACCCTAACCCTAACCCTAACCCTAACCCTAACCCTAACCCTAACCCTAACCCTAACCCTAACCCTAACCCTAACCCTAACCCTAACCCTAACCCTAACCCTAACCCTAACCCTAACCCTAACCCTAACCCTAACCCTAACCCTAACCCTAACCCTAACCCTAACCCTAACCCTAACCCTAACCCTAACCCTAACCCTAACCCTAACCCTAACCCTAACCCTAACCCTAACCCTAACCCTAACCCTAACCCTAACCCTAACCCTAACCCTAACCCTAACCCTAACCCTAACCCTAACCCTAACCCTAACCCTAACCCTAACCCTAACCCTAACCCTAACCCTAACCCTAACCCTAACCCTAACCCTAACCCTAACCCTAACCCTAACCCTAACCCTAACCCTAACCCTAACCCTAACCCTAACCCTAACCCTAACCCTAACCCTAACCCTAACCCTAACCCTAACCCTAACCCTAACCCTAACCCTAACCCTAACCCTAACCCTAACCCTAACCCTAACCCTAACCCTAACCCTAACCCTAACCCTAACCCTAACCCTAACCCTAACCCTAACCCTAACCCTAACCCTAACCCTAACCCTAACCCTAACCCTAACCCTAACCCTAACCCTAACCCTAACCCTAACCCTAACCCTAACCCTAACCCTAACCCTAACCCTAACCCTAACCCTAACCCTAACCCTAACCCTAACCCTAACCCTAACCCTAACCCTAACCCTAACCCTAACCCTAACCCTAACCCTAACCCTAACCCTAACCCTAACCCTAACCCTAACCCTAACCCTAACCCTAACCCTAACCCTAACCCTAACCCTAACCCTAACCCTAACCCTAACCCTAACCCTAACCCTAACCCTAACCCTAACCCTAACCCTAACCCTAACCCTAACCCTAACCCTAACCCTAACCCTAACCCTAACCCTAACCCTAACCCTAACCCTAACCCTAACCCTAACCCTAACCCTAACCCTAACCCTAACCCTAACCCTAACCCTAACCCTAACCCTAACCCTAACCCTAACCCTAACCCTAACCCTAACCCTAACCCTAACCCTAACCCTAACCCTAACCCTAACCCTAACCCTAACCCTAACCCTAACCCTAACCCTAACCCTAACCCTAACCCTAACCCTAACCCTAACCCTAACCCTAACCCTAACCCTAACCCTAACCCTAACCCTAACCCTAACCCTAACCCTAACCCTAACCCTAACCCTAACCCTAACCCTAACCCTAACCCTAACCCTAACCCTAACCCTAACCCTAACCCTAACCCTAACCCTAACCCTAACCCTAACCCTAACCCTAACCCTAACCCTAACCCTAACCCTAACCCTAACCCTAACCCTAACCCTAACCCTAACCCTAACCCTAACCCTAACCCTAACCCTAACCCTAACCCTAACCCTAACCCTAACCCTAACCCTAACCCTAACCCTAACCCTAACCCTAACCCTAACCCTAACCCTAACCCTAACCCTAACCCTAACCCTAACCCTAACCCTAACCCTAACCCTAACCCTAACCCTAACCCTAACCCTAACCCTAACCCTAACCCTAACCCTAACCCTAACCCTAACCCTAACCCTAACCCTAACCCTAACCCTAACCCTAACCCTAACCCTAACCCTAACCCTAACCCTAACCCTAACCCTAACCCTAACCCTAACCCTAACCCTAACCCTAACCCTAACCCTAACCCTAACCCTAACCCTAACCCTAACCCTAACCCTAACCCTAACCCTAACCCTAACCCTAACCCTAACCCTAACCCTAACCCTAACCCTAACCCTAACCCTAACCCTAACCCTAACCCTAACCCTAACCCTAACCCTAACCCTAACCCTAACCCTAACCCTAACCCTAACCCTAACCCTAACCCTAACCCTAACCCTAACCCTAACCCTAACCCTAACCCTAACCCTAACCCTAACCCTAACCCTAACCCTAACCCTAACCCTAACCCTAACCCTAACCCTAACCCTAACCCTAACCCTAACCCTAACCCTAACCCTAACCCTAACCCTAACCCTAACCCTAACCCTAACCCTAACCCTAACCCTAACCCTAACCCTAACCCTAACCCTAACCCTAACCCTAACCCTAACCCTAACCCTAACCCTAACCCTAACCCTAACCCTAACCCTAACCCTAACCCTAACCCTAACCCTAACCCTAACCCTAACCCTAACCCTAACCCTAACCCTAACCCTAACCCTAACCCTAACCCTAACCCTAACCCTAACCCTAACCCTAACCCTAACCCTAACCCTAACCCTAACCCTAACCCTAACCCTAACCCTAACCCTAACCCTAACCCTAACCCTAACCCTAACCCTAACCCTAACCCTAACCCTAACCCTAACCCTAACCCTAACCCTAACCCTAACCCTAACCCTAACCCTAACCCTAACCCTAACCCTAACCCTAACCCTAACCCTAACCCTAACCCTAACCCTAACCCTAACCCTAACCCTAACCCTAACCCTAACCCTAACCCTAACCCTAACCCTAACCCTAACCCTAACCCTAACCCTAACCCTAACCCTAACCCTAACCCTAACCCTAACCCTAACCCTAACCCTAACCCTAACCCTAACCCTAACCCTAACCCTAACCCTAACCCTAACCCTAACCCTAACCCTAACCCTAACCCTAACCCTAACCCTAACCCTAACCCTAACCCTAACCCTAACCCTAACCCTAACCCTAACCCTAACCCTAACCCTAACCCTAACCCTAACCCTAACCCTAACCCTAACCCTAACCCTAACCCTAACCCTAACCCTAACCCTAACCCTAACCCTAACCCTAACCCTAACCCTAACCCTAACCCTAACCCTAACCCTAACCCTAACCCTAACCCTAACCCTAACCCTAACCCTAACCCTAACCCTAACCCTAACCCTAACCCTAACCCTAACCCTAACCCTAACCCTAACCCTAACCCTAACCCTAACCCTAACCCTAACCCTAACCCTAACCCTAACCCTAACCCTAACCCTAACCCTAACCCTAACCCTAACCCTAACCCTAACCCTAACCCTAACCCTAACCCTAACCCTAACCCTAACCCTAACCCTAACCCTAACCCTAACCCTAACCCTAACCCTAACCCTAACCCTAACCCTAACCCTAACCCTAACCCTAACCCTAACCCTAACCCTAACCCTAACCCTAACCCTAACCCTAACCCTAACCCTAACCCTAACCCTAACCCTAACCCTAACCCTAACCCTAACCCTAACCCTAACCCTAACCCTAACCCTAACCCTAACCCTAACCCTAACCCTAACCCTAACCCTAACCCTAACCCTAACCCTAACCCTAACCCTAACCCTAACCCTAACCCTAACCCTAACCCTAACCCTAACCCTAACCCTAACCCTAACCCTAACCCTAACCCTAACCCTAACCCTAACCCTAACCCTAACCCTAACCCTAACCCTAACCCTAACCCTAACCCTAACCCTAACCCTAACCCTAACCCTAACCCTAACCCTAACCCTAACCCTAACCCTAACCCTAACCCTAACCCTAACCCTAACCCTAACCCTAACCCTAACCCTAACCCTAACCCTAACCCTAACCCTAACCCTAACCCTAACCCTAACCCTAACCCTAACCCTAACCCTAACCCTAACCCTAACCCTAACCCTAACCCTAACCCTAACCCTAACCCTAACCCTAACCCTAACCCTAACCCTAACCCTAACCCTAACCCTAACCCTAACCCTAACCCTAACCCTAACCCTAACCCTAACCCTAACCCTAACCCTAACCCTAACCCTAACCCTAACCCTAACCCTAACCCTAACCCTAACCCTAACCCTAACCCTAACCCTAACCCTAACCCTAACCCTAACCCTAACCCTAACCCTAACCCTAACCCTAACCCTAACCCTAACCCTAACCCTAACCCTAACCCTAACCCTAACCCTAACCCTAACCCTAACCCTAACCCTAACCCTAACCCTAACCCTAACCCTAACCCTAACCCTAACCCTAACCCTAACCCTAACCCTAACCCTAACCCTAACCCTAACCCTAACCCTAACCCTAACCCTAACCCTAACCCTAACCCTAACCCTAACCCTAACCCTAACCCTAACCCTAACCCTAACCCTAACCCTAACCCTAACCCTAACCCTAACCCTAACCCTAACCCTAACCCTAACCCTAACCCTAACCCTAACCCTAACCCTAACCCTAACCCTAACCCTAACCCTAACCCTAACCCTAACCCTAACCCTAACCCTAACCCTAACCCTAACCCTAACCCTAACCCTAACCCTAACCCTAACCCTAACCCTAACCCTAACCCTAACCCTAACCCTAACCCTAACCCTAACCCTAACCCTAACCCTAACCCTAACCCTAACCCTAACCCTAACCCTAACCCTAACCCTAACCCTAACCCTAACCCTAACCCTAACCCTAACCCTAACCCTAACCCTAACCCTAACCCTAACCCTAACCCTAACCCTAACCCTAACCCTAACCCTAACCCTAACCCTAACCCTAACCCTAACCCTAACCCTAACCCTAACCCTAACCCTAACCCTAACCCTAACCCTAACCCTAACCCTAACCCTAACCCTAACCCTAACCCTAACCCTAACCCTAACCCTAACCCTAACCCTAACCCTAACCCTAACCCTAACCCTAACCCTAACCCTAACCCTAACCCTAACCCTAACCCTAACCCTAACCCTAACCCTAACCCTAACCCTAACCCTAACCCTAACCCTAACCCTAACCCTAACCCTAACCCTAACCCTAACCCTAACCCTAACCCTAACCCTAACCCTAACCCTAACCCTAACCCTAACCCTAACCCTAACCCTAACCCTAACCCTAACCCTAACCCTAACCCTAACCCTAACCCTAACCCTAACCCTAACCCTAACCCTAACCCTAACCCTAACCCTAACCCTAACCCTAACCCTAACCCTAACCCTAACCCTAACCCTAACCCTAACCCTAACCCTAACCCTAACCCTAACCCTAACCCTAACCCTAACCCTAACCCTAACCCTAACCCTAACCCTAACCCTAACCCTAACCCTAACCCTAACCCTAACCCTAACCCTAACCCTAACCCTAACCCTAACCCTAACCCTAACCCTAACCCTAACCCTAACCCTAACCCTAACCCTAACCCTAACCCTAACCCTAACCCTAACCCTAACCCTAACCCTAACCCTAACCCTAACCCTAACCCTAACCCTAACCCTAACCCTAACCCTAACCCTAACCCTAACCCTAACCCTAACCCTAACCCTAACCCTAACCCTAACCCTAACCCTAACCCTAACCCTAACCCTAACCCTAACCCTAACCCTAACCCTAACCCTAACCCTAACCCTAACCCTAACCCTAACCCTAACCCTAACCCTAACCCTAACCCTAACCCTAACCCTAACCCTAACCCTAACCCTAACCCTAACCCTAACCCTAACCCTAACCCTAACCCTAACCCTAACCCTAACCCTAACCCTAACCCTAACCCTAACCCTAACCCTAACCCTAACCCTAACCCTAACCCTAACCCTAACCCTAACCCTAACCCTAACCCTAACCCTAACCCTAACCCTAACCCTAACCCTAACCCTAACCCTAACCCTAACCCTAACCCTAACCCTAACCCTAACCCTAACCCTAACCCTAACCCTAACCCTAACCCTAACCCTAACCCTAACCCTAACCCTAACCCTAACCCTAACCCTAACCCTAACCCTAACCCTAACCCTAACCCTAACCCTAACCCTAACCCTAACCCTAACCCTAACCCTAACCCTAACCCTAACCCTAACCCTAACCCTAACCCTAACCCTAACCCTAACCCTAACCCTAACCCTAACCCTAACCCTAACCCTAACCCTAACCCTAACCCTAACCCTAACCCTAACCCTAACCCTAACCCTAACCCTAACCCTAACCCTAACCCTAACCCTAACCCTAACCCTAACCCTAACCCTAACCCTAACCCTAACCCTAACCCTAACCCTAACCCTAACCCTAACCCTAACCCTAACCCTAACCCTAACCCTAACCCTAACCCTAACCCTAACCCTAACCCTAACCCTAACCCTAACCCTAACCCTAACCCTAACCCTAACCCTAACCCTAACCCTAACCCTAACCCTAACCCTAACCCTAACCCTAACCCTAACCCTAACCCTAACCCTAACCCTAACCCTAACCCTAACCCTAACCCTAACCCTAACCCTAACCCTAACCCTAACCCTAACCCTAACCCTAACCCTAACCCTAACCCTAACCCTAACCCTAACCCTAACCCTAACCCTAACCCTAACCCTAACCCTAACCCTAACCCTAACCCTAACCCTAACCCTAACCCTAACCCTAACCCTAACCCTAACCCTAACCCTAACCCTAACCCTAACCCTAACCCTAACCCTAACCCTAACCCTAACCCTAACCCTAACCCTAACCCTAACCCTAACCCTAACCCTAACCCTAACCCTAACCCTAACCCTAACCCTAACCCTAACCCTAACCCTAACCCTAACCCTAACCCTAACCCTAACCCTAACCCTAACCCTAACCCTAACCCTAACCCTAACCCTAACCCTAACCCTAACCCTAACCCTAACCCTAACCCTAACCCTAACCCTAACCCTAACCCTAACCCTAACCCTAACCCTAACCCTAACCCTAACCCTAACCCTAACCCTAACCCTAACCCTAACCCTAACCCTAACCCTAACCCTAACCCTAACCCTAACCCTAACCCTAACCCTAACCCTAACCCTAACCCTAACCCTAACCCTAACCCTAACCCTAACCCTAACCCTAACCCTAACCCTAACCCTAACCCTAACCCTAACCCTAACCCTAACCCTAACCCTAACCCTAACCCTAACCCTAACCCTAACCCTAACCCTAACCCTAACCCTAACCCTAACCCTAACCCTAACCCTAACCCTAACCCTAACCCTAACCCTAACCCTAACCCTAACCCTAACCCTAACCCTAACCCTAACCCTAACCCTAACCCTAACCCTAACCCTAACCCTAACCCTAACCCTAACCCTAACCCTAACCCTAACCCTAACCCTAACCCTAACCCTAACCCTAACCCTAACCCTAACCCTAACCCTAACCCTAACCCTAACCCTAACCCTAACCCTAACCCTAACCCTAACCCTAACCCTAACCCTAACCCTAACCCTAACCCTAACCCTAACCCTAACCCTAACCCTAACCCTAACCCTAACCCTAACCCTAACCCTAACCCTAACCCTAACCCTAACCCTAACCCTAACCCTAACCCTAACCCTAACCCTAACCCTAACCCTAACCCTAACCCTAACCCTAACCCTAACCCTAACCCTAACCCTAACCCTAACCCTAACCCTAACCCTAACCCTAACCCTAACCCTAACCCTAACCCTAACCCTAACCCTAACCCTAACCCTAACCCTAACCCTAACCCTAACCCTAACCCTAACCCTAACCCTAACCCTAACCCTAACCCTAACCCTAACCCTAACCCTAACCCTAACCCTAACCCTAACCCTAACCCTAACCCTAACCCTAACCCTAACCCTAACCCTAACCCTAACCCTAACCCTAACCCTAACCCTAACCCTAACCCTAACCCTAACCCTAACCCTAACCCTAACCCTAACCCTAACCCTAACCCTAACCCTAACCCTAACCCTAACCCTAACCCTAACCCTAACCCTAACCCTAACCCTAACCCTAACCCTAACCCTAACCCTAACCCTAACCCTAACCCTAACCCTAACCCTAACCCTAACCCTAACCCTAACCCTAACCCTAACCCTAACCCTAACCCTAACCCTAACCCTAACCCTAACCCTAACCCTAACCCTAACCCTAACCCTAACCCTAACCCTAACCCTAACCCTAACCCTAACCCTAACCCTAACCCTAACCCTAACCCTAACCCTAACCCTAACCCTAACCCTAACCCTAACCCTAACCCTAACCCTAACCCTAACCCTAACCCTAACCCTAACCCTAACCCTAACCCTAACCCTAACCCTAACCCTAACCCTAACCCTAACCCTAACCCTAACCCTAACCCTAACCCTAACCCTAACCCTAACCCTAACCCTAACCCTAACCCTAACCCTAACCCTAACCCTAACCCTAACCCTAACCCTAACCCTAACCCTAACCCTAACCCTAACCCTAACCCTAACCCTAACCCTAACCCTAACCCTAACCCTAACCCTAACCCTAACCCTAACCCTAACCCTAACCCTAACCCTAACCCTAACCCTAACCCTAACCCTAACCCTAACCCTAACCCTAACCCTAACCCTAACCCTAACCCTAACCCTAACCCTAACCCTAACCCTAACCCTAACCCTAACCCTAACCCTAACCCTAACCCTAACCCTAACCCTAACCCTAACCCTAACCCTAACCCTAACCCTAACCCTAACCCTAACCCTAACCCTAACCCTAACCCTAACCCTAACCCTAACCCTAACCCTAACCCTAACCCTAACCCTAACCCTAACCCTAACCCTAACCCTAACCCTAACCCTAACCCTAACCCTAACCCTAACCCTAACCCTAACCCTAACCCTAACCCTAACCCTAACCCTAACCCTAACCCTAACCCTAACCCTAACCCTAACCCTAACCCTAACCCTAACCCTAACCCTAACCCTAACCCTAACCCTAACCCTAACCCTAACCCTAACCCTAACCCTAACCCTAACCCTAACCCTAACCCTAACCCTAACCCTAACCCTAACCCTAACCCTAACCCTAACCCTAACCCTAACCCTAACCCTAACCCTAACCCTAACCCTAACCCTAACCCTAACCCTAACCCTAACCCTAACCCTAACCCTAACCCTAACCCTAACCCTAACCCTAACCCTAACCCTAACCCTAACCCTAACCCTAACCCTAACCCTAACCCTAACCCTAACCCTAACCCTAACCCTAACCCTAACCCTAACCCTAACCCTAACCCTAACCCTAACCCTAACCCTAACCCTAACCCTAACCCTAACCCTAACCCTAACCCTAACCCTAACCCTAACCCTAACCCTAACCCTAACCCTAACCCTAACCCTAACCCTAACCCTAACCCTAACCCTAACCCTAACCCTAACCCTAACCCTAACCCTAACCCTAACCCTAACCCTAACCCTAACCCTAACCCTAACCCTAACCCTAACCCTAACCCTAACCCTAACCCTAACCCTAACCCTAACCCTAACCCTAACCCTAACCCTAACCCTAACCCTAACCCTAACCCTAACCCTAACCCTAACCCTAACCCTAACCCTAACCCTAACCCTAACCCTAACCCTAACCCTAACCCTAACCCTAACCCTAACCCTAACCCTAACCCTAACCCTAACCCTAACCCTAACCCTAACCCTAACCCTAACCCTAACCCTAACCCTAACCCTAACCCTAACCCTAACCCTAACCCTAACCCTAACCCTAACCCTAACCCTAACCCTAACCCTAACCCTAACCCTAACCCTAACCCTAACCCTAACCCTAACCCTAACCCTAACCCTAACCCTAACCCTAACCCTAACCCTAACCCTAACCCTAACCCTAACCCTAACCCTAACCCTAACCCTAACCCTAACCCTAACCCTAACCCTAACCCTAACCCTAACCCTAACCCTAACCCTAACCCTAACCCTAACCCTAACCCTAACCCTAACCCTAACCCTAACCCTAACCCTAACCCTAACCCTAACCCTAACCCTAACCCTAACCCTAACCCTAACCCTAACCCTAACCCTAACCCTAACCCTAACCCTAACCCTAACCCTAACCCTAACCCTAACCCTAACCCTAACCCTAACCCTAACCCTAACCCTAACCCTAACCCTAACCCTAACCCTAACCCTAACCCTAACCCTAACCCTAACCCTAACCCTAACCCTAACCCTAACCCTAACCCTAACCCTAACCCTAACCCTAACCCTAACCCTAACCCTAACCCTAACCCTAACCCTAACCCTAACCCTAACCCTAACCCTAACCCTAACCCTAACCCTAACCCTAACCCTAACCCTAACCCTAACCCTAACCCTAACCCTAACCCTAACCCTAACCCTAACCCTAACCCTAACCCTAACCCTAACCCTAACCCTAACCCTAACCCTAACCCTAACCCTAACCCTAACCCTAACCCTAACCCTAACCCTAACCCTAACCCTAACCCTAACCCTAACCCTAACCCTAACCCTAACCCTAACCCTAACCCTAACCCTAACCCTAACCCTAACCCTAACCCTAACCCTAACCCTAACCCTAACCCTAACCCTAACCCTAACCCTAACCCTAACCCTAACCCTAACCCTAACCCTAACCCTAACCCTAACCCTAACCCTAACCCTAACCCTAACCCTAACCCTAACCCTAACCCTAACCCTAACCCTAACCCTAACCCTAACCCTAACCCTAACCCTAACCCTAACCCTAACCCTAACCCTAACCCTAACCCTAACCCTAACCCTAACCCTAACCCTAACCCTAACCCTAACCCTAACCCTAACCCTAACCCTAACCCTAACCCTAACCCTAACCCTAACCCTAACCCTAACCCTAACCCTAACCCTAACCCTAACCCTAACCCTAACCCTAACCCTAACCCTAACCCTAACCCTAACCCTAACCCTAACCCTAACCCTAACCCTAACCCTAACCCTAACCCTAACCCTAACCCTAACCCTAACCCTAACCCTAACCCTAACCCTAACCCTAACCCTAACCCTAACCCTAACCCTAACCCTAACCCTAACCCTAACCCTAACCCTAACCCTAACCCTAACCCTAACCCTAACCCTAACCCTAACCCTAACCCTAACCCTAACCCTAACCCTAACCCTAACCCTAACCCTAACCCTAACCCTAACCCTAACCCTAACCCTAACCCTAACCCTAACCCTAACCCTAACCCTAACCCTAACCCTAACCCTAACCCTAACCCTAACCCTAACCCTAACCCTAACCCTAACCCTAACCCTAACCCTAACCCTAACCCTAACCCTAACCCTAACCCTAACCCTAACCCTAACCCTAACCCTAACCCTAACCCTAACCCTAACCCTAACCCTAACCCTAACCCTAACCCTAACCCTAACCCTAACCCTAACCCTAACCCTAACCCTAACCCTAACCCTAACCCTAACCCTAACCCTAACCCTAACCCTAACCCTAACCCTAACCCTAACCCTAACCCTAACCCTAACCCTAACCCTAACCCTAACCCTAACCCTAACCCTAACCCTAACCCTAACCCTAACCCTAACCCTAACCCTAACCCTAACCCTAACCCTAACCCTAACCCTAACCCTAACCCTAACCCTAACCCTAACCCTAACCCTAACCCTAACCCTAACCCTAACCCTAACCCTAACCCTAACCCTAACCCTAACCCTAACCCTAACCCTAACCCTAACCCTAACCCTAACCCTAACCCTAACCCTAACCCTAACCCTAACCCTAACCCTAACCCTAACCCTAACCCTAACCCTAACCCTAACCCTAACCCTAACCCTAACCCTAACCCTAACCCTAACCCTAACCCTAACCCTAACCCTAACCCTAACCCTAACCCTAACCCTAACCCTAACCCTAACCCTAACCCTAACCCTAACCCTAACCCTAACCCTAACCCTAACCCTAACCCTAACCCTAACCCTAACCCTAACCCTAACCCTAACCCTAACCCTAACCCTAACCCTAACCCTAACCCTAACCCTAACCCTAACCCTAACCCTAACCCTAACCCTAACCCTAACCCTAACCCTAACCCTAACCCTAACCCTAACCCTAACCCTAACCCTAACCCTAACCCTAACCCTAACCCTAACCCTAACCCTAACCCTAACCCTAACCCTAACCCTAACCCTAACCCTAACCCTAACCCTAACCCTAACCCTAACCCTAACCCTAACCCTAACCCTAACCCTAACCCTAACCCTAACCCTAACCCTAACCCTAACCCTAACCCTAACCCTAACCCTAACCCTAACCCTAACCCTAACCCTAACCCTAACCCTAACCCTAACCCTAACCCTAACCCTAACCCTAACCCTAACCCTAACCCTAACCCTAACCCTAACCCTAACCCTAACCCTAACCCTAACCCTAACCCTAACCCTAACCCTAACCCTAACCCTAACCCTAACCCTAACCCTAACCCTAACCCTAACCCTAACCCTAACCCTAACCCTAACCCTAACCCTAACCCTAACCCTAACCCTAACCCTAACCCTAACCCTAACCCTAACCCTAACCCTAACCCTAACCCTAACCCTAACCCTAACCCTAACCCTAACCCTAACCCTAACCCTAACCCTAACCCTAACCCTAACCCTAACCCTAACCCTAACCCTAACCCTAACCCTAACCCTAACCCTAACCCTAACCCTAACCCTAACCCTAACCCTAACCCTAACCCTAACCCTAACCCTAACCCTAACCCTAACCCTAACCCTAACCCTAACCCTAACCCTAACCCTAACCCTAACCCTAACCCTAACCCTAACCCTAACCCTAACCCTAACCCTAACCCTAACCCTAACCCTAACCCTAACCCTAACCCTAACCCTAACCCTAACCCTAACCCTAACCCTAACCCTAACCCTAACCCTAACCCTAACCCTAACCCTAACCCTAACCCTAACCCTAACCCTAACCCTAACCCTAACCCTAACCCTAACCCTAACCCTAACCCTAACCCTAACCCTAACCCTAACCCTAACCCTAACCCTAACCCTAACCCTAACCCTAACCCTAACCCTAACCCTAACCCTAACCCTAACCCTAACCCTAACCCTAACCCTAACCCTAACCCTAACCCTAACCCTAACCCTAACCCTAACCCTAACCCTAACCCTAACCCTAACCCTAACCCTAACCCTAACCCTAACCCTAACCCTAACCCTAACCCTAACCCTAACCCTAACCCTAACCCTAACCCTAACCCTAACCCTAACCCTAACCCTAACCCTAACCCTAACCCTAACCCTAACCCTAACCCTAACCCTAACCCTAACCCTAACCCTAACCCTAACCCTAACCCTAACCCTAACCCTAACCCTAACCCTAACCCTAACCCTAACCCTAACCCTAACCCTAACCCTAACCCTAACCCTAACCCTAACCCTAACCCTAACCCTAACCCTAACCCTAACCCTAACCCTAACCCTAACCCTAACCCTAACCCTAACCCTAACCCTAACCCTAACCCTAACCCTAACCCTAACCCTAACCCTAACCCTAACCCTAACCCTAACCCTAACCCTAACCCTAACCCTAACCCTAACCCTAACCCTAACCCTAACCCTAACCCTAACCCTAACCCTAACCCTAACCCTAACCCTAACCCTAACCCTAACCCTAACCCTAACCCTAACCCTAACCCTAACCCTAACCCTAACCCTAACCCTAACCCTAACCCTAACCCTAACCCTAACCCTAACCCTAACCCTAACCCTAACCCTAACCCTAACCCTAACCCTAACCCTAACCCTAACCCTAACCCTAACCCTAACCCTAACCCTAACCCTAACCCTAACCCTAACCCTAACCCTAACCCTAACCCTAACCCTAACCCTAACCCTAACCCTAACCCTAACCCTAACCCTAACCCTAACCCTAACCCTAACCCTAACCCTAACCCTAACCCTAACCCTAACCCTAACCCTAACCCTAACCCTAACCCTAACCCTAACCCTAACCCTAACCCTAGCAATACGTAACTGAACCCTAACCCTAACCCTAACCCTAACCCTAACCCTAACCCTAACCCTAACCCTAACCCTAACCCTAACCCTAACCCTAACCCTAACCCTAACCCTAACCCTAACCCTAACCCTAACCCTAACCCTAACCCTAACCCTAACCCTAACCCTAACCCTAACCCTAACCCTAACCCTAACCCTAACCCTAACCCTAACCCTAACCCTAACCCTAACCCTAACCCTAACCCTAACCCTAACCCTAACCCTAACCCTAACCCTAACCCTAACCCTAACCCTAACCCTAACCCTAACCCTAACCCTAACCCTAACCCTAACCCTAACCCTAACCCTAACCCTAACCCTAACCCTAACCCTAACCCTAACCCTAACCCTAACCCTAACCCTAACCCTAACCCTAACCCTAACCCTAACCCTAACCCTAACCCTAACCCTAACCCTAACCCTAACCCTAACCCTAACCCTAACCCTAACCCTAACCCTAACCCTAACCCTAACCCTAACCCTAACCCTAACCCTAACCCTAACCCTAACCCTAACCCTAACCCTAACCCTAACCCTAACCCTAACCCTAACCCTAACCCTAACCCTAACCCTAACCCTAACCCTAACCCTAACCCTAACCCTAACCCTAACCCTAACCCTAACCCTAACCCTAACCCTAACCCTAACCCTAACCCTAACCCTAACCCTAACCCTAACCCTAACCCTAACCCTAACCCTAACCCTAACCCTAACCCTAACCCTAACCCTAACCCTAACCCTAACCCTAACCCTAACCCTAACCCTAACCCTAACCCTAACCCTAACCCTAACCCTAACCCTAACCCTAACCCTAACCCTAACCCTAACCCTAACCCTAACCCTAACCCTAACCCTAACCCTAACCCTAACCCTAACCCTAACCCTAACCCTAACCCTAACCCTAACCCTAACCCTAACCCTAACCCTAACCCTAACCCTAACCCTAACCCTAACCCTAACCCTAACCCTAACCCTAACCCTAACCCTAACCCTAACCCTAACCCTAACCCTAACCCTAACCCTAACCCTAACCCTAACCCTAACCCTAACCCTAACCCTAACCCTAACCCTAACCCTAACCCTAACCCTAACCCTAACCCTAACCCTAACCCTAACCCTAACCCTAACCCTAACCCTAACCCTAACCCTAACCCTAACCCTAACCCTAACCCTAACCCTAACCCTAACCCTAACCCTAACCCTAACCCTAACCCTAACCCTAACCCTAACCCTAACCCTAACCCTAACCCTAACCCTAACCCTAACCCTAACCCTAACCCTAACCCTAACCCTAACCCTAACCCTAACCCTAACCCTAACCCTAACCCTAACCCTAACCCTAACCCTAACCCTAACCCTAACCCTAACCCTAACCCTAACCCTAACCCTAACCCTAACCCTAACCCTAACCCTAACCCTAACCCTAACCCTAACCCTAACCCTAACCCTAACCCTAACCCTAACCCTAACCCTAACCCTAACCCTAACCCTAACCCTAACCCTAACCCTAACCCTAACCCTAACCCTAACCCTAACCCTAACCCTAACCCTAACCCTAACCCTAACCCTAACCCTAACCCTAACCCTAACCCTAACCCTAACCCTAACCCTAACCCTAACCCTAACCCTAACCCTAACCCTAACCCTAACCCTAACCCTAACCCTAACCCTAACCCTAACCCTAACCCTAACCCTAACCCTAACCCTAACCCTAACCCTAACCCTAACCCTAACCCTAACCCTAACCCTAACCCTAACCCTAACCCTAACCCTAACCCTAACCCTAACCCTAACCCTAACCCTAACCCTAACCCTAACCCTAACCCTAACCCTAACCCTAACCCTAACCCTAACCCTAACCCTAACCCTAACCCTAACCCTAACCCTAACCCTAACCCTAACCCTAACCCTAACCCTAACCCTAACCCTAACCCTAACCCTAACCCTAACCCTAACCCTAACCCTAACCCTAACCCTAACCCTAACCCTAACCCTAACCCTAACCCTAACCCTAACCCTAACCCTAACCCTAACCCTAACCCTAACCCTAACCCTAACCCTAACCCTAACCCTAACCCTAACCCTAACCCTAACCCTAACCCTAACCCTAACCCTAACCCTAACCCTAACCCTAACCCTAACCCTAACCCTAACCCTAACCCTAACCCTAACCCTAACCCTAACCCTAACCCTAACCCTAACCCTAACCCTAACCCTAACCCTAACCCTAACCCTAACCCTAACCCTAACCCTAACCCTAACCCTAACCCTAACCCTAACCCTAACCCTAACCCTAACCCTAACCCTAACCCTAACCCTAACCCTAACCCTAACCCTAACCCTAACCCTAACCCTAACCCTAACCCTAACCCTAACCCTAACCCTAACCCTAACCCTAACCCTAACCCTAACCCTAACCCTAACCCTAACCCTAACCCTAACCCTAACCCTAACCCTAACCCTAACCCTAACCCTAACCCTAACCCTAACCCTAACCCTAACCCTAACCCTAACCCTAACCCTAACCCTAACCCTAACCCTAACCCTAACCCTAACCCTAACCCTAACCCTAACCCTAACCCTAACCCTAACCCTAACCCTAACCCTAACCCTAACCCTAACCCTAACCCTAACCCTAACCCTAACCCTAACCCTAACCCTAACCCTAACCCTAACCCTAACCCTAACCCTAACCCTAACCCTAACCCTAACCCTAACCCTAACCCTAACCCTAACCCTAACCCTAACCCTAACCCTAACCCTAACCCTAACCCTAACCCTAACCCTAACCCTAACCCTAACCCTAACCCTAACCCTAACCCTAACCCTAACCCTAACCCTAACCCTAACCCTAACCCTAACCCTAACCCTAACCCTAACCCTAACCCTAACCCTAACCCTAACCCTAACCCTAACCCTAACCCTAACCCTAACCCTAACCCTAACCCTAACCCTAACCCTAACCCTAACCCTAACCCTAACCCTAACCCTAACCCTAACCCTAACCCTAACCCTAACCCTAACCCTAACCCTAACCCTAACCCTAACCCTAACCCTAACCCTAACCCTAACCCTAACCCTAACCCTAACCCTAACCCTAACCCTAACCCTAACCCTAACCCTAACCCTAACCCTAACCCTAACCCTAACCCTAACCCTAACCCTAACCCTAACCCTAACCCTAACCCTAACCCTAACCCTAACCCTAACCCTAACCCTAACCCTAACCCTAACCCTAACCCTAACCCTAACCCTAACCCTAACCCTAACCCTAACCCTAACCCTAACCCTAACCCTAACCCTAACCCTAACCCTAACCCTAACCCTAACCCTAACCCTAACCCTAACCCTAACCCTAACCCTAACCCTAACCCTAACCCTAACCCTAACCCTAACCCTAACCCTAACCCTAACCCTAACCCTAACCCTAACCCTAACCCTAACCCTAACCCTAACCCTAACCCTAACCCTAACCCTAACCCTAACCCTAACCCTAACCCTAACCCTAACCCTAACCCTAACCCTAACCCTAACCCTAACCCTAACCCTAACCCTAACCCTAACCCTAACCCTAACCCTAACCCTAACCCTAACCCTAACCCTAACCCTAACCCTAACCCTAACCCTAACCCTAACCCTAACCCTAACCCTAACCCTAACCCTAACCCTAACCCTAACCCTAACCCTAACCCTAACCCTAACCCTAACCCTAACCCTAACCCTAACCCTAACCCTAACCCTAACCCTAACCCTAACCCTAACCCTAACCCTAACCCTAACCCTAACCCTAACCCTAACCCTAACCCTAACCCTAACCCTAACCCTAACCCTAACCCTAACCCTAACCCTAACCCTAACCCTAACCCTAACCCTAACCCTAACCCTAACCCTAACCCTAACCCTAACCCTAACCCTAACCCTAACCCTAACCCTAACCCTAACCCTAACCCTAACCCTAACCCTAACCCTAACCCTAACCCTAACCCTAACCCTAACCCTAACCCTAACCCTAACCCTAACCCTAACCCTAACCCTAACCCTAACCCTAACCCTAACCCTAACCCTAACCCTAACCCTAACCCTAACCCTAACCCTAACCCTAACCCTAACCCTAACCCTAACCCTAACCCTAACCCTAACCCTAACCCTAACCCTAACCCTAACCCTAACCCTAACCCTAACCCTAACCCTAACCCTAACCCTAACCCTAACCCTAACCCTAACCCTAACCCTAACCCTAACCCTAACCCTAACCCTAACCCTAACCCTAACCCTAACCCTAACCCTAACCCTAACCCTAACCCTAACCCTAACCCTAACCCTAACCCTAACCCTAACCCTAACCCTAACCCTAACCCTAACCCTAACCCTAACCCTAACCCTAACCCTAACCCTAACCCTAACCCTAACCCTAACCCTAACCCTAACCCTAACCCTAACCCTAACCCTAACCCTAACCCTAACCCTAACCCTAACCCTAACCCTAACCCTAACCCTAACCCTAACCCTAACCCTAACCCTAACCCTAACCCTAACCCTAACCCTAACCCTAACCCTAACCCTAACCCTAACCCTAACCCTAACCCTAACCCTAACCCTAACCCTAACCCTAACCCTAACCCTAACCCTAACCCTAACCCTAACCCTAACCCTAACCCTAACCCTAACCCTAACCCTAACCCTAACCCTAACCCTAACCCTAACCCTAACCCTAACCCTAACCCTAACCCTAACCCTAACCCTAACCCTAACCCTAACCCTAACCCTAACCCTAACCCTAACCCTAACCCTAACCCTAACCCTAACCCTAACCCTAACCCTAACCCTAACCCTAACCCTAACCCTAACCCTAACCCTAACCCTAACCCTAACCCTAACCCTAACCCTAACCCTAACCCTAACCCTAACCCTAACCCTAACCCTAACCCTAACCCTAACCCTAACCCTAACCCTAACCCTAACCCTAACCCTAACCCTAACCCTAACCCTAACCCTAACCCTAACCCTAACCCTAACCCTAACCCTAACCCTAACCCTAACCCTAACCCTAACCCTAACCCTAACCCTAACCCTAACCCTAACCCTAACCCTAACCCTAACCCTAACCCTAACCCTAACCCTAACCCTAACCCTAACCCTAACCCTAACCCTAACCCTAACCCTAACCCTAACCCTAACCCTAACCCTAACCCTAACCCTAACCCTAACCCTAACCCTAACCCTAACCCTAACCCTAACCCTAACCCTAACCCTAACCCTAACCCTAACCCTAACCCTAACCCTAACCCTAACCCTAACCCTAACCCTAACCCTAACCCTAACCCTAACCCTAACCCTAACCCTAACCCTAACCCTAACCCTAACCCTAACCCTAACCCTAACCCTAACCCTAACCCTAACCCTAACCCTAACCCTAACCCTAACCCTAACCCTAACCCTAACCCTAACCCTAACCCTAACCCTAACCCTAACCCTAACCCTAACCCTAACCCTAACCCTAACCCTAACCCTAACCCTAACCCTAACCCTAACCCTAACCCTAACCCTAACCCTAACCCTAACCCTAACCCTAACCCTAACCCTAACCCTAACCCTAACCCTAACCCTAACCCTAACCCTAACCCTAACCCTAACCCTAACCCTAACCCTAACCCTAACCCTAACCCTAACCCTAACCCTAACCCTAACCCTAACCCTAACCCTAACCCTAACCCTAACCCTAACCCTAACCCTAACCCTAACCCTAACCCTAACCCTAACCCTAACCCTAACCCTAACCCTAACCCTAACCCTAACCCTAACCCTAACCCTAACCCTAACCCTAACCCTAACCCTAACCCTAACCCTAACCCTAACCCTAACCCTAACCCTAACCCTAACCCTAACCCTAACCCTAACCCTAACCCTAACCCTAACCCTAACCCTAACCCTAACCCTAACCCTAACCCTAACCCTAACCCTAACCCTAACCCTAACCCTAACCCTAACCCTAACCCTAACCCTAACCCTAACCCTAACCCTAACCCTAACCCTAACCCTAACCCTAACCCTAACCCTAACCCTAACCCTAACCCTAACCCTAACCCTAACCCTAACCCTAACCCTAACCCTAACCCTAACCCTAACCCTAACCCTAACCCTAACCCTAACCCTAACCCTAACCCTAACCCTAACCCTAACCCTAACCCTAACCCTAACCCTAACCCTAACCCTAACCCTAACCCTAACCCTAACCCTAACCCTAACCCTAACCCTAACCCTAACCCTAACCCTAACCCTAACCCTAACCCTAACCCTAACCCTAACCCTAACCCTAACCCTAACCCTAACCCTAACCCTAACCCTAACCCTAACCCTAACCCTAACCCTAACCCTAACCCTAACCCTAACCCTAACCCTAACCCTAACCCTAACCCTAACCCTAACCCTAACCCTAACCCTAACCCTAACCCTAACCCTAACCCTAACCCTAACCCTAACCCTAACCCTAACCCTAACCCTAACCCTAACCCTAACCCTAACCCTAACCCTAACCCTAACCCTAACCCTAACCCTAACCCTAACCCTAACCCTAACCCTAACCCTAACCCTAACCCTAACCCTAACCCTAACCCTAACCCTAACCCTAACCCTAACCCTAACCCTAACCCTAACCCTAACCCTAACCCTAACCCTAACCCTAACCCTAACCCTAACCCTAACCCTAACCCTAACAATACGTAACCCTAACCCTAACCCTAACCTAACCCTAACCCTAACCCTAACCCTAACCCTAACCCTAACCCTAACCCTAACCCTAACCCTAACCCTAACCCTAACCCTAACCCTAACCCTAACCCTAACCCTAACCCTAACCCTAACCCTAACCCTAACCCTAACCCTAACCCTAACCCTAACCCTAACCCTAACCCTAACCCTAACCCTAACCCTAACCCTAACCCTAACCCTAACCCTAACCCTAACCCTAACCCTAACCCTAACCCTAACCCTAACCCTAACCCTAACCCTAACCCTAACCCTAACCCTAACCCTAACCCTAACCCTAACCCTAACCCTAACCCTAACCCTAACCCTAACCCTAACCCTAACCCTAACCCTAACCCTAACCCTAACCCTAACCCTAACCCTAACCCTAACCCTAACCCTAACCCTAACCCTAACCCTAACCCTAACCCTAACCCTAACCCTAACCCTAACCCTAACCCTAACCCTAACCCTAACCCTAACCCTAACCCTAACCCTAACCCTAACCCTAACCCTAACCCTAACCCTAACCCTAACCCTAACCCTAACCCTAACCCTAACCCTAACCCTAACCCTAACCCTAACCCTAACCCTAACCCTAACCCTAACCCTAACCCTAACCCTAACCCTAACCCTAACCCTAACCCTAACCCTAACCCTAACCCTAACCCTAACCCTAACCCTAACCCTAACCCTAACCCTAACCCTAACCCTAACCCTAACCCTAACCCTAACCCTAACCCTAACCCTAACCCTAACCCTAACCCTAACCCTAACCCTAACCCTAACCCTAACCCTAACCCTAACCCTAACCCTAACCCTAACCCTAACCCTAACCCTAACCCTAACCCTAACCCTAACCCTAACCCTAACCCTAACCCTAACCCTAACCCTAACCCTAACCCTAACCCTAACCCTAACCCTAACCCTAACCCTAACCCTAACCCTAACCCTAACCCTAACCCTAACCCTAACCCTAACCCTAACCCTAACCCTAACCCTAACCCTAACCCTAACCCTAACCCTAACCCTAACCCTAACCCTAACCCTAACCCTAACCCTAACCCTAACCCTAACCCTAACCCTAACCCTAACCCTAACCCTAACCCTAACCCTAACCCTAACCCTAACCCTAACCCTAACCCTAACCCTAACCCTAACCCTAACCCTAACCCTAACCCTAACCCTAACCCTAACCCTAACCCTAACCCTAACCCTAACCCTAACCCTAACCCTAACCCTAACCCTAACCCTAACCCTAACCCTAACCCTAACCCTAACCCTAACCCTAACCCTAACCCTAACCCTAACCCTAACCCTAACCCTAACCCTAACCCTAACCCTAACCCTAACCCTAACCCTAACCCTAACCCTAACCCTAACCCTAACCCTAACCCTAACCCTAACCCTAACCCTAACCCTAACCCTAACCCTAACCCTAACCCTAACCCTAACCCTAACCCTAACCCTAACCCTAACCCTAACCCTAACCCTAACCCTAACCCTAACCCTAACCCTAACCCTAACCCTAACCCTAACCCTAACCCTAACCCTAACCCTAACCCTAACCCTAACCCTAACCCTAACCCTAACCCTAACCCTAACCCTAACCCTAACCCTAACCCTAACCCTAACCCTAACCCTAACCCTAACCCTAACCCTAACCCTAACCCTAACCCTAACCCTAACCCTAACCCTAACCCTAACCCTAACCCTAACCCTAACCCTAACCCTAACCCTAACCCTAACCCTAACCCTAACCCTAACCCTAACCCTAACCCTAACCCTAACCCTAACCCTAACCCTAACCCTAACCCTAACCCTAACCCTAACCCTAACCCTAACCCTAACCCTAACCCTAACCCTAACCCTAACCCTAACCCTAACCCTAACCCTAACCCTAACCCTAACCCTAACCCTAACCCTAACCCTAACCCTAACCCTAACCCTAACCCTAACCCTAACCCTAACCCTAACCCTAACCCTAACCCTAACCCTAACCCTAACCCTAACCCTAACCCTAACCCTAACCCTAACCCTAACCCTAACCCTAACCCTAACCCTAACCCTAACCCTAACCCTAACCCTAACCCTAACCCTAACCCTAACCCTAACCCTAACCCTAACCCTAACCCTAACCCTAACCCTAACCCTAACCCTAACCCTAACCCTAACCCTAACCCTAACCCTAACCCTAACCCTAACCCTAACCCTAACCCTAACCCTAACCCTAACCCTAACCCTAACCCTAACCCTAACCCTAACCCTAACCCTAACCCTAACCCTAACCCTAACCCTAACCCTAACCCTAACCCTAACCCTAACCCTAACCCTAACCCTAACCCTAACCCTAACCCTAACCCTAACCCTAACCCTAACCCTAACCCTAACCCTAACCCTAACCCTAACCCTAACCCTAACCCTAACCCTAACCCTAACCCTAACCCTAACCCTAACCCTAACCCTAACCCTAACCCTAACCCTAACCCTAACCCTAACCCTAACCCTAACCCTAACCCTAACCCTAACCCTAACCCTAACCCTAACCCTAACCCTAACCCTAACCCTAACCCTAACCCTAACCCTAACCCTAACCCTAACCCTAACCCTAACCCTAACCCTAACCCTAACCCTAACCCTAACCCTAACCCTAACCCTAACCCTAACCCTAACCCTAACCCTAACCCTAACCCTAACCCTAACCCTAACCCTAACCCTAACCCTAACCCTAACCCTAACCCTAACCCTAACCCTAACCCTAACCCTAACCCTAACCCTAACCCTAACCCTAACCCTAACCCTAACCCTAACCCTAACCCTAACCCTAACCCTAACCCTAACCCTAACCCTAACCCTAACCCTAACCCTAACCCTAACCCTAACCCTAACCCTAACCCTAACCCTAACCCTAACCCTAACCCTAACCCTAACCCTAACCCTAACCCTAACCCTAACCCTAACCCTAACCCTAACCCTAACCCTAACCCTAACCCTAACCCTAACCCTAACCCTAACCCTAACCCTAACCCTAACCCTAACCCTAACCCTAACCCTAACCCTAACCCTAACCCTAACCCTAACCCTAACCCTAACCCTAACCCTAACCCTAACCCTAACCCTAACCCTAACCCTAACCCTAACCCTAACCCTAACCCTAACCCTAACCCTAACCCTAACCCTAACCCTAACCCTAACCCTAACCCTAACCCTAACCCTAACCCTAACCCTAACCCTAACCCTAACCCTAACCCTAACCCTAACCCTAACCCTAACCCTAACCCTAACCCTAACCCTAACCCTAACCCTAACCCTAACCCTAACCCTAACCCTAACCCTAACCCTAACCCTAACCCTAACCCTAACCCTAACCCTAACCCTAACCCTAACCCTAACCCTAACCCTAACCCTAACCCTAACCCTAACCCTAACCCTAACCCTAACCCTAACCCTAACCCTAACCCTAACCCTAACCCTAACCCTAACCCTAACCCTAACCCTAACCCTAACCCTAACCCTAACCCTAACCCTAACCCTAACCCTAACCCTAACCCTAACCCTAACCCTAACCCTAACCCTAACCCTAACCCTAACCCTAACCCTAACCCTAACCCTAACCCTAACCCTAACCCTAACCCTAACCCTAACCCTAACCCTAACCCTAACCCTAACCCTAACCCTAACCCTAACCCTAACCCTAACCCTAACCCTAACCCTAACCCTAACCCTAACCCTAACCCTAACCCTAACCCTAACCCTAACCCTAACCCTAACCCTAACCCTAACCCTAACCCTAACCCTAACCCTAACCCTAACCCTAACCCTAACCCTAACCCTAACCCTAACCCTAACCCTAACCCTAACCCTAACCCTAACCCTAACCCTAACCCTAACCCTAACCCTAACCCTAACCCTAACCCTAACCCTAACCCTAACCCTAACCCTAACCCTAACCCTAACCCTAACCCTAACCCTAACCCTAACCCTAACCCTAACCCTAACCCTAACCCTAACCCTAACCCTAACCCTAACCCTAACCCTAACCCTAACCCTAACCCTAACCCTAACCCTAACCCTAACCCTAACCCTAACCCTAACCCTAACCCTAACCCTAACCCTAACCCTAACCCTAACCCTAACCCTAACCCTAACCCTAACCCTAACCCTAACCCTAACCCTAACCCTAACCCTAACCCTAACCCTAACCCTAACCCTAACCCTAACCCTAACCCTAACCCTAACCCTAACCCTAACCCTAACCCTAACCCTAACCCTAACCCTAACCCTAACCCTAACCCTAACCCTAACCCTAACCCTAACCCTAACCCTAACCCTAACCCTAACCCTAACCCTAACCCTAACCCTAACCCTAACCCTAACCCTAACCCTAACCCTAACCCTAACCCTAACCCTAACCCTAACCCTAACCCTAACCCTAACCCTAACCCTAACCCTAACCCTAACCCTAACCCTAACCCTAACCCTAACCCTAACCCTAACCCTAACCCTAACCCTAACCCTAACCCTAACCCTAACCCTAACCCTAACCCTAACCCTAACCCTAACCCTAACCCTAACCCTAACCCTAACCCTAACCCTAACCCTAACCCTAACCCTAACCCTAACCCTAACCCTAACCCTAACCCTAACCCTAACCCTAACCCTAACCCTAACCCTAACCCTAACCCTAACCCTAACCCTAACCCTAACCCTAACCCTAACCCTAACCCTAACCCTAACCCTAACCCTAACCCTAACCCTAACCCTAACCCTAACCCTAACCCTAACCCTAACCCTAACCCTAACCCTAACCCTAACCCTAACCCTAACCCTAACCCTAACCCTAACCCTAACCCTAACCCTAACCCTAACCCTAACCCTAACCCTAACCCTAACCCTAACCCTAACCCTAACCCTAACCCTAACCCTAACCCTAACCCTAACCCTAACCCTAACCCTAACCCTAACCCTAACCCTAACCCTAACCCTAACCCTAACCCTAACCCTAACCCTAACCCTAACCCTAACCCTAACCCTAACCCTAACCCTAACCCTAACCCTAACCCTAACCCTAACCCTAACCCTAACCCTAACCCTAACCCTAACCCTAACCCTAACCCTAACCCTAACCCTAACCCTAACCCTAACCCTAACCCTAACCCTAACCCTAACCCTAACCCTAACCCTAACCCTAACCCTAACCCTAACCCTAACCCTAACCCTAACCCTAACCCTAACCCTAACCCTAACCCTAACCCTAACCCTAACCCTAACCCTAACCCTAACCCTAACCCTAACCCTAACCCTAACCCTAACCCTAACCCTAACCCTAACCCTAACCCTAACCCTAACCCTAACCCTAACCCTAACCCTAACCCTAACCCTAACCCTAACCCTAACCCTAACCCTAACCCTAACCCTAACCCTAACCCTAACCCTAACCCTAACCCTAACCCTAACCCTAACCCTAACCCTAACCCTAACCCTAACCCTAACCCTAACCCTAACCCTAACCCTAACCCTAACCCTAACCCTAACCCTAACCCTAACCCTAACCCTAACCCTAACCCTAACCCTAACCCTAACCCTAACCCTAACCCTAACCCTAACCCTAACCCTAACCCTAACCCTAACCCTAACCCTAACCCTAACCCTAACCCTAACCCTAACCCTAACCCTAACCCTAACCCTAACCCTAACCCTAACCCTAACCCTAACCCTAACCCTAACCCTAACCCTAACCCTAACCCTAACCCTAACCCTAACCCTAACCCTAACCCTAACCCTAACCCTAACCCTAACCCTAACCCTAACCCTAACCCTAACCCTAACCCTAACCCTAACCCTAACCCTAACCCTAACCCTAACCCTAACCCTAACCCTAACCCTAACCCTAACCCTAACCCTAACCCTAACCCTAACCCTAACCCTAACCCTAACCCTAACCCTAACCCTAACCCTAACCCTAACCCTAACCCTAACCCTAACCCTAACCCTAACCCTAACCCTAACCCTAACCCTAACCCTAACCCTAACCCTAACCCTAACCCTAACCCTAACCCTAACCCTAACCCTAACCCTAACCCTAACCCTAACCCTAACCCTAACCCTAACCCTAACCCTAACCCTAACCCTAACCCTAACCCTAACCCTAACCCTAACCCTAACCCTAACCCTAACCCTAACCCTAACCCTAACCCTAACCCTAACCCTAACCCTAACCCTAACCCTAACCCTAACCCTAACCCTAACCCTAACCCTAACCCTAACCCTAACCCTAACCCTAACCCTAACCCTAACCCTAACCCTAACCCTAACCCTAACCCTAACCCTAACCCTAACCCTAACCCTAACCCTAACCCTAACCCTAACCCTAACCCTAACCCTAACCCTAACCCTAACCCTAACCCTAACCCTAACCCTAACCCTAACCCTAACCCTAACCCTAACCCTAACCCTAACCCTAACCCTAACCCTAACCCTAACCCTAACCCTAACCCTAACCCTAACCCTAACCCTAACCCTAACCCTAACCCTAACCCTAACCCTAACCCTAACCCTAACCCTAACCCTAACCCTAACCCTAACCCTAACCCTAACCCTAACCCTAACCCTAACCCTAACCCTAACCCTAACCCTAACCCTAACCCTAACCCTAACCCTAACCCTAACCCTAACCCTAACCCTAACCCTAACCCTAACCCTAACCCTAACCCTAACCCTAACCCTAACCCTAACCCTAACCCTAACCCTAACCCTAACCCTAACCCTAACCCTAACCCTAACCCTAACCCTAACCCTAACCCTAACCCTAACCCTAACCCTAACCCTAACCCTAACCCTAACCCTAACCCTAACCCTAACCCTAACCCTAACCCTAACCCTAACCCTAACCCTAACCCTAACCCTAACCCTAACCCTAACCCTAACCCTAACCCTAACCCTAACCCTAACCCTAACCCTAACCCTAACCCTAACCCTAACCCTAACCCTAACCCTAACCCTAACCCTAACCCTAACCCTAACCCTAACCCTAACCCTAACCCTAACCCTAACCCTAACCCTAACCCTAACCCTAACCCTAACCCTAACCCTAACCCTAACCCTAACCCTAACCCTAACCCTAACCCTAACCCTAACCCTAACCCTAACCCTAACCCTAACCCTAACCCTAACCCTAACCCTAACCCTAACCCTAACCCTAACCCTAACCCTAACCCTAACCCTAACCCTAACCCTAACCCTAACCCTAACCCTAACCCTAACCCTAACCCTAACCCTAACCCTAACCCTAACCCTAACCCTAACCCTAACCCTAACCCTAACCCTAACCCTAACCCTAACCCTAACCCTAACCCTAACCCTAACCCTAACCCTAACCCTAACCCTAACCCTAACCCTAACCCTAACCCTAACCCTAACCCTAACCCTAACCCTAACCCTAACCCTAACCCTAACCCTAACCCTAACCCTAACCCTAACCCTAACCCTAACCCTAACCCTAACCCTAACCCTAACCCTAACCCTAACCCTAACCCTAACCCTAACCCTAACCCTAACCCTAACCCTAACCCTAACCCTAACCCTAACCCTAACCCTAACCCTAACCCTAACCCTAACCCTAACCCTAACCCTAACCCTAACCCTAACCCTAACCCTAACCCTAACCCTAACCCTAACCCTAACCCTAACCCTAACCCTAACCCTAACCCTAACCCTAACCCTAACCCTAACCCTAACCCTAACCCTAACCCTAACCCTAACCCTAACCCTAACCCTAACCCTAACCCTAACCCTAACCCTAACCCTAACCCTAACCCTAACCCTAACCCTAACCCTAACCCTAACCCTAACCCTAACCCTAACCCTAACCCTAACCCTAACCCTAACCCTAACCCTAACCCTAACCCTAACCCTAACCCTAACCCTAACCCTAACCCTAACCCTAACCCTAACCCTAACCCTAACCCTAACCCTAACCCTAACCCTAACCCTAACCCTAACCCTAACCCTAACCCTAACCCTAACCCTAACCCTAACCCTAACCCTAACCCTAACCCTAACCCTAACCCTAACCCTAACCCTAACCCTAACCCTAACCCTAACCCTAACCCTAACCCTAACCCTAACCCTAACCCTAACCCTAACCCTAACCCTAACCCTAACCCTAACCCTAACCCTAACCCTAACCCTAACCCTAACCCTAACCCTAACCCTAACCCTAACCCTAACCCTAACCCTAACCCTAACCCTAACCCTAACCCTAACCCTAACCCTAACCCTAACCCTAACCCTAACCCTAACCCTAACCCTAACCCTAACCCTAACCCTAACCCTAACCCTAACCCTAACCCTAACCCTAACCCTAACCCTAACCCTAACCCTAACCCTAACCCTAACCCTAACCCTAACCCTAACCCTAACCCTAACCCTAACCCTAACCCTAACCCTAACCCTAACCCTAACCCTAACCCTAACCCTAACCCTAACCCTAACCCTAACCCTAACCCTAACCCTAACCCTAACCCTAACCCTAACCCTAACCCTAACCCTAACCCTAACCCTAACCCTAACCCTAACCCTAACCCTAACCCTAACCCTAACCCTAACCCTAACCCTAACCCTAACCCTAACCCTAACCCTAACCCTAACCCTAACCCTAACCCTAACCCTAACCCTAACCCTAACCCTAACCCTAACCCTAACCCTAACCCTAACCCTAACCCTAACCCTAACCCTAACCCTAACCCTAACCCTAACCCTAACCCTAACCCTAACCCTAACCCTAACCCTAACCCTAACCCTAACCCTAACCCTAACCCTAACCCTAACCCTAACCCTAACCCTAACCCTAACCCTAACCCTAACCCTAACCCTAACCCTAACCCTAACCCTAACCCTAACCCTAACCCTAACCCTAACCCTAACCCTAACCCTAACCCTAACCCTAACCCTAACCCTAACCCTAACCCTAACCCTAACCCTAACCCTAACCCTAACCCTAACCCTAACCCTAACCCTAACCCTAACCCTAACCCTAACCCTAACCCTAACCCTAACCCTAACCCTAACCCTAACCCTAACCCTAACCCTAACCCTAACCCTAACCCTAACCCTAACCCTAACCCTAACCCTAACCCTAACCCTAACCCTAACCCTAACCCTAACCCTAACCCTAACCCTAACCCTAACCCTAACCCTAACCCTAACCCTAACCCTAACCCTAACCCTAACCCTAACCCTAACCCTAACCCTAACCCTAACCCTAACCCTAACCCTAACCCTAACCCTAACCCTAACCCTAACCCTAACCCTAACCCTAACCCTAACCCTAACCCTAACCCTAACCCTAACCCTAACCCTAACCCTAACCCTAACCCTAACCCTAACCCTAACCCTAACCCTAACCCTAACCCTAACCCTAACCCTAACCCTAACCCTAACCCTAACCCTAACCCTAACCCTAACCCTAACCCTAACCCTAACCCTAACCCTAACCCTAACCCTAACCCTAACCCTAACCCTAACCCTAACCCTAACCCTAACCCTAACCCTAACCCTAACCCTAACCCTAACCCTAACCCTAACCCTAACCCTAACCCTAACCCTAACCCTAACCCTAACCCTAACCCTAACCCTAACCCTAACCCTAACCCTAACCCTAACCCTAACCCTAACCCTAACCCTAACCCTAACCCTAACCCTAACCCTAACCCTAACCCTAACCCTAACCCTAACCCTAACCCTAACCCTAACCCTAACCCTAACCCTAACCCTAACCCTAACCCTAACCCTAACCCTAACCCTAACCCTAACCCTAACCCTAACCCTAACCCTAACCCTAACCCTAACCCTAACCCTAACCCTAACCCTAACCCTAACCCTAACCCTAACCCTAACCCTAACCCTAACCCTAACCCTAACCCTAACCCTAATTGATGGTGTGCCTAACCCTAACCCTAACCCTAACCCTAACCCTAACCCTAACCCTAACCCTAACCCTAACCCTAACCCTAACCCTAACCCTAACCCTAACCCTAACCCTAACCCTAACCCTAACCCTAACCCTAACCCTAACCCTAACCCTAACCCTAACCCTAACCCTAACCCTAACCCTAACCCTAACCCTAACCCTAACCCTAACCCTAACCCTAACCCTAACCCTAACCCTAACCCTAACCCTAACCCTAACCCTAACCCTAACCCTAACCCTAACCCTAACCCTAACCCTAACCCTAACCCTAACCCTAACCCTAACCCTAACCCTAACCCTAACCCTAACCCTAACCCTAACCCTAACCCTAACCCTAACCCTAACCCTAACCCTAACCCTAACCCTAACCCTAACCCTAACCCTAACCCTAACCCTAACCCTAACCCTAACCCTAACCCTAACCCTAACCCTAACCCTAACCCTAACCCTAACCCTAACCCTAACCCTAACCCTAACCCTAACCCTAACCCTAACCCTAACCCTAACCCTAACCCTAACCCTAACCCTAACCCTAACCCTAACCCTAACCCTAACCCTAACCCTAACCCTAACCCTAACCCTAACCCTAACCCTAACCCTAACCCTAACCCTAACCCTAACCCTAACCCTAACCCTAACCCTAACCCTAACCCTAACCCTAACCCTAACCCTAACCCTAACCCTAACCCTAACCCTAACCCTAACCCTAACCCTAACCCTAACCCTAACCCTAACCCTAACCCTAACCCTAACCCTAACCCTAACCCTAACCCTAACCCTAACCCTAACCCTAACCCTAACCCTAACCCTAACCCTAACCCTAACCCTAACCCTAACCCTAACCCTAACCCTAACCCTAACCCTAACCCTAACCCTAACCCTAACCCTAACCCTAACCCTAACCCTAACCCTAACCCTAACCCTAACCCTAACCCTAACCCTAACCCTAACCCTAACCCTAACCCTAACCCTAACCCTAACCCTAACCCTAACCCTAACCCTAACCCTAACCCTAACCCTAACCCTAACCCTAACCCTAACCCTAACCCTAACCCTAACCCTAACCCTAACCCTAACCCTAACCCTAACCCTAACCCTAACCCTAACCCTAACCCTAACCCTAACCCTAACCCTAACCCTAACCCTAACCCTAACCCTAACCCTAACCCTAACCCTAACCCTAACCCTAACCCTAACCCTAACCCTAACCCTAACCCTAACCCTAACCCTAACCCTAACCCTAACCCTAACCCTAACCCTAACCCTAACCCTAACCCTAACCCTAACCCTAACCCTAACCCTAACCCTAACCCTAACCCTAACCCTAACCCTAACCCTAACCCTAACCCTAACCCTAACCCTAACCCTAACCCTAACCCTAACCCTAACCCTAACCCTAACCCTAACCCTAACCCTAACCCTAACCCTAACCCTAACCCTAACCCTAACCCTAACCCTAACCCTAACCCTAACCCTAACCCTAACCCTAACCCTAACCCTAACCCTAACCCTAACCCTAACCCTAACCCTAACCCTAACCCTAACCCTAACCCTAACCCTAACCCTAACCCTAACCCTAACCCTAACCCTAACCCTAACCCTAACCCTAACCCTAACCCTAACCCTAACCCTAACCCTAACCCTAACCCTAACCCTAACCCTAACCCTAACCCTAACCCTAACCCTAACCCTAACCCTAACCCTAACCCTAACCCTAACCCTAACCCTAACCCTAACCCTAACCCTAACCCTAACCCTAACCCTAACCCTAACCCTAACCCTAACCCTAACCCTAACCCTAACCCTAACCCTAACCCTAACCCTAACCCTAACCCTAACCCTAACCCTAACCCTAACCCTAACCCTAACCCTAACCCTAACCCTAACCCTAACCCTAACCCTAACCCTAACCCTAACCCTAACCCTAACCCTAACCCTAACCCTAACCCTAACCCTAACCCTAACCCTAACCCTAACCCTAACCCTAACCCTAACCCTAACCCTAACCCTAACCCTAACCCTAACCCTAACCCTAACCCTAACCCTAACCCTAACCCTAACCCTAACCCTAACCCTAACCCTAACCCTAACCCTAACCCTAACCCTAACCCTAACCCTAACCCTAACCCTAACCCTAACCCTAACCCTAACCCTAACCCTAACCCTAACCCTAACCCTAACCCTAACCCTAACCCTAACCCTAACCCTAACCCTAACCCTAACCCTAACCCTAACCCTAACCCTAACCCTAACCCTAACCCTAACCCTAACCCTAACCCTAACCCTAACCCTAACCCTAACCCTAACCCTAACCCTAACCCTAACCCTAACCCTAACCCTAACCCTAACCCTAACCCTAACCCTAACCCTAACCCTAACCCTAACCCTAACCCTAACCCTAACCCTAACCCTAACCCTAACCCTAACCCTAACCCTAACCCTAACCCTAACCCTAACCCTAACCCTAACCCTAACCCTAACCCTAACCCTAACCCTAACCCTAACCCTAACCCTAACCCTAACCCTAACCCTAACCCTAACCCTAACCCTAACCCTAACCCTAACCCTAACCCTAACCCTAACCCTAACCCTAACCCTAACCCTAACCCTAACCCTAACCCTAACCCTAACCCTAACCCTAACCCTAACCCTAACCCTAACCCTAACCCTAACCCTAACCCTAACCCTAACCCTAACCCTAACCCTAACCCTAACCCTAACCCTAACCCTAACCCTAACCCTAACCCTAACCCTAACCCTAACCCTAACCCTAACCCTAACCCTAACCCTAACCCTAACCCTAACCCTAACCCTAACCCTAACCCTAACCCTAACCCTAACCCTAACCCTAACCCTAACCCTAACCCTAACCCTAACCCTAACCCTAACCCTAACCCTAACCCTAACCCTAACCCTAACCCTAACCCTAACCCTAACCCTAACCCTAACCCTAACCCTAACCCTAACCCTAACCCTAACCCTAACCCTAACCCTAACCCTAACCCTAACCCTAACCCTAACCCTAACCCTAACCCTAACCCTAACCCTAACCCTAACCCTAACCCTAACCCTAACCCTAACCCTAACCCTAACCCTAACCCTAACCCTAACCCTAACCCTAACCCTAACCCTAACCCTAACCCTAACCCTAACCCTAACCCTAACCCTAACCCTAACCCTAACCCTAACCCTAACCCTAACCCTAACCCTAACCCTAACCCTAACCCTAACCCTAACCCTAACCCTAACCCTAACCCTAACCCTAACCCTAACCCTAACCCTAACCCTAACCCTAACCCTAACCCTAACCCTAACCCTAACCCTAACCCTAACCCTAACCCTAACCCTAACCCTAACCCTAACCCTAACCCTAACCCTAACCCTAACCCTAACCCTAACCCTAACCCTAACCCTAACCCTAACCCTAACCCTAACCCTAACCCTAACCCTAACCCTAACCCTAACCCTAACCCTAACCCTAACCCTAACCCTAACCCTAACCCTAACCCTAACCCTAACCCTAACCCTAACCCTAACCCTAACCCTAACCCTAACCCTAACCCTAACCCTAACCCTAACCCTAACCCTAACCCTAACCCTAACCCTAACCCTAACCCTAACCCTAACCCTAACCCTAACCCTAACCCTAACCCTAACCCTAACCCTAACCCTAACCCTAACCCTAACCCTAACCCTAACCCTAACCCTAACCCTAACCCTAACCCTAACCCTAACCCTAACCCTAACCCTAACCCTAACCCTAACCCTAACCCTAACCCTAACCCTAACCCTAACCCTAACCCTAACCCTAACCCTAACCCTAACCCTAACCCTAACCCTAACCCTAACCCTAACCCTAACCCTAACCCTAACCCTAACCCTAACCCTAACCCTAACCCTAACCCTAACCCTAACCCTAACCCTAACCCTAACCCTAACCCTAACCCTAACCCTAACCCTAACCCTAACCCTAACCCTAACCCTAACCCTAACCCTAACCCTAACCCTAACCCTAACCCTAACCCTAACCCTAACCCTAACCCTAACCCTAACCCTAACCCTAACCCTAACCCTAACCCTAACCCTAACCCTAACCCTAACCCTAACCCTAACCCTAACCCTAACCCTAACCCTAACCCTAACCCTAACCCTAACCCTAACCCTAACCCTAACCCTAACCCTAACCCTAACCCTAACCCTAACCCTAACCCTAACCCTAACCCTAACCCTAACCCTAACCCTAACCCTAACCCTAACCCTAACCCTAACCCTAACCCTAACCCTAACCCTAACCCTAACCCTAACCCTAACCCTAACCCTAACCCTAACCCTAACCCTAACCCTAACCCTAACCCTAACCCTAACCCTAACCCTAACCCTAACCCTAACCCTAACCCTAACCCTAACCCTAACCCTAACCCTAACCCTAACCCTAACCCTAACCCTAACCCTAACCCTAACCCTAACCCTAACCCTAACCCTAACCCTAACCCTAACCCTAACCCTAACCCTAACCCTAACCCTAACCCTAACCCTAACCCTAACCCTAACCCTAACCCTAACCCTAACCCTAACCCTAACCCTAACCCTAACCCTAACCCTAACCCTAACCCTAACCCTAACCCTAACCCTAACCCTAACCCTAACCCTAACCCTAACCCTAACCCTAACCCTAACCCTAACCCTAACCCTAACCCTAACCCTAACCCTAACCCTAACCCTAACCCTAACCCTAACCCTAACCCTAACCCTAACCCTAACCCTAACCCTAACCCTAACCCTAACCCTAACCCTAACCCTAACCCTAACCCTAACCCTAACCCTAACCCTAACCCTAACCCTAACCCTAACCCTAACCCTAACCCTAACCCTAACCCTAACCCTAACCCTAACCCTAACCCTAACCCTAACCCTAACCCTAACCCTAACCCTAACCCTAACCCTAACCCTAACCCTAACCCTAACCCTAACCCTAACCCTAACCCTAACCCTAACCCTAACCCTAACCCTAACCCTAACCCTAACCCTAACCCTAACCCTAACCCTAACCCTAACCCTAACCCTAACCCTAACCCTAACCCTAACCCTAACCCTAACCCTAACCCTAACCCTAACCCTAACCCTAACCCTAACCCTAACCCTAACCCTAACCCTAACCCTAACCCTAACCCTAACCCTAACCCTAACCCTAACCCTAACCCTAACCCTAACCCTAACCCTAACCCTAACCCTAACCCTAACCCTAACCCTAACCCTAACCCTAACCCTAACCCTAACCCTAACCCTAACCCTAACCCTAACCCTAACCCTAACCCTAACCCTAACCCTAACCCTAACCCTAACCCTAACCCTAACCCTAACCCTAACCCTAACCCTAACCCTAACCCTAACCCTAACCCTAACCCTAACCCTAACCCTAACCCTAACCCTAACCCTAACCCTAACCCTAACCCTAACCCTAACCCTAACCCTAACCCTAACCCTAACCCTAACCCTAACCCTAACCCTAACCCTAACCCTAACCCTAACCCTAACCCTAACCCTAACCCTAACCCTAACCCTAACCCTAACCCTAACCCTAACCCTAACCCTAACCCTAACCCTAACCCTAACCCTAACCCTAACCCTAACCCTAACCCTAACCCTAACCCTAACCCTAACCCTAACCCTAACCCTAACCCTAACCCTAACCCTAACCCTAACCCTAACCCTAACCCTAACCCTAACCCTAACCCTAACCCTAACCCTAACCCTAACCCTAACCCTAACCCTAACCCTAACCCTAACCCTAACCCTAACCCTAACCCTAACCCTAACCCTAACCCTAACCCTAACCCTAACCCTAACCCTAACCCTAACCCTAACCCTAACCCTAACCCTAACCCTAACCCTAACCCTAACCCTAACCCTAACCCTAACCCTAACCCTAACCCTAACCCTAACCCTAACCCTAACCCTAACCCTAACCCTAACCCTAACCCTAACCCTAACCCTAACCCTAACCCTAACCCTAACCCTAACCCTAACCCTAACCCTAACCCTAACCCTAACCCTAACCCTAACCCTAACCCTAACCCTAACCCTAACCCTAACCCTAACCCTAACCCTAACCCTAACCCTAACCCTAACCCTAACCCTAACCCTAACCCTAACCCTAACCCTAACCCTAACCCTAACCCTAACCCTAACCCTAACCCTAACCCTAACCCTAACCCTAACCCTAACCCTAACCCTAACCCTAACCCTAACCCTAACCCTAACCCTAACCCTAACCCTAACCCTAACCCTAACCCTAACCCTAACCCTAACCCTAACCCTAACCCTAACCCTAACCCTAACCCTAACCCTAACCCTAACCCTAACCCTAACCCTAACCCTAACCCTAACCCTAACCCTAACCCTAACCCTAACCCTAACCCTAACCCTAACCCTAACCCTAACCCTAACCCTAACCCTAACCCTAACCCTAACCCTAACCCTAACCCTAACCCTAACCCTAACCCTAACCCTAACCCTAACCCTAACCCTAACCCTAACCCTAACCCTAACCCTAACCCTAACCCTAACCCTAACCCTAACCCTAACCCTAACCCTAACCCTAACCCTAACCCTAACCCTAACCCTAACCCTAACCCTAACCCTAACCCTAACCCTAACCCTAACCCTAACCCTAACCCTAACCCTAACCCTAACCCTAACCCTAACCCTAACCCTAACCCTAACCCTAACCCTAACCCTAACCCTAACCCTAACCCTAACCCTAACCCTAACCCTAACCCTAACCCTAACCCTAACCCTAACCCTAACCCTAACCCTAACCCTAACCCTAACCCTAACCCTAACCCTAACCCTAACCCTAACCCTAACCCTAACCCTAACCCTAACCCTAACCCTAACCCTAACCCTAACCCTAACCCTAACCCTAACCCTAACCCTAACCCTAACCCTAACCCTAACCCTAACCCTAACCCTAACCCTAACCCTAACCCTAACCCTAACCCTAACCCTAACCCTAACCCTAACCCTAACCCTAACCCTAACCCTAACCCTAACCCTAACCCTAACCCTAACCCTAACCCTAACCCTAACCCTAACCCTAACCCTAACCCTAACCCTAACCCTAACCCTAACCCTAACCCTAACCCTAACCCTAACCCTAACCCTAACCCTAACCCTAACCCTAACCCTAACCCTAACCCTAACCCTAACCCTAACCCTAACCCTAACCCTAACCCTAACCCTAACCCTAACCCTAACCCTAACCCTAACCCTAACCCTAACCCTAACCCTAACCCTAACCCTAACCCTAACCCTAACCCTAACCCTAACCCTAACCCTAACCCTAACCCTAACCCTAACCCTAACCCTAACCCTAACCCTAACCCTAACCCTAACCCTAACCCTAACCCTAACCCTAACCCTAACCCTAACCCTAACCCTAACCCTAACCCTAACCCTAACCCTAACCCTAACCCTAACCCTAACCCTAACCCTAACCCTAACCCTAACCCTAACCCTAACCCTAACCCTAACCCTAACCCTAACCCTAACCCTAACCCTAACCCTAACCCTAACCCTAACCCTAACCCTAACCCTAACCCTAACCCTAACCCTAACCCTAACCCTAACCCTAACCCTAACCCTAACCCTAACCCTAACCCTAACCCTAACCCTAACCCTAACCCTAACCCTAACCCTAACCCTAACCCTAACCCTAACCCTAACCCTAACCCTAACCCTAACCCTAACCCTAACCCTAACCCTAACCCTAACCCTAACCCTAACCCTAACCCTAACCCTAACCCTAACCCTAACCCTAACCCTAACCCTAACCCTAACCCTAACCCTAACCCTAACCCTAACCCTAACCCTAACCCTAACCCTAACCCTAACCCTAACCCTAACCCTAACCCTAACCCTAACCCTAACCCTAACCCTAACCCTAACCCTAACCCTAACCCTAACCCTAACCCTAACCCTAACCCTAACCCTAACCCTAACCCTAACCCTAACCCTAACCCTAACCCTAACCCTAACCCTAACCCTAACCCTAACCCTAACCCTAACCCTAACCCTAACCCTAACCCTAACCCTAACCCTAACCCTAACCCTAACCCTAACCCTAACCCTAACCCTAACCCTAACCCTAACCCTAACCCTAACCCTAACCCTAACCCTAACCCTAACCCTAACCCTAACCCTAACCCTAACCCTAACCCTAACCCTAACCCTAACCCTAACCCTAACCCTAACCCTAACCCTAACCCTAACCCTAACCCTAACCCTAACCCTAACCCTAACCCTAACCCTAACCCTAACCCTAACCCTAACCCTAACCCTAACCCTAACCCTAACCCTAACCCTAACCCTAACCCTAACCCTAACCCTAACCCTAACCCTAACCCTAACCCTAACCCTAACCCTAACCCTAACCCTAACCCTAACCCTAACCCTAACCCTAACCCTAACCCTAACCCTAACCCTAACCCTAACCCTAACCCTAACCCTAACCCTAACCCTAACCCTAACCCTAACCCTAACCCTAACCCTAACCCTAACCCTAACCCTAACCCTAACCCTAACCCTAACCCTAACCCTAACCCTAACCCTAACCCTAACCCTAACCCTAACCCTAACCCTAACCCTAACCCTAACCCTAACCCTAACCCTAACCCTAACCCTAACCCTAACCCTAACCCTAACCCTAACCCTAACCCTAACCCTAACCCTAACCCTAACCCTAACCCTAACCCTAACCCTAACCCTAACCCTAACCCTAACCCTAACCCTAACCCTAACCCTAACCCTAACCCTAACCCTAACCCTAACCCTAACCCTAACCCTAACCCTAACCCTAACCCTAACCCTAACCCTAACCCTAACCCTAACCCTAACCCTAACCCTAACCCTAACCCTAACCCTAACCCTAACCCTAACCCTAACCCTAACCCTAACCCTAACCCTAACCCTAACCCTAACCCTAACCCTAACCCTAACCCTAACCCTAACCCTAACCCTAACCCTAACCCTAACCCTAACCCTAACCCTAACCCTAACCCTAACCCTAACCCTAACCCTAACCCTAACCCTAACCCTAACCCTAACCCTAACCCTAACCCTAACCCTAACCCTAACCCTAACCCTAACCCTAACCCTAACCCTAACCCTAACCCTAACCCTAACCCTAACCCTAACCCTAACCCTAACCCTAACCCTAACCCTAACCCTAACCCTAACCCTAACCCTAACCCTAACCCTAACCCTAACCCTAACCCTAACCCTAACCCTAACCCTAACCCTAACCCTAACCCTAACCCTAACCCTAACCCTAACCCTAACCCTAACCCTAACCCTAACCCTAACCCTAACCCTAACCCTAACCCTAACCCTAACCCTAACCCTAACCCTAACCCTAACCCTAACCCTAACCCTAACCCTAACCCTAACCCTAACCCTAACCCTAACCCTAACCCTAACCCTAACCCTAACCCTAACCCTAACCCTAACCCTAACCCTAACCCTAACCCTAACCCTAACCCTAACCCTAACCCTAACCCTAACCCTAACCCTAACCCTAACCCTAACCCTAACCCTAACCCTAACCCTAACCCTAACCCTAACCCTAACCCTAACCCTAACCCTAACCCTAACCCTAACCCTAACCCTAACCCTAACCCTAACCCTAACCCTAACCCTAACCCTAACCCTAACCCTAACCCTAACCCTAACCCTAACCCTAACCCTAACCCTAACCCTAACCCTAACCCTAACCCTAACCCTAACCCTAACCCTAACCCTAACCCTAACCCTAACCCTAACCCTAACCCTAACCCTAACCCTAACCCTAACCCTAACCCTAACCCTAACCCTAACCCTAACCCTAACCCTAACCCTAACCCTAACCCTAACCCTAACCCTAACCCTAACCCTAACCCTAACCCTAACCCTAACCCTAACCCTAACCCTAACCCTAACCCTAACCCTAACCCTAACCCTAACCCTAACCCTAACCCTAACCCTAACCCTAACCCTAACCCTAACCCTAACCCTAACCCTAACCCTAACCCTAACCCTAACCCTAACCCTAACCCTAACCCTAACCCTAACCCTAACCCTAACCCTAACCCTAACCCTAACCCTAACCCTAACCCTAACCCTAACCCTAACCCTAACCCTAACCCTAACCCTAACCCTAACCCTAACCCTAACCCTAACCCTAACCCTAACCCTAACCCTAACCCTAACCCTAACCCTAACCCTAACCCTAACCCTAACCCTAACCCTAACCCTAACCCTAACCCTAACCCTAACCCTAACCCTAACCCTAACCCTAACCCTAACCCTAACCCTAACCCTAACCCTAACCCTAACCCTAACCCTAACCCTAACCCTAACCCTAACCCTAACCCTAACCCTAACCCTAACCCTAACCCTAACCCTAACCCTAACCCTAACCCTAACCCTAACCCTAACCCTAACCCTAACCCTAACCCTAACCCTAACCCTAACCCTAACCCTAACCCTAACCCTAACCCTAACCCTAACCCTAACCCTAACCCTAACCCTAACCCTAACCCTAACCCTAACCCTAACCCTAACCCTAACCCTAACCCTAACCCTAACCCTAACCCTAACCCTAACCCTAACCCTAACCCTAACCCTAACCCTAACCCTAACCCTAACCCTAACCCTAACCCTAACCCTAACCCTAACCCTAACCCTAACCCTAACCCTAACCCTAACCCTAACCCTAACCCTAACCCTAACCCTAACCCTAACCCTAACCCTAACCCTAACCCTAACCCTAACCCTAACCCTAACCCTAACCCTAACCCTAACCCTAACCCTAACCCTAACCCTAACCCTAACCCTAACCCTAACCCTAACCCTAACCCTAACCCTAACCCTAACCCTAACCCTAACCCTAACCCTAACCCTAACCCTAACCCTAACCCTAACCCTAACCCTAACCCTAACCCTAACCCTAACCCTAACCCTAACCCTAACCCTAACCCTAACCCTAACCCTAACCCTAACCCTAACCCTAACCCTAACCCTAACCCTAACCCTAACCCTAACCCTAACCCTAACCCTAACCCTAACCCTAACCCTAACCCTAACCCTAACCCTAACCCTAACCCTAACCCTAACCCTAACCCTAACCCTAACCCTAACCCTAACCCTAACCCTAACCCTAACCCTAACCCTAACCCTAACCCTAACCCTAACCCTAACCCTAACCCTAACCCTAACCCTAACCCTAACCCTAACCCTAACCCTAACCCTAACCCTAACCCTAACCCTAACCCTAACCCTAACCCTAACCCTAACCCTAACCCTAACCCTAACCCTAACCCTAACCCTAACCCTAACCCTAACCCTAACCCTAACCCTAACCCTAACCCTAACCCTAACCCTAACCCTAACCCTAACCCTAACCCTAACCCTAACCCTAACCCTAACCCTAACCCTAACCCTAACCCTAACCCTAACCCTAACCCTAACCCTAACCCTAACCCTAACCCTAACCCTAACCCTAACCCTAACCCTAACCCTAACCCTAACCCTAACCCTAACCCTAACCCTAACCCTAACCCTAACCCTAACCCTAACCCTAACCCTAACCCTAACCCTAACCCTAACCCTAACCCTAACCCTAACCCTAACCCTAACCCTAACCCTAACCCTAACCCTAACCCTAACCCTAACCCTAACCCTAACCCTAACCCTAACCCTAACCCTAACCCTAACCCTAACCCTAACCCTAACCCTAACCCTAACCCTAACCCTAACCCTAACCCTAACCCTAACCCTAACCCTAACCCTAACCCTAACCCTAACCCTAACCCTAACCCTAACCCTAACCCTAACCCTAACCCTAACCCTAACCCTAACCCTAACCCTAACCCTAACCCTAACCCTAACCCTAACCCTAACCCTAACCCTAACCCTAACCCTAACCCTAACCCTAACCCTAACCCTAACCCTAACCCTAACCCTAACCCTAACCCTAACCCTAACCCTAACCCTAACCCTAACCCTAACCCTAACCCTAACCCTAACCCTAACCCTAACCCTAACCCTAACCCTAACCCTAACCCTAACCCTAACCCTAACCCTAACCCTAACCCTAACCCTAACCCTAACCCTAACCCTAACCCTAACCCTAACCCTAACCCTAACCCTAACCCTAACCCTAACCCTAACCCTAACCCTAACCCTAACCCTAACCCTAACCCTAACCCTAACCCTAACCCTAACCCTAACCCTAACCCTAACCCTAACCCTAACCCTAACCCTAACCCTAACCCTAACCCTAACCCTAACCCTAACCCTAACCCTAACCCTAACCCTAACCCTAACCCTAACCCTAACCCTAACCCTAACCCTAACCCTAACCCTAACCCTAACCCTAACCCTAACCCTAACCCTAACCCTAACCCTAACCCTAACCCTAACCCTAACCCTAACCCTAACCCTAACCCTAACCCTAACCCTAACCCTAACCCTAACCCTAACCCTAACCCTAACCCTAACCCTAACCCTAACCCTAACCCTAACCCTAACCCTAACCCTAACCCTAACCCTAACCCTAACCCTAACCCTAACCCTAACCCTAACCCTAACCCTAACCCTAACCCTAACCCTAACCCTAACCCTAACCCTAACCCTAACCCTAACCCTAACCCTAACCCTAACCCTAACCCTAACCCTAACCCTAACCCTAACCCTAACCCTAACCCTAACCCTAACCCTAACCCTAACCCTAACCCTAACCCTAACCCTAACCCTAACCCTAACCCTAACCCTAACCCTAACCCTAACCCTAACCCTAACCCTAACCCTAACCCTAACCCTAACCCTAACCCTAACCCTAACCCTAACCCTAACCCTAACCCTAACCCTAACCCTAACCCTAACCCTAACCCTAACCCTAACCCTAACCCTAACCCTAACCCTAACCCTAACCCTAACCCTAACCCTAACCCTAACCCTAACCCTAACCCTAACCCTAACCCTAACCCTAACCCTAACCCTAACCCTAACCCTAACCCTAACCCTAACCCTAACCCTAACCCTAACCCTAACCCTAACCCTAACCCTAACCCTAACCCTAACCCTAACCCTAACCCTAACCCTAACCCTAACCCTAACCCTAACCCTAACCCTAACCCTAACCCTAACCCTAACCCTAACCCTAACCCTAACCCTAACCCTAACCCTAACCCTAACCCTAACCCTAACCCTAACCCTAACCCTAACCCTAACCCTAACCCTAACCCTAACCCTAACCCTAACCCTAACCCTAACCCTAACCCTAACCCTAACCCTAACCCTAACCCTAACCCTAACCCTAACCCTAACCCTAACCCTAACCCTAACCCTAACCCTAACCCTAACCCTAACCCTAACCCTAACCCTAACCCTAACCCTAACCCTAACCCTAACCCTAACCCTAACCCTAACCCTAACCCTAACCCTAACCCTAACCCTAACCCTAACCCTAACCCTAACCCTAACCCTAACCCTAACCCTAACCCTAACCCTAACCCTAACCCTAACCCTAACCCTAACCCTAACCCTAACCCTAACCCTAACCCTAACCCTAACCCTAACCCTAACCCTAACCCTAACCCTAACCCTAACCCTAACCCTAACCCTAACCCTAACCCTAACCCTAACCCTAACCCTAACCCTAACCCTAACCCTAACCCTAACCCTAACCCTAACCCTAACCCTAACCCTAACCCTAACCCTAACCCTAACCCTAACCCTAACCCTAACCCTAACCCTAACCCTAACCCTAACCCTAACCCTAACCCTAACCCTAACCCTAACCCTAACCCTAACCCTAACCCTAACCCTAACCCTAACCCTAACCCTAACCCTAACCCTAACCCTAACCCTAACCCTAACCCTAACCCTAACCCTAACCCTAACCCTAACCCTAACCCTAACCCTAACCCTAACCCTAACCCTAACCCTAACCCTAACCCTAACCCTAACCCTAACCCTAACCCTAACCCTAACCCTAACCCTAACCCTAACCCTAACCCTAACCCTAACCCTAACCCTAACCCTAACCCTAACCCTAACCCTAACCCTAACCCTAACCCTAACCCTAACCCTAACCCTAACCCTAACCCTAACCCTAACCCTAACCCTAACCCTAACCCTAACCCTAACCCTAACCCTAACCCTAACCCTAACCCTAACCCTAACCCTAACCCTAACCCTAACCCTAACCCTAACCCTAACCCTAACCCTAACCCTAACCCTAACCCTAACCCTAACCCTAACCCTAACCCTAACCCTAACCCTAACCCTAACCCTAACCCTAACCCTAACCCTAACCCTAACCCTAACCCTAACCCTAACCCTAACCCTAACCCTAACCCTAACCCTAACCCTAACCCTAACCCTAACCCTAACCCTAACCCTAACCCTAACCCTAACCCTAACCCTAACCCTAACCCTAACCCTAACCCTAACCCTAACCCTAACCCTAACCCTAACCCTAACCCTAACCCTAACCCTAACCCTAACCCTAACCCTAACCCTAACCCTAACCCTAACCCTAACCCTAACCCTAACCCTAACCCTAACCCTAACCCTAACCCTAACCCTAACCCTAACCCTAACCCTAACCCTAACCCTAACCCTAACCCTAACCCTAACCCTAACCCTAACCCTAACCCTAACCCTAACCCTAACCCTAACCCTAACCCTAACCCTAACCCTAACCCTAACCCTAACCCTAACCCTAACCCTAACCCTAACCCTAACCCTAACCCTAACCCTAACCCTAACCCTAACCCTAACCCTAACCCTAACCCTAACCCTAACCCTAACCCTAACCCTAACCCTAACCCTAACCCTAACCCTAACCCTAACCCTAACCCTAACCCTAACCCTAACCCTAACCCTAACCCTAACCCTAACCCTAACCCTAACCCTAACCCTAACCCTAACCCTAACCCTAACCCTAACCCTAACCCTAACCCTAACCCTAACCCTAACCCTAACCCTAACCCTAACCCTAACCCTAACCCTAACCCTAACCCTAACCCAACCCTAACCCAACCCTAACCCTAACCCTAACCCTAACCCTAACCCTAACCCTAACCCTAACCCTAACCCTAACCCTAACCCTAACCCTAACCCTAACCCTAACCCTAACCCTAACCCTAACCCTAACCCTAACCCTAACCCTAACCCTAACCCTAACCCTAACCCTAACCCTAACCCTAACCCTAACCCTAACCCTAACCCTAACCCTAACCCTAACCCTAACCCTAACCCTAACCCTAACCCTAACCCTAACCCTAACCCTAACCCTAACCCTAACCCTAACCCTAACCCTAACCCTAACCCTAACCCTAACCCTAACCCTAACCCTAACCCTAACCCTAACCCTAACCCTAACCCTAACCCTAACCCTAACCCTAACCCTAACCCTAACCCTAACCCTAACCCTAACCCTAACCCTAACCCTAACCCTAACCCTAACCCTAACCCTAACCCTAACCCTAACCCTAACCCTAACCCTAACCCTAACCCTAACCCTAACCCTAACCCTAACCCTAACCCTAACCCTAACCCTAACCCTAACCCTAACCCTAACCCTAACCCTAACCCTAACCCTAACCCTAACCCTAACCCTAACCCTAACCCTAACCCTAACCCTAACCCTAACCCTAACCCTAACCCTAACCCTAACCCTAACCCTAACCCTAACCCTAACCCTAACCCTAACCCTAACCCTAACCCTAACCCTAACCCTAACCCTAACCCTAACCCTAACCCTAACCCTAACCCTAACCCTAACCCTAACCCTAACCCTAACCCTAACCCTAACCCTAACCCTAACCCTAACCCTAACCCTAACCCTAACCCTAACCCTAACCCTAACCCTAACCCTAACCCTAACCCTAACCCTAACCCTAACCCTAACCCTAACCCTAACCCTAACCCTAACCCTAACCCTAACCCTAACCCTAACCCTAACCCTAACCCTAACCCTAACCCTAACCCTAACCCTAACCCTAACCCTAACCCTAACCCTAACCCTAACCCTAACCCTAACCCTAACCCTAACCCTAACCCTAACCCTAACCCTAACCCTAACCCTAACCCTAACCCTAACCCTAACCCTAACCCTAACCCTAACCCTAACCCTAACCCTAACCCTAACCCTAACCCTAACCCTAACCCTAACCCTAACCCTAACCCTAACCCTAACCCTAACCCTAACCCTAACCCTAACCCTAACCCTAACCCTAACCCTAACCCTAACCCTAACCCTAACCCTAACCCTAACCCTAACCCTAACCCTAACCCTAACCCTAACCCTAACCCTAACCCTAACCCTAACCCTAACCCTAACCCTAACCCTAACCCTAACCCTAACCCTAACCCTAACCCTAACCCTAACCCTAACCCTAACCCTAACCCTAACCCTAACCCTAACCCTAACCCTAACCCTAACCCTAACCCTAACCCTAACCCTAACCCTAACCCTAACCCTAACCCTAACCCTAACCCTAACCCTAACCCTAACCCTAACCCTAACCCTAACCCTAACCCTAACCCTAACCCTAACCCTAACCCTAACCCTAACCCTAACCCTAACCCTAACCCTAACCCTAACCCTAACCCTAACCCTAACCCTAACCCTAACCCTAACCCTAACCCTAACCCTAACCCTAACCCTAACCCTAACCCTAACCCTAACCCTAACCCTAACCCTAACCCTAACCCTAACCCTAACCCTAACCCTAACCCTAACCCTAACCCTAACCCTAACCCTAACCCTAACCCTAACCCTAACCCTAACCCTAACCCTAACCCTAACCCTAACCCTAACCCTAACCCTAACCCTAACCCTAACCCTAACCCTAACCCTAACCCTAACCCTAACCCTAACCCTAACCCTAACCCTAACCCTAACCCTAACCCTAACCCTAACCCTAACCCTAACCCTAACCCTAACCCTAACCCTAACCCTAACCCTAACCCTAACCCTAACCCTAACCCTAACCCTAACCCTAACCCTAACCCTAACCCTAACCCTAACCCTAACCCTAACCCTAACCCTAACCCTAACCCTAACCCTAACCCTAACCCTAACCCTAACCCTAACCCTAACCCTAACCCTAACCCTAACCCTAACCCTAACCCTAACCCTAACCCTAACCCTAACCCTAACCCTAACCCTAACCCTAACCCTAACCCTAACCCTAACCCTAACCCTAACCCTAACCCTAACCCTAACCCTAACCCTAACCCTAACCCTAACCCTAACCCTAACCCTAACCCTAACCCTAACCCTAACCCTAACCCTAACCCTAACCCTAACCCTAACCCTAACCCTAACCCTAACCCTAACCCTAACCCTAACCCTAACCCTAACCCTAACCCTAACCCTAACCCTAACCCTAACCCTAACCCTAACCCTAACCCTAACCCTAACCCTAACCCTAACCCTAACCCTAACCCTAACCCTAACCCTAACCCTAACCCTAACCCTAACCCTAACCCTAACCCTAACCCTAACCCTAACCCTAACCCTAACCCTAACCCTAACCCTAACCCTAACCCTAACCCTAACCCTAACCCTAACCCTAACCCTAACCCTAACCCTAACCCTAACCCTAACCCTAACCCTAACCCTAACCCTAACCCTAACCCTAACCCTAACCCTAACCCTAACCCTAACCCTAACCCTAACCCTAACCCTAACCCTAACCCTAACCCTAACCCTAACCCTAACCCTAACCCTAACCCTAACCCTAACCCTAACCCTAACCCTAACCCTAACCCTAACCCTAACCCTAACCCTAACCCTAACCCTAACCCTAACCCTAACCCTAACCCTAACCCTAACCCTAACCCTAACCCTAACCCTAACCCTAACCCTAACCCTAACCCTAACCCTAACCCTAACCCTAACCCTAACCCTAACCCTAACCCTAACCCTAACCCTAACCCTAACCCTAACCCTAACCCTAACCCTAACCCTAACCCTAACCCTAACCCTAACCCTAACCCTAACCCTAACCCTAACCCTAACCCTAACCCTAACCCTAACCCTAACCCTAACCCTAACCCTAACCCTAACCCTAACCCTAACCCTAACCCTAACCCTAACCCTAACCCTAACCCTAACCCTAACCCTAACCCTAACCCTAACCCTAACCCTAACCCTAACCCTAACCCTAACCCTAACCCTAACCCTAACCCTAACCCTAACCCTAACCCTAACCCTAACCCTAACCCTAACCCTAACCCTAACCCTAACCCTAACCCTAACCCTAACCCTAACCCTAACCCTAACCCTAACCCTAACCCTAACCCTAACCCTAACCCTAACCCTAACCCTAACCCTAACCCTAACCCTAACCCTAACCCTAACCCTAACCCTAACCCTAACCCTAACCCTAACCCTAACCCTAACCCTAACCCTAACCCTAACCCTAACCCTAACCCTAACCCTAACCCTAACCCTAACCCTAACCCTAACCCTAACCCTAACCCTAACCCTAACCCTAACCCTAACCCTAACCCTAACCCTAACCCTAACCCTAACCCTAACCCTAACCCTAACCCTAACCCTAACCCTAACCCTAACCCTAACCCTAACCCTAACCCTAACCCTAACCCTAACCCTAACCCTAACCCTAACCCTAACCCTAACCCTAACCCTAACCCTAACCCTAACCCTAACCCTAACCCTAACCCTAACCCTAACCCTAACCCTAACCCTAACCCTAACCCTAACCCTAACCCTAACCCTAACCCTAACCCTAACCCTAACCCTAACCCTAACCCTAACCCTAACCCTAACCCTAACCCTAACCCTAACCCTAACCCTAACCCTAACCCTAACCCTAACCCTAACCCTAACCCTAACCCTAACCCTAACCCTAACCCTAACCCTAACCCTAACCCTAACCCTAACCCTAACCCTAACCCTAACCCTAACCCTAACCCTAACCCTAACCCTAACCCTAACCCTAACCCTAACCCTAACCCTAACCCTAACCCTAACCCTAACCCTAACCCTAACCCTAACCCTAACCCTAACCCTAACCCTAACCCTAACCCTAACCCTAACCCTAACCCTAACCCTAACCCTAACCCTAACCCTAACCCTAACCCTAACCCTAACCCTAACCCTAACCCTAACCCTAACCCTAACCCTAACCCTAACCCTAACCCTAACCCTAACCCTAACCCTAACCCTAACCCTAACCCTAACCCTAACCCTAACCCTAACCCTAACCCTAACCCTAACCCTAACCCTAACCCTAACCCTAACCCTAACCCTAACCCTAACCCTAACCCTAACCCTAACCCTAACCCTAACCCTAACCCTAACCCTAACCCTAACCCTAACCCTAACCCTAACCCTAACCCTAACCCTAACCCTAACCCTAACCCTAACCCTAACCCTAACCCTAACCCTAACCCTAACCCTAACCCTAACCCTAACCCTAACCCTAACCCTAACCCTAACCCTAACCCTAACCCTAACCCTAACCCTAACCCTAACCCTAACCCTAACCCTAACCCTAACCCTAACCCTAACCCTAACCCTAACCCTAACCCTAACCCTAACCCTAACCCTAACCCTAACCCTAACCCTAACCCTAACCCTAACCCTAACCCTAACCCTAACCCTAACCCTAACCCTAACCCTAACCCTAACCCTAACCCTAACCCTAACCCTAACCCTAACCCTAACCCTAACCCTAACCCTAACCCTAACCCTAACCCTAACCCTAACCCTAACCCTAACCCTAACCCTAACCCTAACCCTAACCCTAACCCTAACCCTAACCCTAACCCTAACCCTAACCCTAACCCTAACCCTAACCCTAACCCTAACCCTAACCCTAACCCTAACCCTAACCCTAACCCTAACCCTAACCCTAACCCTAACCCTAACCCTAACCCTAACCCTAACCCTAACCCTAACCCTAACCCTAACCCTAACCCTAACCCTAACCCTAACCCTAACCCTAACCCTAACCCTAACCCTAACCCTAACCCTAACCCTAACCCTAACCCTAACCCTAACCCTAACCCTAACCCTAACCCTAACCCTAACCCTAACCCTAACCCTAACCCTAACCCTAACCCTAACCCTAACCCTAACCCTAACCCTAACCCTAACCCTAACCCTAACCCTAACCCTAACCCTAACCCTAACCCTAACCCTAACCCTAACCCTAACCCTAACCCTAACCCTAACCCTAACCCTAACCCTAACCCTAACCCTAACCCTAACCCTAACCCTAACCCTAACCCTAACCCTAACCCTAACCCTAACCCTAACCCTAACCCTAACCCTAACCCTAACCCTAACCCTAACCCTAACCCTAACCCTAACCCTAACCCTAACCCTAACCCTAACCCTAACCCTAACCCTAACCCTAACCCTAACCCTAACCCTAACCCTAACCCTAACCCTAACCCTAACCCTAACCCTAACCCTAACCCTAACCCTAACCCTAACCCTAACCCTAACCCTAACCCTAACCCTAACCCTAACCCTAACCCTAACCCTAACCCTAACCCTAACCCTAACCCTAACCCTAACCCTAACCCTAACCCTAACCCTAACCCTAACCCTAACCCTAACCCTAACCCTAACCCTAACCCTAACCCTAACCCTAACCCTAACCCTAACCCTAACCCTAACCCTAACCCTAACCCTAACCCTAACCCTAACCCTAACCCTAACCCTAACCCTAACCCTAACCCTAACCCTAACCCTAACCCTAACCCTAACCCTAACCCTAACCCTAACCCTAACCCTAACCCTAACCCTAACCCTAACCCTAACCCTAACCCTAACCCTAACCCTAACCCTAACCCTAACCCTAACCCTAACCCTAACCCTAACCCTAACCCTAACCCTAACCCTAACCCTAACCCTAACCCTAACCCTAACCCTAACCCTAACCCTAACCCTAACCCTAACCCTAACCCTAACCCTAACCCTAACCCTAACCCTAACCCTAACCCTAACCCTAACCCTAACCCTAACCCTAACCCTAACCCTAACCCTAACCCTAACCCTAACCCTAACCCTAACCCTAACCCTAACCCTAACCCTAACCCTAACCCTAACCCTAACCCTAACCCTAACCCTAACCCTAACCCTAACCCTAACCCTAACCCTAACCCTAACCCTAACCCTAACCCTAACCCTAACCCTAACCCTAACCCTAACCCTAACCCTAACCCTAACCCTAACCCTAACCCTAACCCTAACCCTAACCCTAACCCTAACCCTAACCCTAACCCTAACCCTAACCCTAACCCTAACCCTAACCCTAACCCTAACCCTAACCCTAACCCTAACCCTAACCCTAACCCTAACCCTAACCCTAACCCTAACCCTAACCCTAACCCTAACCCTAACCCTAACCCTAACCCTAACCCTAACCCTAACCCTAACCCTAACCCTAACCCTAACCCTAACCCTAACCCTAACCCTAACCCTAACCCTAACCCTAACCCTAACCCTAACCCTAACCCTAACCCTAACCCTAACCCTAACCCTAACCCTAACCCTAACCCTAACCCTAACCCTAACCCTAACCCTAACCCTAACCCTAACCCTAACCCTAACCCTAACCCTAACCCTAACCCTAACCCTAACCCTAACCCTAACCCTAACCCTAACCCTAACCCTAACCCTAACCCTAACCCTAACCCTAACCCTAACCCTAACCCTAACCCTAACCCTAACCCTAACCCTAACCCTAACCCTAACCCTAACCCTAACCCTAACCCTAACCCTAACCCTAACCCTAACCCTAACCCTAACCCTAACCCTAACCCTAACCCTAACCCTAACCCTAACCCTAACCCTAACCCTAACCCTAACCCTAACCCTAACCCTAACCCTAACCCTAACCCTAACCCTAACCCTAACCCTAACCCTAACCCTAACCCTAACCCTAACCCTAACCCTAACCCTAACCCTAACCCTAACCCTAACCCTAACCCTAACCCTAACCCTAACCCTAACCCTAACCCTAACCCTAACCCTAACCCTAACCCTAACCCTAACCCTAACCCTAACCCTAACCCTAACCCTAACCCTAACCCTAACCCTAACCCTAACCCTAACCCTAACCCTAACCCTAACCCTAACCCTAACCCTAACCCTAACCCTAACCCTAACCCTAACCCTAACCCTAACCCTAACCCTAACCCTAACCCTAACCCTAACCCTAACCCTAACCCTAACCCTAACCCTAACCCTAACCCTAACCCTAACCCTAACCCTAACCCTAACCCTAACCCTAACCCTAACCCTAACCCTAACCCTAACCCTAACCCTAACCCTAACCCTAACCCTAACCCTAACCCTAACCCTAACCCTAACCCTAACCCTAACCCTAACCCTAACCCTAACCCTAACCCTAACCCTAACCCTAACCCTAACCCTAACCCTAACCCTAACCCTAACCCTAACCCTAACCCTAACCCTAACCCTAACCCTAACCCTAACCCTAACCCTAACCCTAACCCTAACCCTAACCCTAACCCTAACCCTAACCCTAACCCTAACCCTAACCCTAACCCTAACCCTAACCCTAACCCTAACCCTAACCCTAACCCTAACCCTAACCCTAACCCTAACCCTAACCCTAACCCTAACCCTAACCCTAACCCTAACCCTAACCCTAACCCTAACCCTAACCCTAACCCTAACCCTAACCCTAACCCTAACCCTAACCCTAACCCTAACCCTAACCCTAACCCTAACCCTAACCCTAACCCTAACCCTAACCCTAACCCTAACCCTAACCCTAACCCTAACCCTAACCCTAACCCTAACCCTAACCCTAACCCTAACCCTAACCCTAACCCTAACCCTAACCCTAACCCTAACCCTAACCCTAACCCTAACCCTAACCCTAACCCTAACCCTAACCCTAACCCTAACCCTAACCCTAACCCTAACCCTAACCCTAACCCTAACCCTAACCCTAACCCTAACCCTAACCCTAACCCTAACCCTAACCCTAACCCTAACCCTAACCCTAACCCTAACCCTAACCCTAACCCTAACCCTAACCCTAACCCTAACCCTAACCCTAACCCTAACCCTAACCCTAACCCTAACCCTAACCCTAACCCTAACCCTAACCCTAACCCTAACCCTAACCCTAACCCTAACCCTAACCCTAACCCTAACCCTAACCCTAACCCTAACCCTAACCCTAACCCTAACCCTAACCCTAACCCTAACCCTAACCCTAACCCTAACCCTAACCCTAACCCTAACCCTAACCCTAACCCTAACCCTAACCCTAACCCTAACCCTAACCCTAACCCTAACCCTAACCCTAACCCTAACCCTAACCCTAACCCTAACCCTAACCCTAACCCTAACCCTAACCCTAACCCTAACCCTAACCCTAACCCTAACCCTAACCCTAACCCTAACCCTAACCCTAACCCTAACCCTAACCCTAACCCTAACCCTAACCCTAACCCTAACCCTAACCCTAACCCTAACCCTAACCCTAACCCTAACCCTAACCCTAACCCTAACCCTAACCCTAACCCTAACCCTAACCCTAACCCTAACCCTAACCCTAACCCTAACCCTAACCCTAACCCTAACCCTAACCCTAACCCTAACCCTAACCCTAACCCTAACCCTAACCCTAACCCTAACCCTAACCCTAACCCTAACCCTAACCCTAACCCTAACCCTAACCCTAACCCTAACCCTAACCCTAACCCTAACCCTAACCCTAACCCTAACCCTAACCCTAACCCTAACCCTAACCCTAACCCTAACCCTAACCCTAACCCTAACCCTAACCCTAACCCTAACCCTAACCCTAACCCTAACCCTAACCCTAACCCTAACCCTAACCCTAACCCTAACCCTAACCCTAACCCTAACCCTAACCCTAACCCTAACCCTAACCCTAACCCTAACCCTAACCCTAACCCTAACCCTAACCCTAACCCTAACCCTAACCCTAACCCTAACCCTAACCCTAACCCTAACCCTAACCCTAACCCTAACCCTAACCCTAACCCTAACCCTAACCCTAACCCTAACCCTAACCCTAACCCTAACCCTAACCCTAACCCTAACCCTAACCCTAACCCTAACCCTAACCCTAACCCTAACCCTAACCCTAACCCTAACCCTAACCCTAACCCTAACCCTAACCCTAACCCTAACCCTAACCCTAACCCTAACCCTAACCCTAACCCTAACCCTAACCCTAACCCTAACCCTAACCCTAACCCTAACCCTAACCCTAACCCTAACCCTAACCCTAACCCTAACCCTAACCCTAACCCTAACCCTAACCCTAACCCTAACCCTAACCCTAACCCTAACCCTAACCCTAACCCTAACCCTAACCCTAACCCTAACCCTAACCCTAACCCTAACCCTAACCCTAACCCTAACCCTAACCCTAACCCTAACCCTAACCCTAACCCTAACCCTAACCCTAACCCTAACCCTAACCCTAACCCTAACCCTAACCCTAACCCTAACCCTAACCCTAACCCTAACCCTAACCCTAACCCTAACCCTAACCCTAACCCTAACCCTAACCCTAACCCTAACCCTAACCCTAACCCTAACCCTAACCCTAACCCTAACCCTAACCCTAACCCTAACCCTAACCCTAACCCTAACCCTAACCCTAACCCTAACCCTAACCCTAACCCTAACCCTAACCCTAACCCTAACCCTAACCCTAACCCTAACCCTAACCCTAACCCTAACCCTAACCCTAACCCTAACCCTAACCCTAACCCTAACCCTAACCCTAACCCTAACCCTAACCCTAACCCTAACCCTAACCCTAACCCTAACCCTAACCCTAACCCTAACCCTAACCCTAACCCTAACCCTAACCCTAACCCTAACCCTAACCCTAACCCTAACCCTAACCCTAACCCTAACCCTAACCCTAACCCTAACCCTAACCCTAACCCTAACCCTAACCCTAACCCTAACCCTAACCCTAACCCTAACCCTAACCCTAACCCTAACCCTAACCCTAACCCTAACCCTAACCCTAACCCTAACCCTAACCCTAACCCTAACCCTAACCCTAACCCTAACCCTAACCCTAACCCTAACCCTAACCCTAACCCTAACCCTAACCCTAACCCTAACCCTAACCCTAACCCTAACCCTAACCCTAACCCTAACCCTAACCCTAACCCTAACCCTAACCCTAACCCTAACCCTAACCCTAACCCTAACCCTAACCCTAACCCTAACCCTAACCCTAACCCTAACCCTAACCCTAACCCTAACCCTAACCCTAACCCTAACCCTAACCCTAACCCTAACCCTAACCCTAACCCTAACCCTAACCCTAACCCTAACCCTAACCCTAACCCTAACCCTAACCCTAACCCTAACCCTAACCCTAACCCTAACCCTAACCCTAACCCTAACCCTAACCCTAACCCTAACCCTAACCCTAACCCTAACCCTAACCCTAACCCTAACCCTAACCCTAACCCTAACCCTAACCCTAACCCTAACCCTAACCCTAACCCTAACCCTAACCCTAACCCTAACCCTAACCCTAACCCTAACCCTAACCCTAACCCTAACCCTAACCCTAACCCTAACCCTAACCCTAACCCTAACCCTAACCCTAACCCTAACCCTAACCCTAACCCTAACCCTAACCCTAACCCTAACCCTAACCCTAACCCTAACCCTAACCCTAACCCTAACCCTAACCCTAACCCTAACCCTAACCCTAACCCTAACCCTAACCCTAACCCTAACCCTAACCCTAACCCTAACCCTAACCCTAACCCTAACCCTAACCCTAACCCTAACCCTAACCCTAACCCTAACCCTAACCCTAACCCTAACCCTAACCCTAACCCTAACCCTAACCCTAACCCTAACCCTAACCCTAACCCTAACCCTAACCCTAACCCTAACCCTAACCCTAACCCTAACCCTAACCCTAACCCTAACCCTAACCCTAACCCTAACCCTAACCCTAACCCTAACCCTAACCCTAACCCTAACCCTAACCCTAACCCTAACCCTAACCCTAACCCTAACCCTAACCCTAACCCTAACCCTAACCCTAACCCTAACCCTAACCCTAACCCTAACCCTAACCCTAACCCTAACCCTAACCCTAACCCTAACCCTAACCCTAACCCTAACCCTAACCCTAACCCTAACCCTAACCCTAACCCTAACCCTAACCCTAACCCTAACCCTAACCCTAACCCTAACCCTAACCCTAACCCTAACCCTAACCCTAACCCTAACCCTAACCCTAACCCTAACCCTAACCCTAACCCTAACCCTAACCCTAACCCTAACCCTAACCCTAACCCTAACCCTAACCCTAACCCTAACCCTAACCCTAACCCTAACCCTAACCCTAACCCTAACCCTAACCCTAACCCTAACCCTAACCCTAACCCTAACCCTAACCCTAACCCTAACCCTAACCCTAACCCTAACCCTAACCCTAACCCTAACCCTAACCCTAACCCTAACCCTAACCCTAACCCTAACCCTAACCCTAACCCTAACCCTAACCCTAACCCTAACCCTAACCCTAACCCTAACCCTAACCCTAACCCTAACCCTAACCCTAACCCTAACCCTAACCCTAACCCTAACCCTAACCCTAACCCTAACCCTAACCCTAACCCTAACCCTAACCCTAACCCTAACCCTAACCCTAACCCTAACCCTAACCCTAACCCTAACCCTAACCCTAACCCTAACCCTAACCCTAACCCTAACCCTAACCCTAACCCTAACCCTAACCCTAACCCTAACCCTAACCCTAACCCTAACCCTAACCCTAACCCTAACCCTAACCCTAACCCTAACCCTAACCCTAACCCTAACCCTAACCCTAACCCTAACCCTAACCCTAACCCTAACCCTAACCCTAACCCTAACCCTAACCCTAACCCTAACCCTAACCCTAACCCTAACCCTAACCCTAACCCTAACCCTAACCCTAACCCTAACCCTAACCCTAACCCTAACCCTAACCCTAACCCTAACCCTAACCCTAACCCTAACCCTAACCCTAACCCTAACCCTAACCCTAACCCTAACCCTAACCCTAACCCTAACCCTAACCCTAACCCTAACCCTAACCCTAACCCTAACCCTAACCCTAACCCTAACCCTAACCCTAACCCTAACCCTAACCCTAACCCTAACCCTAACCCTAACCCTAACCCTAACCCTAACCCTAACCCTAACCCTAACCCTAACCCTAACCCTAACCCTAACCCTAACCCTAACCCTAACCCTAACCCTAACCCTAACCCTAACCCTAACCCTAACCCTAACCCTAACCCTAACCCTAACCCTAACCCTAACCCTAACCCTAACCCTAACCCTAACCCTAACCCTAACCCTAACCCTAACCCTAACCCTAACCCTAACCCTAACCCTAACCCTAACCCTAACCCTAACCCTAACCCTAACCCTAACCCTAACCCTAACCCTAACCCTAACCCTAACCCTAACCCTAACCCTAACCCTAACCCTAACCCTAACCCTAACCCTAACCCTAACCCTAACCCTAACCCTAACCCTAACCCTAACCCTAACCCTAACCCTAACCCTAACCCTAACCCTAACCCTAACCCTAACCCTAACCCTAACCCTAACCCTAACCCTAACCCTAACCCTAACCCTAACCCTAACCCTAACCCTAACCCTAACCCTAACCCTAACCCTAACCCTAACCCTAACCCTAACCCTAACCCTAACCCTAACCCTAACCCTAACCCTAACCCTAACCCTAACCCTAACCCTAACCCTAACCCTAACCCTAACCCTAACCCTAACCCTAACCCTAACCCTAACCCTAACCCTAACCCTAACCCTAACCCTAACCCTAACCCTAACCCTAACCCTAACCCTAACCCTAACCCTAACCCTAACCCTAACCCTAACCCTAACCCTAACCCTAACCCTAACCCTAACCCTAACCCTAACCCTAACCCTAACCCTAACCCTAACCCTAACCCTAACCCTAACCCTAACCCTAACCCTAACCCTAACCCTAACCCTAACCCTAACCCTAACCCTAACCCTAACCCTAACCCTAACCCTAACCCTAACCCTAACCCTAACCCTAACCCTAACCCTAACCCTAACCCTAACCCTAACCCTAACCCTAACCCTAACCCTAACCCTAACCCTAACCCTAACCCTAACCCTAACCCTAACCCTAACCCTAACCCTAACCCTAACCCTAACCCTAACCCTAACCCTAACCCTAACCCTAACCCTAACCCTAACCCTAACCCTAACCCTAACCCTAACCCTAACCCTAACCCTAACCCTAACCCTAACCCTAACCCTAACCCTAACCCTAACCCTAACCCTAACCCTAACCCTAACCCTAACCCTAACCCTAACCCTAACCCTAACCCTAACCCTAACCCTAACCCTAACCCTAACCCTAACCCTAACCCTAACCCTAACCCTAACCCTAACCCTAACCCTAACCCTAACCCTAACCCTAACCCTAACCCTAACCCTAACCCTAACCCTAACCCTAACCCTAACCCTAACCCTAACCCTAACCCTAACCCTAACCCTAACCCTAACCCTAACCCTAACCCTAACCCTAACCCTAACCCTAACCCTAACCCTAACCCTAACCCTAACCCTAACCCTAACCCTAACCCTAACCCTAACCCTAACCCTAACCCTAACCCTAACCCTAACCCTAACCCTAACCCTAACCCTAACCCTAACCCTAACCCTAACCCTAACCCTAACCCTAACCCTAACCCTAACCCTAACCCTAACCCTAACCCTAACCCTAACCCTAACCCTAACCCTAACCCTAACCCTAACCCTAACCCTAACCCTAACCCTAACCCTAACCCTAACCCTAACCCTAACCCTAACCCTAACCCTAACCCTAACCCTAACCCTAACCCTAACCCTAACCCTAACCCTAACCCTAACCCTAACCCTAACCCTAACCCTAACCCTAACCCTAACCCTAACCCTAACCCTAACCCTAACCCTAACCCTAACCCTAACCCTAACCCTAACCCTAACCCTAACCCTAACCCTAACCCTAACCCTAACAGCAATACCTAACCCTAACCCTAACCCTAACCCTAAACCCTAACCCTAACTAACCCTAACCCTAACCCTAACCCTAACCCTAACCCTAACCCTAACCCTAACCCTAACCCTAACCCTAACCCTAACCCTAACCCTAACCCTAACCCTAACCCTAACCCTAACCCTAACCCTAACCCTAACCCTAACCCTAACCCTAACCCTAACCCTAACCCTAACCCTAACCCTAACCCTAACCCTAACCCTAACCCTAACCCTAACCCTAACCCTAACCCTAACCCTAACCCTAACCCTAACCCTAACCCTAACCCTAACCCTAACCCTAACCCTAACCCTAACCCTAACCCTAACCCTAACCCTAACCCTAACCCTAACCCTAACCCTAACCCTAACCCTAACCCTAACCCTAACCCTAACCCTAACCCTAACCCTAACCCTAACCCTAACCCTAACCCTAACCCTAACCCTAACCCTAACCCTAACCCTAACCCTAACCCTAACCCTAACCCTAACCCTAACCCTAACCCTAACCCTAACCCTAACCCTAACCCTAACCCTAACCCTAACCCTAACCCTAACCCTAACCCTAACCCTAACCCTAACCCTAACCCTAACCCTAACCCTAACCCTAACCCTAACCCTAACCCTAACCCTAACCCTAACCCTAACCCTAACCCTAACCCTAACCCTAACCCTAACCCTAACCCTAACCCTAACCCTAACCCTAACCCTAACCCTAACCCTAACCCTAACCCTAACCCTAACCCTAACCCTAACCCTAACCCTAACCCTAACCCTAACCCTAACCCTAACCCTAACCCTAACCCTAACCCTAACCCTAACCCTAACCCTAACCCTAACCCTAACCCTAACCCTAACCCTAACCCTAACCCTAACCCTAACCCTAACCCTAACCCTAACCCTAACCCTAACCCTAACCCTAACCCTAACCCTAACCCTAACCCTAACCCTAACCCTAACCCTAACCCTAACCCTAACCCTAACCCTAACCCTAACCCTAACCCTAACCCTAACCCTAACCCTAACCCTAACCCTAACCCTAACCCTAACCCTAACCCTAACCCTAACCCTAACCCTAACCCTAACCCTAACCCTAACCCTAACCCTAACCCTAACCCTAACCCTAACCCTAACCCTAACCCTAACCCTAACCCTAACCCTAACCCTAACCCTAACCCTAACCCTAACCCTAACCCTAACCCTAACCCTAACCCTAACCCTAACCCTAACCCTAACCCTAACCCTAACCCTAACCCTAACCCTAACCCTAACCCTAACCCTAACCCTAACCCTAACCCTAACCCTAACCCTAACCCTAACCCTAACCCTAACCCTAACCCTAACCCTAACCCTAACCCTAACCCTAACCCTAACCCTAACCCTAACCCTAACCCTAACCCTAACCCTAACCCTAACCCTAACCCTAACCCTAACCCTAACCCTAACCCTAACCCTAACCCTAACCCTAACCCTAACCCTAACCCTAACCCTAACCCTAACCCTAACCCTAACCCTAACCCTAACCCTAACCCTAACCCTAACCCTAACCCTAACCCTAACCCTAACCCTAACCCTAACCCTAACCCTAACCCTAACCCTAACCCTAACCCTAACCCTAACCCTAACCCTAACCCTAACCCTAACCCTAACCCTAACCCTAACCCTAACCCTAACCCTAACCCTAACCCTAACCCTAACCCTAACCCTAACCCTAACCCTAACCCTAACCCTAACCCTAACCCTAACCCTAACCCTAACCCTAACCCTAACCCTAACCCTAACCCTAACCCTAACCCTAACCCTAACCCTAACCCTAACCCTAACCCTAACCCTAACCCTAACCCTAACCCTAACCCTAACCCTAACCCTAACCCTAACCCTAACCCTAACCCTAACCCTAACCCTAACCCTAACCCTAACCCTAACCCTAACCCTAACCCTAACCCTAACCCTAACCCTAACCCTAACCCTAACCCTAACCCTAACCCTAACCCTAACCCTAACCCTAACCCTAACCCTAACCCTAACCCTAACCCTAACCCTAACCCTAACCCTAACCCTAACCCTAACCCTAACCCTAACCCTAACCCTAACCCTAACCCTAACCCTAACCCTAACCCTAACCCTAACCCTAACCCTAACCCTAACCCTAACCCTAACCCTAACCCTAACCCTAACCCTAACCCTAACCCTAACCCTAACCCTAACCCTAACCCTAACCCTAACCCTAACCCTAACCCTAACCCTAACCCTAACCCTAACCCTAACCCTAACCCTAACCCTAACCCTAACCCTAACCCTAACCCTAACCCTAACCCTAACCCTAACCCTAACCCTAACCCTAACCCTAACCCTAACCCTAACCCTAACCCTAACCCTAACCCTAACCCTAACCCTAACCCTAACCCTAACCCTAACCCTAACCCTAACCCTAACCCTAACCCTAACCCTAACCCTAACCCTAACCCTAACCCTAACCCTAACCCTAACCCTAACCCTAACCCTAACCCTAACCCTAACCCTAACCCTAACCCTAACCCTAACCCTAACCCTAACCCTAACCCTAACCCTAACCCTAACCCTAACCCTAACCCTAACCCTAACCCTAACCCTAACCCTAACCCTAACCCTAACCCTAACCCTAACCCTAACCCTAACCCTAACCCTAACCCTAACCCTAACCCTAACCCTAACCCTAACCCTAACCCTAACCCTAACCCTAACCCTAACCCTAACCCTAACCCTAACCCTAACCCTAACCCTAACCCTAACCCTAACCCTAACCCTAACCCTAACCCTAACCCTAACCCTAACCCTAACCCTAACCCTAACCCTAACCCTAACCCTAACCCTAACCCTAACCCTAACCCTAACCCTAACCCTAACCCTAACCCTAACCCTAACCCTAACCCTAACCCTAACCCTAACCCTAACCCTAACCCTAACCCTAACCCTAACCCTAACCCTAACCCTAACCCTAACCCTAACCCTAACCCTAACCCTAACCCTAACCCTAACCCTAACCCTAACCCTAACCCTAACCCTAACCCTAACCCTAACCCTAACCCTAACCCTAACCCTAACCCTAACCCTAACCCTAACCCTAACCCTAACCCTAACCCTAACCCTAACCCTAACCCTAACCCTAACCCTAACCCTAACCCTAACCCTAACCCTAACCCTAACCCTAACCCTAACCCTAACCCTAACCCTAACCCTAACCCTAACCCTAACCCTAACCCTAACCCTAACCCTAACCCTAACCCTAACCCTAACCCTAACCCTAACCCTAACCCTAACCCTAACCCTAACCCTAACCCTAACCCTAACCCTAACCCTAACCCTAACCCTAACCCTAACCCTAACCCTAACCCTAACCCTAACCCTAACCCTAACCCTAACCCTAACCCTAACCCTAACCCTAACCCTAACCCTAACCCTAACCCTAACCCTAACCCTAACCCTAACCCTAACCCTAACCCTAACCCTAACCCTAACCCTAACCCTAACCCTAACCCTAACCCTAACCCTAACCCTAACCCTAACCCTAACCCTAACCCTAACCCTAACCCTAACCCTAACCCTAACCCTAACCCTAACCCTAACCCTAACCCTAACCCTAACCCTAACCCTAACCCTAACCCTAACCCTAACCCTAACCCTAACCCTAACCCTAACCCTAACCCTAACCCTAACCCTAACCCTAACCCTAACCCTAACCCTAACCCTAACCCTAACCCTAACCCTAACCCTAACCCTAACCCTAACCCTAACCCTAACCCTAACCCTAACCCTAACCCTAACCCTAACCCTAACCCTAACCCTAACCCTAACCCTAACCCTAACCCTAACCCTAACCCTAACCCTAACCCTAACCCTAACCCTAACCCTAACCCTAACCCTAACCCTAACCCTAACCCTAACCCTAACCCTAACCCTAACCCTAACCCTAACCCTAACCCTAACCCTAACCCTAACCCTAACCCTAACCCTAACCCTAACCCTAACCCTAACCCTAACCCTAACCCTAACCCTAACCCTAACCCTAACCCTAACCCTAACCCTAACCCTAACCCTAACCCTAACCCTAACCCTAACCCTAACCCTAACCCTAACCCTAACCCTAACCCTAACCCTAACCCTAACCCTAACCCTAACCCTAACCCTAACCCTAACCCTAACCCTAACCCTAACCCTAACCCTAACCCTAACCCTAACCCTAACCCTAACCCTAACCCTAACCCTAACCCTAACCCTAACCCTAACCCTAACCCTAACCCTAACCCTAACCCTAACCCTAACCCTAACCCTAACCCTAACCCTAACCCTAACCCTAACCCTAACCCTAACCCTAACCCTAACCCTAACCCTAACCCTAACCCTAACCCTAACCCTAACCCTAACCCTAACCCTAACCCTAACCCTAACCCTAACCCTAACCCTAACCCTAACCCTAACCCTAACCCTAACCCTAACCCTAACCCTAACCCTAACCCTAACCCTAACCCTAACCCTAACCCTAACCCTAACCCTAACCCTAACCCTAACCCTAACCCTAACCCTAACCCTAACCCTAACCCTAACCCTAACCCTAACCCTAACCCTAACCCTAACCCTAACCCTAACCCTAACCCTAACCCTAACCCTAACCCTAACCCTAACCCTAACCCTAACCCTAACCCTAACCCTAACCCTAACCCTAACCCTAACCCTAACCCTAACCCTAACCCTAACCCTAACCCTAACCCTAACCCTAACCCTAACCCTAACCCTAACCCTAACCCTAACCCTAACCCTAACCCTAACCCTAACCCTAACCCTAACCCTAACCCTAACCCTAACCCTAACCCTAACCCTAACCCTAACCCTAACCCTAACCCTAACCCTAACCCTAACCCTAACCCTAACCCTAACCCTAACCCTAACCCTAACCCTAACCCTAACCCTAACCCTAACCCTAACCCTAACCCTAACCCTAACCCTAACCCTAACCCTAACCCTAACCCTAACCCTAACCCTAACCCTAACCCTAACCCTAACCCTAACCCTAACCCTAACCCTAACCCTAACCCTAACCCTAACCCTAACCCTAACCCTAACCCTAACCCTAACCCTAACCCTAACCCTAACCCTAACCCTAACCCTAACCCTAACCCTAACCCTAACCCTAACCCTAACCCTAACCCTAACCCTAACCCTAACCCTAACCCTAACCCTAACCCTAACCCTAACCCTAACCCTAACCCTAACCCTAACCCTAACCCTAACCCTAACCCTAACCCTAACCCTAACCCTAACCCTAACCCTAACCCTAACCCTAACCCTAACCCTAACCCTAACCCTAACCCTAACCCTAACCCTAACCCTAACCCTAACCCTAACCCTAACCCTAACCCTAACCCTAACCCTAACCCTAACCCTAACCCTAACCCTAACCCTAACCCTAACCCTAACCCTAACCCTAACCCTAACCCTAACCCTAACCCTAACCCTAACCCTAACCCTAACCCTAACCCTAACCCTAACCCTAACCCTAACCCTAACCCTAACCCTAACCCTAACCCTAACCCTAACCCTAACCCTAACCCTAACCCTAACCCTAACCCTAACCCTAACCCTAACCCTAACCCTAACCCTAACCCTAACCCTAACCCTAACCCTAACCCTAACCCTAACCCTAACCCTAACCCTAACCCTAACCCTAACCCTAACCCTAACCCTAACCCTAACCCTAACCCTAACCCTAACCCTAACCCTAACCCTAACCCTAACCCTAACCCTAACCCTAACCCTAACCCTAACCCTAACCCTAACCCTAACCCTAACCCTAACCCTAACCCTAACCCTAACCCTAACCCTAACCCTAACCCTAACCCTAACCCTAACCCTAACCCTAACCCTAACCCTAACCCTAACCCTAACCCTAACCCTAACCCTAACCCTAACCCTAACCCTAACCCTAACCCTAACCCTAACCCTAACCCTAACCCTAACCCTAACCCTAACCCTAACCCTAACCCTAACCCTAACCCTAACCCTAACCCTAACCCTAACCCTAACCCTAACCCTAACCCTAACCCTAACCCTAACCCTAACCCTAACCCTAACCCTAACCCTAACCCTAACCCTAACCCTAACCCTAACCCTAACCCTAACCCTAACCCTAACCCTAACCCTAACCCTAACCCTAACCCTAACCCTAACCCTAACCCTAACCCTAACCCTAACCCTAACCCTAACCCTAACCCTAACCCTAACCCTAACCCTAACCCTAACCCTAACCCTAACCCTAACCCTAACCCTAACCCTAACCCTAACCCTAACCCTAACCCTAACCCTAACCCTAACCCTAACCCTAACCCTAACCCTAACCCTAACCCTAACCCTAACCCTAACCCTAACCCTAACCCTAACCCTAACCCTAACCCTAACCCTAACCCTAACCCTAACCCTAACCCTAACCCTAACCCTAACCCTAACCCTAACCCTAACCCTAACCCTAACCCTAACCCTAACCCTAACCCTAACCCTAACCCTAACCCTAACCCTAACCCTAACCCTAACCCTAACCCTAACCCTAACCCTAACCCTAACCCTAACCCTAACCCTAACCCTAACCCTAACCCTAACCCTAACCCTAACCCTAACCCTAACCCTAACCCTAACCCTAACCCTAACCCTAACCCTAACCCTAACCCTAACCCTAACCCTAACCCTAACCCTAACCCTAACCCTAACCCTAACCCTAACCCTAACCCTAACCCTAACCCTAACCCTAACCCTAACCCTAACCCTAACCCTAACCCTAACCCTAACCCTAACCCTAACCCTAACCCTAACCCTAACCCTAACCCTAACCCTAACCCTAACCCTAACCCTAACCCTAACCCTAACCCTAACCCTAACCCTAACCCTAACCCTAACCCTAACCCTAACCCGAGTGGAATGGAATGGAATGGAATGGAATGGAATGGAATGGAATGGAATGGAATGGAATGGAATGGAATGGAATGGAATGGAATGGAATGGAATGGAATGGAATGGAATGGAATGGAATGGAATGGAATGGAATGGAATGGAATGGAATGGAATGGAATGGAATGGAATGGAATGGAATGGAATGGAATGGAATGGAATGGAATGGAATGGAATGGAATGGAATGGAATGGAATGGAATGGAATGGAATCAACCCTAACCCTAACCCTAACCCTAACCCTAACCCTAACCCTAACCCTAACCCTAACCCTAACCCTAACCCTAACCCTAACCCTAACCCTAACCCTAACCCTAACCCTAACCCTAACCCTAACCCTAACCCTAACCCTAACCCTAACCCTAACCCTAACCCTAACCCTAACCCTAACCCTAACCCTAACCCTAACCCTAACCCTAACCCTAACCCTAACCCTAACCCTAACCCTAACCCTAACCCTAACCCTAACCCTAACCCTAACCCTAACCCTAACCCTAACCCTAACCCTAACCCTAACCCTAACCCTAACCCTAACCCTAACCCTAACCCTAACCCTAACCCTAACCCTAACCCTAACCCTAACCCTAACCCTAACCCTAACCCTAACCCTAACCCTAACCCTAACCCTAACCCTAACCCTAACCCTAACCCTAACCCTAACCCTAACCCTAACCCTAACCCTAACCCTAACCCTAACCCTAACCCTAACCCTAACCCTAACCCTAACCCTAACCCTAACCCTAACCCTAACCCTAACCCTAACCCTAACCCTAACCCTAACCCTAACCCTAACCCTAACCCTAACCCTAACCCTAACCCTAACCCTAACCCTAACCCTAACCCTAACCCTAACCCTAACCCTAACCCTAACCCTAACCCTAACCCTAACCCTAACCCTAACCCTAACCCTAACCCTAACCCTAACCCTAACCCTAACCCTAACCCTAACCCTAACCCTAACCCTAACCCTAACCCTAACCCTAACCCTAACCCTAACCCTAACCCTAACCCTAACCCTAACCCTAACCCTAACCCTAACCCTAACCCTAACCCTAACCCTAACCCTAACCCTAACCCTAACCCTAACCCTAACCCTAACCCTAACCCTAACCCTAACCCTAACCCTAACCCTAACCCTAACCCTAACCCTAACCCTAACCCTAACCCTAACCCTAACCCTAACCCTAACCCTAACCCTAACCCTAACCCTAACCCTAACCCTAACCCTAACCCTAACCCTAACCCTAACCCTAACCCTAACCCTAACCCTAACCCTAACCCTAACCCTAACCCTAACCCTAACCCTAACCCTAACCCTAACCCTAACCCTAACCCTAACCCTAACCCTAACCCTAACCCTAACCCTAACCCTAACCCTAACCCTAACCCTAACCCTAACCCTAACCCTAACCCTAACCCTAACCCTAACCCTAACCCTAACCCTAACCCTAACCCTAACCCTAACCCTAACCCTAACCCTAACCCTAACCCTAACCCTAACCCTAACCCTAACCCTAACCCTAACCCTAACCCTAACCCTAACCCTAACCCTAACCCTAACCCTAACCCTAACCCTAACCCTAACCCTAACCCTAACCCTAACCCTAACCCTAACCCTAACCCTAACCCTAACCCTAACCCTAACCCTAACCCTAACCCTAACCCTAACCCTAACCCTAACCCTAACCCTAACCCTAACCCTAACCCTAACCCTAACCCTAACCCTAACCCTAACCCTAACCCTAACCCTAACCCTAACCCTAACCCTAACCCTAACCCTAACCCTAACCCTAACCCTAACCCTAACCCTAACCCTAACCCTAACCCTAACCCTAACCCTAACCCTAACCCTAACCCTAACCCTAACCCTAACCCTAACCCTAACCCTAACCCTAACCCTAACCCTAACCCTAACCCTAACCCTAACCCTAACCCTAACCCTAACCCTAACCCTAACCCTAACCCTAACCCTAACCCTAACCCTAACCCTAACCCTAACCCTAACCCTAACCCTAACCCTAACCCTAACCCTAACCCTAACCCTAACCCTAACCCTAACCCTAACCCTAACCCTAACCCTAACCCTAACCCTAACCCTAACCCTAACCCTAACCCTAACCCTAACCCTAACCCTAACCCTAACCCTAACCCTAACCCTAACCCTAACCCTAACCCTAACCCTAACCCTAACCCTAACCCTAACCCTAACCCTAACCCTAACCCTAACCCTAACCCTAACCCTAACCCTAACCCTAACCCTAACCCTAACCCTAACCCTAACCCTAACCCTAACCCTAACCCTAACCCTAACCCTAACCCTAACCCTAACCCTAACCCTAACCCTAACCCTAACCCTAACCCTAACCCTAACCCTAACCCTAACCCTAACCCTAACCCTAACCCTAACCCTAACCCTAACCCTAACCCTAACCCTAACCCTAACCCTAACCCTAACCCTAACCCTAACCCTAACCCTAACCCTAACCCTAACCCTAACCCTAACCCTAACCCTAACCCTAACCCTAACCCTAACCCTAACCCTAACCCTAACCCTAACCCTAACCCTAACCCTAACCCTAACCCTAACCCTAACCCTAACCCTAACCCTAACCCTAACCCTAACCCTAACCCTAACCCTAACCCTAACCCTAACCCTAACCCTAACCCTAACCCTAACCCTAACCCTAACCCTAACCCTAACCCTAACCCTAACCCTAACCCTAACCCTAACCCTAACCCTAACCCTAACCCTAACCCTAACCCTAACCCTAACCCTAACCCTAACCCTAACCCTAACCCTAACCCTAACCCTAACCCTAACCCTAACCCTAACCCTAACCCTAACCCTAACCCTAACCCTAACCCTAACCCTAACCCTAACCCTAACCCTAACCCTAACCCTAACCCTAACCCTAACCCTAACCCTAACCCTAACCCTAACCCTAACCCTAACCCTAACCCTAACCCTAACCCTAACCCTAACCCTAACCCTAACCCTAACCCTAACCCTAACCCTAACCCTAACCCTAACCCTAACCCTAACCCTAACCCTAACCCTAACCCTAACCCTAACCCTAACCCTAACCCTAACCCTAACCCTAACCCTAACCCTAACCCTAACCCTAACCCTAACCCTAACCCTAACCCTAACCCTAACCCTAACCCTAACCCTAACCCTAACCCTAACCCTAACCCTAACCCTAACCCTAACCCTAACCCTAACCCTAACCCTAACCCTAACCCTAACCCTAACCCTAACCCTAACCCTAACCCTAACCCTAACCCTAACCCTAACCCTAACCCTAACCCTAACCCTAACCCTAACCCTAACCCTAACCCTAACCCTAACCCTAACCCTAACCCTAACCCTAACCCTAACCCTAACCCTAACCCTAACCCTAACCCTAACCCTAACCCTAACCCTAACCCTAACCCTAACCCTAACCCTAACCCTAACCCTAACCCTAACCCTAACCCTAACCCTAACCCTAACCCTAACCCTAACCCTAACCCTAACCCTAACCCTAACCCTAACCCTAACCCTAACCCTAACCCTAACCCTAACCCTAACCCTAACCCTAACCCTAACCCTAACCCTAACCCTAACCCTAACCCTAACCCTAACCCTAACCCTAACCCTAACCCTAACCCTAACCCTAACCCTAACCCTAACCCTAACCCTAACCCTAACCCTAACCCTAACCCTAACCCTAACCCTAACCCTAACCCTAACCCTAACCCTAACCCTAACCCTAACCCTAACCCTAACCCTAACCCTAACCCTAACCCTAACCCTAACCCTAACCCTAACCCTAACCCTAACCCTAACCCTAACCCTAACCCTAACCCTAACCCTAACCCTAACCCTAACCCTAACCCTAACCCTAACCCTAACCCTAACCCTAACCCTAACCCTAACCCTAACCCTAACCCTAACCCTAACCCTAACCCTAACCCTAACCCTAACCCTAACCCTAACCCTAACCCTAACCCTAACCCTAACCCTAACCCTAACCCTAACCCTAACCCTAACCCTAACCCTAACCCTAACCCTAACCCTAACCCTAACCCTAACCCTAACCCTAACCCTAACCCTAACCCTAACCCTAACCCTAACCCTAACCCTAACCCTAACCCTAACCCTAACCCTAACCCTAACCCTAACCCTAACCCTAACCCTAACCCTAACCCTAACCCTAACCCTAACCCTAACCCTAACCCTAACCCTAACCCTAACCCTAACCCTAACCCTAACCCTAACCCTAACCCTAACCCTAACCCTAACCCTAACCCTAACCCTAACCCTAACCCTAACCCTAACCCTAACCCTAACCCTAACCCTAACCCTAACCCTAACCCTAACCCTAACCCTAACCCTAACCCTAACCCTAACCCTAACCCTAACCCTAACCCTAACCCTAACCCTAACCCTAACCCTAACCCTAACCCTAACCCTAACCCTAACCCTAACCCTAACCCTAACCCTAACCCTAACCCTAACCCTAACCCTAACCCTAACCCTAACCCTAACCCTAACCCTAACCCTAACCCTAACCCTAACCCTAACCCTAACCCTAACCCTAACCCTAACCCTAACCCTAACCCTAACCCTAACCCTAACCCTAACCCTAACCCTAACCCTAACCCTAACCCTAACCCTAACCCTAACCCTAACCCTAACCCTAACCCTAACCCTAACCCTAACCCTAACCCTAACCCTAACCCTAACCCTAACCCTAACCCTAACCCTAACCCTAACCCTAACCCTAACCCTAACCCTAACCCTAACCCTAACCCTAACCCTAACCCTAACCCTAACCCTAACCCTAACCCTAACCCTAACCCTAACCCTAACCCTAACCCTAACCCTAACCCTAACCCTAACCCTAACCCTAACCCTAACCCTAACCCTAACCCTAACCCTAACCCTAACCCTAACCCTAACCCTAACCCTAACCCTAACCCTAACCCTAACCCTAACCCTAACCCTAACCCTAACCCTAACCCTAACCCTAACCCTAACCCTAACCCTAACCCTAACCCTAACCCTAACCCTAACCCTAACCCTAACCCTAACCCTAACCCTAACCCTAACCCTAACCCTAACCCTAACCCTAACCCTAACCCTAACCCTAACCCTAACCCTAACCCTAACCCTAACCCTAACCCTAACCCTAACCCTAACCCTAACCCTAACCCTAACCCTAACCCTAACCCTAACCCTAACCCTAACCCTAACCCTAACCCTAACCCTAACCCTAACCCTAACCCTAACCCTAACCCTAACCCTAACCCTAACCCTAACCCTAACCCTAACCCTAACCCTAACCCTAACCCTAACCCTAACCCTAACCCTAACCCTAACCCTAACCCTAACCCTAACCCTAACCCTAACCCTAACCCTAACCCTAACCCTAACCCTAACCCTAACCCTAACCCTAACCCTAACCCTAACCCTAACCCTAACCCTAACCCTAACCCTAACCCTAACCCTAACCCTAACCCTAACCCTAACCCTAACCCTAACCCTAACCCTAACCCTAACCCTAACCCTAACCCTAACCCTAACCCTAACCCTAACCCTAACCCTAACCCTAACCCTAACCCTAACCCTAACCCTAACCCTAACCCTAACCCTAACCCTAACCCTAACCCTAACCCTAACCCTAACCCTAACCCTAACCCTAACCCTAACCCTAACCCTAACCCTAACCCTAACCCTAACCCTAACCCTAACCCTAACCCTAACCCTAACCCTAACCCTAACCCTAACCCTAACCCTAACCCTAACCCTAACCCTAACCCTAACCCTAACCCTAACCCTAACCCTAACCCTAACCCTAACCCTAACCCTAACCCTAACCCTAACCCTAACCCTAACCCTAACCCTAACCCTAACCCTAACCCTAACCCTAACCCTAACCCTAACCCTAACCCTAACCCTAACCCTAACCCTAACCCTAACCCTAACCCTAACCCTAACCCTAACCCTAACCCTAACCCTAACCCTAACCCTAACCCTAACCCTAACCCTAACCCTAACCCTAACCCTAACCCTAACCCTAACCCTAACCCTAACCCTAACCCTAACCCTAACCCTAACCCTAACCCTAACCCTAACCCTAACCCTAACCCTAACCCTAACCCTAACCCTAACCCTAACCCTAACCCTAACCCTAACCCTAACCCTAACCCTAACCCTAACCCTAACCCTAACCCTAACCCTAACCCTAACCCTAACCCTAACCCTAACCCTAACCCTAACCCTAACCCTAACCCTAACCCTAACCCTAACCCTAACCCTAACCCTAACCCTAACCCTAACCCTAACCCTAACCCTAACCCTAACCCTAACCCTAACCCTAACCCTAACCCTAACCCTAACCCTAACCCTAACCCTAACCCTAACCCTAACCCTAACCCTAACCCTAACCCTAACCCTAACCCTAACCCTAACCCTAACCCTAACCCTAACCCTAACCCTAACCCTAACCCTAACCCTAACCCTAACCCTAACCCTAACCCTAACCCTAACCCTAACCCTAACCCTAACCCTAACCCTAACCCTAACCCTAACCCTAACCCTAACCCTAACCCTAACCCTAACCCTAACCCTAACCCTAACCCTAACCCTAACCCTAACCCTAACCCTAACCCTAACCCTAACCCTAACCCTAACCCTAACCCTAACCCTAACCCTAACCCTAACCCTAACCCTAACCCTAACCCTAACCCTAACCCTAACCCTAACCCTAACCCTAACCCTAACCCTAACCCTAACCCTAACCCTAACCCTAACCCTAACCCTAACCCTAACCCTAACCCTAACCCTAACCCTAACCCTAACCCTAACCCTAACCCTAACCCTAACCCTAACCCTAACCCTAACCCTAACCCTAACCCTAACCCTAACCCTAACCCTAACCCTAACCCTAACCCTAACCCTAACCCTAACCCTAACCCTAACCCTAACCCTAACCCTAACCCTAACCCTAACCCTAACCCTAACCCTAACCCTAACCCTAACCCTAACCCTAACCCTAACCCTAACCCTAACCCTAACCCTAACCCTAACCCTAACCCTAACCCTAACCCTAACCCTAACCCTAACCCTAACCCTAACCCTAACCCTAACCCTAACCCTAACCCTAACCCTAACCCTAACCCTAACCCTAACCCTAACCCTAACCCTAACCCTAACCCTAACCCTAACCCTAACCCTAACCCTAACCCTAACCCTAACCCTAACCCTAACCCTAACCCTAACCCTAACCCTAACCCTAACCCTAACCCTAACCCTAACCCTAACCCTAACCCTAACCCTAACCCTAACCCTAACCCTAACCCTAACCCTAACCCTAACCCTAACCCTAACCCTAACCCTAACCCTAACCCTAACCCTAACCCTAACCCTAACCCTAACCCTAACCCTAACCCTAACCCTAACCCTAACCCTAACCCTAACCCTAACCCTAACCCTAACCCTAACCCTAACCCTAACCCTAACCCTAACCCTAACCCTAACCCTAACCCTAACCCTAACCCTAACCCTAACCCTAACCCTAACCCTAACCCTAACCCTAACCCTAACCCTAACCCTAACCCTAACCCTAACCCTAACCCTAACCCTAACCCTAACCCTAACCCTAACCCTAACCCTAACCCTAACCCTAACCCTAACCCTAACCCTAACCCTAACCCTAACCCTAACCCTAACCCTAACCCTAACCCTAACCCTAACCCTAACCCTAACCCTAACCCTAACCCTAACCCTAACCCTAACCCTAACCCTAACCCTAACCCTAACCCTAACCCTAACCCTAACCCTAACCCTAACCCTAACCCTAACCCTAACCCTAACCCTAACCCTAACCCTAACCCTAACCCTAACCCTAACCCTAACCCTAACCCTAACCCTAACCCTAACCCTAACCCTAACCCTAACCCTAACCCTAACCCTAACCCTAACCCTAACCCTAACCCTAACCCTAACCCTAACCCTAACCCTAACCCTAACCCTAACCCTAACCCTAACCCTAACCCTAACCCTAACCCTAACCCTAACCCTAACCCTAACCCTAACCCTAACCCTAACCCTAACCCTAACCCTAACCCTAACCCTAACCCTAACCCTAACCCTAACCCTAACCCTAACCCTAACCCTAACCCTAACCCTAACCCTAACCCTAACCCTAACCCTAACCCTAACCCTAACCCTAACCCTAACCCTAACCCTAACCCTAACCCTAACCCTAACCCTAACCCTAACCCTAACCCTAACCCTAACCCTAACCCTAACCCTAACCCTAACCCTAACCCTAACCCTAACCCTAACCCTAACCCTAACCCTAACCCTAACCCTAACCCTAACCCTAACCCTAACCCTAACCCTAACCCTAACCCTAACCCTAACCCTAACCCTAACCCTAACCCTAACCCTAACCCTAACCCTAACCCTAACCCTAACCCTAACCCTAACCCTAACCCTAACCCTAACCCTAACCCTAACCCTAACCCTAACCCTAACCCTAACCCTAACCCTAACCCTAACCCTAACCCTAACCCTAACCCTAACCCTAACCCTAACCCTAACCCTAACCCTAACCCTAACCCTAACCCTAACCCTAACCCTAACCCTAACCCTAACCCTAACCCTAACCCTAACCCTAACCCTAACCCTAACCCTAACCCTAACCCTAACCCTAACCCTAACCCTAACCCTAACCCTAACCCTAACCCTAACCCTAACCCTAACCCTAACCCTAACCCTAACCCTAACCCTAACCCTAACCCTAACCCTAACCCTAACCCTAACCCTAACCCTAACCCTAACCCTAACCCTAACCCTAACCCTAACCCTAACCCTAACCCTAACCCTAACCCTAACCCTAACCCTAACCCTAACCCTAACCCTAACCCTAACCCTAACCCTAACCCTAACCCTAACCCTAACCCTAACCCTAACCCTAACCCTAACCCTAACCCTAACCCTAACCCTAACCCTAACCCTAACCCTAACCCTAACCCTAACCCTAACCCTAACCCTAACCCTAACCCTAACCCTAACCCTAACCCTAACCCTAACCCTAACCCTAACCCTAACCCTAACCCTAACCCTAACCCTAACCCTAACCCTAACCCTAACCCTAACCCTAACCCTAACCCTAACCCTAACCCTAACCCTAACCCTAACCCTAACCCTAACCCTAACCCTAACCCTAACCCTAACCCTAACCCTAACCCTAACCCTAACCCTAACCCTAACCCTAACCCTAACCCTAACCCTAACCCTAACCCTAACCCTAACCCTAACCCTAACCCTAACCCTAACCCTAACCCTAACCCTAACCCTAACCCTAACCCTAACCCTAACCCTAACCCTAACCCTAACCCTAACCCTAACCCTAACCCTAACCCTAACCCTAACCCTAACCCTAACCCTAACCCTAACCCTAACCCTAACCCTAACCCTAACCCTAACCCTAACCCTAACCCTAACCCTAACCCTAACCCTAACCCTAACCCTAACCCTAACCCTAACCCTAACCCTAACCCTAACCCTAACCCTAACCCTAACCCTAACCCTAACCCTAACCCTAACCCTAACCCTAACCCTAACCCTAACCCTAACCCTAACCCTAACCCTAACCCTAACCCTAACCCTAACCCTAACCCTAACCCTAACCCTAACCCTAACCCTAACCCTAACCCTAACCCTAACCCTAACCCTAACCCTAACCCTAACCCTAACCCTAACCCTAACCCTAACCCTAACCCTAACCCTAACCCTAACCCTAACCCTAACCCTAACCCTAACCCTAACCCTAACCCTAACCCTAACCCTAACCCTAACCCTAACCCTAACCCTAACCCTAACCCTAACCCTAACCCTAACCCTAACCCTAACCCTAACCCTAACCCTAACCCTAACCCTAACCCTAACCCTAACCCTAACCCTAACCCTAACCCTAACCCTAACCCTAACCCTAACCCTAACCCTAACCCTAACCCTAACCCTAACCCTAACCCTAACCCTAACCCTAACCCTAACCCTAACCCTAACCCTAACCCTAACCCTAACCCTAACCCTAACCCTAACCCTAACCCTAACCCTAACCCTAACCCTAACCCTAACCCTAACCCTAACCCTAACCCTAACCCTAACCCTAACCCTAACCCTAACCCTAACCCTAACCCTAACCCTAACCCTAACCCTAACCCTAACCCTAACCCTAACCCTAACCCTAACCCTAACCCTAACCCTAACCCTAACCCTAACCCTAACCCTAACCCTAACCCTAACCCTAACCCTAACCCTAACCCTAACCCTAACCCTAACCCTAACCCTAACCCTAACCCTAACCCTAACCCTAACCCTAACCCTAACCCTAACCCTAACCCTAACCCTAACCCTAACCCTAACCCTAACCCTAACCCTAACCCTAACCCTAACCCTAACCCTAACCCTAACCCTAACCCTAACCCTAACCCTAACCCTAACCCTAACCCTAACCCTAACCCTAACCCTAACCCTAACCCTAACCCTAACCCTAACCCTAACCCTAACCCTAACCCTAACCCTAACCCTAACCCTAACCCTAACCCTAACCCTAACCCTAACCCTAACCCTAACCCTAACCCTAACCCTAACCCTAACCCTAACCCTAACCCTAACCCTAACCCTAACCCTAACCCTAACCCTAACCCTAACCCTAACCCTAACCCTAACCCTAACCCTAACCCTAACCCTAACCCTAACCCTAACCCTAACCCTAACCCTAACCCTAACCCTAACCCTAACCCTAACCCTAACCCTAACCCTAACCCTAACCCTAACCCTAACCCTAACCCTAACCCTAACCCTAACCCTAACCCTAACCCTAACCCTAACCCTAACCCTAACCCTAACCCTAACCCTAACCCTAACCCTAACCCTAACCCTAACCCTAACCCTAACCCTAACCCTAACCCTAACCCTAACCCTAACCCTAACCCTAACCCTAACCCTAACCCTAACCCTAACCCTAACCCTAACCCTAACCCTAACCCTAACCCTAACCCTAACCCTAACCCTAACCCTAACCCTAACCCTAACCCTAACCCTAACCCTAACCCTAACCCTAACCCTAACCCTAACCCTAACCCTAACCCTAACCCTAACCCTAACCCTAACCCTAACCCTAACCCTAACCCTAACCCTAACCCTAACCCTAACCCTAACCCTAACCCTAACCCTAACCCTAACCCTAACCCTAACCCTAACCCTAACCCTAACCCTAACCCTAACCCTAACCCTAACCCTAACCCTAACCCTAACCCTAACCCTAACCCTAACCCTAACCCTAACCCTAACCCTAACCCTAACCCTAACCCTAACCCTAACCCTAACCCTAACCCTAACCCTAACCCTAACCCTAACCCTAACCCTAACCCTAACCCTAACCCTAACCCTAACCCTAACCCTAACCCTAACCCTAACCCTAACCCTAACCCTAACCCTAACCCTAACCCTAACCCTAACCCTAACCCTAACCCTAACCCTAACCCTAACCCTAACCCTAACCCTAACCCTAACCCTAACCCTAACCCTAACCCTAACCCTAACCCTAACCCTAACCCTAACCCTAACCCTAACCCTAACCCTAACCCTAACCCTAACCCTAACCCTAACCCTAACCCTAACCCTAACCCTAACCCTAACCCTAACCCTAACCCTAACCCTAACCCTAACCCTAACCCTAACCCTAACCCTAACCCTAACCCTAACCCTAACCCTAACCCTAACCCTAACCCTAACCCTAACCCTAACCCTAACCCTAACCCTAACCCTAACCCTAACCCTAACCCTAACCCTAACCCTAACCCTAACCCTAACCCTAACCCTAACCCTAACCCTAACCCTAACCCTAACCCTAACCCTAACCCTAACCCTAACCCTAACCCTAACCCTAACCCTAACCCTAACCCTAACCCTAACCCTAACCCTAACCCTAACCCTAACCCTAACCCTAACCCTAACCCTAACCCTAACCCTAACCCTAACCCTAACCCTAACCCTAACCCTAACCCTAACCCTAACCCTAACCCTAACCCTAACCCTAACCCTAACCCTAACCCTAACCCTAACCCTAACCCTAACCCTAACCCTAACCCTAACCCTAACCCTAACCCTAACCCTAACCCTAACCCTAACCCTAACCCTAACCCTAACCCTAACCCTAACCCTAACCCTAACCCTAACCCTAACCCTAACCCTAACCCTAACCCTAACCCTAACCCTAACCCTAACCCTAACCCTAACCCTAACCCTAACCCTAACCCTAACCCTAACCCTAACCCTAACCCTAACCCTAACCCTAACCCTAACCCTAACCCTAACCCTAACCCTAACCCTAACCCTAACCCTAACCCTAACCCTAACCCTAACCCTAACCCTAACCCTAACCCTAACCCTAACCCTAACCCTAACCCTAACCCTAACCCTAACCCTAACCCTAACCCTAACCCTAACCCTAACCCTAACCCTAACCCTAACCCTAACCCTAACCCTAACCCTAACCCTAACCCTAACCCTAACCCTAACCCTAACCCTAACCCTAACCCTAACCCTAACCCTAACCCTAACCCTAACCCTAACCCTAACCCTAACCCTAACCCTAACCCTAACCCTAACCCTAACCCTAACCCTAACCCTAACCCTAACCCTAACCCTAACCCTAACCCTAACCCTAACCCTAACCCTAACCCTAACCCTAACCCTAACCCTAACCCTAACCCTAACCCTAACCCTAACCCTAACCCTAACCCTAACCCTAACCCTAACCCTAACCCTAACCCTAACCCTAACCCTAACCCTAACCCTAACCCTAACCCTAACCCTAACCCTAACCCTAACCCTAACCCTAACCCTAACCCTAACCCTAACCCTAACCCTAACCCTAACCCTAACCCTAACCCTAACCCTAACCCTAACCCTAACCCTAACCCTAACCCTAACCCTAACCCTAACCCTAACCCTAACCCTAACCCTAACCCTAACCCTAACCCTAACCCTAACCCTAACCCTAACCCTAACCCTAACCCTAACCCTAACCCTAACCCTAACCCTAACCCTAACCCTAACCCTAACCCTAACCCTAACCCTAACCCTAACCCTAACCCTAACCCTAACCCTAACCCTAACCCTAACCCTAACCCTAACCCTAACCCTAACCCTAACCCTAACCCTAACCCTAACCCTAACCCTAACCCTAACCCTAACCCTAACCCTAACCCTAACCCTAACCCTAACCCTAACCCTAACCCTAACCCTAACCCTAACCCTAACCCTAACCCTAACCCTAACCCTAACCCTAACCCTAACCCTAACCCTAACCCTAACCCTAACCCTAACCCTAACCCTAACCCTAACCCTAACCCTAACCCTAACCCTAACCCTAACCCTAACCCTAACCCTAACCCTAACCCTAACCCTAACCCTAACCCTAACCCTAACCCTAACCCTAACCCTAACCCTAACCCTAACCCTAACCCTAACCCTAACCCTAACCCTAACCCTAACCCTAACCCTAACCCTAACCCTAACCCTAACCCTAACCCTAACCCTAACCCTAACCCTAACCCTAACCCTAACCCTAACCCTAACCCTAACCCTAACCCTAACCCTAACCCTAACCCTAACCCTAACCCTAACCCTAACCCTAACCCTAACCCTAACCCTAACCCTAACCCTAACCCTAACCCTAACCCTAACCCTAACCCTAACCCTAACCCTAACCCTAACCCTAACCCTAACCCTAACCCTAACCCTAACCCTAACCCTAACCCTAACCCTAACCCTAACCCTAACCCTAACCCTAACCCTAACCCTAACCCTAACCCTAACCCTAACCCTAACCCTAACCCTAACCCTAACCCTAACCCTAACCCTAACCCTAACCCTAACCCTAACCCTAACCCTAACCCTAACCCTAACCCTAACCCTAACCCTAACCCTAACCCTAACCCTAACCCTAACCCTAACCCTAACCCTAACCCTAACCCTAACCCTAACCCTAACCCTAACCCTAACCCTAACCCTAACCCTAACCCTAACCCTAACCCTAACCCTAACCCTAACCCTAACCCTAACCCTAACCCTAACCCTAACCCTAACCCTAACCCTAACCCTAACCCTAACCCTAACCCTAACCCTAACCCTAACCCTAACCCTAACCCTAACCCTAACCCTAACCCTAACCCTAACCCTAACCCTAACCCTAACCCTAACCCTAACCCTAACCCTAACCCTAACCCTAACCCTAACCCTAACCCTAACCCTAACCCTAACCCTAACCCTAACCCTAACCCTAACCCTAACCCTAACCCTAACCCTAACCCTAACCCTAACCCTAACCCTAACCCTAACCCTAACCCTAACCCTAACCCTAACCCTAACCCTAACCCTAACCCTAACCCTAACCCTAACCCTAACCCTAACCCTAACCCTAACCCTAACCCTAACCCTAACCCTAACCCTAACCCTAACCCTAACCCTAACCCTAACCCTAACCCTAACCCTAACCCTAACCCTAACCCTAACCCTAACCCTAACCCTAACCCTAACCCTAACCCTAACCCTAACCCTAACCCTAACCCTAACCCTAACCCTAACCCTAACCCTAACCCTAACCCTAACCCTAACCCTAACCCTAACCCTAACCCTAACCCTAACCCTAACCCTAACCCTAACCCTAACCCTAACCCTAACCCTAACCCTAACCCTAACCCTAACCCTAACCCTAACCCTAACCCTAACCCTAACCCTAACCCTAACCCTAACCCTAACCCTAACCCTAACCCTAACCCTAACCCTAACCCTAACCCTAACCCTAACCCTAACCCTAACCCTAACCCTAACCCTAACCCTAACCCTAACCCTAACCCTAACCCTAACCCTAACCCTAACCCTAACCCTAACCCTAACCCTAACCCTAACCCTAACCCTAACCCTAACCCTAACCCTAACCCTAACCCTAACCCTAACCCTAACCCTAACCCTAACCCTAACCCTAACCCTAACCCTAACCCTAACCCTAACCCTAACCCTAACCCTAACCCTAACCCTAACCCTAACCCTAACCCTAACCCTAACCCTAACCCTAACCCTAACCCTAACCCTAACCCTAACCCTAACCCTAACCCTAACCCTAACCCTAACCCTAACCCTAACCCTAACCCTAACCCTAACCCTAACCCTAACCCTAACCCTAACCCTAACCCTAACCCTAACCCTAACCCTAACCCTAACCCTAACCCTAACCCTAACCCTAACCCTAACCCTAACCCTAACCCTAACCCTAACCCTAACCCTAACCCTAACCCTAACCCTAACCCTAACCCTAACCCTAACCCTAACCCTAACCCTAACCCTAACCCTAACCCTAACCCTAACCCTAACCCTAACCCTAACCCTAACCCTAACCCTAACCCTAACCCTAACCCTAACCCTAACCCTAACCCTAACCCTAACCCTAACCCTAACCCTAACCCTAACCCTAACCCTAACCCTAACCCTAACCCTAACCCTAACCCTAACCCTAACCCTAACCCTAACCCTAACCCTAACCCTAACCCTAACCCTAACCCTAACCCTAACCCTAACCCTAACCCTAACCCTAACCCTAACCCTAACCCTAACCCTAACCCTAACCCTAACCCTAACCCTAACCCTAACCCTAACCCTAACCCTAACCCTAACCCTAACCCTAACCCTAACCCTAACCCTAACCCTAACCCTAACCCTAACCCTAACCCTAACCCTAACCCTAACCCTAACCCTAACCCTAACCCTAACCCTAACCCTAACCCTAACCCTAACCCTAACCCTAACCCTAACCCTAACCCTAACCCTAACCCTAACCCTAACCCTAACCCTAACCCTAACCCTAACCCTAACCCTAACCCTAACCCTAACCCTAACCCTAACCCTAACCCTAACCCTAACCCTAACCCTAACCCTAACCCTAACCCTAACCCTAACCCTAACCCTAACCCTAACCCTAACCCTAACCCTAACCCTAACCCTAACCCTAACCCTAACCCTAACCCTAACCCTAACCCTAACCCTAACCCTAACCCTAACCCTAACCCTAACCCTAACCCTAACCCTAACCCTAACCCTAACCCTAACCCTAACCCTAACCCTAACCCTAACCCTAACCCTAACCCTAACCCTAACCCTAACCCTAACCCTAACCCTAACCCTAACCCTAACCCTAACCCTAACCCTAACCCTAACCCTAACCCTAACCCTAACCCTAACCCTAACCCTAACCCTAACCCTAACCCTAACCCTAACCCTAACCCTAACCCTAACCCTAACCCTAACCCTAACCCTAACCCTAACCCTAACCCTAACCCTAACCCTAACCCTAACCCTAACCCTAACCCTAACCCTAACCCTAACCCTAACCCTAACCCTAACCCTAACCCTAACCCTAACCCTAACCCTAACCCTAACCCTAACCCTAACCCTAACCCTAACCCTAACCCTAACCCTAACCCTAACCCTAACCCTAACCCTAACCCTAACCCTAACCCTAACCCTAACCCTAACCCTAACCCTAACCCTAACCCTAACCCTAACCCTAACCCTAACCCTAACCCTAACCCTAACCCTAACCCTAACCCTAACCCTAACCCTAACCCTAACCCTAACCCTAACCCTAACCCTAACCCTAACCCTAACCCTAACCCTAACCCTAACCCTAACCCTAACCCTAACCCTAACCCTAACCCTAACCCTAACCCTAACCCTAACCCTAACCCTAACCCTAACCCTAACCCTAACCCTAACCCTAACCCTAACCCTAACCCTAACCCTAACCCTAACCCTAACCCTAACCCTAACCCTAACCCTAACCCTAACCCTAACCCTAACCCTAACCCTAACCCTAACCCTAACCCTAACCCTAACCCTAACCCTAACCCTAACCCTAACCCTAACCCTAACCCTAACCCTAACCCTAACCCTAACCCTAACCCTAACCCTAACCCTAACCCTAACCCTAACCCTAACCCTAACCCTAACCCTAACCCTAACCCTAACCCTAACCCTAACCCTAACCCTAACCCTAACCCTAACCCTAACCCTAACCCTAACCCTAACCCTAACCCTAACCCTAACCCTAACCCTAACCCTAACCCTAACCCTAACCCTAACCCTAACCCTAACCCTAACCCTAACCCTAACCCTAACCCTAACCCTAACCCTAACCCTAACCCTAACCCTAACCCTAACCCTAACCCTAACCCTAACCCTAACCCTAACCCTAACCCTAACCCTAACCCTAACCCTAACCCTAACCCTAACCCTAACCCTAACCCTAACCCTAACCCTAACCCTAACCCTAACCCTAACCCTAACCCTAACCCTAACCCTAACCCTAACCCTAACCCTAACCCTAACCCTAACCCTAACCCTAACCCTAACCCTAACCCTAACCCTAACCCTAACCCTAACCCTAACCCTAACCCTAACCCTAACCCTAACCCTAACCCTAACCCTAACCCTAACCCTAACCCTAACCCTAACCCTAACCCTAACCCTAACCCTAACCCTAACCCTAACCCTAACCCTAACCCTAACCCTAACCCTAACCCTAACCCTAACCCTAACCCTAACCCTAACCCTAACCCTAACCCTAACCCTAACCCTAACCCTAACCCTAACCCTAACCCTAACCCTAACCCTAACCCTAACCCTAACCCTAACCCTAACCCTAACCCTAACCCTAACCCTAACCCTAACCCTAACCCTAACCCTAACCCTAACCCTAACCCTAACCCTAACCCTAACCCTAACCCTAACCCTAACCCTAACCCTAACCCTAACCCTAACCCTAACCCTAACCCTAACCCTAACCCTAACCCTAACCCTAACCCTAACCCTAACCCTAACCCTAACCCTAACCCTAACCCTAACCCTAACCCTAACCCTAACCCTAACCCTAACCCTAACCCTAACCCTAACCCTAACCCTAACCCTAACCCTAACCCTAACCCTAACCCTAACCCTAACCCTAACCCTAACCCTAACCCTAACCCTAACCCTAACCCTAACCCTAACCCTAACCCTAACCCTAACCCTAACCCTAACCCTAACCCTAACCCTAACCCTAACCCTAACCCTAACCCTAACCCTAACCCTAACCCTAACCCTAACCCTAACCCTAACCCTAACCCTAACCCTAACCCTAACCCTAACCCTAACCCTAACCCTAACCCTAACCCTAACCCTAACCCTAACCCTAACCCTAACCCTAACCCTAACCCTAACCCTAACCCTAACCCTAACCCTAACCCTAACCCTAACCCTAACCCTAACCCTAACCCTAACCCTAACCCTAACCCTAACCCTAACCCTAACCCTAACCCTAACCCTAACCCTAACCCTAACCCTAACCCTAACCCTAACCCTAACCCTAACCCTAACCCTAACCCTAACCCTAACCCTAACCCTAACCCTAACCCTAACCCTAACCCTAACCCTAACCCTAACCCTAACCCTAACCCTAACCCTAACCCTAACCCTAACCCTAACCCTAACCCTAACCCTAACCCTAACCCTAACCCTAACCCTAACCCTAACCCTAACCCTAACCCTAACCCTAACCCTAACCCTAACCCTAACCCTAACCCTAACCCTAACCCTAACCCTAACCCTAACCCTAACCCTAACCCTAACCCTAACCCTAACCCTAACCCTAACCCTAACCCTAACCCTAACCCTAACCCTAACCCTAACCCTAACCCTAACCCTAACCCTAACCCTAACCCTAACCCTAACCCTAACCCTAACCCTAACCCTAACCCTAACCCTAACCCTAACCCTAACCCTAACCCTAACCCTAACCCTAACCCTAACCCTAACCCTAACCCTAACCCTAACCCTAACCCTAACCCTAACCCTAACCCTAACCCTAACCCTAACCCTAACCCTAACCCTAACCCTAACCCTAACCCTAACCCTAACCCTAACCCTAACCCTAACCCTAACCCTAACCCTAACCCTAACCCTAACCCTAACCCTAACCCTAACCCTAACCCTAACCCTAACCCTAACCCTAACCCTAACCCTAACCCTAACCCTAACCCTAACCCTAACCCTAACCCTAACCCTAACCCTAACCCTAACCCTAACCCTAACCCTAACCCTAACCCTAACCCTAACCCTAACCCTAACCCTAACCCTAACCCTAACCCTAACCCTAACCCTAACCCTAACCCTAACCCTAACCCTAACCCTAACCCTAACCCTAACCCTAACCCTAACCCTAACCCTAACCCTAACCCTAACCCTAACCCTAACCCTAACCCTAACCCTAACCCTAACCCTAACCCTAACCCTAACCCTAACCCTAACCCTAACCCTAACCCTAACCCTAACCCTAACCCTAACCCTAACCCTAACCCTAACCCTAACCCTAACCCTAACCCTAACCCTAACCCTAACCCTAACCCTAACCCTAACCCTAACCCTAACCCTAACCCTAACCCTAACCCTAACCCTAACCCTAACCCTAACCCTAACCCTAACCCTAACCCTAACCCTAACCCTAACCCTAACCCTAACCCTAACCCTAACCCTAACCCTAACCCTAACCCTAACCCTAACCCTAACCCTAACCCTAACCCTAACCCTAACCCTAACCCTAACCCTAACCCTAACCCTAACCCTAACCCTAACCCTAACCCTAACCCTAACCCTAACCCTAACCCTAACCCTAACCCTAACCCTAACCCTAACCCTAACCCTAACCCTAACCCTAACCCTAACCCTAACCCTAACCCTAACCCTAACCCTAACCCTAACCCTAACCCTAACCCTAACCCTAACCCTAACCCTAACCCTAACCCTAACCCTAACCCTAACCCTAACCCTAACCCTAACCCTAACCCTAACCCTAACCCTAACCCTAACCCTAACCCTAACCCTAACCCTAACCCTAACCCTAACCCTAACCCTAACCCTAACCCTAACCCTAACCCTAACCCTAACCCTAACCCTAACCCTAACCCTAACCCTAACCCTAACCCTAACCCTAACCCTAACCCTAACCCTAACCCTAACCCTAACCCTAACCCTAACCCTAACCCTAACCCTAACCCTAACCCTAACCCTAACCCTAACCCTAACCCTAACCCTAACCCTAACCCTAACCCTAACCCTAACCCTAACCCTAACCCTAACCCTAACCCTAACCCTAACCCTAACCCTAACCCTAACCCTAACCCTAACCCTAACCCTAACCCTAACCCTAACCCTAACCCTAACCCTAACCCTAACCCTAACCCTAACCCTAACCCTAACCCTAACCCTAACCCTAACCCTAACCCTAACCCTAACCCTAACCCTAACCCTAACCCTAACCCTAACCCTAACCCTAACCCTAACCCTAACCCTAACCCTAACCCTAACCCTAACCCTAACCCTAACCCTAACCCTAACCCTAACCCTAACCCTAACCCTAACCCTAACCCTAACCCTAACCCTAACCCTAACCCTAACCCTAACCCTAACCCTAACCCTAACCCTAACCCTAACCCTAACCCTAACCCTAACCCTAACCCTAACCCTAACCCTAACCCTAACCCTAACCCTAACCCTAACCCTAACCCTAACCCTAACCCTAACCCTAACCCTAACCCTAACCCTAACCCTAACCCTAACCCTAACCCTAACCCTAACCCTAACCCTAACCCTAACCCTAACCCTAACCCTAACCCTAACCCTAACCCTAACCCTAACCCTAACCCTAACCCTAACCCTAACCCTAACCCTAACCCTAACCCTAACCCTAACCCTAACCCTAACCCTAACCCTAACCCTAACCCTAACCCTAACCCTAACCCTAACCCTAACCCTAACCCTAACCCTAACCCTAACCCTAACCCTAACCCTAACCCTAACCCTAACCCTAACCCTAACCCTAACCCTAACCCTAACCCTAACCCTAACCCTAACCCTAACCCTAACCCTAACCCTAACCCTAACCCTAACCCTAACCCTAACCCTAACCCTAACCCTAACCCTAACCCTAACCCTAACCCTAACCCTAACCCTAACCCTAACCCTAACCCTAACCCTAACCCTAACCCTAACCCTAACCCTAAGCAATACGTAACTGAACGCTAACCCTAACACCCTAACCAGCAATACGTAACTGAACCAAGTACACTAAACCCTAACCCTAACACCCTAACCCTAACCCTAACCCTAACCCTAACCCTAACCCTAACCCTAACCCTAACCCTAACCCTAACCCTAACCCTAACCCTAACCCTAACCCTAACCCTAACCCTAACCCTAACCCTAACCCTAACCCTAACCCTAACCCTAACCCTAACCCTAACCCTAACCCTAACCCTAACCCTAACCCTAACCCTAACCCTAACCCTAACCCTAACCCTAACCCTAACCCTAACCCTAACCCTAACCCTAACCCTAACCCTAACCCTAACCCTAACCCTAACCCTAACCCTAACCCTAACCCTAACCCTAACCCTAACCCTAACCCTAACCCTAACCCTAACCCTAACCCTAACCCTAACCCTAACCCTAACCCGGTGCCTAACCCTAACCCGGTGCCTAACCCGGTGCCTAACCCTAACCCTAACCCGGTGCCTAACCCTAACCCTAACCCTAACCCTAACCCTAACCCTAACCCTAACCCTAACCCTAACCCTAACCCTAACCCTAACCCTAACCCTAACCCTAACCCTAACCCTAACCCTAACCCTAACCCTAACCCTAACCCTAACCCTAACCCTAACCCTAACCCTAACCCTAACCCTAACCCTAACCCTAACCCTAACCCTAACCCTAACCCTAACCCTAACCCTAACCCTAACCCTAACCCTAACCCTAACCCTAACCCTAACCCTAACCCTAACCCTAACCCTAACCCTAACCCTAACCCTAACCCTAACCCTAACCCTAACCCTAACCCTAACCCTAACCCTAACCCTAACCCTAACCCTAACCCTAACCCTAACCCTAACCCTAACCCTAACCCTAACCCTAACCCTAACCCTAACCCTAACCCTAACCCTAACCCTAACCCTAACCCTAACCCTAACCCTAACCCTAACCCTAACCCTAACCCTAACCCTAACCCTAACCCTAACCCTAACCCTAACCCTAACCCTAACCCTAACCCTAACCCTAACCCGGTGCCTAACCCTAACCCTAACCCTAACCCGGTGCCTAACCCTAACCCGGTGCCTAACCCGGTGCCTAACCCTAACCCTAACCCGGTGCCTAACCCTAACCCTAACCCTAACCCTAACCCTAACCCTAACCCTAACCCTAACCCTAACCCTAACCCTAACCCTAACCCTAACCCTAACCCTAACCCTAACCCTAACCCTAACCCTAACCCTAACCCTAACCCTAACCCTAACCCTAACCCTAACCCTAACCCTAACCCTAACCCTAACCCTAACCCTAACCCTAACCCTAACCCTAACCCTAACCCTAACCCTAACCCTAACCCTAACCCTAACCCGGTGCCTAACCCTAACCCGGTGCCTAACCCTAACCCTAACCCTAACCCGGTGCCTAACCCTAACCCTAACCCGGTGCCTAACCCTAACCCTAACCCTAACCCTAACCCGGTGCCTAACCCTAACCCGGTGCCTAACCCTAACCCTAACCCTAACCCGGTGCCTAACCCTAACCCTAACCCTAACCCTAACCCGGTGCCTAACCCTAACCCGGTGCCTAACCCTAACCCGGTGCCTAACCCTAACCCGGTGCCTAACCCTAACCCTAACCCGGTGCCTAACCCTAACCCTAACCCTAACCCGGTGCCTAACCCTAACCCTAACCCTAACCCGGTGCCTAACCCTAACCCGGTGCCTAACCCTAACCCTAACCCGGTGCCTAACCCTAACCCTAACCCTAACCCGGTGCCTAACCCTAACCCGGTGCTTAACCCTAACCCTAACCCGGTGCCTAACCCGGTGCCTAACCCTAACCCGGTGCCTAACCCTAACCCGGTGCCTAACCCTAACCCTAACCCTAACCCGGTGCCTAACCCTAACCCGGTGCCTAACCCTAACCCGGTGCCTAACCCGGTGCCTAACCCTAACCCGGTGCCTAACCCGGTGCCTAACCCGGTGCCTAACCCGGTGCCTAACCCTAACCCGGTGCCTAACCCGGTGCCTAACCCGGTGCCTAACCCTAACCCGGTGCCTAACCCGGTGCCTAACCCGGTGCCTAACCCTAACCCTAACCCGGTGCCTAACCCTAACCCTAACCCGGTGCCTAACCCGGTGCCTAACCCGGTGCCTAACCCTAACCCGGTGCCTAACCCTAACCCGGTGCCTAACCCGGTGCCTAACCCTAACCCTAACCCGGTGCCTAACCCGGTGCCTAACCCTAACCCGGTGCCTAACCCGGTGCCTAACCCGGTGCCTAACCCGGTGCCTAACCCTAACCCGGTGCCTAACCCGGTGCCTAACCCGGTGCCTAACCCGGTGCCTAACCCTAACCCGGTGCCTAACCCGGTGCCTAACCCTAACCCTAACCCTAACCCGGTGCCTAACCCGGTGCCTAACCCTAACCCGGTGCCTAACCCGGTGCCTAACCCGGTGCCTAACCCGGTGCCTAACCCTAACCCGGTGCCTAACCCGGTGCCTAACCCGGTGCCTAACCCGGTGCCTAACCCTAACCCGGTGCCTAACCCGGTGCCTAACCCGGTGCCTAACCCGGTGCCTAACCCGGTGCCTAACCCTAACCCGGTGCCTAACCCGGTGCCTAACCCGGTGCCTAACCCGGTGCCTAACCCTAACCCGGTGCCTAACCCTAACCCTAACCCGGTGCCTAACCCTAACCCTAACCCGGTGCCTAACCCGGTGCCTAACCCGGTGCCTAACCCTAACCCGGTGCCTAACCCTAACCCGGTGCCTAACCCTAACCCGGTGCCTAACCCTAACCCGGTGCCTAACCCGGTGCCTAACCCTAACCCGGTGCCTAACCCGGTGCCTAACCCGGTGCCTAACCCTAACCCTAACCCGGTGCCTAACCCTAACCCGGTGCCTAACCCTAACCCGGTGCCTAACCCGGTGCCTAACCCGGTGCCTAACCCGGTGCCTAACCCGGTGCCTAACCCTAACCCGGTGCCTAACCCTAACCCTAACCCGGTGCCTAACCCTAACCCTAACCCGGTGCCTAACCCTAACCCGGTGCCTAACCCTAACCCGGTGCCTAACCCTAACCCGGTGCCTAACCCTAACCCGGTGCCTAACCCTAACCCGGTGCCTAACCCCAACCCCAACCCATTCCTGATGGTGTTAAATATTTGTTTAACTGTGTGGTGTCCCTTGCTTTATTTCCACAAGTCATGTCTCATACAAGCATAGACATACTTACACATACCACACCAGCAACTTCAAATTGAGAAGCAGAACACGAATACCCATCTTCAACACAATTCCCAGACTTAGTTTACAGGCGCAGTATCCATATATTCCATACCTGGCTCAATGCAATTTACATGCACAACACACACACATTCAGCACAGTTTAACACATGTCTAAACCATATGTCAGACTAATCAGAGAAAGGCCACAAAGCCTCCATACCCCATTAATGAGATTACACTTATACAAACATCGTATACTGCAACCACATCAAAAGCAGTGCAGATCTCAGTCCATCCAAAAGGAAATGCAATTCTCAGACTGGCCAGGAAGAAAAACAAATTGCCTCCCACAGCCCTTGGGCATTGGTTACAGGGTTGGGTTAGCCCTGCGGTAGAAACAAACAAAGCAAAGCTAACCCAACCCCGTAAGCAAGGCAAAGCTACAGCCAATTTGGTTGATGAAAAAATGACTGCAGAGCTACAGCCAATTTGGTTGAGATTGATTGCACATGCTGAAATCAGCGCAACTCTCATCACGGCCACAAAGGGGCGCGAGTCTCAAAGTGGCCGGGAAGGAACACAGCCTCCAGCGGCCCTTGGGCATTGGTTACGGGGTTGGGTTAGCCCTGCGGTAGAAACAAACAAAGCAAAGCTAACCCAACCCCGTAAGCAAGGCAAAGCTACAGCCAATTTGGTTGATGAAAAAATGACTGCAGAGCTACAGCCAATTTGGTTGAGATTGATTGCACATGCTGAAATCAGCGCAACTCTCATCACGGCCACAAAGGGGCGCGAGTCTCAAAGTGGCCGGGAAGGAACACAGCCTCCAGCGGCCCTTGGGCATTGGTTACGGGGTTGGGTTAGCCCTGCGGTAGAAACAAACAAAGCAAAGCTAACCCAACCCCGTAAGCAAGGCAAAGCTACAGCCAATTTGGTTGATGAAAAAATGACTGCAGAGCTACAGCCAATTTGGTTGAGATTGATTGCACATGCTGAAATCAGCGCAACTCTCATCACGGCCACAAAGGGGCGCGAGTCTCAAAGTGGCCAGGAAGGAACACAGCTTCCAGCGGCCCTTGGGCATTGGTTACGGGGTTGGGTTAGCCCTGCGGTAGAAACAAACAAAGCAAAGCTAACCCAACCCCGTAAGCAAGGCAAAGCTACAGCCAATTTGGTTGATGAAAAAATGACTGCAGAGCTACAGCCAATTTGGTTGAGATTGATTGCACATGCTGAAATCAGCGCAACTCTCATCACGGCCACAAAGGGGCGCGAGTCTCAAAGTGGCCAGGAAGGAACACAGCTTCCAGCGGCCCTTGGGCATTGGTTACGGGGTTGGGTTAGCCCTGCGGTAGAAACAAGCAAAGCAAAGCTAACCCAACCCCATAAGCAAGGCAAAGCTACAGCCAATTTGGTTGAGATAAATTGAATTCAAAGTCAAAGTCAATTTGGTAGATGCAGAATGACTGCAAAGCTGAAGCCAATTTGGTCGAGATAATTTGATTACACATGCTGAAATCAGTGCAACTTTTAGAATGGCTGCAAAGAGGCGCAAGACTCAGAGTGGCTGGAAAGGAACACAAATGGCACTCCAACAACCCTTAGCCATTGGTTATGGGGTTGGGTTAGCCCTGAGGTAGAAACAAAGCAAAGCTAACCCAACCCCATAAGCAAGGCAAAGATACAGCCAATTTAATTGAGATAAATTGACTGCACAGCTAAAGCCAATTTGGTTGAGATAAACTGACTATAAAGCTGGGAGTAGAAAAGCACTAAGGAAGGATGTAGGCATCTTGGATTGCCAGACTGAGGCTGATGGGATGAACTACAGTGAGACAGAGTACCATGTCCCACACATTGCTCACGACAGCCTTGGATAGTGGTAGGGGCTTTTGGCAGAATGATGAGAACATTAAGAAAAGGGAACGGACTGGGGGATATGGATAACAGGCTCAACTGAGCTGGCTGTCAGTGTGGGAGGCCTGGAAAGCTGATGGCATTCCATGGGGGAGTGACTTGATCCAGGAAGAGTTGAAGACTTCTTCACCTGTAATACAGAGAGACACACTTTAGAAAGAAATAATGGTAACTCTAGGAATGCCAAGACACAAACAGCACTCACCATAAGCCCATTTCCACAAAAAGTGCAAGCAAAAGACCACCCCAACAAATGGCTTAAGAGTAAGATTAGGAGCATTTAACAGGGAAGATGTAGGATTATTTTTAGTATTACACTGAAAGTTAGATATGGATTTAGTGCACCATTAGAGGGTATGTTCAGGGTTCATTTGGACAGTTAGTACAGTTATCTATACAGTCATGGTTAGAATTAGCACTAAATTTGGGGTTCAGAGCTCATTAGGGTTGGGGTGAATGTATTAGACTTGGGTTTATTAGGATTATGCTCAGAGTGACTATCAGGGAACTCCAAGGCAAAGGCAAGAGAAAAAGGCAAGGAGAACACCCAAAAGAACACTAAAATGGAGGGCAAAGGCATAGATGACACCCAAGGGAAGGCAACATCAAAGGCACAGGGAAGGCAAGACATCGAGAACGCCAAAGAGAAGGCCTTGTCAGAGGCCAAGCTTGAAGAGAATGCTGCAGTAAATGTCAGAATGGAGGGCAAAGCAGAAGAGAATGCTGCAGAAAAGGCCAAAATGGAGGGAAAGGTCCATGAGAGTGCTGCAGCGAAGGCCAATGCAGAAGGCTGAGGGCAATGGCTAAAGAGAACACAGCACAGAAGGCCAAAACAAAAAGGCCAAAGAGAACGCTGTAGGGAATGCCAGAACAGAAGGCCGAAGAGGACGCTGCAGGGAACGCCAGAACAGGGAGCCGACAGGAATGCGGCAAAGAAAGCCAATGGCAGTGGCCAAGGAGAACACTGTAGGGAATGCTAAGACAAGAGGTCAAAGAGAATACAACAAAGAAGGCCGAGGGCAACGGCCAAAGAGAATACAAACAGGAACACCAAAAGCAAAGGCCAGAGAGAATGTTGCAGGGAATGCCAGATCAGGTGGCCACAGGGAACCATGGCAAAGAAGGCTGAGGACAATAGCCAAAGAGAACATGGAAGGGAACGCCAAAACCAGAGGCCAAAAACAACGTGGCAAAGAAGGCCAAAGGCAAAGGCCAAGAGTATGTGGCATGGACAGCCAAAACTAAAGGCTGAAGAGAACGCTGCACGGAATGCCAAAACTGAAGGCAGAAGAACACTGTAGGAAATGCCAGAACAGGAGGCCAAAGAGAATGCAGCAAAGAAGGCCAAGGGCAGTGGTCAAGAGAACGCCACATGGAACACCAGAACAGGAGGGCAAGAGAATACAGCAGGGAAAGCCAAGGGCAAAAGGAAGGAGAACACCACAGTGAAAAGCTGGAGGCAAGGAGAATGCGGGAAGAATAGGATGGGCAGCCTTTGGGCACCATTAAGTGCAGAAATGAGCTCTGGAAACACTACCTTGCATCCCACTAAGAAACAGGTAAACATTGGTAGGTGTGTATTGCCCTTACCTGTTGGGCAGAAATTACCAGTCAGAAAAGCAGGGTTCCAAGACATTCCAGAAAATGCAGATGTCGGATCCTTGCTGTTCCCGTGAAGAGCCGCACATCTCTCTGTGCAGCTGTTACAATGGCAGAACTGCTGCAGCTCTCCATTGCCACCTCTTGAACACAATACAGTAATGAAACCACTGTGCTGCATATGCAGGGTCTGCACCCTGTGCACACTGCTCTAACAATGGTGCCAAGAAGCATTAGGGATATAATTAATGCTATAAGTTTAAGTTATTGTTAGTTCAACAGTTGTTTTCTGTGCTATAATTAGGATTAAGGTTACTTTGACAGAAAACACAGGGCATTATTTTTATTGCAGCATTTAGAATAAGGGACATTTTTAATATCAGGTTAATGGTTAGGTTTACAGACACACTATGGGTCAGTGTAATTATCACTAGAGCTCCCATTAAGCCACAGGTTCAGGTCAAGATTAACATTAATGCTTCCCGCAGCCAATCCCAGAGAGCCAAAGGCAAAGGCAAGCAGAACAGCCACAGCAAAGGCAAAGCGAAGCAAGCATCCAAGGCAAGGGAAGGGCAAAAGCAAGGAGAACTGCAAAGGGAATGCCCAAGGAAAGCAAGGGCAAGGAGAATGCAGCCAAGAAGGCCACAGACAACAGCCAAAGTGAACGCTGCAAAGAAGGCTGAGGATAAAAAGCAAGAGAACGCTGCTTGGAACGCAAAAACAGTAGGGCAAGAGAATACAGCAGGGAAAGCCGAGGGCAAAGGGAAGGAGAACACTGCAGTAGAAGGCCAGAGGCGAGGAGAACGTGGGAAGAATAGAACAGGCAGCCTTCAGGGCACCATTAAGTGCAGAAATAAGCTCTGGGAACATTACCTTGCATCTCACTAAGTAATGGATGTATATTGCCCTTACCTGTTGGGCAGAAATTACCAGTCAGCAAAGTGGGGTTCCAGGGCATTCCATAAAATGCAGATTTCCATTTCTTGTTGTTCCCATGAAGAGCCACACATCTTTCCGTGCAGTTGTTATGGCGCTCAGGACCACCGCAGCTCTCCATTGCCACCTGTTGAACACAATACAGTAATGAAGGCACTGCCCCACATACTCAGGGTCTTCAGCCTGTGCACACTGCTCCAACAATGACACAAAGGGGCATTAGGGATATTTTTTAAGTTTCAAGTTATAGTTAGTTTAACAATTGTTTTTTGCGCTACAATTAGGATTAAGGTTACTTTCATAGAAAACATGGGACGCTATTTTTGTTGCTGTATTTAGGGTAAGAGGCATTTTAAATATTGGATTAAGGGTTAGGTTTATAGATACACTGTGAGTTAATGTAATTATCATTGAAACTCCCATTAAGCTTCAGGTTCAGGTCAAGATTAACGTTAATGCTGTCTCCCAGCAAATCCCAGAGAGCCAAAGGCAAACAGAACACCCAGGGCAAGCAAAGGGAAACAGAACTCCCACGGATAGCCAAGGTAGAGGCAAAGCCAACAGCCAAGGCTAAGGTGAGGGCAAAAGCAAAGAGAACCAATGGAAAGCCAAGGTGAGGGCAAGTGCAAGGAGAGCGAGGTAGGGAAGGCTGAAACATATGGATAAAGAGACCACAGCAGGAAAGGACAAGGGCAAAGGCCAAGAGAACATGGCAAGTAATGCCAAAACAAAAGGCCAAGTGAATATGGCATGGAATGCCCAGGCAAGGGCTAAGAGAACATCGCCGAAAGCGCCAAAACAGGAGGCTGAAGGGAAGGCGGGGAAGAAGGCTGATGCAGAAGGCAAGAGAAGGTGGCTGGGAACACCAAAACAGGAGGCTAAGGAGAACACTGCAAAGAATGCCCAGACAAGGGCCAAGAGAACATGGCGGGAAACGCCAAAACAGGAGTGCAAGAAAATGCTGCAGGGAATGCCAAAACTGAATGATGACCTGAATGAACATGGCAAGAAAAAAAGCCAAGGGTGATGACCAAGAGAACGTGGCATGTAACAAGAACAGGAGGACAAGGGAATGCCTAGGCAAGGGCCAAGAAAATGTGGAAAGAATGGCCAAGAGAACATAGCATGGAATGACAAAACTGAATGCTGAAGTGAACACAACGAAGAAAGACAAGGGCAATGGCCAAGAGAACATGGCATGAAACACAAAAACAGGAGGACAAGAGAACGTAGTAGGAAACACTGAGGGCAAAGGGAAGGAGAACACCACAGTGAAAGGCCAGAGACGAAAAGAACATGGGAAGAAAAGGATAGGCAGCCTCCCGGGCACCATGAAGTGCGATAAAGAACTCTGGAAGTGCTATGTGGTGCCATGCTATGAAATGGATTAAACACTGGTGGGTGTGCATTGCACTTACCTGTTGGGCAGACGATTACCGGTCAGCAAAGTGGGATTCCAGGAAATGCAGCTTTCCGTTCCTTGCTGTTCATATGAAGAGCCACACATCTCTCTGTGCAGTTGTTACAGCACTTGGAAGCACTGCAGCTCTCTGCTCTCTGCTGCCACCTGTTGGACACAACACAATAATGAAGGCACTACCCCACATATATAGGGCTCCACCCAGTGCACATTGCTCTTACCGTCAGTGCCATAGCTGGGAACAACAAACAAGGAGAAGGCTCAGGTAGCCTACAACATTTTTGCTTCCATCTTCCCTGATAACTGCTCATTATACACAGCCCTCACTTTTGGATTGGTAGGTGGGGATTAAGGAAGCCAATCCCCCCCCCCCAACCCCCCCCTCCCTGTCCCACACTATGATGGAAGATCAAGTTCTTGACCACCTGAGGACTCAAACATCCAGGAGTCTTTGGGTCCTAATGAGGTGCACCCCAGCGTTCTGAGGGAATTCACTGATGCGGTCACCAGTCCCTGGTGAGTAGAAGAAATGCAACGGCACCCCTGTTATTATGGATAGAAAGGATGACCCAAGGAACTACCAACATTTCAGTCTCACCTCTGTGCTGGGAACGATCATGAAGCAGATCCTCCTGGAAGTGACTCTAAAGCACATGTTCCAGTGCATCACCACCCTCTGAGTGAAAAAGCTTCCTCAGAATATCTAATCTAAACTTTCCCTGACTCAGTTTAAAACTATTCCCCCTCGTCCTATCACCATCCACCCTCATAAACAACCATTCCTCCTCCTGTTTATATACTCCCTTCAAATGTTATTATATTATTATCTCCTCAGAGCCTTCTCTTCTCCAAGCTAAACAAGCCCAGTTCCCTCAACCTTTCCTCATAGGCTCATAGGAGAGGTGCTTCAGCCTCCTGATCATCTTAGTGGCCTCCTTTGGACCAAAATCCTTCCTGCACTGGAGGTCCCAGACCTGAATGCAGTACTCCAGATGGGACCTCACAAGAGTCGAGTAGAGCGGGACAGTCACCTCCCTCTCCCTGCTGGCCACCCCTTTTTTAGTGCAGTCCAGAACACAGCTGGCCTTCCATGCTGCAAGCACACACTGCTGGCTCATGTCCAGCCTCTCATTCACCAGGACCCCCAAGTCCTTCTCCTCAGGGCTGATCTCAAGGGGTTCTTCATCCAGTTTGTATAAGTATCCGGGATTGCCCCTTCATCAGTGACATCAACAGTGGGGTCAAGTGCACCCTAATGACACAGAGCTGTGGGGTACAGTGACACACAGAGGGACGGGACACCATCCAGATGGACCTCAACAGCCTGAGTAGTGGACACAGGTGAACCTCATGAGGTTCTAGAAATCCAAGTGAAAGGTCAGCAGCTGGGAAAAAGGAACCCCCACCACCAAAACATGCTGGGGGATGAAAGCACTGAGCATAATCCCAACCTGTAAGACCTGTCAGTACTGACAGGTGGGAGCTGGACATGAGCCAGCAGTGTGACCTCCCAACCCAGAACGCCAACTGTATGCTGGGCTGCATCCAAAGATTTGCTGTCAGCAGATGAAGGGAGGTGACCCCGGGCCCTCTGTGCTGGTGTGGTCTCACCTGGAGCGCTGTGTCTGTGGCATCCTCAGTGCAGAAGAGACAAGGAGCTGTGGGAGTACATCCAGAGATACAAACCAAGGGATGGAGCACCTCTCCTACAAGGAGGGAGAGCTGGAGCTGTTCAGCCTGGAGAAATGAAGGTTCTGAGGTGACCTGGTATATAATCCATGAATATTAAGATGTTTATTTCATAATTATAACAAGACAGTTTGGCAAAGCAGGTTATAATAACAAAAAGAGAATAGATAGGACGCTTACCCATACCCTGGGCTCGCTTACAAAACTCCAGCAGAGATCATTCCCCACTGGTAGTCAGCTCTTAAATGGGTCTAGGAGAAGTGGAGCCAGGCTCCACCCCTTCCAGCAGCACAGGTGAATTGCCTTCATCTGTGCTCCCGTGGCTGACTCATTGCTCACTTCAAGTGATCAATCAGAGGTTCAGGCCATTACTCAGCAGTTCCCATACACCTGGTAACAGCCTTTCAATATCTAAAGGGGAGCTAAAGGAAAGAACAAGGGAAAGTTGTTGTTAGATATAAGGAAAATATCTTTTACAAAGAGTGGTAAAGCAATAGAACAGGTTGCCCAGAGATATAGTGGATGCACTGTCCCTTTCAAGATGAGGCTGGATCAGGCTCTGGGCAGCCTGATCTAGCTGTGCATGTCCCTGTTCATTGTGGGGGAGTTGGACTATATCATCACAAGTGGTATCAAGCAGTCCAGTTGGAATGATCCAAATTGCTCACAGAGCCTCTCTGTGCCAGTCCCAGTATTCAGCAGACCAGGTGCCTCACATCATCACATGTTTGGGTCTCACAGCTGCAGAGCTATTGAATGTGATGGGGGTGGGAGTTTGGTTATCATACAGATTAAGAAACTAATGCATCCCCTAACAATTGGGATGGAGACATCAGGGGTGCTTCTTACTACAACGGTCCGGAAGACAATCCTTTCTTTTTTATTAACACAAAGACAGATCTGCTATTCAAACAAAGAACTGCAGGATGCTGGGGTGGTCAGCTTCTATATGCTCTGAGAACAATGCTCTGGAATCCATTATTACTGAAAAATTTGTAAGGGAGATACAGGAGAGAATCAGGCAAAACAGGAACAGAATACATGTGGTTCAGTATGCTCAAGCAGTGCAGACTGTATTATGGTGAGTGAGAATGAAGCAAATGGCCACTGCAGTCTGGGAGTGTTCTTCAGGTCCTGATCAATGCACCTCACTCCATCACCAGGCAAGTAGCTTACTGGGCTGGGAGCACAGACCACATGGAATGAGGTGAGCCCCTTGTAACCCCATTCAATCCCTAAGTTAGCTTCCCACAGTCATTACAAACCTGCCTGCATACAAGCAATGCACATACAAGGAGCTCATGATGTTTCATTACCTGCTCCACAGATTTCACAGTGCTTATACCACTGATTGGAGAAGCCCTAGTAATCCTTAAACTCCATCAAGCTGTAAAATGAGATCAGAAGAGACACAGAACATATATAGATACATAATGATGCACAGAGCACCCTTAAGCAACTCTGCAAGGGTGGAATTAATATATAGCACTGTTAATTACAGTTATTAAATAGGCTGGGATGAGGTTGAAGCAGACAAACCATGTTTGGAGATCCAGGTTGGAGACTATGAGGTAAGAATCATGAAAGAGGGAACAGAGGCTCAACCAGAACAGCCTAAAAAGATTTGCAGACAGGATCTGGAGAATTCAGAACATGTTTATAGAGAAGGGCATTATCTTGGAGCATTCCCAGAGTGTAGCACTCAACCAACCAGCATTATCTTGGGGCTGATTGAAGCATTCTAGAGGTGAGGGAGCAAGGAAAGAACGAAATGTGTATCAGTCTTCCCACCACCAGCTCAGAAGAAGGGAAATAACACCTTTATCTCCCTTAGGGAGAAACTGAAGGGCATTTTAAGGACACACATAACAGATACAGCTGCTCTAATCCAATTCAGGATATGCAAAAAACTGCAGAGCTCACAACCCTGAAATAAAGAAGAAATCACTCACCCTTTCCTGAGGACCAATACTCACCCACACTCCCTGGAAGGCACTCTGCAGGTAGAGATGGCTGCCAGCCATCGTGGTTAAACGTGGTCAGGTTCCCTCCCCCAAAAAAAGAGAGCTCACAGCCCTGAAATAAAGAAGGGACTACTCACCCCATTTCAAAGACACTCACCCCACACAATAAAGAAAGCAATCAGCACATACAGATGCTTATGGCTGCTGGACCTTAAATGTGGTCACAACCCCCCCCCCCCCCCCCCCCAAAAAAAAAAAGGGGGATCTCACAGCTGTGAAATAAAGAAGGAATCAATTATCCCAAGGACCAGAGCTCACCCCACACTCCACAGGAGTCAGGCTCCGAGGACAAATACTGCCCTTATGGCTGCCAGCCCTTAAATACGGTCAGAAACCTCCCCCAAAAGGAGAGCTCACAGCTGCAGAATAAAGGATCACTCACCCCATTCCAAGGACTAGAGCTCATCCCACACTCCCAAGGAACAGGTCTCCAAATAGAAATGTTACCCTTACAGCTGCCAGCCCTTCAATGTGGACAGGATGCCCCCCCAAAAAAGAGGGCATTGCAGACCTGAGATAAAAAAAAGTAATCTCTCACCCCATTCCAAGACCAATACTCACCCATGCTCTAAAGGAAGCAGTCTCCAGGTAGAGATACTTCCCTTTAATGTGGGCAGGATCTCCCCCTCCTCAAAAAAACAAACACAACACAACACAACACAACACAACACAACACAACACAACCCAACCCAACCCAACCCAACCCAACCCAACCCAACCCGGGGGAAGTCACAGCCCTGATACAAAGAAGAGATCACTCATCCCCAGACTCCAAAAGGAGGCAGTCTCCAAGAAGAGATGCTGCCACAATCCCTTCCAGCCCTTAAATGTGGTCAGGGAGGGGTGGAGTCAGTCTCAGCCCCATCCCACAGGTGAACTGCTCCCACCAGTGCTTGCAGGGCTACACCCCTCACCAAGTGCTCAATCACTGTTTTTTTAGGTTGTGACTTCACAGTTCACATACAGCCATGAAACAACAGAAAAAGAACACATCGCCCCATGGTCACTGTGCATCACCCCATGTCACGTTGTGGGTACTTTCAATGTCCCCCCACCCACCCCAATGTCCCAATGTTCCATCTCCACTCCCACCCCCATGTCCCCATGCCCACCTCTGTCACCTCTGTGCCCCCAGTGTCCCCATGACCTCCCCCCCATCCCCAGTGCCCCCACAGTTGCCTCCCCAATGTCCCCAAACCCACCCCATGACCTCATGCCCTCTTCCCAGTGCCTGCACCTCCTCAGTGTTCATCCACCCAGCCCCCACATCCCCATGGTCCTTTCTGTGACTTCAGTGTCCCCACACCCACCTCCCCATCCCCAGTGCTCTCATGCCAATCTCCCCATTGCCATGCTCACCCCCATGTCCCCACACCCACCTCTGTGCCCCTAATGTCCCCATGCCTTCCTCCCCATCCCCAGTGCCCCCCTGCCCACACTATCTCCACACCCACTCCCAATGTCCCCATGGTCCCCTTTGTGTCCCCAGTGCCCCCACACCCACAGCTACGCCTCCGATGTGCCCAGGACCCCCTTCCTGTCCCCATTGCCCCCTGCCTACCCCCACCTGCAGGGCAGGGAGCACATCTTCAGGGCAGAGAATGATTCCCATCCTGGCACATGCTGCATCCTCATCATCGTCACTGACTGCAATGCTACCGACAGCAGCACTGTATGCACAGTTGAGGAGTGCGGCATCATGTGCTGCATCATTGGAGTACAGCCCACACTGCACCATGGGGCGATGTGGGGACCACTGTGTCCCTGACCCCCATCTCCACCCCACAGGTGGGGAACAACTTCCACAATACACACAGACCGAGCCTCTGTCACCTTTGTCACCATCCTTGACAGTTTCTGGCACCTGTGTGGGACATTATTTAGGGCCCTTTGGGGCAATTTTTGGAATTATATGGGGCTGAGGACATTTGGGGTCATTTGGGGCCTTTATTTGGGCACATTTAGGGCATTTGGGGCCATTATTTGGGGACTTTTGAGGCATTTGGGGACATTTGGGACCATTATTTGGGGCATTTGGGGCCATTATTTGGGGCATCTGGAGCCATTTGGGGCCATTTGGGGCTCTGTCTCGGGCAGGAGCAGGATATAGGGATGTGTGTGGCAGGAGGGGATGTGGGAATGTGGGATTTGGGAGGGTATTGGGATTGGAGATGGGAATTGGACATGAAATTGGGATTGGGATTGGGGATGGGATGAAAGTGGATTGGGTGGGATTAGGGATGGATTGGGATGGGATTGGGGATTGGAACTGGAACTGTGATAGGACAGGGGTTGGGATGGGAAAGGAATGGGATTGGGATTAGGGAAGGGGTTGGGGATGGAATGGGAATGTGGATGTGATGGTACTGGGATGGTACTGGGATTAGGATTGGGGAGGGGATTGGGATTGAGGATGGGACGGGATTAGGGTTGGGACTGGGGATGAAACTGGGCTGGGGGCCAGAGCCAGCAAGTGTGGACATGGAGGGATGGGGAAGTGTACAGCAGGGATAAAGGCCAGGGAGGGATGGAGAGATGGGGGGACATTGTGGAATGACAGCAGGAGTGATGCTGGGTGATGATGGGGAGTGACAGTGGAGGGTGCTACTGGGGGGTGACAATAGGGTGACATCATTGGGGTGATTCTGGGGTGTGACACTGTGGAGTGATGTTGAGGGTGCTAAGTCACGACTTGAAGCAGTGACCTGGTGGGAAGGCAGGGCCAATCCAGGGGAGCTCAGGTGCACACAATGCTGCCAAATGATGAAGAGGTGGAGCCAGGATCCACCCCTTCCCAGCCCTCATTTAAGGGCTGGCAGACTGGGTGTGGGGCTTTTGCTGTGGGTCTCTGCCTACCTAAGCCTCTAAATGTAGAGCTGATTGGTTTCCTTTTTTGTCTGTGCCCATGAATGCTGTACTGGAGCTGACTTTCATTTGTTGCAATCCAGGGCTTGACTGCTCTGATATGTTTTCTGATTAGGAATCTACATCGTTTTTTATGAAGAGCAAGATCATTATACAGCTTGTGAGTGAATTTGTTCATGCCTGATAATTAGTATTCTTCTCTACATGGAGCTGCAATTGAAATGGACATTTGTGGTCTGATGCGTGGCCCTGTTGAGTGTGCTCAGATCAGCCAAGTTGGCAAGGCCTGGCTATTGGTTGGTGAGTTGACTATTTTCAGCTTTGAGACATGTCTTCCAGTTGCACATTGTGTTGACGTCTTGAGCTTTACCCCTAACTGGGAATCCAAATCTTAGTAGGGAATAGTTTAAATACATGTTAGCCTTGAAGAATGGCTATGTAGTGCCAAGGGTTGCACACACTTGTAACTGTTCTGACTCTGACAAAATGGTATCTGCTGGGTGAGTGCTTTGCTGGGTGAGATTTGCCCTGCTGAAAAGCTGTTGTCTTTGCAGACAGTCATGTCCATGGGGATTGGGGGCTTTTTCAGACTTCTGGCTTGTCGCTGTTGCTGTTAGAGTGGAGGTTTTTGCCCTGAGAGAACTACCAGCAGAAGGGATACTGTGTGTGGTCTTTGAGCCCTTTCATACAAACCAGCAACATTATTTTGTGGTCTGTGACAGTGGTTTGGAGATAACCTAGCAGGCATTGCCCAAAGTAGAATGACTTGCGGGTACAGTGCCCAGCAGTGGAAGTGGCCAAAAGCTGAAGACAGCAGCACTCTTGGGGGGAATCCACACTGTGAACGAAGGCCAAGAAGAAAAGAGCTTGTCACTGCGTTCACATGGTAAGGTCTTCCTTCCTGAATAGTTAATTCAGGTGGAGTGTGAGTCTTCTGTGGTGTGCCTACAGCTGTGTGATATGCTCTACAGGAAGTGCTGATGTTGTGCATTTAACCTTGTCTTTCATGTCTCATGGAGTTCAATTCCTTTGTGTTTCCTGTCTATATGCTCCCTGCTTTCCCATGGCCTAATGAGCCTTTTATTCCTTGCACCCAGAATGGCACGTGTGGATAAGGGCATCTGTTTATGAACGCTTATTTTCTGTTTGTGGTGTCAGGCTGAGTGACAGCTCACAGCTGAGCTTGCCCTTAGTGAGAGACGCAATAGCTGGAGATGCGCTTCTGCGTGTCACTAAAACATGAGCTTCGTGGCTGCCAAGAGCAAAGAAACAGTTTGTGTGTTTTATTTCTGTTTGGCTGAGCAGTTGGCGCAAGGCAAGGAGGCTGATTGGGATGTGCTGCTTTCCAAATACTGTGCTGTCTGCATGGCAGTGCTTTGGTGTTCTAAGTTCTGTAACTGTGAGATGTAAACCCTTTATTTAGTTGAGTTGTTGCAGCAGGTTTCTTTCTCCTGCTGAGCCCTTCCTGAGCGCTTCTGTACACAGCCATGGCCTTTGCCTCTTTCTTTCCTTCTTTCTTTGTTGTGTTTGACACTCCACAAGCTGTGAATTGCCAGGGAACAGCTCAATGTGCTCTGGAGTTCTGGGGGACAAACTCCCAAGAAACACTGTGCAGCTTCAAAGCCCCAAAGCCTGGAGAGATGGGAGATGCGCAGCACTCTGCTTGGTGCAGGACATGATGTGCTTTGCAAGGCGCTTTCCACAAAGACCTCAGATCAGTGCTCAAACTGCATCTAAAGCAACCCACTGCCCTGTGCTTGTTGTACTTGGAGCTATCGGTGCCAGGAGTTGCTGCTGCGTTTGCAAGGACATTGTGTCAGCAGTGTGATGTCAATGGGGTTGTTTTATGGAAATAAAACAGTTGAATTCATACAATCACCAAGATTGGAAAAGACCTAAAAGATCATCCAGTCCAACCATTCAGCTATTACCAATAGCTCCCATTAAACCATGTCCCTCAACACCACATCCAGTCTTTCCTTTAACACCCTCAGGGTCGGTGACTTCACCACCTCCCTGGGCAGTCCTTTCCAGTGCCTGACCACCCTTTCTGAAAAGTAATACTTCCTAATGTCCAGCTTGAATCTCCCCTGCCGTAGCTTGAAACCATTCCCTCTGGTCCTATCACTAATGACACGAGAGAAGAGGCCAACCCCCAGCTCACTACAACCTCCCTTCAGGTAGTTATAGAGAGCAAGGAGGTCTCCCCTGAGCCTCCTCTTCTCCAGGCTGAACAATCCCAGCTCCTTCAGCCTTTCCTCATATGGCCTGTGCTCCAGACCCCTCATCAGCTTTGTTGCCCTCCTCTGAACACGTTCCAGGGCCTCAATGTCTTTCTTGCAGTGAGGGGTCCAAAACTGGACACAGTACTTGAGGTGCAGCCTCACCAGTGCTGAGTACAGGGGAACAATCTCTGCTCCTGCTGGCAACACTGTTTCTGATGCAAGCCAGGATGCCATTGGCCTTCTTGGCCACCTGGGCACGCTGTCGGCTCATGCTCAGCCAAGCATCAATCAATACCCCCAGGTCCATTTCCTCTATGCAGTCCTCCAGCCACTCCGCCCCAAGCCTGTAGCGTTGCCTGGGGTTGTTGTAGCTGAAGTGCAGGACCCGGCATTTGGTCTTGTTGAACCTCATCCCATTGGCTTCAGCCCAGCTCTCCAGCCTGTCCAGATCCCTCTGTATGGCCTCGCTACCCCCAGGCAGATCCATACTTCCAGCCAATTTGGTGTCATCTGCGAATTTACTGAGGGTGCACTCGATGCCCTCATCCAGGTCATCAATAAAGATATTGAAGAGGACAGGCCCCAGCACTGACCCCTGGGGAACACCACTCATGACCGGTCACCAGCTGGATTTAACTCCATTCACCACCACTCTCTGAGCCCGGCACTCCAGCCAGCTCCTTACCCAGCCAAGAGTGTACCCATCCAAGCCTCGGGCTGTCAGCTTCTGCAGGAGAATACTGTGGGAGACAATGTCAAAGGCTTTGCTGAAGTCTAGGTAGACCACATCAACAGCCTTTCTCTCATCCACCAGATGGGTCATCATAGAAGGAGGTCAGGTTGGTCAATCAGGACCTGCCCTTCATGAACCCATGCTGGCTAGGCCTGATCCCCCGGTCATCCCGCACATGCCGCATGATCTCCCTCAAGACAATCTGCTCCATAACCTTCCCTGGCACCGAGGTCAGGCTAACAGGCCTGTAGTTCCCTGGATCCTCCTTATAACCTTTCTTGTAAATGGGAATCACATTGGCAAGCCTCCAGTCTTCTGGGACCTCACCAGTCAACAAGTAGTGCTGAGAGATGATGGAAAGCGGCTCGGCTGTCACTTCCGCCAGTTCCCTCAGCACTCTCGGGGGGATCTCATCTGGCCCCATAGACCTGTGGCAGTCCAGTTGGAGTAGTAGGTCTCTGACTGTTTCTTCCAGAATCACAGGGGGGTTAGTGTGCTACCCAGCCGAGACTACCAGGTCAGAGAGAGGAGTACCCTGAGGATAACTGCTCTGACTTTTAAAGACAGATGTAAAGAAGGCATTCAGAACCTCTGCCTTTTCCTTATCCTCAGTGGAATTGGTACCTCAAGACCGTTTTCATTTCCTCCTGACCACAGTGCACTTCATGTTTGCTCCCATTGCCCTGCTGCTCTGTTGTGGTTTAAGCCAGTGGGTGGCTCAGCACCACACAGTCCTTCACTCACTCCTCCCTTCCCAGTGGGATGTGGGAGAGAGTTGGGTGGAAAGAGAAAGTAGAACTCACATGATGGGATAAAACTGTTTACTAAGGTAGAGAAAATGATAGTAGTTATGAATGTATGTATATATTCATATATATATGAATAAATTACAAATGATGTACGAGCAATGGCTTAGCACCCACTAGCCAGCTAGCCCCCAAGCAGTAGAAGAGTGCAAGATGAACTCCCTCCCCCTTCAAAACTCCTTCCACACGATGTCATACGGTATGGAATATCCCTTTGGCCAGTTTACGTTAGCTGTCCTAATTCTGTTCCCTCCCGGCTCCTTGCTGACAACTTTGCTGAGGATGGCGTTACCTCTGTACAACTCTTATCACAAACTTATCTTATCTTGCTTATCAGAAACTATAAATGGCAGAGTGTTATCACTGTAATTTTTCTCCTAGAACCCAAACATAGCATCATACCAGACACTCTGAAGAAAAATCCATCCCTATGGAAACTAAGGCAGCCCCCCAGTGTCTATGCTGTAAGCCAGGTGGGGCTGCAGGTCGTGCATTTCTCTGGCAGCATTGGCCAGCAGTGCTGGGGAGGTTTTGGTGCTCAGCTCGGACATCGCACTGCTGTGCCTGCCAAAGTGGCATGCTGCGTGCTCTCCGAGCAATTAAGGAGCTTTTCATCAACAATATGACATACTATTTACTGGAATCTGATGCATTTGTGTGTCTGAGGCTGGGTTTATCCCACAAGCTCTTCTTGCAGTAGCTGTTTTGAATTCCATTTTGTGTGTGCGAGCTGAAGTGCTTAAACTGCTTGTATTTGCCCCATGGTTTGTAGAAGAAGGAGCTGATGAAGTCAGCAGTAGATTCTGTTGGTTTACCCTCTGGTGCTTCATCCCTGGATCTCAATGCTGTACAGAAGAGTACACACGTGTTTATCCCAGGGCTGCAGTAAACGGGAGCCTGGTTAGCATAGCAGTGAGCAGTGCCTAACAGGCTCTGCAGAGGATGGCTTTGCAGAAGGAGCAGGAGTGCCTGCGTCCATCTGTATCCTCAGTTAGGAGTGATGCACCAGCTGATGGCCACAGTGACTGAATGCAGGACTTGGCTTGGGGCTGTTGTGTGGCACTTACTACCCTACCATATGCCTGACAAAACACAGCCACCCCACACCCATGTCAAGTGTTTGTCTTACTGTCATGTTTCATGCTGTCTCCTGAACCTCAGGCATTGGAGGCAGCTTCCGAAGAAGAAAAGGAGGAGAAAATGAGTTTGTCATGGAAGTAAAAAGGCAAAAATCCACTTCGGAAAGAAATTTATAAACCAGTCTGGTAGGAGTTATGTGTTTCTCCCGTCTTCTCCTTGATTTCCTTACAGGTGAAATAGATAGGTGCTGTAACACGCCTTGAATTAAAAAAAGGACACTACTGAAGATTTTACATAGGCCCTGCACTGCAAGGTACGCTGTTGGGAAGATGTGTCCATCTGCCCAAGGGTAGGAAGGCCCTTCAGAGGGATGGCTTGAGGCCAGTTGTACGAGGCTCAACAAGAGCAAGTGCCAGGTCCTGAGCTTTGGTCATGACAACCCCGTGCCAGCTTCTCCAGGATTTGGCTGAGATAGAATTCCAACTGCCCACTGATTCTAGAATGTTGGGGTGAGGTGTTGGAATCTTCTGGTCTTGTGATGTGGTCTTGCCTCCCCACCTTTTCCGTCATGGTGGAGCAGCCTGGTGGCCCTTAGTGATGTCATAAGCAGCTAGAATGAGGGGAGGAGCAGCGCGTGCTGCGTCCCTTCATTGGAGCGCTGGAGCTCTGACTGAGTAGGTCGCTTGTTGCACCTGTGCACCGACTGAGTACCTTCATTTTCACACCGTCTTGTGCAGCATCTTGTAGGTAAGCTGAGACAGTGTGGGATAGACGGGTGGGCAGTGAGGTGTTGAGAACTGCTGGCTGGCAGAGCTCATAGGATCATATTGCTTACTCTTGTCCATCAGACATAATTTTCATCCAGTACATACATTCCCAAGTGACCCATGGCATTTGTCCCATGGTTTTTCCTTTGTCATCTTTGCTAAATTGTGCAAGCTCACTGACCTGTTCCTTCTCTCTCCTCTGTCTGCTCCCTTTTGCAGCTTTTGCCTGCGGAAGAACAGAGCAAAGTGACAAGAAACGGCTGCGGGTTCAAGGAACTTGTCTACCTTGTTCTGATCTCTTGCCAGGTACGTGCCACGTTTTATCCCCCCACATGGTTTAGCAGCCCGTGTTGCACTGCCTTTAGTAACACAGCCTCATCCAGCTTCGATGGGACACTGGTCCTGTGTGGGTTTTTTCCAATTCCCCTCCAACTCAGTCCTCAGAAGATGAGGGGTGGGGAGTAGATCCACCTCCAGCAATGATTCCTCTCTCTGCCCTGCTACTGTGCTGTCAGAGGGCCCTGGGCAAATGCATCTGCTGCTGCTTTGTGCCAGAGTCCTCCACCTGCTAGCAGAGGGATAACCACTTGGTAAAAAGCTGTGTAATAGGCTGCCAAGTTCTCCAGAAGTCTCTCAGTACTGTGGTGTGTGAACAGAGAAAATGTGTGTGTTTCTTTTCAGTTCCAGCTTGTTGTGCCTGCTGTGATGGGCAACACGTGCAGCGAGATCAGCTGTGGGCGTGATGTGGCATGGACAGAGGTAGAGTATGAAGCTCTGATTGGTCTTTGTTTTCATGACTTGAGCCAGCAGAATGAGCTGCAGATGTGCTCTCCTGCTTTTCAAGAGAGAGCGAATCCTTGTGGCTCTATTGGTGTCACTGGAAAGCTGCCTTAAAAGCTTTCTTTCCTTGCTACGGGCATCTAGATGGCTGTGAAATCATAGTACCGACAGGATCAGATCCAGCATAAAAAACATGCAGGAGCATTCTCCCCATCCTGCCTGGATTTTGTCACCCAAAGACAAAGAGTTGTTCTCATCTTCACCAAGTTAAAGGAAGGTGGCACTTGTAGCGTGCCAAGGATTGGGTCAGTGGACCGGCTCCTGTGTCCAGTCCTTGGCTGAAGTCCCCAGGCAATAGGTTACAGGAAGTGAGCAGACTCTGATGCTCCTCTTTGGCAAGACAATAGCGCAAGCATGGCAAGTTTATAAAACTACCGGAGCCGTCTCGGTTGTGGTGTCCTCTTCTTATTTTTCCCTTGAAATAGCTGCAGAAACAACAAACATTGTCTGCTCCTGTTTGGCCTCACTGTTGCTGTTGAACTGCTCAAGAGAGCTTGCTTTGTGCTTGCAGTCGCACCGTTTGCACCTTGTGAACTGCAGCCGTAGCTTTCGTTTCCCTCTTAACGGTCTCCTAGCATCTTAAACAATTGACCTTCCTGGACAAAGAGCACAGGAAAGGATGGGACAAAATGGGCAAGGCCACCTATCTGGGTCAGTGCCATTGCTGATTAGTCTGGGTAGAGAAAGACATCGGCATTGGCACTGCCTGGCGAGTGCCTGCTGCACACCAGGAAGTGAAACAACTGTTATTAGACTTGCCGTTCCTTCTTATGTGCTCATGATAAGGACCGAGTGCATTTCCTGCATCTTTCTCTGCTGATGTGCTCCTCAGCCTGAAATCTTCCTCGTTTGTCCTCAGCTCCTCACTGTGGCCTGTGCTCTCTGTTTCAGACTGAGAACAAGGGGAAGCCCCTGCTGGTCCATGAGGAGTCACCTCTTAATATTCCAGCTATTGCTGCTGCTCATGCTGTTAAGAGATATGTTGCCCAGGCACCGGATGAATTGTCCTTTGAGGTAAGCAGTTAAAGGTGTTCCTAGTTGTCATGTGCAGAAGACCATAAGGTGTGAATAAATCAGGAATATTCTCAGACACCTTCAGAATGTTTTGTGAAGTGAAGCCCAGAAGATGCAGTTCCAGATTAGACTTGCAGTGGGTTGGATGCAGGGAGGAATTCAGCCATCTCTAAAATATGGCTTTAGTTGGCATTTGAATCTTCTGATCAGATACTGCTCAGTATCTGTAGCCTGGTCTCTGAGCAACAGCAGACCAGTGTATGGAGTGTGTAGACCTGTTCAGTATCTGTCCTGCTAACTTATGTCTGCAGATAACTGGAGCTCTTCCATCCCCTTTGGCAGAGAGCCTGCTGCTGTGTAACGTAGTGACTCTTCTGCCTCCAAGTTCAGCTGTACAAAGGCAAATGCCTTAAGAGCTGCACTGGTGCAATTGCTCTCAAGCTCGGCGATATTTGGCAGTGCAGAAGAATGCAGTCATTTGAGCTGTGCTTTCCTCCCAGCTGTGCTGAAGCTGAGACTGACGTTACAATCTCTTGCAGGTGGGAGACATCGTGTGCATTATTGCTATGCCACCAAAGGAGCTGACCCCCTGGTGGAGAGGCAAGCATGGCTTTCAGGTAGGCACAAGCGCAACTTCAGTAAAGGCAGGAATCTCAGCTCAGAGCTGTTCTGCCTGCACAGAATGGCTTATGCATGTAAACAGTTTCCCTGTGTCGGTGTCAGAGAACTTTCCCTTTTGCTGTGGGCTTGGGCCAGTGCTGAAAGTTGGTCTTTGTAGGAAACTGCCTTCTCAGTTAACTTAGAAGCAAGAGCCTTCACAACATGTATCAGGTCACGGCCACTGAACTGCACCTTTGGAAATACAGCAGCTAAGACACGGCTTTCAGTGTCAGAGCATCTGTGTTTGCACACATGTGGAACATGAACTTAGTGTCTTTTAGGAAGTTACTGCCTGTCAGCTGAGGTAGGGTAACAGACCCTCGGCATGCTTGTTGCTGCTGCTGGGTAGCTCAGAGCTGGGGATCGCAGCTGCATCTCAGTCAGCAAGAAATTTCATAGGCTGTGCTAACTCAGATAAAGCTGCATCTATCACAATATATAACTTCTATATGAAGTCTTTTTGTCCAGGTACGCTTGGGATTCAGGGGTGCATAGCATACTCATCCTCTCCCTGCTCCGTACGCAGTTTTCTGGATCTTTTGGCTGCAGACGTTGAATAATTATTACTTCTAAGCAGGCCATTTTCTGTTGGATAGTCTCATGGAGCGTCCGGAAAGCACATTCCGAGGAAAATGTTACCTGGTTTTTGGTTTACCAGTTCAGGCCTGAGAAATGTTGCATTCAGTATTGCACCTCTCTTTTTGTTCTTGTTACAGGTTGGATTTTTCCCCAGCGAGTGTGTGGAGCTCATTGGTGAAAAAATTCCGGAGTCTCTCATCAATTCAGTGCCAAAGCCAGGTACGGATGTTACATTTAATGGTGCAGGGAAGCAAAGTGGAGTTTTTTGGGGGTGTGTTCTGTGTTTAATACCTCCTTTATCCATCCTATGTTATCCTCTGTGTTGATGATCCTTTTCATACATACCACGGGGCATATGGCTGCTGTTTTGTAGGCACTGAGAATAAGGGAGGGCAAAGACAGTTCTCCAGCAAGTCAGTACGAGGCTGAGAACAGCCAGTGTCCGTGGTGGACAGATAGAGGTCTGGTTATGCTAGTGATACACTTGATCAGAATGTGGCTTTTCAAGAGGATCCTTAATCCCCAGGTTGAGCAAGCTAAGCAAGAGGAGTGCATTAAGCTCCATTGGAACGCGCAGACATGTGGCCCAATCCTCCCGTGTTTATGACTGGACTTGGGGAAATCCTAGAATCCTCATAGAATGGCTTGGGATGGAAGGGAGCTCAAGGATCATCAAGCTCCAACCCCCTGCCTCAGGGTGGGCTTCCAGTGTCCACATTTAATACGGGACTAGACCAGGATGCCCAGGGCCCCATCCAACCTGGCCTTGGACTCCTCCAGGGATGGGGAAAATCCGTTTCTGTATGTACTCGTTGGTAATGTTCTTCCTGTTTTGACACGCTCTGTAGAATTGTACTGTGCTCAGCCTCGTCCTACTGAGCCAAACCTGAAATGAACTGGTTTCTTCCTTTTGTTGTGCAGTGCCAAAGAAACGCGGCAAGCTGATCACCTTCCTTCGTTCCTTCGTGAAGGCCCACCCAAAGAAGCTGAAAGAGCAGGAGGTGGAGAAGGAAAGGGTGTTTGGCTGTGACCTGGGAGAGCATCTTCTCCACTCTGGTCGTGATGGTAAGGGACAGCCCGTTCCTGAGATCTTCCTCTGCAGGGAATCTAAAGATGAAAGGGAGATGATATCTAGCAAGGGGCAGGCTGATACCAGTGGAGAAACAGGTAATGGAAGTTGGTGGCTGAAAGATAAAGTGAGGCGAATGCTCCTAAGAGACAAGCACATTTGTATTTGCTTAAACCAAGTCTGGCTGGGCTTAGCAGATGGGATGTGACAAAAGCACAGCCTGAACCAGGGCTTGAATAAGGAGCTCAAGTAACCGCTGGCATGTGTTCTTTAGTCCCCCAGGTCCTCCAGAGCTGCGCTGAGTTCATTGAGCAGCACGGCGTGGTGCAGGGGATATACCGGCTGTCCGGCGTCGCATCCAATATCCAGAGACTTCGGTAAGAGTGCTGTGACTGACACAGCTGTCAGCAGGGGTGCGTGCCCTGTTGTGGGCGTTCAGAGTCCTGCAGGAAATGCCTTAGCAAAAAGAAAAGTTCTCCTTTTGGAAACATCCCATCCAGCACGGTTCACATGGCGCTGGTGACCGACTGTTTTCTCCTGTAAATCAGGAAACCCTTCCCATTCTTGATTGCATTTGGTGCGGCTTTTTACTTGCTTTCCTCTTTCTCAACCATTTTTGTGTCCTCTCCAGCCATGAATTTGAGTCTGAGCAGATTCCTGAGCTAACCATCCGTGACATTCACAGTGTGAGCTCCCTCTGCAAGATGTACTTCAGGGAGCTCCCAAACCCTCTGCTGACTAACCAGCTGTATGACAAGTTCTCGGTAAGCACAAGGCAACGTCTTTGCTCTACCTCTTCCCTGGACCTCTTGAGAGATGGCTGCAGCAGTGCCCCAGCTCTGAGGCCCTTTTTCTGTTAGCCCCTTGAGGTTTACTTTTGCATGCCTTTGCCACATCCTGCGTCATACTGATGCCACTTTTGGTGGTGCCAATAGGTGATTGTTTCCATGTTCACAGTGCTTGCGAGAATTCCCGCGTTTTTTTGGTTTTTTTTTTTTTTTTGGTTTTTTTTTGGTTTTTTTTTTTTTTTTTTTTTTGCTATTCCCCAAATATTTACAGAACAGGAATGAGATCAGTAGCAAAGTGTACTTGGAGATGAATGGCCACTGCGAGGAGCTGAGCTGCCCAACCAGGCTGTAAACCAGCCCAGCGCTTGGACTCCTTGGCCTTTGTGGCACCAGCTGCATGCCGCTATGTTCCCCAGATGCCTCTTGGAAGGCATCAAATGTGCCTCGGTGCTGACCAACAGCTCACTGTCCCCATAGTTCCCGACCCTGGGGCAGATATCTAGCCTGATTTGTGTCTCAATCCCTTTCTGCACTATTCCAGGATGCTGTTGGTGCCGCTACAGATGAGGAGCAGCTGATCAGAATGCAGGATGTCATACAGCAGCTGCCCGCTCCTCACTACAGGTCAGTGCTGCCCTCAGTCTGCTGAGCTAAGCCCTGCTGCATTTCAGAGGGCAATGGTGCGATTCAAGGCTTTGTCTCAGGCTAGCAACATGAAGCCTGTGTATGCTGAAGCGGTTTAGGCTACATGGGGTTAATTTATGGAGTCAGTTCCTGGGCACAGGGGCTGCACGCTTGGTGCAGCTGATGGCTGCAGCTGTGCTGGGGCTTGGTGCTGCAGCGTGGCACTTAGTCAAGTTGGATCTACTTCATCTTCAGTGACAGTAGCAGTAACAACAACTAGCGTGAATGGAGATCTGCTTTGTGAATTGCAGCATGGCATGCTTGTTGGTGCTGAACATTCGCCTCTCTTGTTTTCCAGGACACTGGAGTACTTGATGAGACACTTGGCTTGTCTGGCTGGGAACTGCTCTATCACAAACATGCACGCTAAGAACTTAGCCATTGTGTGGGCTCCAAACCTCTTAAGGTAAACTTCTTTTTCCATTTCAACGGAACGCTTAAGATCTGGTCTCCAGTAAAATAAAGCAGTCCTCCTTTTTTCCTCCATCAAATGTGCTCTTCTCCTGTAAAATCTGTAGTAAGTGGCTGACAGCAGATGAGGAGCCTGGACTGTTCTCCAACCCCACGAGCACAATTTCTAGATGACCATTTCTGCTCTCTTGTTTAGATGGGACTGGTGTGTCCTTGATCAGCCAGGAGAATTTCTTCAGTGGCATCACTGGTTGCCCACTGCGGAAGTCTCCAGAGCCCAATTTGACAGCTTTAGGCTGCAACAATTCAGACTTGGGGAAACGATCTTGGAGCAATGACTTCTAAAACCTGCCTTTTCTACAGATCACAGCAGAATGAGTCTGCCTGCACCAGCGGAGGAGCTGCCTGCATGGAACTGCAGACGCAGTCAGCTGTGGTGGAATTCATCATCAACCACACAGACGTCCTCTTCTGCTCCAAGTCCAGATCTGACATTGCAGATGGAGCAGGTGAGTGTCTTCCTCCATTAGCTTTATCTTGATCAGACACCTCAATCAAATGCAGGCCTTCTCCAAGATGTTTGAAATACACTTTTACTATCGAGGGGACAGCAGACTTCTGACCTTAGATTAGAATATGGCATCCTGTTGCTGGATGCTGAGAATGTCCAAGCCCAAACTTGACAAGAAGACCATCACTGTTATTATGATGTTTTGAATGCAGGCGAAGCTTGATGAAAGTGTGGCAGCAAAGCTCTCTCAGTTCCCTGCCCCCATTTTCTAGGGATTTTGTTTGCTTGCTTCGATACAGTGAGCTGTTCATTAATTATGACTTTGTCCTTTGCCATAAACACACCTCTGACCACATGATTATTTCAAGCTCCTCTTCTTCCAGTGGCTCGGATAAGCAAATCTGAGAAAAATACAGCACCTCCCCCAGAACTGTGATGGCTGTGCTGCCGCTTTCTGATCCTCACTCTTACCTGTGGTTTTCCCTTACAGGGGACAGTTCTCTCTCAGGGCCCAAGTCTGTGTGGGTGTCTTCTCCTGCCACAGAGCTGCTCACCCTGGAGGACGCACAGGCTCAGAGGCGAGGCCACAGCAGCTCTCCCGTCATGACAGAGAGCAGGGACATAGAAGTGGAAGAAGGCCCCGCAACTTTGCCAGGAAAATTCCACACAGTCATTGACTTTCCATCTGAAAGGTAAAGAGGACTTCCTTTTCCAGCACCTATCATCATTATTTGGGTGGCTTTTTGTGTTTTTTTTTTTTTTTTTTTTTTTTTTGTTCCCCCCCTTCCCCATTATTTCTAGTGCCAAACCTGCTGAAACTCAATTAAACTAATGGTGTTGCAGTGAATCTCTACTCCCTTTGGACTGTGAGATTGAACTAACATTCAGTTGCCCAACGGGCTTAGTTTAGCCACACAAGGCTGCCATTCCTTCCTTGCTGGGCAGGCAGTCATGAGATGTAGAAAGCCACGCTGACATCTATCCTGGCACGTGCCAGCTGTACCTGGAAACGTTAGAGTTCTCCGGATTTCAAGTGCCTGAAACCAATTCCGGTTCTCCTCAAAGCAGAGCTGTTGGTCAGTCTAGTGCCAGCAAATAACTAAACATGGCAGTGAGATGGGCCAATGAGCTGTCAATGTCAGAGATGCTTTTGAACTCCCTTTATGGCTACACAATTCCTCACAAAGCAGTTACACCTGGCAGCTCAATAAAACCATCCCCTAGATGCTGTCCTGTACAGCTGAAGCCTTTGCTCACATGCTCTGCATCTTGCTTGACATAGTTTTGGGGAATTTAGCCAGCAAGACTTCAGGGCTGAGCTCTGGGAATAGAACCATCCTCAACTGTTTGAAACAGAGCGAGTTTCTAAGTTGTGTTTCAGCAGAAACCAGGTGGTGCCAGGAACAAGCAACTGTTGGCAAGAGCTCAGTGCAGCTCTTGCATCACCCCGCACAACTCACACCATTCCCTGTTTTCTCTCTCCAGACAAAGTCCACCCAGCAAGATGAAGGAATCACCAGCTGGAAGCTGGTGTTCCTGCTTCGGCCTGCAGAAACCATCCTCTGTGGCCAAACACCAACTGCTGCACAATGCCAGGGAGCCCTCAGAAACAGAAGTTGTAGTCCTGGCAGGTAAGGGCGCAAATCCAGCTTCCAAAACCCTACTTTTCTCAGCAACAGAGAATTCATGCTGTCAGCAGGCTTGTATCTCCTTCTAGCATTCCAGCCCATACCTAACACCTTCAGTTCACCCCTGATCAAAAACCACTTTCATAAGTCAGCTTGTGAAAGTTTGACACCATCCTCTGGCATCCTTCTTAGGTGAATCGAGCCCTTGTCAACCCAGAAAAGTCAGAGCAAGTAGCGATGATGGGCTGTGTGCTTCCATCAATGGAGAGCTCTTAGGAAGCACAAATCGCTGCGGTTCAGATGACAGCCTTCCACATAACAGCGGTGACAGACACAAGGAGCTCATCCAAGTTCAAGCCCTCATTTCTCCCAGCTCTGCTGAAGATGCTGACCTGAGCCTGCCAGAAACAGTCACCAGCCTGGACTGTGACCCAGTGCCTCTGCAGTGCAGCCCAGCCCAAGCACAGTCCGAGCGCCCCGACAGCAGCACCTCCATGCAGGAGCAAGTCAGCATCAGTGAGGAGAAGCAGAGCCTATTGGAGGGGGACTTAGAATCAGGCCTCCAGTCCCAGGCACTGGGCAGCAGCACTGAAAGCTCTGAGCCACTCTCTCTGTGACCTTTCCATCCAAGAGAGGATGATCCCCATCTTTACCTGGACCTCTCACACCCTCCTGTCTTTGACATAATAATAAAAGCACGCTCGTATTCACTCAACGCCTTGACTGCCTGTGGAGTCTTCATTCACAGGGATTGGAATGAATGCAACAAACAGCAAGGCACCTCAGCTTGCAATGTTGCGGCTGTGGAGTGCATGAAGCAGAGCTCCGGGTTTGTTCCCGTTTTGTCTGGCTTTGGGATGTCTGCAGCTACTATCTGGTACGGTAGCAAGTAATCCCAAGCATCCTGGATGCTGCTCATGATAATCCCAAGCTTCCTGGCTGTGGCTTTGTGATGCTTTTCAGGGTTTTCTGATGCATTTTGATGCCTTGGCTGCTCCCTAACACCTCTCTCCTGCTGCCGTGTCCATTCCTGGCTCCCAACCTACAATCTGCCCATGCAGATCATAGAATCGCAAGGTTGGAAATGACCTGCAAAGTCACCTAGTCCAGCCATCCTCCCATCACCATTGCTACCACAAGCACTAAGCCATATTTTGTTGCTGCTCATCCAGACATCTCTTGAACACCACCGGGGACAACAACTCCACCACCTCCCTGGGCAGACATTCCAGTTCCTGTCTACTCTCTGAGAGAAAAAGTTCTTTACATCTAACCTAAGCCTCTTCTTGTACAACTTCCAGCCATTTCCTCGGGTCCTGTTTGTTGCCTGGGAGAAGAGGCCTAACCCCTCCTCATCACAGCGTCAGGACCCAACACTTGACCTTACTGAACCTCATCCCATTCATTTCAGCAATCCAGCTTATTTAGATCCCTCTGAAGGGCCTCCCTACCCTCAGGCAGATTGACATCACCTCCAAACTTGGTGTCATCTGCAAACTTACTGAGGGTGCACTCAGTGCCCTTATCTAGTTCATCAATAAAGATATTAAACAAGATGGGCCCCAGTACCAACTCCTGGGGGACACCACTTGTAACAGGTCACCAGCTGGACTTAGTTCCACTAACCACTACCTGTTGGTCACGGCCCTCCAGCAAGTTCCTTATCCAAAGAAGGGTATATCTGTCCAGGCCACGGGCAGCCAATTTCCCCAGAAGAATACTGAGAGGGACCGTGTCAAAGGCTCCGCTGAAGGCTAGGGAGAATGCATCTCAGCAGCCTCACCCTCATCTACCAGTCTGGTCACTCAGTCATGGAAGGAAATGAGATTGGTCAAGCACAACCTGCCTCTCATGAACCCATGCTGGTAGGCCCTGATCTCCTGGACGCCACACACATCATGTGATCTCACCCAAGATGATTTGCTCCATAACTTTCCTGGGTACCGAGGCCAGGCTGACTGGCCTGTAGCTCTCCAGATCCTCCTTACAGCCCTTCTTGTAGGTGGGAGTCACATCAGCAAGCCTCCAATCCTGTGGGACCTCTCCAGATAACCAGGAGCGCTAGTAGATGGTGGAGAGTGGTCCGGCAATCACCCCCGCCAGCTCCCTCAGCATCCTAGGATGGAGTCCATCCAGTCCCATGGACTTGTGACAGTCCAGATGAGGAGGAGCTCTCTGTCTCCACCTGAATCACCAGGGTGTATCCTGCGTAGCACACCAGGTTTCCAGATCAGAGCGTAACATGCCCTGATGATAACTGATCTGCCTATTAAAGGCAGATGTAAACAAGGCATTGAGGACCTCAGCCTTCTCCTCATCCTCAGTGGTCACACTTCCCGCTGCATCAAGTAAAGGATAGAAGTTCTCCTTGGTTCTTCTCTTACCAAGGATGTATTCATAAGAGGATTTCTTATTTTACTGCAGTGGCCACGAGTTCCAATCCTGGGGTGTCCTCATGGTGATGGAGGCCAGCACTCCCTAGCCAGCCCTGCTCCCTGCAGGCAGCAGCACCAGGCAGAGCTAAAGGCAGCTGAGCAGCCTAGGACTATGCTGCCCAACATGTTGAAGGCCTAACTAGTAAGGGGCAAAGTCCACCACACCCCCATCCAATGCGGGTATCCCTGGGGATGGGGATCCCTGCAGCACTGCAGATGTGCTGCTGTGCTCCTGCTCTCCCACACGAGCCCCAGCTGAGGGCTGGAGGGCCCAGTACAGCAAGGCTGGATCTGTGTCCCTGCCCTCTGTTCACCTACAGGAGGAGGAGCAGCGGGTGAGGAGACATGGGCTTGCCCTCTGGACACAGCAAGTGCCCCCTCACTGCCCTGTGCCCAGCTGCTAATATCCTGGCAGTGGGCTGATGGCCTGGACCCTTCCAGCAGCTGGCAGGGCTCCCAAATAGCCCCTCTAGCACTGCGTGGGACTGTGCTGCTCTGGGGTAGGGACACATCTGGCTTGCCTCATTCCCAGCCCTCTCCTACCCTACAGGATCATCTGCCTGCAGCTGACTGTTGTTTCTGTGCTGGGCACTGCCATCCTGTATGTCCTGCACTGTGACCAGGAGTTCTTCTACCATCCGCTGCCACAAGTACTACCACAGTCAACATATGCTGACATATCCTACTATGTCAGCAAGGCCTTATGTGTGGTCAGTGACAGGCTGCTGCCCATCTGACCACCCCAGTCAGCTCAGAGGGGCATGGTATTGGGAATATCTGTTCTATTCCTACAATGGGGAAAAGGTCTCTCCTTTGCTTCCTACGGCAGTCAGGAATATTGTAAGTTTAAAGCCCCACCTGTGAAACAAGGAACAGAGGCTCAACTGAAAGAACTGAAAGAAATAAATTTAAAAAAAAAAAATTATACAAACAAAACCTCAAGTATGCAAAATCCCTTTATAGAAAAGGGCATTCCTAGAGCTGCATGGTCAGCATACCAGCACTACCTTAGAGCCGATTAAAACATTCTAGGAACAAAGCAGTAGTGGGAAAAAAGAAATACACATCAACTCCTATGAGATACAATTTCTTCAAACCAGTTTCAGATCCCCCAAGAAAAGCAAAGATCACAATCATATAGCACAGAAAGAACTACTCACCCTACAGCCCAAAGGAGGCAGTCTCCAGGTAGGTAGAGATGCTTCCCTTCTGGCTGCCAGCCCTTAAATGAGGTCAGGGAAGGGTGGAGCCAGGCTCAGCCCCATCTGGTTTCACAGGTGCATTGCTTTCACCTGTGCTCACAAGGCTACACCCCTCACCAGCTGCTCCATCACTGGTTCAGGCCGTGACCTTACAGTTCCCATACCGACGTGAAGAAGGAAAAAAAAAAGAAAAGAAAAAAAAAAGAATAATGACCTGTAGGCAATTGGGTCTTCCTGTCTAGCAAGGGGAGGTTTATCGATAGATGAGCCTGTCATCAAAAGCAATTGGTAATCTTTCTAATAGACAAGGGAGCACAGATTTCAGTGCTGACACAGCAAAATGCTGAGTGCAGCAAAAGGCCTGAGATTACCGCTGTGAATGGAGCAGGTGACTGCTGGGCTCAGCTTACAGCTCCCCAGCGAGGAACCGCGGCCGCCGCCGTGCTTTGCAGCTAAAGGCCACTGTGAAACCAGTTTACAATTTGGTGTCCTATAAGAGTGAAGCTGGCACCTGCCCGTACCCAGCGTACCGCAGCTTTTGAATGCTGCTTAGCAAGATACAGCTCAGCGGGAGGACCCAGCACAGCAGCCCCGCCACGAGCAGGCACAGCCCTTCACATTGTCTTTATGCACCTGCTTTCCATCAAACGCACGCACGGTCCTTTCGCCTTTCAATCCATGGAAGGTTCAGGCTGGATATTAGAAAAAAGAGTTTCACGGAAAGAGTGGCGAGGCGCTGGCAGCGCAGTGCCCAGTTTAGCAGCGCAGTGCCTGGGATGGCAGCGCTCTGCTCGGAGGTGCTGAAGAACAGCGGAGATGCGGCGCTGCCGGCCGCTGTTCCGGGGCGCGGTGCGGGCAGGCTGCAGTTACCACGTGACCCCGCAGATCATTCCCAGTCATAACGACTCTCCCGCCCTGCGACTTGCAACCACGCGCGACGCCCCCCCCCCCGCCGTTACAACGCAGTCACGCCCCTTCACCCTCATTGGTCGGCACTGCCGCACGCACCGCCCCCTCCCCCGCGGTTGGACAAGGCGGCGCTTTGCGTCATCGCGCACGCGCCGTGCGAAGGCTGAGCGCGGCGGGCCCGGGAAATGTTCCGCCGGGCCCCGCGCAACTTCCGAGGCCGGCAGCGCGCGGTCTCCAGCGGCAGCAGCTGCGGCAGCGATGACGAGCGGGGATCGGCCTCCGCCCTACCGCCGGGCCGCGACCCCGATGAGGAAGCGGAGTCTGGGGAGAGCGACGGGGACCGTGGTGGCGCTGCCTCGTCCTCTGACGGGGCACGAACCGCCGCGGAGCGACCGCTGCCCTCGGCGGAGCCGACACGGGGAGCTGGGGCGGTGCTGAGCTTTGGGAGCGACGAGGAGGAACGGGGAGGTGGGCGACTGTGGGGGGGCTAGTTAGCCCCGGGGCGGCGTGTGCGTGTGTGTAAATGACAATGACAAATAAGTAGGTGGATGACAGTCTGGGCAGCTTAGGGAGGTTGTCTTGTAATGTTAGAGCTCGTCTGTCGTGTTGCGAAGACGTAGGATGTAAATTCAGCAGTGCTGGATCTCGAGTGACGGGGCCGCAGAATTAGGGAGACGCAATGCAACTGAAGCCTCAAAATCTATGCTGAGTGTGTGTATCAGGATTGTGTGCTTTGCACGTACATGCCCGTGTGTTGTTGGCTCTGTTAGTGTTACTCAGAACCATTCTGTCTGTCCAGGTGATGAGGGAGTTTTTAAAATCAAAAAGCCATCCTTCAATGAAGTGACATTTAGAATTCAAAAGAAGAAAAGCCCGCTGTCTGCAGGAAGAGAAGTCGATGAAAGTAAAAGTAAGTGCTTTTTAAGTTAAAAAAAAAAAAAAAAAAAGTTAGCATTAGTTCTGTAAGAACATCGTGAAATAAGTAAGAATATTGTGCAAATACTGCTGCTAGGTGTCTTCTGTCTGTTATTTGACTTGGGGTTTTAATGCGAATTTGGGTAAAACAGGATCAGAGCTTGGAAATTCTTCTTGAGAAGATCTGGGTCTGCAGAACCTCTGCAGTAAATCGGAGATGGTGGGACTTGGGATAAATGAGTGTCTCAGCATCCCATCTTTCAAACCTTTTGGCAGCTACTCCTGCTTGTCACTATCAATTTGAAGTTAAACTGAATATTTGTGTTACAGAAAATGTAAGCCTAGTAGGACTTTGATGGAATGTATGATAAACTCCAAATGTAGTATTATTAAAACACTATTCACTGCTAAAATATATTTTAATTGACTATTATCAACACCTTGGATTGTTTTGTAGTATTCTGAATCATGTTGAACCATAGTAAAGTTTACTAGAGGGAAGTCTGGGGCTTGCCTGCTTTACAAGTGTCTAAAATGTTTTCCTCCCTTCTGTTCACCCTCTTGAAACCTTTGTCAGCTCATGGATATGCTGTAGTGCCATTGGGAAATGGTTTTTCGATGTAATTTATTCTCTTGTGGTTCAGCTAAATACTTTTTTAAAAGTATGCCTCATTGTTAGGTGGTGTATTCTGTTCAATAATCTGATAATCTACAGAAGATGTAGTGAAAGGCAAAGATAAATCAATTTGTTTCTTTTTTAAGAATTCTGAGGTAATCGTAGACAAGACATGCAAAAACCGTTATAAATGAAATAAGCTGTCCCTCGTGGTTAGCGTGCTAAATCCGAACGAATAGCAGCTCCCTTATAGACATACAGTTTAAAAAACAACGCTGTGACCTATCAGGATACAGATCAGATGGCATCTGGGAACTCTTGTGCAGCTTTTGTACATACAACTGAGGTCATATTTGTTCAGCACTAACACAGGTGCTCGATTCCAGATAAGATCTGGCTTGTAAGCACTTTTATTGAAAAGTATGAAGGCTTGGCATGCTTTGATAAGATCAGGTGGAGGTAGATCTGTGTCTAGTCATTGTTTCATTGTAGTCTGAATGGTTGCTGGTAGCCAGTTAAATGGAGCATCATTTCCAGCAGCTGAAACCAAAATAACGAATCTTACCTTTTTCTCTTAAAACAGAAATACCTCAGTTGGAGCCTGGGACTGGCAACACTAAAGATGCTATAGAGGCAAAGGAAGAGAGTTATTCTTCACTAAGTGAGGACTACAATAGCACAGACTCTGAAAATGAATCCAACCCATCTCAGAGGAGGAAGGGTTTATCGCCAGGTCAGTTTCATGGACATTTTTAAGACATTTTGAAGTTGTTTATGCCGAGTCAGGGCTGTCTTGAAAGAATAGTGACAGTTGCTTGGTGTTTTTGGTTGCAGGTGTTTGTCATAATTCTGTGTGAGTTTCAGGAAGTAGATTAGAAATTATAACCATTGATACTGGAAGAAATACAAAAGCAGCGAAACATTATTTAATGATTCATAATTCACTTTGAGATAAAAATTAACTTTATCTATTGTTTTATTAGTGAAGTTTGAATTCCTTTGTAAACTCGATTGGTGTTGTAGTCTTGATCTTTTAAAGAGCTAGAAAAATGACAGGATGCTGATTTATTTGAAAGAAAAAGGTCCGAGGTTTGTTTTCAGGTTAAGAGCTGTTTTTTAAGGATCTCTTTCCATTTGTGTATATTCAGTATGGTAAGCTTCTAAGAAAAACAGTTTTCAATTCAGGATTGTGCAGTGAACCTGTATTTTGGTGGTTATTTACCCTCGGAGTGATAGTGTTGCTTTTAGTCTTTGATTAGGTTTTGTCTCTCTTGTGTGCAGGCTGTGTCCCCAGTGCAGGCTGTACTGTGGCTGCTCAGAGGAGGTGTCGCCTGGCCAGGCCCCAAGCTGATTATCTTCCCTTGGATGTTTCAAATGTCCGTCAGCCTTCTCGGAGAAGAGAAAGCAGTGATTCAGAGAGCGAGGATGAGTCTTATATGAATAATCTCCATTTTGTTCCCAAAATGAGATCTCTTAGGCAAAGGATGGCTGAACACATGGGTGAGTTTGTGCCTTTTCTCCCAGAGGCTGTGTCTTTCTTTTACTGATGTCTGCAAGAATGTGAGCCTTGCCCACTAAAGAGTGCAGTGCAAGGTTTTGCTCTTGATCTTGAAGAAGACCATAAAGCTTGGTCCTTGAGATTTGTATGGGATGTTATCCTGCTTTCCATTCACTGACATTACGACTGTTATTGAAAAGGGGTAAAAAGAAACAAACAAAAAACAACCAACCACAGCAACCCAGCCCTTTGGAAGTAAGCAGACTTACTGCATGTGAAGTGTATGTGTCTTTTCTGTTGCTTCTTAACTCGTCTTGATGTTTGTAGTTTCACTCACAAAGCACTAGTTTGCCAGGCTTGTGGACAAGTTGCTTTCTTATTTGGATAATGGTTGTAAGTAATGTGTAGTTATGATCTGATTCTATTGTTGTAATAAATGCTATGGAGAAACTTCTGTCTGTAGTAGATTGTGTATCTTAGAACAGTTAAGGATTTTCTGTGTATAATGCCCATGTTGTAGTCTAACTGTATTCAAAGTCTAATATGCAGGTTTGCTTTGATACATTTGATCTTTGTTCTTCTGGTACTGCAGTAATCTGGGAAACTGTTGGGTAAATGAACATGGATTCTGCAAAATCCAGTTGCCATTTCTAAATCTTCCAATTTGAAAATGGTCTTTGTGTACAGGCTTTTCATCTGCTGTCATTTGTTTCTAACACTTGTAGTGGCTGTGGGAAGCATTATTGTTTTTGAAGGAGGTTGGGTAAGGAGTAGGGAAATAGGTAAAGGGCATAATGATGTGTACTAATGATTGATTTAACTTCTAGTGCCTGTGAGTGATGAATCAAGTGAAGATGAAGCAGAAACAAAGTGGGAAGAACAGCAAATTAAGAAAGCTGTCAAACTCCCTCAGGTGATATATGTGCTCTCCTAACTGTTGAAATTTGCTATTTGCTCATAGGCATGAGATTTTTTATTTTTTTTTCTGTTAAATAATTGGCAAGAATGTTTTTTCTGATGAGCTGGAAGTTTTGTTTTTGGCTTGAATCTTCTGTTCTGTATCAGACTAGGAAAACTTGAGTTACCAGTTCTTTGTGTCAGAAGGGAAAGGCATGCCAAATGGGAGTGGTTAGAGGATTGGGAAGATTGCTGCTGAATTTCAAATCCAGTATAACTGGTGTTCTTGGGTCCTTGTACTCCATTTTTTTTTCTGGAAACCCCTTTATTTTTGCTGTTCAGAAGATTGCAGAAGTCTTTAGTTACAGACCTTGGTCATGGACTTGATTACTTCAAGTCATTGTATTTGGTCTAGGTTTTACCTTACAAACTCCTGCTGCTTTAGAATGCATAATGTCATTTAATTTATATGTTAAAATGGTTGGACATGTTTTATTTTCTTTTTCTTAGTTATAATTACAGTCAAGCCAAGTTGTCAGAATGAAAGTTTTATCTTTATCTTTGTTGCTTGCCTGTAGTTTATTTCCACTTTATATATTTAGAATAGTAATACTAGTGTGGTTTCAGCCATCAGTATTGAACCATTATATATTGATGGAAGCTCTTAATGTCTTCAGACTAAGAGGAGAGCTGCTTTGCCCTAAATTACCTAAATTGTTTTGTACTGGTGGATGTGCATGGTGTATGCATTGGTACACTATAAATACACAGCTTTCTGTGTATTTATACACAGTTCTTATGTTGTACAGAAATTACCCAATTTGATCATTGAAATATACATCTTTTTATTATATGCTTTATGCATTCAAGTGGTACATTTTGTTGATCTCAAAAGCTGCAGAGGCAAAACTTGTATCAGTTGTGTATCAACTTATATTTAATTTGCATGTATTGAAAGTGTTGCAATTCTCTTAGGAAACTTACAGTGATGCTTCCCTGTATAAATCTCAACCAGCTAAACCCACATTTGGTCCCTGTGTTTCCTTACCACCTGTGAACTTGGAAACTATAAAAAAGCAACTGACTGAAAGGTAAATACTGCTTTTAGTGTTAATTTCTGAGACGCTTGTTTTGTCACAAAGTGATGACAGTCTTATTCTTTCTTCTGAATATTGAAGGGTTTTGGGGTTGGTTGTGTATTGTGCTTATTGTAATGTTTAGCATAGCATTACAGATTTTTAACTTTACCTGACAATGCTTTGTTGTACGGTTGTGTTTGGACTTCTCAAGCATTTTATCACTTGTAAAAATCTTGCATTGCTGCTTTATTCTACATGCTAGTAGTTCTTAAAGGAGTGTAGGCACAACGTTTTGTTTGTCAAGGAAGGAGGACTTCACTCAGGGTAGATAGGGTTGTCATCCTTCTACTGTGGTTCTTCTCTAGCCAGTTTAGACAAGGCAGTGGGCAGTTGAAATGTGCTGAGCAGAGGTGGGAACTTCCAAGTGTGTGAGAAGGACAGATGGGGTCAAGTATCCGAAGCTACCAAGAAAGCCATCCCCATCACCTCTCAGCGCTGATGCAGCCAGAAGCAGCTGTTCTGATCAGTTCAGATGAGTAACATCATATAGCTGAAACACAAATGTGTACTGTTAACTTGTGTGAATCTCTGTGCACGTATACGCTTTTGTACAGACTGCTGCTGGCTTGCTTGTGTTCAAAGAATTGCAACTGAGGTGGACTAAATATTTCTGTGGAGTTGTATGCTTTTTTTTTGCCTTGATCACCCGAAAGAAAGGAATGAAATGAAGTGGGAGTTCAAGTACAATCAAATGTGAAAGGCTATCAAGAGTGGAAAACCTGTTTGGAAAGTAACAAGAAGGGGAGGGAGAACATGTTTGGTAGTAATAGCTTGGTAATATTAAGCCTTAGAGATGTATTTAATGTCTTAAATGCTGAAATAACTTTTAAAGGCTGTTTTTTTTCTTTTCCTTTTTTTAACGTCTGGTGCAATGGAGAACATCATAATTGAATTGTTTTCATTGAAATCTGTTCCCTCCTTCAGAGAAGCAAATTAAATTAAAGTCTGCTTCTGGGTTCTGTTAAGGTCTTTCTCGAACAGAGCAAACGTATATATGAGATACCGAAGGAGTTTATTATTCTTTTTTTAAGAAAAGAAAAAAGCAGATTTGTAATAAATGTAAACTTTTCTGAGGTATTTCATTTAATAACTAATGAGAGCTGTAAGCATAAGTTTTTGGGTTATAAGGTTAGTAACAAGAAGTTTCAGATGGTTTGTGCTGGGTAATGAGCACCAGGTAAGTGCTTATGTGCTTCTGTCCTTGCAGCTTAAATTAAGTTGGTATGGACATACTGATGTATGCTGTAGTTCTACCCACATCAACTGGGGTAGAATCTATTCAGTATGGCATCGCTTAGACTTGCCTTATTATGTTCTTTAGGAGCATGTTGTGTTGAGGAATATGGGTAAAATGTCAGTGGGGGTACTTTCAGAACTATCTCTACGTAAGTGACATTTGATTTTTCTAAAACATGAATCTTGTCCACTCACAGTGCTTCTACAAATGTTGATGGGTAGGTCTTGCAATTCTTTGCTCAAATGCAGGTGCTATTATCAGCACAGGCAAAGATTTTGTATTTTATTTTAATTAGAAAATGTTCAGAACTGCATTAACTGTTAACTTGTCATGGTTTTAATGGCCTGAGTGCTTCCTTTTTTAGGATAGCATCATTGCAGGATGTGCACCGTGCCCACCAGAGAGAGTATGGAAAATATATGGAGGACATTGAAAGTTCAAAGATTACTGTCCAGGAATTAGAGAAGTCTTCGGATGCTGCTATGAATTACAAATTCTACAGGGGCATGAAAACATATGTAGTAAACTTAGTAAACTGTTTCAATGAAAAAGTATGTATGTTTTCCTTCCCTTCCCTTCCCTGCCACCCATTTCTTTGAGATGATAAACTTGCATTTTTCAACAAAAGAATGAGATTTCTTGTTTGGAAATGATGATGACAGATGGCCAGTTATAAATCAGTTCTATCAGAAACTTGAGTGTAACAGGAAACAAAAGGAGAAACAGACCACCCTTCACAGAAACCTAAAATGATATGTACACTGACTTGGGCTGTGGGTTCACCTAGATTGTGATGAATAAAAACAAAATGTTAATGGAAGAAGTTTTCAAGTGTAGTAACTAGCATGTCTTAAAGCTGTATGAGAGGTGGGACGTGCTTTCAGTTTTGGGATCTCAAAATGTATTTGCTTTTCAACACGTGACTAGTAATAAGGGTTTTGCATTAGGTTTGAGTTGGTATTTAGCTGAGTTGTGTGAGGATTTGTCTACATTTATCTGCTGTATTGCTTTCCTAAACTGCAAACCTTAAGTATTTAATAAAAAATATAAACAAAAAGATTGAAGGTTGGCAGATGCTGCGCAAAGTTTGACCTCGTTGAAAATAGTCTCTACAGAAAGTGCTGTCAATCTAATTGATGTCAGTTGTGTTGCAGCCTGAGAGTCTTTTTTATGTAACTTTGAAGTGTACAAGTGTTGGTTGATACGCATCCTCTGGTGGCTAGGTGTTCAAAGGCAGATTGTAAGCAAACTGATTACACAAATGTGTCCTGTTGAACACTTTTTGATAGGGTCTTAGGTAGTCCCGTAACAGGCAATTGGCCTATTTAGTTTGTAGTTTTCAATCTTAAACAGCCTGAAAAACTCCAATGAGCAGGTTCTTGCTTTTCAGTCTTTAATACTCTTGTTCTCTTTTCACCATCATGCTTGAAAGGCAGTGGAAACTGTTCTTTCATTTTGCTTTATTCAAACCTGATTACTGTTTACTATATTTCAGCTGAAATACATAGATGAGCTAGAATCTGCTGTACATGCACTTCTTCAGCAACGAGCCATGTCAGTACTGAAACGAAGGCAAGATGAGCTGAAAATGGAATCTGCTTATATGCAGCATCTGACAGGTTAGTGTGAAGTTACAAGTTACTTTCTTATTGAAATCTCTTTAAGTAGAAACACAGTTAATTTTTGGATTATATTTTATGTTCATGTTTAATCTTTGCTCCCTCTCTGTTGTCAGTAGGCATATTGTACTCAATACCTTAGTTGAACCCCTTACCTAAGTAAGATTTGTAGTATCACTTTTTTGTGGTATAATAGTGAGTACAGCATGACCAAATGCTTAGTCAGTTTTGAATTACTGATCTCATGGTTGTCTGTCAGCACTTGAAAAGAGAAGTGAAGTCAGTTTTCTAGTAGTTGTTAACCTGATGGAGGATCCTGTTCCTTTTAAGTATGTTAAAAAGCAGTGTTGACAAGTGTTACTTGTCAACATTGCTTGACATTAGTGTTTTTAAAGCTAAGTGTGTGTTTAAAAATGCAGATTTCAGACTGGGCAGTTAAGTGAAGGGAAGGACATAAATAAAACATGAAGGTTGTGGATGCCCCATCCCTGGAGGCATTCAAGGCCAGGCTGGATGTGGCTCTGGGCAGCCTGGTCTGCTGGTTGGCGACCCTACACGTAGCAGGGGGTTGGATCTAGATGAGCACTGAGGTCCTTTGCAACCCAGGCCATTCTATGATTCTATGAAATAAGTTGTTTTGTGTAAAGATTTTATTCAAAATAGAGTCTGTCTTCTAATTACTGTAGAAAAAATGGCAATTTTCTCATCTTGTGTTTTATTTCCACGCTGATGCATTGTTTGTATGTAAAGTGAATCTTCACCTGTTGCTGTTTAAGGAAAGCAGAAAATCCACTTTAGACCTGTTTAGGAAAGCAAAAAAAAAAGTATGCTAGGAGGTGCTGTGAACAGTCAGAGACCAGATGCACCTACTTCTTGTAACTGCCACTGGTGGATTCATATTTCTGAATACACAGGATAAAGTGCTGACTAGAGAAATCTGTCTGCGTGTATAATTTTGTAACACAGTGTCTGAGAGCAGGTGCTAAGAGGAGAAGAGTACTTGTTTTAGTAGCAGCCATTTAAAAACTGTTTTATTTTCAGTTTATCAGAAGTGAATCTGTACTTGAATGTTTAAGAGAGCTTTTAATTGTTGTGTTTGTTCCTAGTTGTATTTAATGGAAATGCTGTTTTTTCTTATACTGCAGTACGTCGGTAGGGACAGCTGGTTTCATATTTTACGTGCGCTTAAGCCAACTGACACTGATACAGATGAACAGCCCAAGTAGAAAATGCTTCTAGTTTCTACTTCTCTGTTGAAGCGAAGAATCAGTAGGGGTAATTTGGGACATACAAGGGGACACAGTAACAGGAAACAGTGGGGAGCTGACTATTGAAATCTAAATGCAATAACATTTAAATTTGGAAGTTGGAACTAAACCCCGATAGCTGCTCGGTTCATTGCATGGCTTCATGTTTAGCATGCAGGCTCAGTCCCTACACTTGCCTTTTAACTGTTAGGAACAGACTGTGGTAGGCACTGTCCATTTCCATCCAGGACTGGAAAGCAGTGAGCTGGTATTTCATAATAAAGCAAACAAAGGTGATGTGGAGCCTTTATTTGCGATACTATACAACACTGCAGGCACTGTAGAACGGGACTGCAAAAAAGAATTGACTGATAACTGGCAAAAGCTTAAAAAGAGTGAGCTCAGGGATGTAGCCCTTTCTGGTTCTAAGTTGTGTGCAGGTGGGGTGGTGCAAACCATGTAGACTCTGAATGTGTGTGCACTCTGGGAAGTGCAGCTGGAAGCATCACCAAGAAGGGGAGAAAAAGAAAGGGTGGATCTGGGGTCCCTCCCTCTGCTCACTCAGGTGCTCGCCTGCTGGTTCAGGCTGTGACCTGGCAATCCCCCTGCACAAGGGAATAGCCACATCTGTCCTACAGTTCACTTATAATATTGACTGTACTTTACACTGGGCACTGCTAGAATTTTTTATCAGGAGGTTTTATTTACTTTGGTTAGTTTCCAAATGAAGAGCAGAAGCAGAATCAATGTTCTGCATTCACTTCTTTGTCTTGTTCCTGTCTTCTGGTAGCTGGGAATGGCAAACCAACTAATGATGGATTGGAAAGTGATGAAAAGATGAAGCTTCTGAAAATGTGTGAGCATCGAAGGTAGCTATTATATGTAATTGCATTAACTGTAATAAATGTATATCTGCTTCCCATCACTTACACAGGGATGAAGGTAAATCTGTGGGGTTACTAAAAGAGCTTATACACGCATATGCAAAAGCTCAAGATATTTGGAAACCATCTATTTGTTAACGGGGTTCTTTTCATGCTGATTGGAATCTGAATGTTAATAGGTATTATTAATTTAAAGTAAGATGAAGTGAGACTGTTTATGAAACTGAGAGCAGATTTTCCCTGCTGCTGGAATAAATAATATCGTGATTGTATATAGAAATACATTCTTGTGATTGCTGCATAGATAACAGCAAAAATAGACAGGTGGTATTGCTGCTGCTGGGGTGGCAGTGGGTGCAGCAGAACATCTAACCTATCCTCTGTTATCAGTGTAGGCCAGATGGTACATTTTGAATATCTGTGTTCAGTCTGCTGCTGACCTGAAGTTAATGGGAGCTCTGAAACTCTTTCAGTTGCATTGGTGCCTTGACTCATAACTGATTTGATGCAGTTATGGTCTTAAGAGTTTTAATGGTTGAAAAATGATGTAGTAAAATTTTGCTTGAAGCAAACTGTTAACCTTTAATGTTAAGTGATGTCAATAACTACATACAAGATCTATGCTATGCAAATATGTATAAATATAATTTTCTCATGTCAGTGCAAACTGTTGATTTTGCATGCTCATATGGTATGTAGTGCCAGGACTAACATTTTTGAGCCCCACTGAAACTTGGATGCAGTCACAGTTTCTGTGCAAGTTGTTACATGAGCTTTGTAGGACTAAGACGGACTGTTGAGAGCAGTGGTTTCTTGTACACTACCTCTATCAGGGATAGTGTGAAGTACCATGTTAGTGTTTGGTGTTTCAGGTGGGGACCTTATTGTTACAGTCTGTGTCTCTAGTGTTGCATAATTACTTCTGTTTCCTGATTGTGTTTCCTTAGGCTATTGCTCTCACCATGTGTTTTTAGTCTATCATTGAGCTTCCTTTTATGTATGTATGTGGGGAATAACTCATCTGAGTTCATTACAAAATGCAGGGCTTGCAGACGGCAGCTGAGAGAGCATTCACAAAAAGCTGGTCACCACGAAGGCATGTCGAGTGATGATGAACTGTCTGTGACAGAGTTGGCTGAATTCCAGAAGAGCAAAGGTTGGTCAGTAAATGAGAACAAAATTCCTCTGATGTTTAGAAGGATTTTCAAAGGAGAGTGAAGAAATACTCCTTTTGAATGGTATATGATTTATTTTCTACAGCATAGAATTAATGCATGTAAATGATTCTGACCAATGACTTAGGAAGAACAGACATGATTGTAAGCTTCTTTAGTGTAATCAGTTTTGTTGGTTTTTTTCCCCCAAAGTTGGAATGTATTTTAAATTGAGATTTTAACTGCCCTGAATGAGCAGGTCATGAGGAGCTGAGAGAGGCATGATGCATATTTTCTGAATAACAGAAGAAGGATTTTCGTGTCTGAGATTTTAAGAGACATACAAAATATGAAATGTAATGGATATTTAAATCCATGCAGTTGTTCAAAATTGCAGATGTCTTTTTGTCGTCTTCTGTATTATTTTTTTTTCTGAAAAAGGCTTTGCCAGAGTGCTGGTTTTAAAACCCATTTTGGTGTAAAAGGTGTGAAAGATGAAACACAAATGCTGTTATCATGAAGATATCTCTTATGTTCTGTAGATGCATAAACTGTTCAGCTTATGCCTCAATTAATTCTGTGATTATTTCTTTTTATTCCTATTGGATATTATCCATAGATAACATTTTAGAGGAGAGTAGGAAAATCTTTGAAGATGTCCACGCAGATTTTTGTGACATCAGAAAAATCCTGTTGAAATTCCAGGAGTGGAAAGAGAAGTTTCCTGACTCTTACTGTGATGCTTACATCAGTTTTTGCCTGCCTAAGCTTTTAAATCCATTAATCAGAGTTCAGTTAATAAATTGGAGTCCTCTTGAGGTAGGTGTATCACCAGACTTTATTTTTGTGAAAAATTTTGTGTGTGTTTGTGTATTATTATATCCTCTAGGCTTCTGTGTAGGCAATGCTCTGCTATGTTTCTGGTCTGTACTGTCTTTGCACACTTGCCTACTTGTCTGATGTACTCATCTTTGTTAATTGACAAGATCTGTGGGTATTTCTGGCAGCTCAAAGTATGACAGGACTTTTGCAGGGAAGACTTCTGTACACGAACTTTGCTTGTGGACTATAGAGGCATTCCAGAGTTTGATAAGTGTTTTAACTAGAAGGAGGACATCTTTTCCTCTTGTCAGGTTACTTGTATATGAATCACTTGCATTTTTATTAATGCAATATTGTTTGCTGACATTATGACAACCCTACCCTCTGAAATCTAGCTTTAAATTCAGTTTTAGCTTGCTGCTTTGGTCCATTCAGTGATTAGAATCCATGTAAAATTGTTAAATGAGAATCTTTTGGTATCATTCGATGTATTTTTGCATGGGGCTTTTTCTCTCAATCCTGACCAGCTGAGCAACTAGTAGGAATGATCTTTCAGCAGAATTCTACAGACTTGGAAGAGATGCCCTGGTTCAGAGCTGTAAAAGAATTCAGCAATGCCAAAAAGTCATCTGAATCAAAAAGAGATTGTGATCCTGATGATGAAGTTTTGCCTAGAGTGATTGAAAAAACTATTCTGCCAAAAATTACAGGTATATTAAAGTTGTCATGAGAATGTTCACTGCAGCTAGGTAATCAAACCTTAAATAAGTGGTAAATGTAAAATTATGTTAATAGTTACATTAACTTGTTAAGGTTACTGTGAATGAAGGGTTTAGTTTTTTGAATGTTTACTTCCTTTAAAGTAGAGCAGATAGCCACTTGGATATCATGAATGAAATAAATTCCTATTTTTCAGCATTTGTAAAGAATGTGTGGGATCCTTTATCAACTTCACAGACTGAGAACCTTATACAGCTTTGCAATAACGTGTTTGAAAAACAAGTCCTGTCCAGAAGTGAATGCAGTCAAGCAAAACAGGTAAAGGCAGTTGTGGTAATGGGGAAGGAAGTTCTTGATCCAATGTGTGCACTTCCTGTGCATGCTTCTGTGTGCACTTAAGATGATCTCCTGCGGTTGTTCAGATCTAATTAATTTTTGTCACTGTATAGTCAGAAAATTTAACAGTTAACATTTCAGTATTCTGAAGATTGTGGGGCATGGGGTATTCCTGAGACAGGTGTCAGTCTCTGTTCCTAGAAATATTGTGCCTGTCCCTGTCAAAAATCTATTTTTAGACTTAATCATCTTGCTTTATCACAATAAAAATTGTCAGAAATTTTATACTTGCATTGAAGTATCTTTTAAAATTTGATATTTAAATACTAGTAGTATTCCAGTGGTCGACTTGTTTTGTTTTTAGCCCTAACATAGATATGGACTAGAAAAACAAGGAAATTCTTTATATTCATCTTTACAGCAGAAATGGAAAAAAAAATTAAAAAAACCCAAAATATGAGTTAATTGTTAGGAAAAAGGTTACTGCAGTTACCTGGTATTCACTGCAGCATACCCTTAGCCCACTTCTGGTTTTATTCTCACGTAAATCTGGGAGTTTATCTAGCATAAAGTAGGTGAAACTAAGTTGATGTTTATGCCCTTAATATGAAAAGAAATTGTAACAAACATTTATGCAGTCACTGCTCTTGACTTCAAGTAAACAACTTTAGGTAAGATTCTGTTTGCATAGTAGCTATGGCGTTTTGGTGTGGTTTTTTAATAGAACTTCATAGCTGGAAAATACATCTAATTGTCCAAGAGGATTTTATCAGAAAAAAAAAAAAAGATGGTTAGAGCTGAGACTTGTTCTCAGGTCTTTAATGTAGTCATGATCTTAGAGTGTATTATATGCAGTGTCACTTCCATTCAGCTGAATTAGCATTATGCTTTTCCACATTAACAAAATAACTACCTAAAATTGTTGTAAATGGAAGATGAGATCCTTTTCTTGTAAGGATATGTTAATATTTTCTTTTTTCTTTTTTTTTTTAAACAGGATTTGATTAACATGGTTGTCCTGAGGATGAAGAAGTCTGTAGAGGAGGATGTCTTTATCCCTCTGTATCCTAAAAGGTAAGCTGACTCAGGGAATTTTTTTTTTTACTTCTAAAAATTTTTATTTTTAGTCACAGAATCATAGAATTGCTCATGTTGGAAAAGACCTTAAAGACCATCAAGTCTAGCTGCAGCCTAACCTATTTTTTTAGCCTTTATTCTATTTTCTTGTTCCTTTTCCCCACAAGCGTAGGTGAAATATATTGTAGTCATCCGTGAACAAATGGAACAGATGTGCCTTCTACTGTTTCATTATAGGAATAGTTACCAAACATTAATGTTTATGAAACTCTTTCTGACAAGAGCATCTCTGCAGTCAGCTTAATGCTTTTTTGCTCCTGTTACTAAAAGCTTTCATAAATGGAAAGATTTTAGTTTTAGTATAATTAGTCTAGCTTCTAGTTCAACTGGAGTCTGGTTTTGTGATATTAACTTAGAGCATCTGAGGGCTCATGTTATTTTTGGTGGTCTGTTCCTCCTTCTACTCTTGACTCCTCCTTTCTTTCGTGAAATAGTTTATATTGCTGATGCTTATTGCTTCATCACAGAATCACCAAGGTTGGAAAAGACCTTCAAGATCATGCAGTCCAACCATTCTCCTATCACCAATAGTTCTCACTAAACCATGTCCCTCAACACAAAATCCAACCATTCCTTGAACACCTCCACGGTCAGTGACTCCACCACTTCCCTGGGCAGCCCATTCCACTGCCTGACCACTCTTTCAGAAAAGTAGTATTTCCTAATGTCCAGTCTAAATCTCCCCTGGCACAGCTTGAAACCATTCCCTCTAGTCCTATCACTAGTTACATGAGAGAAGAGGCCGACCCCCAGCTCACTACAGCCTCCCTTCAGGTAGTTATAGAGAGCAATAAGGTTTCCCCTGAGCCTCCTCTTCTCCAAACTGAACAATCCCAGCTCCTTCAGCCGCTCCTCATAAGGCCTGTGCTCCAGACTCTGCACCAGCTTTGTTGCCCTTCTTTGAACACTATGCTCTTAGGGGACAATTAGTAAGAGTCTGGTAGATGTGGGGTTAAGATACAGCTAGGAGAAAAGTGTTGCTAAACCTGATGCAGCATGTTTGTGTGGTTACAAGCAGTGTTGTTTTGGTCAGAATCCATTAAACACAGACTGGAGTGTTTCCAATTGCTAATTCCATTGGGTATTGCCATGAGTTCAAATTAACAGCTGTTTCCTTAGATCTTTATTCTGGTTGTCACTGCTGAAAGAATTCCGTAATTCTAATTCACCAGTGTTTAAGAGATGAATTGTCTGTTTGTCTTATTTTAAGGTCAAACAAAACCCTTATTTTACCTCTTCTTCTTTCTCTGACCAGTGCTGTGGAAGACAAATCATCACCATGTTCACAATTCCAAGAAAGACGGTTTTGGTCAGCTATGAAGGTAAAGAAAAAAATACTGATCTTTTCTGTGAAAATCACTTTAGTTAAAAGTAGATTGTAGTCTTTGAGGAAATGTATCTTAAGTCTGCTATGTATGATAACAAGGCCATGGTAACAGCCCTACATAGGCTCCCTGCTGCCATGTTGCACGTCCCTGTGGAAGAGTCAGGGAATTGGGGAATGTTGAGGACTTACTATATTCACTCCTAGGGTGAGCTGTTGTGTAAGGGTTTGTCATGGACAGATGCAGAGAAGACAAGAGGGAGCTTAATGCTGATTCAGATGCCCAGCAGAGACAAAGCAGACAAGATTCTTGTACCATCTTCTCAGATTGTGTATTGCCTGATTTAAATGTGTTGTCAAATGCATGCATATTTCTAAAAGAGACACTGGTGGTCTTTCACTGTAGATTGAAGTTTTCCCCTTTTAGTTTGTTTTCCATCTTCGCTGTCAGTGTTCTCTTTAAAAGTGGTCATGTGTAAAATAGTTTAAAATGTTCTTGTATCAGGTGTCTGTTGACAGTTTGCCACTATTTTATTCCTGGAGTGAAGTCATGAATTATTTAACCCAGTGTAAATAGTACTGCAGGTCATGCATTAAACTCTTTGGGTCTGTTCAGCAGCTTATTAGTGTGACTTACCTGTGTTTGAGACTGCTGTTGTGCAGCCCCTATTTGCGCTGTCTTTCAAAGCATGTAATCATCTGCAGACTCTATTGGGAATGGCCTCTAAAGCATGCCCAGAAATGGTATGGCAGAGCACTAATAAAGGGCTGGGTGAGAGGTGGAATGGGGGCTATTTTTCATACAGAAGTACAGCTGATGAGATTTTGATGTTTGTGCCATTATGCAGTCTAACTTTCCTAGCAGCTCATGGAGTCAAAAGGAAGTGTCCTGTCAAACACTCCAGAGAAATATGCAGTCGTCATGGGCTTTGTGACTGCTTTTTGATTGGTGACTGTTGAGATCACATACTGTGTCTGTGTGGGTAAAATACCTCGAGGTTAACAGTTACCTTGAAATTAACCATTCTGTATTGAGGGAGAAACCAGTGATGTTCTTATGCTGGCTTAAATCTTTTTAAACAGTCATCTTTACAGTGATACGGGTAACTAAAGACAACTCTTGCTAACTAATAATACTGAGATCAAATACAAAAGAATCTTTTTGCTGGTATGGATCAAGGCTACCAACCTTACCTGTGTTATGAGGCTGGTGGCATATAATCTTATGTAGCAGATGCAGTAGTTGTTTTTGTTTTGTTTTCATTCTGTCACAGGATTCTCTCACAGGTTCACTTAGAATTGGATCTCAATTGCTGTTGATGGCTGTTTCTTGCTGGGTTTGGTGTCTTTGTACATGTGTACACCTTCAGATTAGACCACTGACTTTTCTCTGAAAAAATAAAGCATGATTGTTTTCTGTTCTTGGGTCTTAGCAAACTGTTAACCAATTGGAAGGGTGACATGCTCTTTATTTCCTTGGGAGGTGATGTGTGTATGTATTAGGGTACAGTTCATAGGCACACGTAAAATTAATCCACTTCAAAATATTATTTATGATATGTAGCTTTTTAGTGGTTAATTGGCAGTAAGCTTGGAGAGAATAAATCCTCTTTTTTGAGCAGAGAAATTGGATGGACGTGGTACCTTTTTAAGTTTAAAAAAGAGGTTTTAACACAGCTCCTGCCACCAAATATGCATGTTCTGTTTCTTCATTACTGCAGCTGCTCTCCAATGTTCTGCTTTGGGATGGGATTGTACAGGAAGACACGGTCCGTGATTTGGGACTGAGCAAGCTGCTGAATCGTTACCTTCTTCTGAACCTCTTCAACACACCACCAGGGCCAGAAAACATAGAGAAGTGTAAAGAGGTAAGAAGTCTTATTTCCATGGGGATAGATGTAGTCTGAAGATGAAGTATAATTATTTAATATTTAATTTTTTTTTTTATGACCTTGGTGTATAAAAGCATTTTAAAAGCCTATGAACCAATGCTTGCTTTAGGAATAACTGCTTATAATGATGATCCTGTTTTTTGAAGAATAAACACTACCAATAATAACTGAACTAGCCAAAAGGAGAACTCTGTCAGAAGTGGTGTGGCTTAGTTTTACTGAAAGCCTTTTTTTTTTTTTTTTTTTGACTTTCAAAATATTCTTTGGGTGAACAGATGGTTACATGCTTCCCAGAAAGGTGGTTCCAAAATCTTGGAAGTGGGTCAACTCTCCCTGAGTTACTGAACTTCTGCCAGCATTTGCTTCAGTGTGCACATATGCTTCACAGGAATAACCACAGGTAAGAAATAACACTTTCTTTGGGATGCAGCACTTCCTCATGTACTTTATGTTAGCATTTCTTTTAGGGATATGGTTCAATGGCATGGTGGTGATGGGTTGGCAATTGGACTAGATGATCTTTATGGTCTTTTCCAACCTTAATTATTCTATGATTCTTAAATTCCTCAAGTGTCACACATTCAACACTGTCAGTGATGTACAATTACACGTTCCAACATCTACATATAACAAAAGATGCAATCCATAATGTAAAATGGATTGCTTTTACAGTACTAGTTCAGGTTAGTTCGAGGCTCTAGATGTTGGGTGCAGTTAGTGGTCAGTGTAGCTAAAGCACCAGATGACATGCAGGGAGAGTTCTCGTTCTTTTAAGTACATTTTAGCTTTACTAATCTTGAAGTCAGATGTGAATGTGGTGCTATATCAACTTTTTTTTAATAGTGATGAAACTGAAGAAGTTATTCTCCTGTTGGTGAAAATCAAGGCTCTGTGTATTGCTGAAGAGTTCATTGAAGAGTACAAACTGGAACATCTGAGATCTGTGGTCAGGAAATAAGGATTTCTTTGAAACAGCAGTTCTTTTACTGAAACAAGCCTGATGCTCACTCTAAAAAAGTGGTAATGTTTAATTAGTGGACCCTGCCCACAGCTGTTTTACTGTGAAATATTTTTTTTTTCCAAATGTCTTCTGCCATCTACTCCTAGATAAAATCACAATCATCAATGTGAAGTGCAGGTGTTCTGCAATATATGACAAAGCCTGAGCGCTTCCTTCTTTTGGGAAGGATGACTGGAATAAGGAGGTGCCTGTAATGATACTACTGCTAGTGTGCAGACAGCTTCACAAGCTGTTTTCAGTACCATACAAAATCACTCTGACTCAGGAGTCACTGAACTCTAACTTATTGTCCCCTTAATGAGATAATTCTGCCAAAGTCACAGTGAGTTCTTTTTCACTTAGCAAGCTTGTCATTAGTTTTTTGATCCTGATACAAAAGCAGGAAGTCTGTGTCCATAGAGGAGTTTGATCTGTGAGATGGCAAACGGATATTCAGAAAGGTGTAAGAAGGTTGCACAGGAGAACATCTTAACTATGTTTATTCTTCTCCAGAGTATGATTTGTAATGGAGCTTTGTACTTGAGATATAGACTGGACTTTGTGCATAGACCTGGAGTTGTTACACCCTGATTTATCAGACAAGCAGAACAACTCCAGTTACCTTCTAGTAATTGACTTTCTAAGGAAGTCTTACTTTTGCTTCCCAATAAGATGCATTAAACCTCATTTCATTGTACCCATGTCAGATTTCTAATGTTGTTTAACTTCGTATATGTGCAGTAAATATTACTGCTGCAGAATAAAAAGGATGCTTTATTGTAGAAACAGCAGTGCATCACAAATTCTTCTAAGTTTATTAGTGCCTGTTTCTCTGAAATGTTATGGGTCTAACATTTAACTCTTGGAGGCTTTTATTCCCTATGATTTTTCTATTTTTTATGACAGAATATATATTTTTGTAAACTATTTTAACTGTAAATAGTATTGATCAATGTTACAGACAAAAAAAATGACTTAAAAGCAATTATTTTGAAAAGATATTTTTGTGTTCATGAGACTTCTAACATTTTCAAGTCTTGAACATGACTGTAACGTTATGTGAAGTATGGAGAAAAACTTTGGCACTGCTGGCACTTCTTCATTATATTCAGGAATTAGGAGTTCTGTTGTAAATAATTGTGTACTTCTACTTTCCTGAGTGCAAAGAAAATGTAACTGATCAGTAATTAACTCAAGCATGTGATCTCACTGCTTGCTTTGTCTCTTCTCCTGCTTCCTTATTCATGTTGAAAGTTGCTCCTGAAGAAATTAGTCCTGTGTTGCTATGAAACTGGAATAGATTCTGTCATACTTCGCCTCTGTAGATGCTTCTTCCAGTGGCTACAGACATCACTTGTCATGACTTGTAAGCAGGGGAAGGCAATTTTTACTGGAGCTCAGAACCCCCATCCCAGCTGAGTATCTTGAGAACCTACTGTGCCACTTTGTGGTGTACACTCACCAGGTGTAGGGAACCTGCTTTGGCAGGGGGGTTGGACTCAATGATCTCCGGAGGTCCCTTCCAACCCCTACAATTCTGTGATTCTGTGGTAACTTTACACCTGTTCACACAATCTTATTTGACTAACAGCTTATCTGGCTTCATTCTTTCAAACTGGTTTCAGAATGTTTGTATTACTGCTTTGTTGTCAGATTACTACTGGTGCTTTATCAAATGTGATTTCACAAGTATCTTTACAGGACAACTAAGCAGCAATTACTCTCAGTTTGTACAGTTGGGCTTCTGTACATCTGCTTCCCTGCCATAGCCCCTTCTGAACCTACTGAATTAAGCATTTTCATAATTGGCTGCTGTCTACTTGGGAAAGGCAGAAGAAACAACTATTTGGACAGTTTAACATTCAGACAAGAACTGCCGAAATTTTACTGTGTATTTTATCTGCATACAAAACTTGAAAACTGACAATTCATACACTGAACTCAAAGTTGTTACTTTTTCAGCTCTTCACTCACTTCCCTCCATATTTTTTCCTCTATTTTTGAAGTATCATACTCTCGCAGCATATCAAACTCCAGCCAGGGCTTCTGCCACTTCTGTGCTTCTTTCATTTTTTCCTCAGGTAGCTCAAACTTTATTCCTTTTATGTTGTATTTTGGCCTTTCCCACCGTTTTGACCATGGTTTAGGTTTCATTCTTACCTGCAACTAGGGGGAAAGATTTAAGAAAAAAAAAAAAAAAAAAAAGAGTAAAAGGTATTAAAAGGCTGTTTTAATAGTTTACTGACAGATCGGTCTGTTTTTTTTTTCTAAGGGACTATTGGTCATCATTGGGAGAAAAGGGATTTTCTGTCTGTGTGGCTGTTATGTTTGTTACTGTACCTAAATAAAACTGATTTATTACACGGTCCTTACTTTGACACGCTGTTAACTAACTCTTCATGGTTCTAACTGTGTCACTTACTAAGGAAAAAAAAATATGACAGCAGCTGTTCCTCCTTTTCCCATAAGTTAAGTTGGATAGCATTCTTTTACCAGTCTGCCAGACCTCCTGAGATGCAGATCTTGCTAATTGCTCCTTCCACCCCCCCAAAGTCAATAGCATTAAGTTTCCATAGTGTTGGCTGTGCTGTCTGCAGTGTAATGCAGAGGCACCTGCAGGCCACTACTTCTTGCACCTGTCTTCTAAGTTGCCTAGTGAGGAAGGCAGGTACTTTGGTTATAAATGTTTTCACTACAAGAGTAGCATGAAGACACCAGATTTTACATACTTGTATCACCTTTGTAACTTACACAACTAAAAGTTAAGATTCCAGGCTATTATAAAATGGCCACCTGGAAGAGACTTACAAAGGATCATAGGAGTTCAACCCCTAATTCCACATAAAACCAGCCACACTGTGTCTGAGAATGGCACCCAAAGGCTCTTTGAACTCTGGCATATTTGGGCCTGGGGAACCTGTTCCATGACTGATCAACCTCTGGTGCAGAAGTTTTTCCATGCTGACCCTTCCCTGATGCAGTCCTCTATCTGGCCCTGAAATGGAGACCTGCAGCAGCCCCAGGTGACTGCTTACCACACTGATATAATCCCTGTATCAGTCAGAAAGTTAACTAAATTATCTCCTATGTTCCCACTAAAATATTAAACTCCTACCTTGTTTACAGGAATTTCTTCATGGTCTAAATGAGACACAGGTTTCATATTCATATCAAAAGTACTATATTCAGGAAGGGCATCTCTCAGGTACATCAGGTTGTCATCTAGCCTTTTTTCCAGCTTCAGAACCGTGATTTCCTGGATCCGAGGACTGTACAGTTCATAACAAATTTCAACACCTTTGAGAGAGGAAGTCTGGTTCAGTGATCAAATAGTTGGAAATACTAATACCAATTTAGTATTTCTTCAGTGTTCTACAACTTTGTATAATTCAAGAACTGCTTTCACCTTACAGGGAACTACATATACAGTGCTATGGGTACAGGTGATTGTTTACATGCATTACACCTGCATTTGCACAGGCAAAGTAAGTCCAGTCGTTGATAACACAATGGCTTGAGAATGATACTGGATAAATTGAACTTCAGGAAGTGTGTGTGTGCGTGTGTACACACAGACACATTTGTTATGCTGTGGGCCTGAACTGTGTGCACACAAATCCACAGTGCCCAAACTGGGCTAGTGCTTACATGGCTAGCAGTACACTTCCCAGGATCAAATATAAGCATAGCCAAGGTGAATCACATTGTCTCATGCTTACAGGGCAAGGTTTTGGTAGCAAGGGCTGCAAGGGTGGCCTATGTAAGCAAAGCCCTGCACTGTCCTACGGCACATGACAGCCAGCACCTGCTGCTTCAAAAGGACTGCCAATGGCCAGAGCTGAGCTGTAAGTCACACTGGGTGTGCTCTGGGAGAGCAGATTGAGGAAAGGGAAAAAATGCTGTTCAACAGGAGTTGCAAGTGGGAGTCACAGCATCTGGGAGACAGAAGTGAGAAATGGGAAAGAAACAGCCCTACAGCTACCAAGGTAAGTGCAGGAGGAGAGCAGGCACAGAATGGAAGTTCCCTGCAGCCCAGGAGAGATCTATGTTGGAGCAGCCTCCTTCCACAACAGAGCAGTTCTTCACATGCAGCCCACACAGGAGCCCACAGTGCAGCAGGTGGATGTGGCCTGAAAGAGGTGAGAGCACCTGCAGGAGGAGGCCCTTGGCCAGGTAGAGCACGAGATCTGTCTATAGCTGCCACCCACACTGGAGCAATGTTTCCAAAGGACAGCAGTCTGTGGTACAGACCCATAATAGAGCAGATCTTGAAGAACTGCAGTTTGTAATAAGCCCACACAGGATCAGGAAGAACTGCATTCTGTGGAAGGGATGCCATGCTGGAGCAGGGAAGAGTGAAGATACAAAACATTAAGAAATGACTGCATTCTTCATTCTCTGTGCCACTTGAGGGGAGAAGGTAGGAAAGGTGTTTTCAGTTTGCTTTTACTTCCTCACTACTTTAGTTTGTTATTAGTAGGCAATAAATTACATTGATCTCCCTTACGCCAAGTCTTTTTTGTCCACAATGGTAATTGGTGCATGATCTCCCTGTCCTTATCTCAAACTTTTTTCATATATTTTTTTCCCCTGGTCTTTTGAGTAGGGAGAGTGAGAGAACAATGTGGTGGATCTGAGCTGCCCATCAGTGTGAAACCACCACACATGTTCAGTCTCATGCAAGTCCAGATCTGAAACAGCATATAGGCATAAAATGATTAAGCAGTGCCATGTCTTCAAATACACGGTATTATTGCCACAACTGAAATCCCACCTTGGTCTTCTATCACATTCCGAAGCACAAAGGTAGCACCAAGCCCTCTTCCTCCTCTTTGAATGCAGATCCCTACAAACCGGTTGGTTTTGCCATCAGCATACGGATCTGCAGTAGTAACAGCAAGTATACTGCCTGCAAATCAACAAAGGTAAAACATCAGGCTGTTCAAGCAAACTAACACTAACACATAGTAAAAGGGTCAGATGGAGTACATCTAGGTACGTTTCAAAAATGGTTAATCATACAATTGAACTGCCAGAAACAGAATAAATTGTAACATACCTTAATTCAGAACAGGTTAAAAGTGATTCCACAGGTTAACTGTAAAGCTTTGTCCCCCCCTTAAGCCTTCACCTTTATAGTTTTTTACACAAACTGAATACAAATAATCAGTTTCCATTCCTTCAGTTCTACTCATCAACCATACTGAAATGCCAGTTTGAAAAAAAAAAAAAAAAACCAAAAACAAATTATCTGAAAGAAGTACAAAGTATTATCTTTTCACTGGAAATTGAATGAGAGTTTAAAATGTGAAATAGCATGCACAGACCCACATACAGCTTGATCTAACACAGCAGATGCTGTGATGTTCCATGATACTCAACAATTTCAGAGCGCACTTTTTAACCATCTCACCCAATGAACAATATTTAAGGAGTATGACAGTTCTAGTGCTGCTACTGACCAACATAGAACTCGGGGATGTTGAAGACTTTTCGTCTCTGTATCATATCCTTTCTTTCCATATAGAATTTCAGAGGATCTGTTCTTCCTCTGGGAGGTATAAATTCAGGGCTCAAAAACCTGTAAGAAAATCCAAACTTAAAAAGAATAAAACAAAAGCATTTCCATAAAAAATATTAAAGAAATCCAAATATTTGCCAAAAAATTAAATACTGCAAGTTACTGATTTTTTTTAAATGCATTCTTTTTCCAAAACAATGTTGTTCTTGGAATGATGACAATCCTGTTACTTTTATCTCAGTTTAGGAGCAGGTTATTTAATAGTTTAATTGTAATCCACATTAAAAAAAAAAAAAAAACAAACATTATTTCATCACTTGATAGTAAAAGATAGGAAAAAATTTATTACTGTTTTTACAAACAGCTGAAGAGAGCCCCCTTCTGACACGCAGTTTTTGTGCACTAACGCCTCAGAGCCCCAGCCACCCCTCCTACCTCCTCTCCTCTCTCTGCCTCTGCTTGTCAATAATGACGGGCTTCGGGGGCGGCTGGAATTTTGTGGGTTCTCCGTCGCTACTCATTCGACACGCCGAGGAAGAAAACCACCCTGTAAAGATAAAACGCTCAGAAAAACGCCTTTCTCAAAAGGAACCGTTCCCCACAGCCTCGCAGCCCAAACCCCCGCCCTCTCCCCAGAACAGGCCCACGCTCCCTCCCCGGGGCCGAGCGGAGAAAGGTGGGCGATGCTTACGGCCGGACCGGGCGCCCCGCAGCACCGCTCTCCCGCAGGCGGCCGCCATAGCGAATACGGCCACTTCCGGTCCGCCGGCGCCAGAGCGCAGGGTGGCTACGGCGGGCGCGGAGGGTCAAACTTACGCCCAGCGCGAAGTGGAGCTGAGTGTCGTTCTACTCCCGACTCCTTTTGAGCTCTGTTAGTAACCTAGTTAACCCGCGGTGATTATCTCAGAAATGATTATATTCATTGGCATTATTGAGCTGCTTTTACATATATTTCAGTCAGACTTCCTCAGTTATTCGGAACAGACTGTATTCAATTGGTGGCTGCAGGAGATGCAAAGCTCAAACGCAGAGCGCAGAGCTATAAATAACACTTCATTACTTCAGCTTTGCGGCTTCCCTTCAAAATATGCCTGACTTCGCCCACTAATTACACCAATGACGCTGCCGGGGGGGGGTTCCCACAGCCGCTTTTCCTGCGGCAGCTCGGTTTGCCCCAACAAAGGCCGCCCGCTGTGCCATCTGCTCCTGGGGCTCTGAGTCGCCGCTCGATGCCGCCGGGCTGATCACAACCGCGGGGCGCCGCCGGTTAAATTCGGGATGCAACAGGAGGGGGCACTCCGGCTCTTAAAATACAAAACATTCTGCGCTACCACCGTGTTCTCCTCAAAATGCTGTTGTTATGAGTATTACCACGGTCTCAATGTCTAAGTACTTGCTAGGTAGAAAGTTTTATCTTGTGGTGTGATCACCATAATGGTGATCAAGGGAATCTCAGAATAGTTGAGCTAATAGAAGAGCTGGAACTATTTTTTGTTCCCACCAAAATGCACTTCAGTTGCCTGTTTGGGAATCTGAGTTTCACTGGGAAGAAAGCCCAGACCCGTAGAAGGCAGTGCTTAGCCTCGTCCCTTGCCACCTATGATATGTGGACAAGGTCTTCCATTTAAGGTCATCCTTCATGTTATTGTCTTTGAAATCTTCCCAGTATTTCAGTGTCCTTCTTACAATGCTTCAAAACCAGATTTCATTTGGCACGTGCATTTCAACGATCCGTCTTCCTTCACTGATGTTTTTCTCACTGTGTCTCTCAGGTCACCAATATAACTGGTTCCTTTAGGACCCATGTAGAAACAACCTCCCTTGCTGAACGTTTCACTGAATGTTGGTTTACTTCATATAGGTGAAAAAAAGATTTTTAGGCACTATTCTGATTTTTAGGCACTAAATCTGCCTTCTGTTATGCTCCACCCTTTCCTGGTGACTTTCAATCATTCGTTTTTATTTTCTGGGATTCATCTCAACTTTTTGTAGGCATGAAAGTCTGAAGTGCTGTGATCTGTGAACCCAGACCATTCACTATTTTGGCCAGGTAGGGAAGGAGTACATATTTGTGGTGCAGAGTTGCCTGACAGTCTGTACGGATGTTGATTCAGAGTGAATTCGGAGACAGTTACTTTGGATCTAGAACACCCTTGGTTTGTTTGACAGAGTGTAGAGACGTGTAGAAGTTGTTACAAGCATTGAGGTGATCTGAGCTCTGAAAACATGGCAATGTTCTTCAATCCCAGCATGGATACGTGTGTCAGTCTTTGCATCACAGGATGGAAGCTGTGAGTATCACTTTCTGAATCAGGCTGTGTTGCATTCTGAAATGATACACTTTGTTTTAAATACCCAAGATTTCTTCTAAACACCCAAGGCAATGCTGCAGCAACCCTAACACAGCTGTCTGTGAAGCATCGGAGTGTGAAGAAGGGAGTGAATCTGCGCTTCACGTTCCCCAAGGAAATGTGTATCTTTTTAGAAGAAAGGTAGCAAAAGTTAGTAACACCTGCTATTATTGTGATTTTGTCTCCATACATACAGCAATATTTACAAGAAGCTGAGCAGATCTGGAGATACAATATGTTGTGCATTTGGGGTTAAGAACAGGGTGTCCCAAGAGGCCAGATTCCAAAAGCAATGAGTCTAACTGCTGGAGGCCTTACTCACCTCATCCTTGCTGTGTACACAGGAAGCAGATATGGTCATTTCCTTCAGAAATGAAAATGGGCATTAGCTCAGTACAGACCTGAGGACCTGGCACAGTTTGGTTTCAACTGGATTTAAAAGTGGAAATAATGCTTTTGTTAATTCCTTTCCAAAATCTTTCTCTAACAGTTGCTATCTCAATAGTGAATCTCCTAACCTTGTCATTCATGCAGCAGTGCAACATAAATGCATCTCTCCTCTCTTCTATACTTTGCTGGTTTGTGCAGACATAAAAGTACAAACAGAGCCTGCAAGTGATCCCTGCTTACTGAGATACCACAGAAAAGTTAAATGGAGAGAAAGAAATGCTAACAAATCCCCCAAAGTGTTCGATGTGCCCATATTTGTAGGAGGTGTTAACTGCTACTTGGCACCTTTTTTTTTTTTTCTGAGTGTCCTGAGGTGCTTTTCCAGTAGAGAAAAGGAGGCTCAAGGGAGCTAACTGAAAATGTGAGGGTAGTCTCCATGGAGTGGAGTAGCTCAACTGCTCCTGAGCTTGGATGGTGACATCTTCCTAATGGAAGTGACCAAGGGCAAAGGCCTGCTTTTGACCTAATTCAATTCTGCACTTTACCCTTCAGGCAGAGAGGCCACGTGTGTCACACAGTCTAGGAGCATCTGCCATATTCACTAAGTCCCTTAAGCTCTCCTGAAAAACCATGTCAATGTATGCACAAGGCAATGCCTGGATTCCTCTCCGCCCTGCTTATCCCAAGTATCAAACCAGTTCTGTGCAACTGCTGACTGCAAGGAAACGTAAAAGCTAATCTGGAAATGTTTGTGTATAGTGAATTTTATTAGAATATTCAAACAGCCTGGCAGCAGCTCTAGTCCTTCTGGAGGCTTGCCTTTAGTGAGGCATGGTGAGTTGCCATAGCTTAATATAAATTGTTGAAATTTAATATTCAAAATTATCAAATCCTAATGCTGCCTAAAATGACATGAGGTACCAGACCTTTCTGTCACATATAGCTGTTCACTAAGATGGCCTTCAAGCATACATTTTCTTTACCTTATCATAGAGCAAACAAAGAGGTGAGAGAAAACTGTTCTTTAGACACAACATTCTCACACATGAGTTTGGGGAGGCAATGGACAGGAAAACCTCCAGTTCATTCTGTCAAAACACCCCCAGGCCTTGGCTGTTTTTGAGTGTACATCCTGTTGGAGCCACACGTGGTTTAACCCCACAGACCAACAGCGTTCTTTTCTCTGTGTGTGGCAGCTGGAGCAATGCTCAGACCTGCTCACCTGAGCCCCAGGCTCCTGCCATGCTTCTGAAAGTAGGTATGGCTTTTGTGGCACATCACCCATGTGTCCATGCACATCTATCTTCGTCCATTTGTTCTGTAAAACACTTTAAGAGGAACTGAATCTAATGTAGAAGCCCACGTTGAAATTAATATAAAGTAGACTCCAACAGACTGTGTAGAAAATAGTTTTACAGCATTGCTTCAGAGATTAAATGCATGAGACATTACAACTTCAAAAGGGGAAGCAAAGTGTGTGACAAAGTGAGATTAAGTTCAGCAAACAGTGTCTGAGTCCTTTTTCTGATGTAGTAAATTCTTGTATCCTCTTGAGTCCTGTACAGGTTCAGATGTCAAAGAGAGTGTGCTTCTCTGAGATCCCACGGTGTAAGTAATGGAGGAATAATTTTCTGGAGCTGTTGTACAGAAAGCCTAACCAAGAATGCCATCAAACAAATAACTCATTGAGTAGCGCAGGCAGTTTTGTTAGTACTTACGTCAAAATGAGATGAAAGGTAACTCTTGGGTTGGGAATATCTACTTCATTCCAGAATTCTGAGTTTCTTCAGAAATGGTATGGAACATCTTGAAAACCTAGAAAGAGCACTGAGCTCAAACAAATCATCTGAGCGGATTATGAAGAAAAAACATTAATCCTGAAAGGCAGGTGTAATCTGAAGACTGATGGGTGAACTCTAGGTACCTTTACATTTCATAGAGTCAATATTTGTTCTTTCTCTATTTATAACCCTATTGCTCCCTCAAGGTGGTCAGGAGATTTCAAAAGGAGACCATTTGTTTCTCTTGATGAAAGCATTTATGCCAGTGGTTTGTCACAGTAAATTATACTTACTATCACAACCTTCTCATGCATGGGAAATAGCAAACCAAAATTTATGATCATATTACTCAAAGTCACAGCTTCTCATTATTTTAAATCAAGCCGGCTTCTGCTCTTCATTACTGTAGGAGCAGTGAGAAAGCTCAGGAGAAAATTTGATCCAATATCCTTTGTTCCACAAAACACCTTTAGAAATCATAACATTATTTTCCACTGTGCTGGTTCAACTGCATGTAGTATTATCCTAAAAAGATAAGAGGAAGAGGAAAATTGCTAATTCATCTTACATCTCACTTAGCATCCACTGCATTTATAGCAGGCTTCTACCTGAGAACTGGGCTTTATAAACTTTGCATCTTTGCCTCATCCCCCACACAGGAATCAGCAGCACCCTATGGACACCAGATTCCTAAAACAGCCAAAGAAATCCTCCACTCTCCTAGGTAATCGTAACGCCATTTGTGGCAGTTGTCTTTTGCTGAAAATCCAACAGTCTTGAGTTAATTCTCAGGCTACCTTAGGACTGAACACAGCTACTTTTTTTCTAATGTCAGAAGATGTACTTTGCAGAGGTGATGTGGAAACTAGCTGGTGCGCTGTGTTGGAGCAGATTCAGGAAGCTGAAAAGAAAAATGAATAATTTTACCTATCACTGCAAGAAAGAGGAATGCGGTTTGTCAAATTACACGTGTCCACGAGAAGGCTAGCACATGCATATGCAAACTGTTGAGTCCCAGCCTGAACCACTGATTAAGCACTGGGGAAAAGACTTGGTCAGTCCTGGGAACACAGGTGAAGGCAATTCAGCTGTGGGACTGGAAGAAGTGGAGCCTGGCTGCACCTCTCTTAGATCTCAGCTGAAGGCTGACTTCTATTGGGGAAAGATTTCTTGTTGGAGACCCCTCCCTTGTGGAGCCTTTCCTGTAAGACTAGATCTTTGGAGACAGGTGAGCATATTTACTTTTCCTGTGAAATAGCATCATATCCGTGCTGGTCCCTTTGCTGTTACATTCCTGTATCACTCTTCCACTGTGTTAATCTTTCTGATTGTAACAACATGAAACAAGAAATTGTCAGTAGGGTAGTAAGAAAGATTCTCCATAGGTGACAGCAGGTCAGATTGAGAACATCTAGGAAGGATGCTGTGTGTGAAATAGCACTTGTAATATCACTGCAGAACAGGGCAGAGAATGATGATGTAGCAGAAGCAGTGATGGAGAACCTGGTGGAAAGCAGGACCAGCCTAAAGAAGCTCAGGTGCATGCAATGCTGCTGAGTGATGAAGGGGTGCAGCCAGGGTCCACCCCTTACTCGCCCTCATTTAAGAGTTGGTAGAGCATATCTTGCTAGATATCCCTGCCTACTTGAGGCCTTCTGAGGGTAGGCAAGCTTTTTTCCCTTGTTTCTGTGTCTAGGTTTGTCCTTCTTTGCTGTTCCAGAGATTTTTCTACCCTGCAATTGCTGCTGTTCTTTCTATTGTGTTGTAGTGTTACAGATGGTAATGCTGAATTGTAGTCTATTGCAGAGGATTGATCTAGCAAAAATAAAAAACATTTGGAACCTGGGTGGGCTCTAATCCTTTTTTTTACTTCACCTGCTACAAACAGGTCACTGCTTCAATCATTCACCTGAGGATGATTTTCTGTTTCTCAGATATTACTTGAAAATAGAAATACCAACATTCATGCTAGTCTCAAGCAGTTCCTGAGAAACGTAACCAGGTGAACTCAGACACCTGCAAGTATCTAGTGAGCTAGCAGTGTCACTTCCTTCCTCATATTCTTTGTAGCTCGTCCAGAAGTAATGTTACTGCGCTAAGGACCAGGGGTAGGCCTTCCAGATGGTTGCCCAGAGACAAAGGAAGGCAATAAATTTTCAGTATGAGTTTTCTGCAGGGGTGTCTCTTGTCTAGAAGTTAACTAGAGTTTTCTAATGCTAGTGTTGTGGATGAAAAGTGCAAAGTTGTTTTTTGAATGACTTGAATTTCTATGCTATTGTAAGCTCCTTAATCTGTTATAGATGCCATAGTCTAGCTCTATCTGCAGTGGTCACTGTTCCTGGACTTTGTCACTGACTATTCTTTTGAAACCATTGTAAAGTACATATTGACAGTAATATTGTCCTGAGTACACATAGAAGTGTGTAGTTACTCTTGTAACTATCCTTTCAAATAGAAAAGATTCTAAAAAAGGGAAAAGAAAATGTACTCTAAGCAGCATTTCTCTCCTGAAGTGCATGTGAGATGAGAATGTACCTGTTTGATTCCCAGACCATTGTTGAATTTTCACTGTTTGTGAAATCATACTTGGGATTAAGGCTATCCATTCAGCAGAAAGGCATTTCCTCCATTTCCCTTTGATTTCTTATCAGTTTTATGATCTGTGAGCTAGAGATCTCTTTGTGAAATTAGCTATCTACACAAAACCAGGGAAATACTCTGTGCCCCTGAGCAATGATAAGCACAAGGCCAAAAAAAAAAAAAAAAGTTGATGAGCTCTGTTCAGTTTGCGCTGGAAATAAATTTCCCTGCTGTACATTCCTTGTGCAGTCTTGAGCTCTGCCTTCTGCTAGACCTGTCCTTTAGTAAAGAGAACACCAGAAAGCATGAAGCTTCAATGAAATTGCTTTTGTGAGATCTAGAGTTGTTCAAGCATATTGATGATCAGAGCCTTGAGGATGTGAGGGGCTCAGAGCTGCACTGTTGTTTCACTCTCTGAACCAATGCTGTCCAGCATAAAGCTAGGCAAAAACATAATGTGATGGGTGCACCAGGCCCAGCACTTCTCTGACCTGCCAGCAGCCTGGCAGAACACTGCTTCTCAGGATCACCAGCAGCTGCAAGTACCTACCACTCCAGAAATCCGTGTATACTCAAGCACTTTGTTTTGGGCTCCCTACTTTGAAAATACTCCCCATCCTTCTGTCCCTCTGCACCACAGAGGCAAGAGTCTATTGTAACAACAACCAGGCTTCTGTGAAGCACCCCCAGAGCCCTCTCGCACAACTCTTTCCTTGTGCTCCGCGGGACAGCTGCACGTTAGGAGCTCGCAGCGATCGGGACGAAGGGATGGCCTTTAGGACCCTGGGACTGCCGCCAGGGCTCAGGTAGGTCGGCGTCATTCGCCAGCCTCACTCTGTGGGATTCATTGACTCCAATGGGGTGGGGATGTGTGCTCGACTGCTTTTTCTTCCTGTCTGTTGGCTGTGATCCTTCCAAGCAATGGGACTAATAGTTTTCTCCGGGCAGTGAGTGTTGAATTGGGGCAGACAGCGCTTTCCTTCTCTCTGGAAGAAAACAAGCCGTGAGGATAATTAAGGATGTGCTGCCCAGATGTGTCTCCCACCTCCACTTTTCTCGTAGGACTGATGTGCTTGACAGCTTTCAGCAACTTTGCTAAGACTTCTGCAGACTTCTCAGGTAGGGGAGAAGCGCTGATCCCTCCTGGCTGGCTGCTAGGAGCTCCTGTTACAGCGCGGGGGAGCAGCGCGAGGAAAGCGCATACGAACAGATCGGGGATAGTTACGCAGGGAGCAGCTTCAATCCTTTTAAAGTAATCTGATGAAAAGGATCTCCTATAAGATTTTGAGTTTGTTAAAATCCTATCTCAGTAACCCTTAGCAAAACTGCTTCAGACAAATTAGATCTGAGTAACTTTGGGGATGAGGAAGGGAATAATGTTAATTTCTATTTGTAGCTGCTTTTGTGCTGTGTTTGTCTGAGAAATGAAAAGAGAGATCTAGGACCTGGGACAATCTAGCATATAATACTTTGATCTTCTCTGAGCTTTACCTTTTGTAATGGGCCAGATTCGTTTGCTTTTAAGATACAGTTCCTCACTGTTTCAAATGTTTTCTGAGCTCAGGAAACAAGGAGATGTTAGATGCATAGAATAAATTACATTCTGAGCCTGTGTTGGCTTAACCCACAATAAAGTGTCTCAATTACGAATTAACTGTGCAATAAGAAATTAAAATTAAAAATGTTTATAGTGTTGTTTTTGTGCACAACATTTAAATGCACAGTGCTTTGAAGGTGTGGAGTCCCATGTAAATTCTATGTATATAACTGCATCAGTTACTTTAAAATTAGCTTTCTGTTCCTTGTGAATGTGCACATGGGTAAGAGAAAACATTCTGGGTCTCATGTGAGCAGTGGTGATTATTTTGCTCAGGAATGGCTGTTGGGGTCATTTCGCTTTTGGGATATCTCCTTCAAGTTTGTGACTCTGGTTTGGCGTATTTTTAGGTGAGTGCTGTAAAACTGTTGTAGCATACAAAACTGGCCAAATATATTTTGCTAATGAAAACGTTCATTTGCAAGGGCTGAATCTCACCAGACTGTGGCCTCACACACTGCAGCACTGCTTTTTGCTTCCTGGGAGCGCATGTAGCCTGTGTGCAGCTCAGATTTGTGTTAGAAAGGAGCTTGTGGTGGACATGGGGGGGAAAAGTATACAGTAGTTTGAAAACCTCTATTGGGAATTGAAGGGGACTGTCTCGCGTGAAGTCCCGTTCAGATGCAGGTCAGACCAGGGGCTGCCATTCAAAGCAGATTTGCCTCTGAATGGAAATAAGAGTGTGTTTTTTCTCCTCCTTTCTTGGCAAGGAGCTTTCTCTGTGCTCCTTATGGCAGTGAAGTTAGTGCAGAAAGGGATGTGTAGGGCAGGACAGTAGCAAAAGCTGTAATGGGAAGTACTGGTCCTTCTACAATATGGATACAGTTCCCCCCAGACAAGCCACCTGATAAACGTTAAGGTGTGCAAAAATGTCCCAGAGCAGGAGTACTTAACATTGTGTATGTAACATAACCAGAGCAGTAAGTGCACATTTGTTTGGCCTTGGTGATGCTGACAGTGGGGATAGATGCTGTCATTTAAAAAAGAAAAAAAAATATAAAATTATCCAACATTTAGCCATGTGGTCATGATTTGTGATGAGGGGTGTTACTTTGTGTACCTGCACTGAGTGGTTGTACTCTGATGCAGGGTCTGAGCCCTACAGTCTGCAGTGTGTTTCCACAATGGCTGAAATTGTCATCCAGTTCAAGCTAAGTTTCCTACTAGAAGGTGTATAGGAACTGCTGAGTAATGGCCTGAACCTCTGATTGATCACCTGAGCCGAACAATGAGTCAGCCATGGGAGCACAGGTGAAGGCAATTCACTCGTGCTGCTGGAAGGGGTGGAGCCTGGCTCCACCTCTCCTAGACCCATTTAAGAGCTGACTACCAGTAGGAAAGGATCTCTTCTGGAGATCCCTCTGGAGTTTTGCAGCAAGCCCAGGATGTGGGTAAGCTTTCTATCTTTTTTTTGTTGTTGTTGTTATTATAATCTGCTTTGCCAAACTCTCTTGTTTATTTCATAATTGTAACATCTTTACATTCATTGACTATACAGCAGGCTTGGCAAATGTCCCCAGTCTTGTTGAACTAACTATACTGTATGGGACAGGAAACATGTTTTGTTGCAGGAAAGGGCTGTACCTGTTGTGGGTGGTTCTGATAGAGTTTTAAGCATTCAGAAGTTATGTTGATAGCAAGATGAAAAAGGGTAGGGAAAGACTCAGTGTTTCCCAAATCACGTTATGCTTCCCCAAAACAGTTCGCAGAGATCAATGTTGAGAGCTTGAGTAGCGATGGTGGAACCTACTAGTTCTTTCTATGTGATGGAACGCTTCTTTTTGCTACTGTTGCTCCTATACAAGAATTGCCAGGTGTAATAAGGAAGAAAAGAGTCTTGTAGAATAATTTCGCTATAATGGTTTCTGGCCATCTATTTGTGTTTTCTATACTTCTGGGCGTTCAGAGTTTGTCTCTGATATGGCTGCATTTGAGCAGTTGAAGGTCTTCAGGAAACACGTACCACCCTACCCAGAGTATGTTCATCTGAGATGTGAATTGTCTGCATCCCAAGGAGATGAATGGATTTGTACTGAGTACCATGAGTACGACTGCTGAGGAATGCAAGGCTTGATCTATTCCCTTGGAAGGTTTCAGCAGCAGTTTGGCTGCTGCCCAATTGTTGGAAGGAGATGATGAGGCTCTCTGGGATGGAAAGTCTTTTCCAGGTTTCAAATAGCAGTACTTTCCCAGAGAGCAACTGATGCTCTTTGGAGAATGATGCTTTTAAAACCTTGTAGACCTCATTCAGTCACACAGCTTCTCTGCTTGGTTTGACCAAGTATTACTGGGGGTAATACTGGTTAGTAATATGTTATGTTCTCTCTGGGGCAAGATAGAAATATTCTGTGGTTCCAGTCCTGGAAAGAAAAAGCACAGGATTCAAGGTATATGTCTCTTGGCTGCAGGAGGGTTTCTTTTTCATGTAGGCTATGGAAAGGCCTTTCAAAGAGTAAGTGGAGGACCAGCATGGCCCTTCTCACAGGAAAACATATGTGGTGCTCCTTGTTGTGGTCCCAGGCCCATTAGCAGCTGTGCAGCTCCATGCCTTCTGTTTGCACAATTCAAGCACCACAATGTGAATGTAAGTGTGCGTTGTGCTGGGGACTGGTGCAATCTGAGATGTAATAATCAAAATTCCATTTAGGTGAAGTATTTGAGCTATGTGAAGAGTTTTAGAGTTTTCTTCAATAGTTCTTTAAACATTGATGTTTGCAGGAGGGTGTGGGTGTAGGAAGCAAGTCTCTGGGGAGCTTCGTAGCCACTACTTAAAAAAAGGCCTGAACTTTTCTCTTTGAGGCTTCTTGTACCATGGGCTCTTGTTCTAATCTCACTGTGATTGCTTCTTGTGGTCAGGAGTGTTTGAAGGCTCAGGACTCAATGTCGTGTTATGTCACATACCCCCTTATGTTTACAGTGAGGTTTGAAGTCTGTGATGGGGTGTGGGTAAGAGGCTGGTCTTCCAGCTCCCTGTACTTTAAGTGTAACACCCTCAATTCTAATCTAATTTCTTGCAATGAACTCTGAAATCCTTGCTGGAAGATAAAACTTCACTTTTGTTTTAGCCCTTTTCTGTTTGCGGTAGGAATCCCAAGATAAGGAAGTCAGTGGCTTTCCTTGCCACTGCTGCTTTGGGCAGGCCCTGGGAACTGGTGATGTGTTTACAGCACTCAGAGGTCATTCACAGTGTTAATGAAAATAGGGCTGAAACTCATCTTGGTGCTGGCTTACTGCAGGCACTGAAAGTTGAGCCAACAACGCTTGCTCATATCCCATGTGTTATCTCTAACTCCAGCCACAGGGTTTCTTTCACTGTATATGAATCACGCAAACCCATGTTGGCTGTTGGCCATTTACTTTACAGTTGAATGTCCACAGGGAATTAGGCATTGTGATTACATGGCTGCTGCAGTCCTGTCTGTTCCTGCAGTAACTTACCTACTCCTTAGCTTATTTCAGGTAAGGTGGACAGAACAGCAGTGGCATTGGATCTACTTGATTTCCATCAATTTCATGTTAGTGAAGAAGGATTCCTTCACTATTGCTGCAGCGTAGAGAAGTCTGTACTGTGAACTTAACAATTTGCAGACCTAGTAGAAGACACCGTAGGAAGCCATGCCAAAGACTTAAGTTTCTAGACATGAAAATAGCTTTGACTGGAATTCCTGCCTTTTCTGATGTGGGACAACCTATCTGGAGGACATAAAGCTGTAGGAAAAACAGCCCCAGTAGTACTTTGCTCCCTGGGCCTACTTTAATATTAATGTTCTTCATGTTGCATTTGGCACAAGCTGAATGTGAGCAGCACTTTGCTTAAGGGAGCTGATCAGGCACTGAGCCAGATGAATCCTGATAATTCCCATCCACATCCTGCAGGTGAGCACTGGGTAGCTTTCAGCAGCTTTCTCTGGAGGTTCCTGACTCTGAGGGCGCAGATATTTTTTTTTGGTAGGTGTTTTTTTCCTTTTTTCCTCCCCAAGAATGGCAGGTTTCACGTGAAAGCTGCTGTTGCCACCTCTCTGCTAATTGGCTCAGTGCATTTGTTGATGCTGACAAGAGCTGCATTTGGGAGGGGAAAGGCACTTCTTGATTGCGTTTTATCAATCCACAATAAAAGCAATTTGTTTGACAAATCCATTCATCGCATTATCACCAACACCTACATGCTAGCAGCTTCCTGAATGTCTTCAGAGTTGGACTCTGATACTGTTTTGGAGTGCTAATAGGCCCATGGTTCCAAGGGGGACAAGAAGATGTCCCTTTTACAGCCCACTCTTTTAGCACACAACATCCCCAAGAGAAAGGCAGATACAATTTTTTTTCTGTAACACAGTAATAAGGTTTGTGCTGTTGACTCTATGGGCTAATAGGTGTGCTTCAGCCTTTGCTTTGGGACAAACCCAGAGCACCTCTTGATGTTCTCTACATGCAGGACTCTGAGTGCTGTGGTTGTGCAGGCCTCAGACCAGATGGCTGCTTTCTTTCTCAGCTGGAGGTTACAGTTGTCTGGGCTTACTGAGGGAGGTCTGTGCTGGGACAGGGAAATTCTCCTTTGCAGAAGCAACAAATTCCAAAACCTCATCAAACCTGCCTAAGAAACTCTCCTGAAAATGTTTTGGAGATGTGACTGCATGGTGAGCCGTACCAGAAAGGCTAAGGAGCTGAAGGAGAGTGGGCAGGCCTGGCAGCCAAAGCTGAGCAGGTTTCACAAGGGAAACTGCCATTGGTCCATTGCCTGTCAGTGGGCAGACAGCTGGATAGTGCTGGAGGATGAAGTTAGGGATGGGTGCCAAGTGCTGGTTCTGCTGCTGCTGGAGAAGTAAGCACAAATCTAGAGGTTATTTCAGTGCCTTGTAGATCTGTTAGTGCTTGTCAGCATGGATGTGGCTTTATGGGCATCCACAAAGGAAAGATGGGGATGCTGTGGGTGCCAGAATGCCTCATGATGAGTCTGTAAAACGTCATATGCAATCACTTGTGTGGTCTGATAGAGACAGAAGAAGGGGGAAGAATTTTAAACTAAAACAGGGGAGATTCAAGTTAAGTATTTGGAAAAAATACTTTACTCAGTGAGTGGTGAGGCCCTGGCACTGCAATCCAGAGAGCTGTGGGTGCCTCATCCCTGGAGGTGCCTAAGGCCAGGCTGGATGGGGCCCTGGGCAGCCTGGTCTTCTGGGAGCAACCAGCCCATGGCAGGATTTGGGACTGAATGGGCTCTAGGGTTCCTTTCAACCCACACCATTCTGTAATGACTTCAGGCCTTGGTGTGCTGAGTTCAAGAGCCCTTGTGATGTGCTTCTGGCTCACATCATGTGGAAATCAAGTATTCTATCACTGGAGCTGTCAGCAGGGGCTGAGTCCCTAAGAATTCCAAAGTGCATGGTGACCAGCAATGTCTAAATACTAAATGCTATGGGACAGAAGCTGATCCACTGATGGAAATTTTAATTTTAACAACTATTAGCAACTTTTAATGACATACAGCATTAAAAAACATACACTGTGGTAGTTTAAATTGTAACACTTTAAAATGTCTTTGGTTATCGCTACCCAGAGGATGCTGGGTATTCCAGAGGATGCAGTCTATTCCAGGAAAATGTTTTTGCAGCATTCTTCTTATGTCTGTGTTATTAGGTACAAAATTTCTGCAAAATCAAAGCAATAGTTTGTCTTCTGGTAAAATGACTTTGCTAATTTAAGATGCTCTGAAAGCAAACTTCTTAAGACATAAATGGTTTGTTCAATTAAAAAAAAATGGGAATTTTAATATATCCTTTCTCAACTGAATGCAATGCTAAAATAACAATTTATGCTGGGGGGGGGGGAGGGCAGAATAAGCTTGGTGGGTTTTTATTTTTTTGGTGATTGGGCTGAATAACCCTACAGTTTTGTACTTGGTATATGGCTGATCATTTTGTTGATGCTAATTTAGTGTGGCTTAGTCTCCCAAAGAGTCTGGTTCAGAACTGGATGTTGGCTTGTGCTGCACTTATATGGATGCACAGTGATCTGGGATTGTTTGTGTTTTGCTTGAGATTGGCTGATTGTGCATGCATAAATCTATTTATTTTTCTTTGTGTCCTTGTCATTCCCTTTTATTTATATCTAAGGCCTTTGCTAATTTAGCCATTTTTCTGTCCCTTGGCAGGTATGTGGCTGCTTTTAGAAACAGGCCTATCATGCTGCTCTAAGTAGTTCAGAGGATTTCTGGTCAGGTTGGTTTAGAATTACAGAACCATTCAGATTGGAAAAGGCTTCTAAGATCACCAACCCCACCCCACCATGCTCACTGAACCATGTCTTAATGTCACATTTTCACTGTTTTTGAACACCTCTGTGGATGGTGACTCCACCACCTCCCTGGGCTGACTTGTTCCAATGCCTTACCAATGCATCATTTGGTGAGATAGTGCAAGGTTTCACATATCCTTGTGAGTCTGCATCTCACTGATGGCCCAGACAGGCAATAGTCCTGTTCTGCCCAGCGGTAAGGCAGATTTGCTTACTTTCAAACGGTTTTCTAGGGTGCCCAGAGGTTGATCTCAACTGATCTTGCTGATTAAATCTGATAATTAAATAATTCCCATTTACAAGAAGAGCTGTAAGGAGGATCTGGGGAGTTACAGATCTAAGGGTGCTGCATCTCTTGGAGAAGGAGAGACTGAGGGGTGACCTCATTAACATTTATAAATATGTAAAGGATGAATGTCAGGAGGATGGAGCCAGGCTCTTCTCAGTAACATGCAATGATGCCACAAGGGGCAGTGGGTGCAAGCTGGAACATAGGAGATTCCACCTAAATATGAGAAAAAACTTATTCACAGTAAGGGTAACAGAACACTGGATGGGGCTACTCAGAGAGGTTGTGGGGTCTCCTTCTCTGAAGGCATTCAAAACCCACCTGAACAGGTTCCTGTGTGATCATTCTACGTGTTCCTGCTCTGGTAGGGCAGTTGGACTAGATCTCCTGAGGCCCCTTCCAATCCCTGACATCGTGTGATTCTGTGTTCAGATTGGTTCTGCTCAACCTGTGATGGGTGAGGTACCTGATACTGCTGCTTACTGAAGAGGGACCATTCAGACCTCCTGCTCGAGGACTCCTATGTGATTGTTTTATTTTCAACTGCTTACAGATTGCTTCTGTTTGTGGTTATGCTGCTATGATAGTATCAACATGTGTTATATTAGCCTCAAGGGTTTAAAATGGGATTTTACTCCAACAAGTAAATATAAAAACAAACATTGAGTACTGTGTTCAGTTTTGGGCACCTCAGTACAGAAAGGACATGGAGGTGTTGGAGCAGGTCCAAAGTAGGGGCAACGAGGCTGGGGAAAAGGGCTTGAAGAATATGGCTTATGAGGAGAGACTGAAGGAACTGGAGCTGTTTAGGCTGGGGAAGAGGAGGCTGAGGGCAGACCTTATTGCTCTCTTCCATACCTGAAAGGTGATTGCAGCAGAGAGGAGTTGGTCTCTTCTCACTGGTGCCAGGACGAGGGGAAATGGCCTCAAGTTGTGCCAGGGGAGGTTTAGGTTGGATCTCAGGAAACACTTCTTTACAGAAAGGGCTGTTCAGCACTGCCATGGGCTGCCCAGGGAGGTGCTTGAGTCACCATCCCTGGATGTGTTTACAAACCATTTGGATGTGGTGCTCAGGGCTGTGATTTAGCAGAGGGTTATTAGAGTTAGGGTAGGATGGTTGGGTTGTGGTTAGATTCCATGATCTTGAAGGTCTCTTCCAACCTGAACAATTCTATGGTTCTATGACTCTATGGCACTGGAGAGTTTTACTGCTGTACCATTCTGTGTGCTGGGGTGACCTACATTCTGTGCCTGGAATGTGTGGGCTCAGCTGTGATCTTTTATTGTTCTCTCCACTGTGCTGATATTAAGGTTGCTCTATGGCAGATGTTATTCCTGGCATTGATTTTCCATGCTTGCTATATTTTTGCAAAGGCTTTTGACTTGCATGTAGTACAATTAGGCTGATAGGCAATAACTTGACCTGCTGTATCTAAATTGTTTAATTTTGAGCCCCAGACTTTGAGAAATCTTTTACGTCTGTGGTTTCTATGGGGCCTGTGCATGTGGTGCTGTTGTGGCCCAGACCATGTCCATAGGATGCTGTGGGACACAATTCTATCCTTTAGCTTTGGAGAAGTTTATCCTTTGTGAGGAATATTCAAAAACTGCATTAAGGTTGCACATTAAGCATATGGAAGTTAATAAAATCTGAAATTAAGGTAGATGTAACTACTTGAATCCACCCTATTTGTTTGTTTGCATTTCATCACTCTAATTATGAGTTGCTCTTTAATGAGAACATACATCTTCCACCTCCCATCCCCATGGGATTTTTGAGATTCTTGTCTTGCCCAAGACGAATGATACAAGAGGAAAAGTGGCACCAGTGGAAGCATGGCTGGTTACTGCAGTAATTTCTTGTTACGGACATCCTGGAGGCTAATGCTTACGTTGTGATGTGTATACAGTTCCATTTAAAACAGTGTGGCTATTCCCATCAGACATGCTTGCTCCTTATGAATCTGAAGGTGTTTTGTTTTTTTTTAAATAACAAGTGTCATCATCAAGAACAAAGGTTAATTAGGGTAATTAATACTGCAGTTTAGCAGTATCTTCAGTATCTCTTCCTCCAGCCAGGCTGCAAATAGGGCATTTTTGCAGCTGAAGAAACACTTTTGCTTTCTCTACTTGTTATGCTTCTGGATACATTTAAAGTTTTCTCAGAAAGACTGAAATAATGCAGCTCCCTTTTACAATAGCACTTCTTTTCTCAGTGGTAGGCTCTAAAAAAGCATGCTAGCTCTTCTAGGATTACTTATTTCCTGTTTTTTTCCTCCAGAAATGAATACAGTTCTCCCCCCAAAAGCACAACTTCTGCATTGCTGTGACAGAGCCAACCTCTGTCACTTGCAGTCAGGTGCTGGATGGAGCATTCACTGTCTTCTGTTTTTTCCTGAATCACAGAATTGTAAGGGCTGGAAGGGTCCTTCAGGGCTCACTGAGTCCAGCCCTCCTGCAAAGCGGGCCCCCTACAGCAGGTGCCCAGGTGGGTTTGGAATATCTCTGGAGAAGGAGAATCCACAGCCACCCTGGGGAGCCTGTTTCAGAGCTCTGTCAACCTCACTGTGAAGAAGTTCCTTCTCATACTGGTACAAAACTTCCTGTACTTCAGTTTATAGCCTTTTCCTCTTCTCCTATCCCCACAAACTGCTGAGTTCCAGCTTAGAGAAGGAAAAAGAAATATGAAAAAAGTTTTCTTGTTGCTTTCTTTGTTGTTTCAGTGCTGTCAAAAATGTCCACCCTGAATTTCTGTGCTTTTTGAAAAGGCTTCCATCACTTATATGCATGCGGGGGAAATGAGGGACATAGAAATTTCATTCAATGAATTGAAATATTATAGAACAAATCAGAGGCACAACCTTTGGGCCTCCTAATGGCGCAACCCTTGGATCTCCTGAAGTCTGCTATCCCATTAGTAAGTAGTGCTGCCTTAGAAGACTTTCTAGCATGAAATATTTTTACATGATTCTCACAGAGTGCAGAAATAATTGGTGGGAGGATAAAAAGTAAGTGGAGGTACAGGTTGACAGGCATGGACCTGCTTATTTATCTTGCAGAAGGGGGTTAATGCAGCATGAAATAACACCAGCTTTTGTCTGTGAATGAAGGTGGCAGGGGACAGGTGCAGCTGACTATGTAGGGGTGCTTCAGTTACTTAGTGTAAGAGTAAGCTCAAAGGGAGTATACAGTGGTTTGTCAACATTCATGAGGTTTGCCAGCAAATGCTTTTGGTGAGCTTGAGCTCTGCTTTAACAAGTGATGAAAGTTAAGGGTGCAGCTGAGTTCATTTCCTTTGCCAGCATGGCTTAACAGCGAAGAGCTCTGATGCTGCACCTTCCAGTGTGCTTCTCACAGAGGCAGAGAATGAAACACTTCTGCTTCTTCACTGCTGGAGCTGTGTCCAGTCCTGACTTCTCTGCTCCAAGTGTAGTGTCAGCATTTGCTGTGTCCTAATTTTACTAACTAGTTTAAAAAGAAAGAAATCAACCTGACCCATTTGATCATAAGAGATATGGATAAGAATTCTCTTTGAACTCAGGTTTTTCCCTTTGTGAGATAGTTTTCTTCTGGTTGAAAACTACATTTCTACTGCGCGTCAGTGAGTGCTGCAGGATGCTGTTAGTATCTTGGGAAGTATGTGGTCCATGTGCCTTCTGAATGGCTTTTAAAGCTCCCCTTAGCTTTGTCAGTGCTGTGGATTAGTACAGAGGGGCAGCTCTGAGTCTGCTGGCCAAAGGGGCCCATGCTACTAAATGGTTGATAAAGAGGGAGGCTGACTAAATCCTTGAACTCTTGGGACTTGCTAGCCCATTTTCTTGTGTTGTTTTCTGGAGGAGATCAGAGCTGCCTCCATCCTAACCTCACATCATTGGCTTAATGGCAGCACTGACAAATGTGGAGAGAGCCTGATGCTTTTTGCACTAACACTTTGGTGTTGTGGTGAGCTTTTGGTCTAAACTCTTTTCTGCTCTTGAAGGGGTGGCTATTAAGGGGCAATAACTTTCCATTTAGGGCTTTTTTTGCATTGGTAACAATGGGCCTGATTTGCTCTATAGAAGAGCTGTCATGTAAATGACGCCTGGCTCCTGTGGCAACCAAGTTCAGCTGTTTTCTAGCTGCTATGGTAAGCACAGTTCAGGCATGCAGTGTGTGGAAGGCAAACTTGTCACAAAAAATGTGGTGGAGAGAGGCAGGGAAATGTGTCTGCTGCATTTAAACAGAGATTGAGCACGTGGAAAACAGGCAGACAGAAAAACATGCTCTCCCATTCTGCTCCCTATGTGAATCTTGCTTGGCCGTCTTTCCGGTGTCCAGACTCCTGAAGATCAGACATGCATAAAGCTTTGTGCAGTCTTAGTGCTCTGGTGGAGACTTTTGTTCTCACTGATGGCTTGTTTGTGCTACTGCTTCAATGATAAATCATTATTGATATTTCTAATGAGGCCTTTAGGGCTGCTCTGGAAACTTTAAAACCTTCAGCAGAAAGAGACAGGTAAAGCACCTTGGAGGCTTGGTCTGCCTTTAAGGCAGGAGGGATCAGGTACTTTTTTGTTTGTAACTTAACTCCGAATTTTCTAACGTTACTTGAAAGCCATTATGTTTCCTCTCTCTTTTTCCTCTACTTTTGGATTTACTGCAGGACTCCACTAAGTTTATCAAGAGTAATTCGTAGTGATACAGCATGGGTGTACAGGAGTCTTACCATAGCATTTTGCAGATGGAGAAACTGAGTCTCAGACCGTGGGATTTGATTTCATTTAACTGTATGAAGGACATCTTCATCTCACCTAAGGTGTTCCTCTGGATGTCTAGGAATGCAATCTGACTTTCATTTATGTCTTGAAGTCAGTGGCATCCCAGGACTGCTAGTTTGTTTCTATTCACTAAAGGAGGGTCCAGGCAGCTAGTTTAGACTAAATAGGTCCTGCACACTGGCACCCATACTTCCAGGACCTTCTCCTGTGCCATATTTTGTTAATAGCACTAATATGCAACAGGCTCCTTTTTGTAACTCCTCCTTTCTGCCTTTTCATAACACTTTTTGGAGGAAGCTTCTTAGCAGAGTGGCAGGACGCAGAACTAGAACACCGCCCTATGCCAGCGTCCTTTCAGGTAAGATGCAGTGAATTGCTAGCCTTGCACTCTTCCCATGAGGAATGCTAGATGATACTCCTTGCACTGCTCTATTAGTGTTAAACAAGCCCCAGAAGTGAGAATACAGACATCAGTGGTTTGAGACTAGTGCATGTGTGTTTGTATTTTCTATTTTTCATTTTGCAGCCTGAATGTATTCATTAATTGTTTTGATGCACCCGTCTCCTATTATAAATGCTGTGTTTGTTCTAAGAGTAGAATGACATTCACTCTGAAACAAGCCAGAGATTTGTTTTCTTGGGTGCCGTAAAGCAGACTAGGTATAAGTGCTGTAGTTAGGAGGTGATGGGCTAATCCATTAGTCAGTGGGAGGAAACACTGAAGTCAGTGGGTTGGATAATGAAATCTAAAGATAAATTTTGGTGTGCCAGATGGTCTAGCATAGTGACTCTACTAATGTGGAAAGAAGGAGAGCCACAGTAGCTTTGAAGAACAAAAGCTGCAGCAAGAGGCATGGCATGTGATTTCTCTGAGCTAAAAACTTGATTATGTGATGATACAGCTGAATGCAGGCCTGGGGGATTCATTCATGCCTGCTCTGTTTTTCTTTTTGGCATTTTGGTCCAGTTTTGGGCAGTGAGAGAATCCTTAAGTTAATGACTAAGATAATAACACTAATGTTAATTTACTGTATTTGCATGATTGATGGTTCAGCAGGAAGAATTCTTTCAGAAGAGGCTGATAAAATTTTTGTTCTGTAGGGCACACTGTCTTCACAGTTTCTTCTTTTCCTCAAATATTTAGGTTGATATTTAGAAATCCTATTTCTTTTTGGATCAAGATTGTAGGATCTTTCAGACTAACACTTGGAGATCAACTCTTCATTTTCTAGGATTCCTGTTTTCATCACTGTTGTGAGAACAAAATAAGTTTTGAGACTGGAAAACATATCTTAAAAAAAAAAAAAAAAACCTGAACTTTTCAAGAATGACTTCTGAGATGGAAACACTTTTTCTTTTTTTTTTCCCCCTGGTCCAACCTGAGCTGTTTTTACCAGAATCTTCTTTTAAAGAAGATCCACCAGAATTCCTGTTCCTTTCTGGTCTGCTAGGTACTGGTGCATGTTGGAAGCTGAGACTCTTCCCATCCTGGATCTGTCTGCAGGGCCTGAGAGCTTCCTCAAAAATGAATGGAAAGATGCTGGATGTAGTCTTCCTTTCTACTTTGCTCTGTGTTCCAGGTGAGCACTCATCTCTTACTTTTCTCACCAACCCATGCCTATGTTTTTCCAAGAAACAAACAGTTATCAGCCTTTGCCAAACTTGCCTGTATTAAACAGAACAAGAGTGGAGGAAATCAGTTCTGGTCACCTTACCTGGAAGCACCCTTTCTTTTAGAATCATAATGTGCTTGTAACTGGGATGCAGCCCATCAGCAGTCAGTGTCTCATGGCAGAAAGGAAAAGAGGAACTTATTTAGTAGTTTACTGTTTTTAGGATTTAGAAAGTGAATGGACTGGATCTTTGAGTGCAAAATATCATAGTTCTGATAGCAATGATAAATGATAAATTGAGAAATGCAGCATGTGATCTTTTTACCACCTAGAAGTAGCTCGAGAGTGTAAATTGTGGTAAAATGTTTCTGGACCATTCTCCTAGGATCCTTTGCTATTCCCACAGAGTCAAAGCTAAATTTTTGCCCTTAAATGCAGTGCATATTGCAGCACTTTGGAACAATACACTTGATCCAGCTACTTCCAACCTAATGCCTTCCAAAGGGCACACTGCCAGCTTAGAATTTAATGTGAAAGCATCAGTCTGGCAAGTGTCTTCCTCCTCCTGCAAAGGGTCTAGATTCTGCCTCTGTAATGATCCAAAGAAGACCCAAAGCCCTAAAAGCAAAGGCAGTGAGCAATTGTAAGCCCCAGTGGCCCCAGCTGTCAGACACAGCAGAGCTGAGATTGATGGGCTGGGTGGGGGAGCGGAGTTGAGGAGAGTTCAGGCATCACCCTGACACATGTGAGGGGAAAACAACCCTCAGTTGTATTTCATGGAAACCTGCTGTTCCTCCAAAGGGGAAAGGTCAGACTATCTTGCTGGGGGCCCTCAAACAAAAACCTGTTTATATGGGACCCACCCTTGTCGTTGTGAGTTGGAGGGTGAATGGACTTGCAGGCATTCAGCATCCTTCTAACGTTTGTATTGATGAACAGTGGAGCTTCAGATTGAGTTGATAGTAAAATCCTGGAAGCAAGCAGGCAGTTAAAGATCCCTTATAAATATTAACTGTAGTTGGCCTCCAGAAGTGTTGCATCAGTGATCTCAGGAAAACGCTGTTCAGAAATGCTTTGGTTTCTACATGCAAGGGATGGGCTGTGGCTCCTGCTAGCATGTGCTTGAAATTAAGGATGAAACAGTGCAATGCTATATGTATCCCTGCACCAGGGTACTGGTGGTACCTGGGGTGCAGAGAGCTTCCAAACATTGCTGCCAGCTCTGTGCCGCAAGTGCTTCTCACAACCTGACACAAGGTTTTACCAGCCTTGTTGGTTCAAGTGAAAGGGCAATGTAGATAGGCTGAATATTAGCGGGGGAAAAAAAAATATTATCAGAGTGGTGAGGCATTGGAACAGTCTGTCCAGGAAAGTGGGAAAATGGTGGAGTCACTGTCCCTGGAGGCTTTCAAGGAAAGGGTAGATGTGGAACTGAGGTAAATGGGTTAGTGGGCATAGTGGAGAATGGGTTGACGTTGGGAGTAGATGACCTTAGTGGTCTTTTCTAACCTTAATGATTCTATGTGGCATGTATCTGGGGAGCTGCAGTTAGGAGGACAGTCTTCTGGAGCGGTGATGTTGGAACTCCCAGTGCTGGAGATCTCTGCCAGAAAAACTTGCATTCTCTGCTCCCAAACATTATCTTTCTTAAATTCCACCAACATTTGGACAGCAAATGGTTTCAGGCCTTCTGAATTGTTATAAGACCTGCTGTCTATCAGTCTTTCAGAAGGATCTTGTGGATCCCTTGTGACATGATAGAAGACTTGTTCAAGTATTGTATGACATAAACACAATTATATATGTGACAGAAGTATAGATATTGGGGAATCAGGTATGGCTTGCACGTTCTATATCTGGTTTGTACTTCTATTGCAAATAAGGCTGTTTGAAATGAGGGGTTGAGCAGGGAAGCCCAGAGGAGCCCATGTTATTTGCCCTGCCCAAAGGTTGGGTACCTCTTCTGTTCATCATAGTAAGAATGAACAATTCACAACTTATATGCAAATCAGATATTTCATCGAAGGAGAGGAGACACGAAAGCAGCATCAGCCATTTGATCTTAATGTATCACTCTCAGCACCCTCCCAGCTGCTTTCCAACCTCTCCCCATGCCTCCTGCCCTCATGCAGGACAGAAGCTAAGCCAAGCACAGGCAATCTGTCATTTCTGCTCTGGTCCTGTGTGGCTTTTATCAATTTGCAAGTTACCTGTACAGAAAGCATTTGTGAATGTCCCAGTGAATTGACAGTCTCTGCAGGTTGCTTTGCAGCTTGATGGCTTCAAAGAACTGTTGGAGTGGAAAGCACAGTAAAATGCCAATTTATCAGGCTGTGATGCTGCCTGGTGTTCAGTAGGCATTTTCCTAAGAGGGAAGGAGACAAAGGCTGAGGAATGTTGCAGGTAGAGGCTGACGTGCAAGCAGAATGAGGGAAAGGGATTTTAAGAAGTATAAAACCCTGGTGGGAGGGGAGGGGTGAAATAATGCAAGGAGGTGGTTCAAGGACTAACTTGGAACTCTTCAGATAAACGGTGTTCTTGCAGGATTGTGGTTCATAATGGTGTTTAATATTACAGTGTTTGATAATAAGCTTTTTGTTGTTGCAGAGATCAGACTGCCCAAATCTTGGTCTGTGAAGATTTCTCTATTGTTTTCTCTCACTCCAAGGCAGCGTAGACACTACAGAATGGAAAGGTTTGGGCTGTATCTGCTAGCTGCTGCTCAGGCACCTGCTTTTCCCAGCTTGCCAGTCCTGATTCTGATTGGTAAACAGAGCAACAACTGGTAAACATGGCTTAAGATACTACCTACATGTGCCAAACAATTTTCTATTATTAAATATCAAAAGCAAAAGTTTATTTTCTAACAAGTTGAGGGTCTGGCCTGTGTGAGGAGGAAGAAACCGAATCAGAATTACACATGCATTAAATAAAAGATGTTACGTGGCTTTTAAATGTCATGGGAAACATCCCCTCATCTACCAGATGCATTTATTCAGCTCCTTTATGTGAGCCCTGCTATTTTTCTTCTCCTGTTTTGTATATTAAAAAAAAAAATTCTCTAGACATAAAAGAAACACCATAAAATGCCTTTATCCCCAGGTCTGACGTGTGATTACTTGTATGAAAACTCCTTTGTAGAGACCTCAGCTGGGGAACTGGAATTTGACTCCCTCCACCTTCTGTGTTGTTGTGGTTGCCTTCCTAGACAATAGATAAAGCTCCAGAAGTTGGTTCCTCTGAGGAGTCTTTTGAAATACCAAGACTTAAGTAGAATTTGATGAAGTAGGATCTTAGCTCTTGTTCAGATACCTTGTTTCTCACTTGATCTTTGGTAAGAAGAGCAGAGAGCAGTTTTCCAGCTACCTGCTGTCTTGCCACCACAGTTCATTCTCCAGTGCCTGACTGGTCATTCTACCCATAGAAGGATGGAGAAAAAATCCACCTCCACATGAGAAAGGGCTATTTGTGGGTATCTCAAGAACAGCCTGATTAAAAATAAATGGAGTGTCTGTTTAGAGGTGAGGCAAAACATCTGCTTGCTTGGGGTGACAAGTTCTTCAAAGAACAGTGAAAGAACAGCAGTATTTTTCCTGAAAGATCTCACTAACTTTCTGCATCTGTGGTACTTCCAAGGCTGTTGCTGAGTAGGATGTATTACAGGAAAATGACGTTAACTTTGCTGTTTTATTTGGTCTGAATGGTAGCAGGTCAGTAGCCTCAACCTAGGCAATTCACTTGTCCTTCTGGCCCCAAATGGCGTCAAGTGGAAGAGCTGGGAATGCATCAGCTTGGAGTGATGAGCACTGACAGTGCTGCTTGTGTGCTCTGCATTGACAGGTCTGATAACTGCCATCTTCATTCTCCGTGGGCTTTCTTCCTCTGTATCTGTAGACTTTCTTCCTCTGTATCTGTAGACTATCCTACCAGCTAGTAAACAGGGTGAAACTGTAGTAACCACACATAGCAGGGAGGTTAGAGTAATGAGATACTTGTGGGAAGAGAAGCACCTAATTGCCTAACCTAGCAGGTTTTTACTTAAACACAATCCTGCCTCATACTAGTTTATGCTATGGCAAACTTACAGTCCTCATGTTTTGCCTTGTCAATGCATAATGAGACACCATAACATTGCTTGTCTTGGCTGAGCAACTGAAATCAGCTGTGGTGAATTGTACTTTGTGCCTGCTTCTGATTGGTTTAAGGTGCCTATTTCAAGCAGCTGGGAAGAAAGGTGGGTGTTTACATTTCTATTAAATGGATAGCAGGGCTTTCTGCCCTGGGTAGTCCAGCTTAGTGCACAGGCACTTCTGGCATAGGGCCATGAAGACAGATTATTCACTTTATGCTGAAAGAGTGTTGGGTTTCTGGGTCTGACCTTTGGAGAGGATAAATGGGAGGATTAACTGCTAAGGAAGAAATTATCCACTCTCTATAATGAATATCTCCTTCTTATTCTCTAATGTTACTTGACCTGGAACCAAAACCTGTTTGTGTTGCCAATTTTGTGTAAATACCACCTTAAAACAAGGGCTTGAGTACCAGATCTTTAGGTGCTGTGGAAGTGTGGAATAAGAATACAGGGGTGAAGTTATTGAATCAAGCTCCAGTGTCCAAAATAAGGGAAAATGGGATGATTGAAGACTCAGTTTTGTCCCTGAGATAACTCTCTACCCTTTAGTGCCGCTCTGTCTTTTGACGTGAAGATTAAGAAAGATAGCAAGCATATTTAAATGAAGCCTAGTTTGTCCGTAAGTCAAATGGGTGCCCAATGCTTCTGCACATATCTTTTTAAAGGTTGCCATCCCATCAATTCTGCTGTGTTTTCAGCTGTCAGAGTTTAAAATACCATCTTGATCAGGTGTAGCTAAAGACTGTTGTTCCACACTAGCATTGTCAGAATACAAGGCTACTCAGAAAGGTAGTGGGGTCTCCTTCACTGGAGACACTCAGGACACCTCCCTGTGTAACCTGCAATAGGGAACCCACTTTAGCAGGGTGGTTGGACTTGAGGATTTCTAGAGGTCCCTTCTAGCCCCTACTGTTCTGTGGCTTCCTATTTACAAACCCGGACAGATGCATCCAGATGGTGATACCATCTGAAAGCTGTAGGAGAAGCCAACATTATTTTATTTTGCTTCTAGAACTAATCCTGAATCTCTCATTTCTCTCTCTGCCTGTTTTGAGATGTTTATAGTGCCAGTTGCCATTGTTAGAGAGATGAAGACTAAAAATATTTAATGATTTTCTGGAAACATTCAATCTGAGTATCTGGATGTTTTTTTAGGAACTATGATTTTAAGAACAGAACAGTAACTCAGCCAAAACACATTGGATTCCCTTTTGAATGCATTTCTTGTTAAAATTTCGCACATAAAAATCACTTTTGGAACCAAAGAAAGCCAAGGGAAAGTAAACTTATAAAACATGTGGATATAAAGTTAATATTTAACCTATTTAAAAGGTTCTAATAGGTTTAAGTGGGGCTTTTAAAGTGTACTTGTAAATTAGATTTCTCTGTATTTGTTGCAGACTCTTATTTGACCCTGTTGCTGAAGAGGCACCAGAGACGGGAGCCAACTATTTCTCACGAGGGCTATATTTTTGAGATAAAGGGAAATAATGGTTAACAACTTAAGAACAATTAAAGGATTTATAGGATACGTATTTGATAGCAAGCAGCAATAGACTTTAGACAATGCTATTTGAATGCCTGGAATTATCAAGGGGCTCGTCAGATGAGTGAGAAGTCCCTGGGGAAGTGCTAGGGGCTTTTCAGATTTTCTGTAGAGCACTAGCTGCAATAGAACAGCAGCAAGGATCTGTGAATAGAAAATTTAATTAAATTATTAAAAATAAAGCAAAAGTTTGCTATCTGTGAACTGATATTTCTCTCTGACTGAGTAACAGAGGCTGAGTTCCTAGAGAAAAATCCTTCTGTAATTACTTCAGGTACTGGAAAACATCCTTTTCTTAACAGGCGAGGCTCTCAGCTGCCACCAATACTATGGGCTCATTCTCAGAGTTGTGGGTTCTCCCCTTCCTTGAGAGGGAGATGTGGGCTTGTTTGTCTGAGGGCACTGGGCCACCCATTGAAGTAGCCTGGCTTAACCCTGTGCAGTGTGAGAGCCTGAGGTCTCTATGTTATCTGTAAGGCAAATTGAATCTAGAGACAAACACTGACAGTGCAGACTCAGAAGAATAAAGTGGGGAATGTGAAAGCTGAACATACTGTGCTCTTGCAGATTAGTGTAGTGCTGCCCTTTTAAAACAACGAGACCACTGTGTAAAAAGCTGTTTGCCTTAGTTTCATGATGCACTGGGTACAGTCTTCAAGGAAAACTTCAGTTCTCAGTTGCCTTCAGTTAAGCATTCTTAATGTCAATTAAAATAGTAAAGTAATACAATTAGTAATTTTAAAATAATATAATCAAACTAATTAGCACTGAATAGTAGGCAGCGAGAGTTCATAGTAGTCATATTTTCTGTTACTGCGGAGGACTTGCAGGTCCTGGGCCATCTCTTGCTCTCTTATAAGGAGCAGGAGATGCATCTATCATGATGTGCTCAGATCAGGAGCGTGCTTCTCAAGTGAGCTTTCACCATCTCAGCTCATATCATTTATAGGTGTCTTTGTAAGTCCTCTTAGCTGTAGGAAATGTCTGTTGTCTAAGAGAAGCATTCAAAACTTTGGGCTTTTTCTGTGATTGGAGTTGATACTAGATTTGTCAAAGTTAAAAGCAGAGCTGATGTGAACTTCAGTATGTGTACTATTTCTGCTGATGGTGGCCATCCAAACCTCAAAGTTCAGCTGTTATCGTCTCAGGTCCAGGAGAAGGACTCTAGAATTTTTTTTAATATTCTCAGCTATTCTGTCTTTCCCTTCAAACTTAGTTGCAAGTAATGGTATCTTCTATAACAATAACAATTAATCTTTAATAAGTAGAATTACAGTTAAGTCATTCTCATACATCCTCTAGGGGCACTCAGGCCACTTCTGCATTTTTCCACAGGTCTATAACCTACTTTTCAGTAACTAAGGTAGGGATTATCTCATAATAGCCTGTTTCCAGGAGATGGAACTCCAAGAAAAATGCTAATTACTATTGGGTTTATAGTTTAAATCATGTAGGCTAGCAGTGCTAATTCTGTGTCCCTGGCTGGGAAGATTTGTCAATGGCTCAATTATCTTTAGCAAATCTGGTTTTGTATTCCAGAAGTGTAGTGAAAGAAACTGAGAGGAGAAAAATGCACCTCATTTACCTCAGCCTGGGCCTGTATCCAGCTGTGTGTGGGTAATGCTCACTGGAAACAAGACGTGAGCATTTAACAAGGAAGGTAATTAAATATTACTGTAGCTTATGAAGAGATGCCATGGATTTTTGTTTTAGTGCTTTAAAGTACAAAATTCACTGAGTAAACTCGTGCACTTTTTGAAGTTATTGAGCAGCTTTAGTGAAAGCTCTGTTCTGTGAATACCTAAGACCTGTATTATGGTGGAGGTATGGCTAAACAGGTTTAATAGCACTGCTTGATTTTGAATTCTCAGTAATTAGGTTGCACACTTGGCTGTGAGGCTACAATTTAGTCTTTATTGATTAAGAAAATTTATACTGAAGCGACCTTGTGCATATGGGATCTGAATGGACCACTATCTTTTGGTTCTGACAGCTTTCAAAGATAAGATTCTGAAGGAGATGAAGCCCTTCACTGGATGAGGAGCTGCTATTCTAAACTTCTATCAGTAGTAGAGTCCTTGCTCTTTGCTGTTCACCTTTTCTGACTGCTTCTCCTCCATCCCTGCTTTACCTGAATGTGCTCTCCTGCAGTCTTTGAGAGAGTGGGTTTTTCTATATGGAAAATATATCCAGTATCCAGGATGTGGCTCTGGGCAGCCTGGTTTGGTGGTTGGTGACCCTGCACACAGCAGGGGGTTGGAACTAGATGAGCATTGTGGTCCTTTGCAACCCAGGCCATTGTGATTCTATGAAAATGCTCTCCTTCCCAAGGAAGAGCTGGCTGTGCATATGTGCACTATGATACTGGGTGAGATTTGAGAAGGAAAAATTCAGCCTATGTGCATGCGTGTACTGATATCTTCCTTCCACTATTGGTAGATATTGGTAGAGATATATATATATATATATATATATATATATATATATATATATATATATATATTTTAAAAAAGCAAAAGGAGTATGAGTGCTGCACTCTGAAGTTTCTCTGAATGGAAGTATACTGGTAACAAATGCTGTGGTTCAGGGCTAGACTTCTTTGCAAAGATTCATGAAAAATTTTGCTTCTTGAAACAGATGGTGACTTCACCTCTGCCTTAAGAACCTGCCAAATGGTTTGAAGCTATGTATCAAGTAGGTAGTCAAAAATGTCAGCTGTTGTTTTTCATCTCTGTCAGAAGGAAAACATCTTGCTTTAAAACATAACACCAAGAAACATTCATAGTTTTTGGTTTAAATAAAAATGTAAATAAGTTCTACTAATTGTTCTTTTTTCTGTGAGATCATAGAATCACAAGGTTGGAAATGACCTGTAAGATCTTTTAGTCCAACTGTCTTCTCATTGCCATTGCTACCACAAACTATTTTAGATAGCTTTGAAATATTTTTGCTTTTCTAGTTTTTAGAATTACAAATAGGATGAATTCTCAAAATAAAAACAACCTGAAAACTTTTGTTCAAAAAGTCTGCCTTTAATTTTAGAGAGAGTGATAAGAAGAGACATAGTGCACAGTTCTGTTTTTTCTTTTCATTCCGTATTAATCCAAGATAGGTGGGTGTGTTTGGTCACAGAATTAAGTCATTTAGGAGTTTTTTTACTCAACAATAAAATCAGTAGTGAAGATGATTATCTGAAGGTTAAAAAATAACTTGTTTTTGTAGGCGGAAATGTTCAGATATCCAGCTGGAGTTGTGAATATGTTTTTGAGATTAGACTGAATGTTATCCCAACAATAATCCATCTAGGGAATGAGATCAAGTTGACGTGCAGCTTCATGCTGTTGGAAACACATAGAACCTGTTTTCTGAAGATGAGTAAACTATAAATCAAGATACACTTTTGCTTTCAGATTAAAAAAAAAAAAAAAAAGACCTGCTTTTGTTAGTGCCAGTGTAATCGTTTCTTAATGTTACTTTGAGAAGCATGACCAGCAAGTTGAGGGAGGTGATTCTGCCTATCTGCTCTTGTGAGACCCCACCTGAAGTGCAGGTTGCCCAGTGAGGCTGTGGATCTCCCCTCCCTGGAAGCACTTGTAGCCAGGCTGGATGGGGCTTTGAGCAACCTGGGCTAGAGGGAGGTGGGTTGGAACTGGGTGATCTTAAAGGTCCTTCCCAACCCAAACCATTCTGTGATTCTCGGTACTGCAAAAGCAGCGTTGGAAAGTGGATTAATGACCTGATGATGATCAGTAGAATAATGCCAGCAGTGCCCACAACAGGCACTTCTGTGAAACGATGCAGACTCAGTGAATTGTTTCAGTGTCTCTCCTATCCTTCTGCCATTGCCTGCATTGTCCACTCTGAGTCAGATGGCAAGACTGAATTACATCCTGTGCTTACAAGGGTGAGAAATCCCTCCATTTGGTTTAGCCCGTACATCTGGATCATAGAATCCTCAGAGTTGGAAGGGACTAGATGGCCATCACAGTCCAGTCCCCTGCAGTGGACAGAGACATCCACAGCTAGGTCAGGTTGCCCAAGGCCTGATCCATCCTCACCTTGGAAGTCTCCAGGGATAGGGCATCAACCACATCACCTCTTCCAGTGTGTCACCACCCTCACTGTAGAAGATCTTTTCTTTGTATCTAACTTAAATCTACCCTGTTTGAGCTTGAAGCCATTTCCCCTTGCTCTGTCACCACAGAACCTGCCAGCCTGTCCCTTTCTTTCCTGTAGCTCCTCTTTAAATAGCAAAAGGCTGCTGTTAAGGTCACCTTGGAATCTTCTCTTCTTCAGACAGAACAGCTCTAGCGCTCTCAGTCTATCCTGGTAAATACGAGGATGAGAAATAATGAAGACGCTTCCCTTAGGAAAAAAATAATAATACTGGAGCACTTAACAAAAGCAAAACAAAACAACAACAAAAAAAAAAAAAAAACCAAAGCAGAGCAGGTTTTCAGCTGCTACTCAAAAACAGAGAAAGTCACTATGTAGTCACTATGTAGCAGGGAACAGAAAGGAAGACAGAGGTTTTCAGAGAAACAGGCTTACACCAAGTTCTTCATACCGTAGGACTGAAGTGCCTCTTGCATAGAAGACACTGAGCCAAAAAGTCATGCTTTTAGGAAATTAAGGATCTGGAGGGGGCGAGGATTTGAGTCTTTTAGGAGTTGCTTAGAGCAGCCTGAGCCCAGCCCTTGCTGTTGCCATTGGTCAGTTTGCATGGAGGGTGTGACTAACAAATAGCTTCCTTTGCAGCATGGCATGTGGTGAGATGAAACTAGAATTAGTGAAGCCCTGGACAGCAGTGGATCGGAGACCATAAAGAAAGCAGATCCTTTTCCTCTGTGGATATACCTGAGGTCTGGCTGGAATGCAAGAAGACTGCATTTCCACAGAGTGGATGGAGTTGTGAAATCTAATGTGACAGATGAGATGTTCCAAAAGAGAGAGGTTGTGTTAGCATGGAAGAATTTTAGCTTTTCATTTACAGGATTTCTCTTGCCCACTTTAGGAATAAAGGCTATAAAGTGGACAGGGAAGGAAAACATTGTACCACAAGTGAGGTGGTATTGGCTGCAGGACCTTGTGCCACTGAAGACTGAGCTGCATGAGGGTGCAGCAGCTTTGAATGCCAGCAGGAATAGCTGTGTAATCTAAACTTGCTTGCCTCCTGAATAACCCAGCCCCTGGGGACAGTTAGACTTCAGTGATTTTGGGGGAATCCTATTAGGAGGTTGTAGCGGGGAAAGAAGACTGGCTTTTGTGAATAGTTAAATGAAGTAGTTATTGAAAAGGAAGCCTCATTCATATTACAGGGTTTGGGCGTGAGATAGAGGAGCAATCCACAAAAATCTGCCTTTCAGTTTTTTCTATTGCTTGCATTTGAATGGGAAATTAGATATCCCCCAGACCCTGGGAGGCAGCCCATTGGGAAACAGCACTGAATTCCCTCAGGGATATGCAAGGAGGAAGTGATGTCTGTTTTGCATCCAAACATTTCTTGAAGTCTATTAAAAAACTCCAGTCGTGACAGAGGAGAAAAATAACAAAGACGAAATTCTCCTTCCTTTTAACCAGGAATCCACGCGGCTGGTCAGAGGAAATACTAATAGAGTTCTCTGGTCTTTCCTTCAGTTACAAATCAATGTAATCCGCATTTCAAACCAGCTACTTAGTCATTTGTGGTTAAATGGTGGTGGTAATGGTAAATTAGGTAAATATTAAACAGCTTGCTGGTGAGGCATTCAGGTTGGACCATCCTGGTTTCTGCGTATGAGTTAGAAACAGTGGTATTAATCTGATGGCCAGCACAGCAGAGGGATGGGACCATTCAGATAGGCCTACAGGCTTGAGCAGTGGGCCCAGGTGAGCCTTGTGAGGGTCAACAAATCCAAGTGCATGTCCAGGGGATGGAAGGGTTGAGTGCAGTCCTGCCAAAAAGACAGTGCTGGTGGATGGCAAGCTGGCAAGTATGGATCCGTCCTGTGTAGGGCAGCCCTGGAACTTCCATAGCAGGTTATTGATCTGCTCTGACTGCTAACTTCATAGCTGCTCCAGAACCTTGTTTTGGGAGTTGGGAGATGCTCTCATACAGAAGAAAATCATAATGAAAAAAAGTTCGGAGCTGTGGAACTAATGCATTTTTCTTTGTATCCAGACTCTCAGAAACAGCTTTGTTCTTTTAAATGTTTTCTGGGGTCTCAGCCTGTAGTCAGGCTGGCCTGCCATATAAAATATTTCTGTACTTTACTTTGTGCCCTGCCATGCTGTGTTTGCTTTTGAGCCCATGTGGAAAACTATAGTGAAACAAGAGAATAGCAGAACAGCTGCATCTGAATGGTACCCATGTTAAATTGCACCCATGTTCTATAACTGTTAGGGCAGCACATCTTTCAGCCTGCTTGTGAAGGGTTCTTGTTCTGCTGCTATCTGAACTGGGTTGCTTTAAGCACTCATGTAAACAATGCTGAAAGCTGATATTTTTTTATTTTTTTTATTTTTTTTTAGGCAGAAGCATCAGGCAGGCAAGTTTGGGCTAAATATTACTGTTTTATTGAGACCACACAGCCAATCTCACCTGTTCTCTGCTAGACAAAACACAGAGCCTGGAGGTGGGGATAGAATGCTGGAGGAGGCCAGTATGGGGAGAAACTGCTGAATTCAATCAGGGAAATTTTACCTGTGTGGTGTGATGAGCAAAACAGCTGTGCAGGGTTTCTTTTTTTTCCATGTGGAATGAATAATCACAGCATGTTACCTGTCTGGCATTTTTCCTATTTCATTCCCTAGTTTTCAATGTATTTCTAGTTAATACAAGACTGAAGCACCCTCATACTACGTCTAACCAGGAGAGCAAATGCATGTTCCCTGTTGGGCTGTGCCTAGAATGGTTTCTGGGTTTCTCTGATAAAATCCTCCTGTCTTTTTCCCTCCTTTCTTTTTCTTGATCCAGCTCCACAGTCTCTCCAGAGAGTTCTGAACTCCTCACTGTAGAAGGCAGAGAGAGAACACGGGCCACCAGAAGTACCCTGGCATATGGGCATTTCTGAAGATGATCAGTCAGATGCTGGTAGTTATGGTTAAATTTGCAAGGAAGAAGGTGATGCAGCGTAGTTATATCTAGCTGAGGAAAATTTAGCCAGTATTGTAATAAACCTAAGAGCAAGTTTTGGCATTTAGCTCCTATTTTTTTAATAAAATCTTGTGTAGCACCAATTTTGTGGAGGTTGCGTGGTGGCAGTTGGTATTACTCTTATGGAAATAAAATGCTGGTATCGGGTATGGCCACTCTTGTGTCAGCAAAGGTATTAGATACGTATGTATTAACCCCTGTTTGGGTAGTAAAGCAGCAGAGTTTGCTTAACATGGCAGCAATGGTAATTCAGTGCTTCAGATCAATGCAAGTCTGCACAGCCCAAGGCCCAAATCTGCAGAGGCCCAGGAAAGAAGAATACATGCTTTGCTTTTTAAATTCAGGTTAGTATTTCCACGTATCTTGACTGAATTTAAGATCAGATGCATAAAATAGTTTCCTGAATTGAGACCTAAATGACCTAGAAGCACTAGGTCCTAACTGAGATAGTGTCCGGTGCTAGGAAAAATACTGAGTCTTGAGTGCAGCACTTCGTCAGTGTTTGTGTATCCTGTTAGCCTATCTACTGCTACTCATAAGGCTCTGGAATTGAATAGCTCCGTTAAGTTTTAGATCTTCCAGCTGCTTTGCTGTGATTTTGTTGTGCCAGAGTGACATGGGTACTGAGGTGCTCTAGAGGCTGCTCTTGGAAAGAGCTGAATTACAAATCTTTTGTTTCTTTCTTTGTCAGGAGCTTGTGGTTTATGAGGTTAGAAACCTTTCTGGGTTAAGCTTTGACTTTGTGCAAGAGTGCAATGAATTTCTTTGAGGTTAATTTCAACTAAAAGACCACTTATCAGTGTACACAGAGCAGAAGAGAAAGAAAATTTGGGTTTTAAAAGAAGATCTTGCAAGTGAAAAAGTCACAAACAGTGGGTAGGTGTAGCAGCATAAAAAAATCAGCTGAAGTTCACTGAAATGAGACCTCTCTTGAACTTAAGACTGTTTGAAATAGGAATTTATTTTTTCCTTACCTGGAAGACCTTCCCTAAGAAAGCAATGCCTGGCACAACCTTCCGACAATGTATGTGTGGGCACTAAGAGACTGAATTCCTTTGAGCATTTCCTCTATCTCATGTATTCAGCAAAATCTGCCTCTAAAGCACTAGTCTTGTTCTTTAACCTCCAGTCAGTAAAAGTAACTGCAGTGGGTTCAAAAGTGATGAGTGCTGGTATTAAGGCGTTGGCACTCCCAAGCTAGTGGCAAAAAAAAGGACTACAAGAGCACCTCTTGTAGTGTAGGGTACTGAGGAGAGACTTGTGGGAACAAAAGCTGGGACATACAAGGAGAAGACAGGATGAGGAGGAAAGCAACAGAGAAAGTGGCTTCCAGGCCCCACAAAACTGATCCGTGACTTGGTTGGAACTCCAGAAGCCCGGTCTGGAGTCATCATCTTTCACTTAACATGAAAGTAATCTGTGTGATAATGAAGGGAGTGCACTGCATCTCAAGAGAAGCTGGGATGGTCTGTTTTGCAGTCCTATGGTCTCTTTGATGATCACGTTCCAGTGATCCTATGCACACCTGTATACACAAGTGTTGCAGACCTATCTTCATTTCTCTCTTGGCCTCAAAGTGCTTATACCGTGGGACTGACCCAGGTCTATTTCCTGCCCTTGGGATTTGTGCAAAGCTGGCTGCATGAGAACACTCCCAGAAAGATTTTTATTTTTATTTTATTTTTTAATTATTTTTATTTTTTTCCCTCTAGCCACATTACATTCTTTCAGGTAGTTGCTGCAGGAGGTCTGACTTCTTACGTCTGTCTCTTTAGCATGCTCTGAAGTTCAGTAGTGAAAGATATGAGTAAAAGCAAGCCAAATAGTTAGATATCCCAACCTTAATTCCCTAGGCCAAAGTTAGCTTTTAAGTAACTGAAACTAGCTTAATCCTAATCCCATGCAAATTCTCCTGCCTAAGAGCCTTTGTGAAAATCCCTTCTTGGTGAGAGCTTCCAAAAAGACCATTGATGCTGCTAAGGAGGCTGTTCCTAAAACCTGCAAATATGGTATCTCCAGTGTTATATATTACAAGGACAGTGAATATCTGCAGCCACAAACCCCTTAGTATGTAGGTAGTATTACTGATATACAGAACTCCAGTGTTGCAGGCAAAAGTCTTTCCTCCTTTGTTATCTATTTAAGCATCATTTATTACCTCATGCAAGTTGTCCAGCTCTGGGGAGAAACAAAAGCACTGCCTTTCTTCTTTGCTTGCTGATAGTGGTGGATCTGAAGATATGAATTGGGATCCCCTGTCTTTGCTGCCTAGTTTTAGCAGTAGCTCTAAATCTCTTTGCATTGTCTGTGCAAGGAATGAGAACCTGACAACCCAATTTAGCTCCTTGTTCTCTTCACCTTTGATAACCTACTGAGTTGGTCTATCAGGACTGTGAGACATGAAGTCCATGAATCACGCATAGGTAGGAGTTAAAAATGTGGAAATCTTAGCCACAAATCGTCCCTTGTCTTCATAGGTAGGGGAGACAGAGAGAAAATTCTATCTTCGTGTCCTTTGCCTTACTTGAGAAATCAGTCTGTTAATTGCCAGTGAAATGTAAGGCTTTTACATTTGCAAACAGGCCAGTTTCCCTTATCTTCTCCTATTCCTCCTTTACCTCTTAGTTCTTTTTTTCTGTTTGTTGTTCCAGATCTCATCCTGGGAAAAGCTTAGGTAGGTTGTAGTGAGAGGTGCAGATGCTGCCTACTCCTCTGCTATTGTATCATCTTTCTGCTGCTGGGATCAGGTAGAGTGCTCCTAGTCCAGGGCAAAGGAATAGTTATTTGTCATCACAACTTGGTAAGGTGAGCATTTTCCTTTGAATAGATATGCTAATTAAAGGCAACACATGTGCCAATTACGTTGTTCCCATCAGTAATCAAGAACACCAGTGAACTTTTCTAGAGTCAGTAATAAAACTGAAATGTTTGGGGGAATTTTATGGTATAATGATAAATGAAATATCCCTCGTTATATCTGTGGATTTAAGGAATGATCTCTTTATCCTGTTTCTTTTTCTTGTTGCTGTCATAAACCTTTGGCTTATTTATATTGGGTGACTGATTACTTTTCTGAAAATAGATGAAGGACAAAAAAGTAGGAGATAAATGAACTGTGAGTATGTGTTTTGACAGTGTTTTTGATATTCTTTTCTTTTTTTCTCTCTCTTTTTTTTTTTAAATCCCAAAGTAGATTAATCTCCTTTCCACTGAGCACTTCTAATGAGGTGTCAAGAGTCTGGTACCATCTTTATGAGGTTCATCCATGGAATTGCCTATGCCTCATGATGGAGTTGCTTCTCCTCATCTGTGAGCTCATCTCTCCCTGTGTCTAGGACACCAGTTCAGAGAAGTGGGGACATGGCAACTTGTCCCTTACTAGATCTTGGATTAATGGCAGCAGCTTAGAATGAAGAGTCACGGTGCTGGTTTTAGAAGGGCTATGCAAGTGCCTAAAAAGCACCTCTCCTTGAATGAGAGTGAGTGTTAAATGCCAGAGTAGAACCTCTTTGGTACCAGTGGGTCCTTCTGCTTTTTGGAGGCTGGCTGTAGGACACCTATCTCCAGCAGCTTTTGGGAAGGCTGTGCCTTTCAGTCTTCTTTCTTTGGTTGAGAACTAGGTGAGGGATTGATATGACCATAAGAACCTGATGATAGCCATGTGTCTTATCTGCCATGCGTCTCAGCAATGCTGAGACTGCTGAGACCCACTCGTTCCCATCTGCACCTAACACCTGTGAAAAACATCTTGGTACAGAGGCTATGTCAAAGATAAGCAAGTTGTAACTCCGTTGCACTTTTAGCAAGTCTAGGACCTTGACAGTAGGAAATAGATGTAAAAACCTAGCTATTTTACCTGGGGTTGAACAGATTTTTGAAAGACTCTTCAGATTATTATTGATTTTGGAAGTCCCTGGATCAATGAGCTGTATAATGAGTAGGCAGTCAGTCTCTTTCAGCTATTGCTCACAGATAGATCTGCTGAGTTAAATATTCCAGAATATTTTTGCTTTTATTTTTATTTTTTTTAGGGAACAAGGAATGCTAGTAGGAATTATTTCAGTCACATGAGATCTAGGAGTCACTAAGTTCTGAAGTTGCTCTTTGGAATTGTTAGTCTTTGGCACTCAGTCCTTGCTGCCATACCCTTTCCAGCACTGAGGAAGGTTCCTTTCCCACATTGATCCTCTATTTTTCTTTGAAGAATAATTCCGCTTGATCCCTCTGCCTTTACAAACAATATGTAACAGAATATTAGTGCTGCTTCCTGCTGCTTAGCCAAGATATAACTGTCCTGTTGTTTCCAGATGCAGGGAAAGTAATGTCTATACTGAAATAGTATCCAAGAAATTTCTCTCCTTTGTAAGGTGCTGGTTGTGGAAACTCAAGCTTTCTGCCCTTGTTTTATCCTCTGGGAGGGCCAGTTCTGCTTCACAGAGCCGGAGGCATTCAGCCAATTCCCCAGTGCAGTTTTTATCCCCTCGCCTTTCTCCTGGGTTACTCCCCTCCTACCTCTAGGGTGAGAAACAGCAAAGGAAAGATGGAGTGACAGCTTCCTAGACATCTGTCTGACTGTTTTATCTTTTTACATCACATTCTGGTTAACAGGACTTTTTTTATTATTAGAAAATACCTTGCATACTAATCTCTGTACGTTAGCTGATCATGACATAAATGCTTGTCCATTAATCCAATGCCTTCCTGTGTGTCTTTCATCTCCTTGCTCTCTAGCATTCTCTTCTTTCACTTCTCCCTCCTCTCTCTTTTACCCTACTTAATACAATCCATCTCGGGATCATAGCTCCAGGCTGTAGAAACAGGGCAGATACTGTAAGCAGACTGCTAGACTTAGTTAATAAACATGCCATCCAATGCTGAAGGCAGTGTTCTCTGCAACAGCCAACCTTCATGTGATTCTGACAGACACATTCCCTTCCACTGTTTATTTGTCTGCTAGGAGGAGTAGCCTGCTGATTTTTCTACTCTAAGAACCTGTTACTTAATGGCTTATTTCCGGATAATTCAAACACAATTTTTAGCTGTTATCTCTGACAGATTGGCTGGCTGGAGAGAAAAACACAGTGTAAGGTAGGGATGAATGTCCTCTGCTCTATTCTGAGTCTGCTTGTCTCTGAGATTGCTAATGTGAGATACTCATTCTTGGCTGCCTTTATAGTTCCTGCAGAAATATAATGCAAGAGCACTGTTGTGGTATTATCTCTAGATCTGTGTCCATGACAGGGACAGCAGCCCACTGGCCCAAAAAGGGGGGAAAGGGGATGAAAGGGAAAAAAAGCATTGGAAGCAAAGTGAGGAGGAAAACAAACTTAATTTACTAATTATAATAGCAAAAATACAAGTTAATTGGAGTTGAAGCTAATAAATCAAATAAGTAAGAGTTTTCTGAAAGCCGAAGTTCTTAATCTGATCTGCCAGGGTACAGAGAGAAAGTGTGGTGACTTTCAGTCACTTTTATTTTTTCTCTCTCTGGAAGATGGAAATGAAAAAGTGAAGTCTGCTGGGAACTGCGGTTCTTTTGTCTCTTCTGAGACTGAGCTGGAGCATTCACTCTTTAACAGCCAGTGCACTGCATTATATGATATGGGATACCGATATTAAACCACAAAACCATGACAAGCATATACCTGCTTGAACTGAAGGGCCAACCAGTGTTAGGATTTCTCAGTAGGATGTAGAAACAAGGCAAGCAGAATTGGTATTTCTTCACTGATATCTGGGAAATATCAAATCAGGTCTAGTGAGTGGCTGAAGCTCAATAACACCTCTGAGAAGTCCATTCCATTCTGATCATTTTTAGAGCTCAGGGACAGTTAAAATCAAGATTTGTGTGCGAGTTCACTGTTATTTGCTCATGGATTTTTCTCATATTCATTGATCTTGTGCTTTTTTTTTTTTTTAAAACTTTGTGTACATATTTGAGTTCTGCATCAGGGCAGTGCCAGTAAGTGCCACTGCTCACCTTCAAAGTAGTTACCTTTTTGATTTTCCCCCCCCCAGACTGCTATTTTTTATGGAAAGTAACAATGCTTTCAATTTTTTTTACCTCCATTTCAGTTTCTGCTTGGTCTGTTGCACCTCTCAGTTGTTTTTCTTCCAGATAGAAGAGGGTTATTGCAACTTAACACCATTCTCTGAACTGTTTCTCATTCCACCTCATGATTCTGATTTGAAGTGGAGAGGAAGATGGGAAAAGGACAGTCATTATTCGCTAGCTTCTCTTTACTACTTTCTCTAGGAGAACAAGTTGCTCACATGCAGAATCCCTTTCATCAAACAGTGTGCAAGGATTGACCTCAAAATGAGTTTGTTGCCAACACAGCATGTCCTCACAAGGAAGCTGTCCTTTATTTAGGCACTGTGTTGGGGGAAAAAAGGGGTCAAGACGGCTTGGATTTGCCAGTACATTTTCTGTAGTCCCACTGGTATGGTCTGTGCCTCTGGACATGGAAAGCAACTCTCTGGAGGGTGACATTTTTAGTGGAAACAATGGAAACTGATTTCATCATCTTTTGACCAGCCAGGTGATTCTCATCTCTTTGCTGAGAGATTGCTTGTGATCATTTGGGAAGGCATTTATTGAGGCTTGGAGAACAAAATTCAGAAAGGCTAATAAGCAGTCTACGGGGAACATTGGTAGATTGGTAGAGTAATTCCAGGCATGAAGTCATTATGTACAATTCATAACAAAATTTTCAAATATTACCAAATTCTCTTCCTGTAGCACATTCAATTTTTGCAGTAGATCAAATTAATAAATTCAGGTGAGAAAACCAAACAAATCGTGAAAGGTGATCTCATTATAGCACTTACTCAGCAGATGCAAAGTGCCAAGTACCATTTCCATTGTCTGAAGCGGCAGTTTTATTGAATGCTAATGTTGTTTATAAAGGTCGCTGATGCTTCTTGTTCAGGAGATGTTCTTGGGAAAGACTCTTCTTACTTCCCTGAACTCTGCTGCAGTACTGTCTGAGTCTAAGGAGCGTAGAATTGCTCAGGTTGGAAAAGACCTTAAAGATCATGGAATCCAACCACAAGCCAACCATCCTACACTAAGTCTAATAATGCTCTGCTAAATCATGGCCCTGAGCACCACATCCAAACAGTTTTTACGCACATCCAGGGATGATGACTGGGATCAGGAAAGCCAAGGTGCAGGCGGAACTGAACTTGGCGAGGGACGTGAAAAACAATAGGAAGACTTTCTACAGGTACGTTGGCCAGAAGTGACAGGTCAAAGCAAGTGTACCTCCTTTGGTAAATGTAAAAGGAGAACTGGCTTCAATGGATGAAGAGAAGGCTGAGTAACTGAATGAGTTCTTTGCCTCGGTCTTCGCTGGCGGCCAGGATTCCAGTACTTCTCACATCCCTGAGCCCTGCATCCCTAAACCTCTGGGTGGGGACCAGGGTGGTAAATCCCCCCCCACTGTGAGGGCAGAGCAAGTCTGAGACTGCCTCATGAGACTGAATGTGTACAAGTCTGTGGGGCCGGATGGCGTGCATCCCAGGGTTCTGAAGGAGGTGGTTGCTGAGTTGCTCTCCATCATATTTGAAAAGTCGTGGCTGTCAGGTGAGGTCCCGGATGACTGGAGGAAGGGTCACATCACTCCCATTTACAAGAAAGGGAGCAAGGAGGACCCTGGGAACTACAGGCCAGTGAGTCTCACCTCTGTGCCTGGGAAGATCATGGAACAGATCCTCCTGGATGACATGTTTGATCACTTGAGGAATGGGCATGTGATCTGAGACAGCCAGTATGGCTTCACCAGGGGAAGGTCATGCTTGACCAATCTGGTGGCCTTCTATGATGGAGTGACGACATCTGTGGACAAGGGTAAGGCGACCGATGTCATTTACCTGGACTTGAGCAAGGCCTTTGACATGGTCCCCCACCACATCCTTATCTCCAAATTGGAGGGATGTGGATTTGATGGGTGGACCACTCAATGGACAAGAAATGGCTTGGAAGGCCACAGACAGAGGGTGGTCATCAATGGCTCTATGTCCAGGTGGAGGCCGGTAATGAGTGGCGTCCCCCAGGGGTCTGTCTTGGGACCGGTGCTCTTTAACATCTTTAACATCTTTATCAATGACATCGATGACGGAATCGAGTGCACCCTCAGCAAGTTTGCTGACAACACCAAGCTGAGTGGTGCAGTTGACACGGCTGAAGGAAGGGATACCATCCAGAGGGACCTCAAGAGGCTAGAAAAATGGGCCTGGGTGAACCTGATGAGGTTCAACACGGCAAAGTGCAGAGTTTTGCACTTGGGCCAGAGGAATCCCAGACATCCCTACAGACTGGAAGGAGAGGTCCTTGAGAGCAGCCCTGTGGAGAAGGACCTGGGGGTCTTGATAGATGAAAAACTGAACATGAGCCAGCAGTGTGCCCTTGTGGCTCGGAAGGCAAATGGTATCCTGGGTTCCATCAAAAGAGGGGTGGCCAGCAGGGACGGGGAGGTGATTGTCCCTCTCTACTCTGCTCTTGTGAGGCCCCATCTGGAGTACTGGACTACTCCAGTGTCCAGGTCTGGAGCCCATGGTACAAGAAAGGGAACTGTTGGAGAGGGTCCAGAGGAGGGCCACAAAGATGATCAGGGGGCTGCAGCACCTCCACTACAAAGATGGGCTGAGGGAGCTGGGCTTGTTCAGCCTGGAGAAAAGGCTGCAGGGTGACCTCATTGCAGCCTTCAGTACCTAAAGGAAGCCTAAAAACAGGAGGAGAATGAACTCTGAAAGGGTAGATAACAGCACAGTGAGGGGAAATGGTTTGAAATTGAGGGAGGGGAGATTTAGGTTGGATGTTAGGGGGAAATTCTTTACAGAGACAGTGATGAGGTGCTGGAACAGCTGCCCAGAGAGGCTGTGGATGCCCTGTCCCTGGAGGTGTTCAAGGCCGGATTGGATGGGGCCCTGGACAGCCTGGTCTAGTATGAAATATGGAGGTTGGTGGCCCTGTATGTGGCAGGGGGTTGGAGATTTGTGATCCTTGAGGTCCCTTCCAACCCTGGCCATTCTGTGATGACTCAACCATCTCCCTGGGCAGCCCGTTCCAGTGCTTAACAGCCCTTTCTGTAAAGAAGCATTTCCTGATTTCCAACCTAAACCTCCCCTGGCCCAACTTGACGCCATTTCCCCTCATCCTGCCACTAGTCTTACTATTGAAGACTGAGGCAAAGTAGGCATTAAGTACCTCAGCCTTATCCTGATTCTTGGTCACTGTATTCCCCTGTATCCAACAAGGGATGGAGATTCTCCCTAACCTTTGTCTCCTTCCTTCTCAGCTCATCTTCCATGACTTGGGGGTGGTCTGTTCCTGCACCTTTAAAATAACTTCCTTAAAGCATTCCCAGCCTTCCTGGGCTCACATACCTTTCAGAATTGCCTCACAGAGCCCCTTTTCAACCATGGTACAAAAGAGAACAAAGTCTGCCCTCTGGAAGTGCCAGTGGCAGTTCAGCTGACTCCACTTTGTGCTTCAACAAGGATCAAAAAGCTGTCATTTCACGATCACTCTACCCCAGACGGCCTATAACCTTTACATCCCCCACAAGACCTTCTCTGTTAACAAACTATAGGTCCAGGATTCATCACCAAGTGTAAATGTCTGTGTGGACAGAGCGGGATGATGCTGAAATGCATCAAGTGGTGTCATGAGAAATGTGTGTTTATTTTTCATTTTGTTTGTATGGTTTTTTTTCTTTCAGAATGTTTTAATGGAGGTAAGATCTTGTCAATGCATGCTTAGAAGTGGTTGGATATCATGGAATAGCTGGCTCCTTAGAGTTGGATCACTTATCGCAGGATTCTCAGGGCCATGTCTAATTGGATTTTGAATATATGCAAGCATGGGGACTCCATGGCCTCTCTGGAAAACCTGTTCCAATTTTTGACCACCCTTAAACTTATATATTTAAACAGAATTTTTGGTATTTCAGTTTGTGTCCATTGCCTCTTGTCCGTTTGCTGGATACCACTGAGAAAATTGGCTCCACTTTCTTTATTTTTCTCACTTTTCCTTTGCTATGAGGATACGTTACTGGGTTGTGCTTAACTTGGTGTTCACCAGCATCTCTGTGTCTGTTTCTGCATAGCTGCTTTGCAGTCTCTTGACCCTCAACCTCAGCTGATAGATAGAGAGATTCCCATGAGCCAGATGTGGCATCTCCCCTTAATTGAAATTCATGACATTCCTGATTACTCATTTCTTGAGGCTGTTGAGATCCCTCTGAATTGTGGACCTCACCAAATAATCTGCTCTATCAAGGGCTCATTCCAGTTCTGTGTCATGTGCAAAATATATGGATTACATACATAAGTTCAGAAGTGTTCTTAGTGCAACAGAAAAGCTTAATATTAAATTGAGCTCTAGAATGCCTGAGTAAATTCCATGTCCTGTCCCAAATGAGGATAATGTAGGAGGGCATATCGATCAGTCTGCATTTTCAGAAGATTAATATATGTATATATACATAGAGACAAGTTGAAAATTATGTTCTTTAGATTATCACCTTTTCTGAGGAGAGGCAGGTGGGATGTGCTCTCAAGATTTTAGGGATTGAGGAATGCCCCCAGGTTGTTTAATCCCTGCCTTTAGCTGTAAATAGTGACACTGCCCATATATGTGCACACTTCTCACCAACTTTAGCAGCAGCTGATGCTGAAACTGTTTTGGCCTGTGCTGGGTTTGGAATGTAATACAATGAGCAAGAGGAAAAGGTGTGTTGTGGATGTTGTTACTGTTACAGCTGTGAGGCAACAAGCCCTTCAAAGTGCTACTTTGCAAAACAAATCCCCTCTCTAGCCTGTTAGTCAAAGCAGCTGCTCTGTGTCAGAGCAGCACAAATAGCTTTTAGCTAAAAAGCTTTTCTATCTGCTGTTGCTTTGGGGCCGTTCTGCTCTGCCTGATTGCTGTCCCTATACAAGGGGTTAGTGCAGTATGCAGCTTAATAAATTCCACCGTCGAATTTCTATTGTCTCTTTGTTCTTAGTTGCTAGGGAAGCCAAATATTATTTCTGTCTTTGAAAGAAACTGCAAATATGGGGAATGGCCTTAGTGAGAGGTGGGGAAGAAAAGAGACCCTGTGGAAAAATGTCCTTTGTGTTTTCACTTATTGCTTTTTTAGGGAAGATTGTGATGGTGTTGTGGAACAGGGCTGTTCTGTCTTTTCCCTTAGTCAGATGTCTTTATTAATGTTATTAAGTTATATTCCAGGCTAAGAGGTTCCCTCCCATGTATCTTTTCATCCCCTTTGGTATGTCCCAAAGCGCTGAGTGCTTCTGATTAAAAACCAGTACGCATTTCTATGTCTCTATCAACAGTCTTTCCCTGTTACTTCACTTTCACGAGTCCTTATCTTTCTCTTGCCTACCTGCTGGGATGCTGAAATGGGTCATCTCCATCTGACTTTCAGAAACTGAGGTGCAAGAATGATCCCAAATGAAGTATGCTGGGAGCACTTCTCTGGCCCTGAGTCTGATGGCCAGAGCTGACCTTTCTTTAGTGGCACAATGGAGGTGTTATTATACTCTATGCCTCTAGTATATATAGTAGAGATATGCAGTTAGGTATGCTAGTAAGATAAAGGGCAGGATAGAGCAAGGGGATGTGCTAACCACTGCCACACAATTGTCCTGCTTAAGTTTTTGCACAGTCACTGTTTAGACCTGTGCTAACTAGCATTTCCCAGTCATTGTCAGGGCATGGCTCAAGGGAACTTCTAAGCTATTTGAATAGACAAGTTCACCTTGTTTTGGGAGAATGAGAGGAATGCAGTGGTCATTCTAACTTATTAGTCAATTTAGTGGTACATGGTCTCTCTCCCTCAGGGCTATGCATTGTCAAATTGTCCCTGGGCTCATTTTATGTAGATAAATTCAGTCATTTGTTTTGTCTTCAGTAGCATTCACTTCAAGCTGTAGGTATAATGATGACAAAAGTTATGCTGGGAGTGAACTTCAGGGATAGTAAAAGCTGGGAATGCCAGTGGCTCTTTGAAGCCTGTGTTCTAGTGCAAGCAACTGCTGCACTGCTGGAACAGAATCACTCTGTAGGACTCCAGAGGGATCAGTGCAGTGAGAGCTTGGTACTCTGCTCACCTCCCATACTCAAGGTGAGCTTATCCATGAGGTAACTCTTGTTAGAAGTAGATCATGAAGCCATTGTTCAGTACTGTGATAAGTAATGAACATTGCAACTCATCTTTAGTTTGGTATTACAAAAATGTATTTGAGCTAATTAGGCAGTGTTCCCTTTACAGTCAGGGACAAACCAGTTTCAGACATGTTTTGTCTGACCTGTGCTCCTGTTCTTGGTTAGGTATCTACTTTGGAATGAAGTGTTTTGTACCTGATAGCACTTTCCTTCCTATACTGACCGTATGGAGACCATTCAGATGGTAGCTAAATTGCATGCCACCAGTGTCCAAGAGCAGTCTCCTAGGCCAAAGTTTCTTCTGCATTCCAGCTTTGCCTAGCTAGGAAATAATGCTACCTTCCCACCGATGCAGAAAAAAAAAAAACTGTAGGCAATAATTTTAAAAGCCACACCTGGAACACAATGAGTTCTGTTAGCAAATGACATGATTCTATAGGATTCTATAGGAAAAATAGAGCTACCGTTAAATTGGTGAGCTAGTTTGACACAGGCATGGTTTTTCACTTGAGTACCAGGAAATTGTGGCTTATTTAATAGACAGGAGGAAGCCTGAACTGCTTGAACTGCAGCCCAAAGTAGGAAGACCATCCTGCCTTTACTCCCAAGTGCAAACCAGCCATCCTTTCCTGAAATGCCTTTTCCAGAATCAGCATGAGGGAAGTTGAGTTAGGCAGCCTGACAGCTTAACCTAGTAATGCTCAGGATCCGTATCTCTTGTTGGTATTGTTTATATCAAACTGTAAAAAAATAATTTTTTGTGAAATCATCCCTCTTGCTACCATGACAACATTTATCGTTGCTTTAAGCTGTCTGGTTACTGATGAACAGTAAATTCTCTTCTGGTTAAAATCAATGGCAAAAGCAGAAGATGCTGATCTGGCATTTTTGTCTGGCTGTTTAATACACATTGCTCTGCACATACTGTTAAGTCAATAACTGAGTCTGTAGACAAACCATCAGAGATAGGACACATTCAAAATGATGAGATATTCATGCAAACTTACTTATCAATCATTTTCTGTTTCGATAGCCACTCTGAACTCCCTTTTCTCCTGAGTACTTTTTATCTCTGCCCTTTCTGCAGGCAGTTATGGTATTGAATCTAGCAGCTTGACCGTGGGGTTGCTTACAGGTGGGTATTCTTACCCAAAACCTTCTCTCCCCCCCCCCCCATAATATTTTAAGACTCCCTCCTTCTGCTTCTCATGTTTTTCTACCTTTGCTCAAGGGATTCATCCCCCATGATGTTTTCAGCCAGTCCTTACTCTTGGGACCACACTTATAACTGACAAATTAGGATAAGATTTTTTTACCTGCCTACTTTATCTTCTATCTTCTTTTGTTTTCCCTTTCTCAATTCCCTCTTTTTCCCCTATTGTGCATCTCCCTTTCACCATTTAGCCTTTTCTATCTTGTCTCAGTCTCTCCTTATTTCCTTTTCTCTCTCGGGGTTCATAAAGTTGCCAAGGCTGAGCCAAAGCAAAGAGAAATATGCATTTCACAGGCAAGGGTCACGCAGAGGGCAGCACTGCAGCTCTTATTGCCGGTCCTGGGGAAAATGATGCAAGGTTGTTTCAGAGCTGTTGCTCTCATTAAGTTTGTCAAATCCACCTTGAATAAGAGTAAATAAATAAAATATGGAATGTAAAACAGGGGGGAAACGGAAATGTTAGCATTCCAGTGCTGAAAACAGGCGTTTGCTTCATTTATATATTTTTCTCAGAAAGTGAGTTCATGAAGAATTAAACTCAGGGTCTCTGGTCTTAAGGGAAACCATATCCGTGGATTTTCTGCTGTGTCTTGGCAGAGCTTTCACCATTTGTCTGTACCTTCTTGCCATAGAAATCAATGTCCTTATCCACAGAAATTCCCTGCTTCTTCAGTGGAAAAATTGCAAGGTGGCAAATAGCAATTCAGGCTGATCTGATATAGTTGAGCATGAAGATTTTCTTACCTCTGCCCCTTATTATAGAGGTTCAATGAGGGAGGTCTGGAATTTCACGGTCTGCAGTTCAAAAAATTTCTAATAAAAATGTCCATCAGAGTGTCAAAGTGCTCATTAAAATCAGTGAGAGAGACTAAAAGCTGGTGGGAACTATTTTTCCTCTTGGAGAACCCTTCACTGCCGAGTTGATATTTGTACATGTAGGTCAGGCTGTTTTATTTCATGCAAGGTAAGAGGATTTCAGATGTGCTCTCCAGGGTCACAGGAATTGTTCCATATTTTGGCCACTTGAAACCTACATTTTTCAGGAATGTGCTCTGCTCTTGGGCTGCCTTCTGGTTCTGTATGCAAGGAACACGTGGCTGTTTCTGATGGTTTTAGCAACTCCCACACGGTTGTGCACTTTTGCCTTCACTCCTACCATTTGCCCTAATCCGAAGAAAGCTACCATCTCCCTGTACTCGTGGTCTTGACAGAATTAAGTTCTCCCAAGTGGACAGAAGGCTGTTCATTCAGTGTTGGTGTTTCCTGGCTCTTGTCAGATTGTCATGGCTTTGTTATTAATGTACTTGTAGAATTGGTCAATGCACAAAGTTTTGTCTTTCACTAGTGTCAAATAGCTATTTTCACTGTCTCGGTGCGACTTGCTGGGTAAAAGCTTTCCTTTAACTTGAGTGAAAGCAAGGTGTTTCCTGGTCACTTCTAGTAAAAGGCCTGGCTGCTTTTAAGTACTTCTATACGCTCTGCAAAGACACGTGGTTTTTTTTCTTATGAAGGCTGATTTGTATTTCTTCTGGTGCATGTTTTTATTACAGAAAAATAAAAAAAAGCCTCTGCCTGCTTTGCAGTGGTGAAAGTCTCCTGTGGTCAAATTGGACAATTGTCAACGTTCCTGTATTGATGCTCTGCCACTTATTGCCACACTGCTTGGGGACATAAAGGAACTGCTGCAAACTTTGTTGGAGACCTAGTATGCAGCAGCTAGTTTCATGACAAATGCTTAATATTTCCTATTGCCAAACAATTCCTATCAATTTGGGAATGGATTTTCTTTGGCATGTGCTGAACCCCATCCTTCCAAAATATTGGAGGAAAAGCCAAAAGGTGCATTCATCAGTCGTATGGGATCCATCAGAAGACTGCTGTCATGTACTGTGCTCACCAGCCTTGGCTTCTCTGGAGGGGACACGGCTAAGGAAAGCCTAAGGAACCTGATGGAGATAAATAGGTGCACTGCAGAGTCTTACAGGGTGCTTCTCTCTGGGAATGTAGAAGTGACAGTGGTGGTTTGCAGGTTGACCACACACACCATCAAAGTGCAAATTGTGGACAAGTAAATGTAGAGATGGTTTAAACGTGGATCGCTGTAAATAGTTCCTGGTCTGTTGAATAAGTGACAAGACATTCAGTGAACTCAGAATATATCCTGAGGGAGGTGAAGGGATTCAGTGCCTAACTCCATTCCCTGTTATATAAGCACTGCTTTGGGTAATCGCTTTATCAACACATGAATAAGCTGATCCCTGGCCCTTGAAAAACTGCACAAATTTCATTTGAACAATTTTAGTGACTGGACCAGAAGGCACAAAAGGGCTGTCTGTCTATTGCCATATGACCTAATGGGGCTTGTAGGGAAGGTTGAGAATTAGCTTGCCTGGAGAAGAGGCTGAGTGTGGGAATAGATCCTGTTTAGACTCTTAAACTTAGCTGCAGTCAGTGCTGCCAAAAGACATCAAGCTTTGGGTTTGTTTACTTAGTTGGTGTCTTTCCATTTGCATGTTAGATTTGTAACATTGATTTCTGTGAATTTGTTTTCTGTATAAATTTTCATAGAAAGGAGTGGGCTGGAGAGAATTTTATTGTGGAATTGCAATCAAAATAAATACAAGTGGAACTTGTTTAGATGAGGAGGTTTAGCAGTGAAGATGCATTGGTGGTTATTTGCAAGGTGTATGCCCCTGTAAATGTGTTTACTGTGGAAAGTTTTTTGTGTGTTGTCTATTGATTTTTCACTACAGCTATGCTGTTAGAAGTCCCTTGTACACACGCCATCTAAAGGAAAGTGTCTTGTCCATTAATTAAACGAGTTGCAATTTGATTTAGAAGAGCTTCATGGGCTCTGTGATGTGAACTCTTTATCTCTAGTTAGAATGTATTGTGTGTGAGGGTGGTGATGCACTGGCACAGGTTGCCCAGTGAGGCTGTGGATGCCCCCTGCCTGGAAGCACTCCAGGCCAGCCTGGATGGGGCTGTGAGCAACCTGGGCTATGGGAGGTGTCCTTGCCTATGGCAGGGGGCCGGAACTGTGTGATCTTAAAGGTCTGTTCCAACCCAAACCATTCTATAGCTCTGTGATTTTATGAGTCTGTGAAAATCAATGTCACTATCCCTCCAAGATGAGCCATGACAAAACAGAATAGATTTTACTATGGCAATACAACTGTGATGTCTTCCTTAAATAACTGCTTGCCTTTCTGGATCCAACAATGCTGATTTAAATCCTAGAATCTGAGGCTGATGAATGGATTTGGCTTTTAAAAGCCTTCTCTTACACTTGCAAGTGTAAGAGAATTTGGGCTCTTGTAAGTCTATGGCTGATACCTCGGAAAGCAATGCAGACAAACATACTTGGTGGAGGACAATAGCATCATTTCATAATACTTTTTTTATCTCGATATCTTGACTGTCATATTCTGTGATCTGTGAATAGCTAATCTGCTATCTAATTTTACTGTACACCAATAATTTCTTGCAGCCACCCAGAAAACGTTTTTTCATGTTTGCCAGGAGACAGTCAGAGGCCTGTAAGCTATTCCTTTTGTATTTATTATTTATGAATTGCTTCTTGCTTTGGTATATAAGTGCCATTGAAGTCCTCAATCACTGCCACTGGCTCTGTGTTCATATACTTCATTTAGTGAAGAGCCTCCCTGTAGTTCTCTTGCTTGTGCTGCATGTAGTGGTACAAAAGGTCACTGGAAACTTGTCACATAAAACCCAGCAGGAATGCTGAAAACAATTCAGGTTTTGGTTTACTGAAACATGAGTCAGTGGGTAGAGAAATGTCAGCATTTTCATAAGAACTGCCAATGAATGTAGTGCAGATGTGGCACATTTAAAGAGAAAACATTGATTCTCTGCAGCCCAGTCCTTTTGCTTTTTGGAGAACACCATGTCTTTCCTAATTCATCATGTCAGTGCCTAATTCAGTGTTTCCTAACTGTGGTCAATGCCAGATGTTTCAGGCACTGTGCTTTGTTTATTATTGGCCAGTCACCATCAAAGCCTTCGAGCACTTCAATACCTTCAGCTTGAACAAACTCACAGTATTACAAGACTGATGATAGAAAAGGAGAGGAAGGAACTATTTCAACAAGTGATCAGCACTAATTGCAAGGATGGAAACCTTACCTGATTGTGGTGTGGTGCTGTGAAAGGCATGCTGCAGAATAGCTGCTCTGACAGAATAATTGAGTATTTGGAGGAGCCAGTGCTGTCTTCTCTGTACTTTGGTTATAGTTCTTTCCCTCCCTAGTAGGTCAGATTTAGGGAGAAGTCCTAATGCACTGGAATATCAGCACGGAAAATGAGGGTTACTATTTCATATTATATTCTGTTTTTGTTTGCTATTTGCTTTTCCTGTCCATCTTGCATGGTTGCCTCGCTTTTGACGTAGAGCCGATCTGATTATGTGTTATAGCATCACCCAGAACATGCATTCTACTGGCTGGGAAAGGATATGCACTTCAATAGTTCATTTTATTCCTGAAGCACTTTCCTGATCAAGTCATATAAAGGCAATAAAGTAAATAATTGTGTTCCCTGATCTCATGCTGTCCTGTCACTTACTGTAGTTATTGGGACTGCATCTCAGCCTTCTTATAAGCCAACACTTCCCTGGGGATTTGAAAATTAACATGTTGATTTGAGTAAATAACTATTTGGCACACACCTTAGTGCACTGCAGCAGCAGAATTGCAAGATGAAACTGCAGGTTAAAATGTAGAAATATCAGTGAAATCCAGCCTTTGTAACTGAAGCTTACTTGTCTAAGCTAAAATGGTGTGCATTGATTATCTCTAAGAGCAATGATTACTGATGTTCCAGGTGCCTTAAAGTTCCCTCAAGCTAGTCTTCTTTCACACATCTCCTGTGCAAGATTTCAGTGTTAGTGTGGATAAAGAACTATTCCTAGTCAAAGATCTAGATGAGGATGTGCTATTTTAGAATGTAAGAGGACATTGTTGGTTATAGACTTGGGGCCAGAGCAAAGGCCCTGGGCATAATTTATTTAGTGAGTAAAGATAGCCTTCAGATGCATACACGTGTCAACTTGATGTTGAAATGATTTTCAGGAAGCCACATGAATTCTCTCAAACTACAATTTGTGCTTCCTTGTGTAAATTATCACAGTGGTCTTGGAGAACATGCCGATGAACATGAGTAAGCAGTGCACCTTGCAGCAGTGAGTGCAACTAAAGAATAAGGAGAATGGGATCCAGTTGCTGTTTACTTACAGATGAGGTGAAACCAGAAACTTCTCTCTGAAATGAACTGTGGTAGAACCAGAGGCAACAAAGAATCGGTTATGACTGTTTTTATACTTAATTGTTGTTAAGCATTGGCACAGGTTGCCCAGAGAAGTTCTGAAGGCCCTGTAGAAATATTCAGAACTTCACTGGACTAGATTCTGAGCAAACGGATGTAAAGTGCCCCTGTTTTAAGCAAAAGATAGTACTGGATATTTTACAGAGGTACCAGTCCAATTTATTTCATGGTTATGGCCAACTGAGAACATAATCACCTTTCTGCTATTTTTTAAAAATGCAAGTGTAAGATATATATCAGGTTTCCTTTTAGATGTTTGTCTGGGTGTTGTTTTTCCTCTCAATTCTACTTCTAGAGAAAGAAGTACAGGAAGACAGAGACAGGATATTGTGGGATTGCTACTGATAGGCTTCTGTTGGTGGCCAGGGTTGGGAAGGTGATTTCTGAAGTCACTGCAGAGAGTTAGAAGTCTGCAGGGCTGAACAGAGGCATGGCTGCTGCTGCACTTGGGCAGGCTGTAGAGTTCCCTGAGTGAATGTCTCTGTATCAGCACCACCAGGATTCCTCCTCAGGCTTGAGCGTGCCAAGATTAGGGGCTGTTGCCATGTATAGTGGAAATGCTAAAAGTCACAGCTTGAAACAGTGATGGAGCACCTGGTTGGAAAGCAGGGCCAGCTCAGGGGAACTCAGCTGCATGCAGTGTACTGAATGACCAGAAGGGCTGGAAACAGGATCCATCCCTTCCCAGCCCTCATTTAAGGGTTGTTAGTGGAGTCACATATTTCTCTGGAGATCCCTGCATGCCCGAGGCCTTCTGAAGATAAGCAGCTTCTTTCTTTTGCTTGTGTGCCCACTGCTGATGCATTTGAGCAAGTCTTCACTTGCTGCAGTCTAGGACCTTGCTATTCAGCTGACACTGTTGTGCTTTCCATTATGTTACACCATGGAAACCTGACTGCAATCAATCCTGTTTAGCTCAGCATGGCTTTAATGAGGGTTTGTCACGCTTTGTTCTTTCTAACAACTTTATTATTATGAATAACACCATTTTGTAACAGAAGAGATTTGGTTTCTGCATATGGTTTTTCTTCTAACTTTATTGAAACTTGGTAAAAATGAGAAGGAAAACTTTTGTGTTTAAGTCCTTGAATAGAAGGAACAACTCAAAGTAAAATAGTATATTGTGAAGGGAGATCCAAGGTATGACTGTTGTGCCATGATGTTCTCACCCAACAAGCTATAAGTACTTGCACCAGACTTACCCCTCAGCAGCTCTGAGTCTGGGTCTTTCTTACCTGTTACTGTTGGAGGGTTACAGGAAAGCTGGGGTAGGAAGTAACTGTTGTTATCTAGTCCAACCTCCTACTCAAAGCAGAGTCAACTAAGAGATCAGATCAGGTTACTCAGAGCTTTATTCATGGAGATCCTGAAGTAGCAGAGACTGTGGGGCCTCTCTGGGTACCCTGCTCCACTGACTGTCTGCCCTCACTGTAAAAAGCTACTCCATATACATGGTCTGAAATACCTGTTGCAATTCGTGCCTGATGTTCTTTCAGCATGTGCTCCTGTGGAGGGTTTAACTCTATCTCCTTGATAACCTCCCTGTACACACAGGGAGACTGCTTTTATTTTCCCCAAAAGCTGCCTATTTCCAGCAGGTCAAGTGTTCCAGCTCCTGTCCATCTCAGTGACCCATGGCTGCACTCACTCCAATGTATTGATGACTCTCTTATACTTGTGGACCAAAAGTTGCATGGAGTATCTAGATATAGTGTAAATGGTGAGTCTGGCTCAGCTGCATTTCTTGTAGTCTTGATATTTGTACCAATGCAAGTGGTGTGAATGGACTACGAGGAAGCAATATACAGATGCTTCAGACTCTAAGGACATATAACACTACTGAAGGACGAATCACTCAATCTCTCTCTCTCAGACTCTGTCAATATCTATTTTCTTCTCCTGTATGTGAGGATGAGTAATAAAATCTATGGCCCTCACTGCTTTAGTTGTGTTTGTTAAACTGCACTAGTATACTAATAATTTATTAACTTGCCTGTCACTAATGATGGTTTGTGTCATGTTTTTTTGCAGGTTACATATCACAAGTACTAAAGAATTACACTGACCATGCCTGTGATGGAGAATATGTCTCCCTGAGATGCCCTCACAGAACTACCATCAGCATCCAGTCTTCTTTCTATGGCAGAATTGTACCAAGTCATCAGATGTGTCCTTCTCGCTCTCCCCACTCCTATGCAACTTTAATTAAGGAAGATGTTGCCTGTTCAGTTGGCACTTCCCTTCAGGTATTTCATGTTAAACTGGATCTGCTCATTTTGGAGTGCTTTCCTAGGCCGGTGTATAATCAAAGAATATAAGATAGTGTATAATCAAGGAAAACTGTATAAAGGAATATTGTATAATCAAATAATGTTAAGATGTTATAATAATGAAATAAACAAGAGAGCTAGGCAAAGCAAGACAAAGAGAATAGATAGGATGCTTACCCGTATCATGGGCTCACTCAGGAAACTCGAGTGGAGTAGATCTTCAGAAGAGAGATCCTTCCCTAGTGGTAGTCAGCTCTTAAATGGGTCTAGGAGAGGTGCAGCCAGGCTCCACCCCTTCCTGCAGCACAGGTGAATTGCTTTCACCTGTGCTCCCATGGCTGACTCATTGCTCGCCTCAGGTGATCAATCAGAGGTTCAAGCCATGACTCAGCAGTTCCCATACAGCCAGGCATTTACTTTTCCTATGGTTCTAGTCAATAATAATTCAGGCATATGATTAAAAAGGAGTATACTGGAAGACCAGATTATGTTTGGACTGTATTTCAAGGCTTCTTCATACTTCTTCCCACTAGCTTTTTCAACACATTTAGGAGTTTCTTTGCTGTTTCTGGTTTCTCTGGTGGCTTACTTCAGAAATGATCCTGTCTCAGGAGGCTTTTACTTCAGTAACATGAAACCCAGAGACAATCCTTGAATTCTGTTCCTGACTCATTTGGCTCTTAGGCCACTGTAAGTGATAATACATCACTTAAGCTTATTAGCTCTCAGTTAACCACCTCTGTCCATTTCTGTAGGGAATGCTGACTATATGCATGTGTAACTTCAGCAAATCAGAGGATTATATGGAAGGTGCCATTGTTAGTCAGCTGTCAGTAAGAGCAACAAAAATTAGAAACATGACTTGGCTGATCTGTGATGAGTGATCTGCTCCCCAGCGTAAGAGAAAGCCCATTTCTTTCTATGTACACAATTTGTGACTGAAAATCCTTGGGTAAAGACTTCAACTTTTCTTTAGCATGCTGTGTGTTTATAGCTATGAATCAATAGTAACTTATAGTAAAACTTAGAACTAGGTTAATGAACCCACAGAGCTAGTGAATAATTTCATTTATAATTCGCATAAAGGCCAGTGTTTCTGCCATCTCTTCTCATTCTTTCATCCAGGATTTTTTCTGACTGAAGACTTTAGCAGAGGTCTGCCTTTCCTTTTTTGTTTCTTTTCATGATTAAATTTACTTGAAACATCATTGATACTGGTGCGTATAAGCTAATCTCCTGTGAGTGAGTGGCCCACTTAAAGCAATTAGAAGAATTTGAGAGCAAGGGAGATGAAATCTTTAGGTAAATGAGAGCTGAATCTCATCTTCTTTCTCAGTCCTGGAAAGGGTGATGCCTCTCAGAAAGGTAAGCTAGACTCTCCACAAGCTGAATAGCAAGGTGCCTGCATCTGCATGGTGGAAATGCACATACTTAAGAAAATTGGACATAGAAAAGAAAATTGTGGACAATAAAATTGGATTTATTCTTTTTGTTTTGAAACTTGGTTATGTGGTTGCTATAAACAGGAGAGTTATGTTTGTATTCTGATTGGTGCTAATTTAAAAAGCCAGCTAAACCAAACCTTACCAAATTAAGTATGCAAAATCACCATGTCTAATCAAGCCCATGACTACATACTGTACTGTATATGCTCTTATCTCGAGATTGGCCTGGAGGGAGTGTAAGAGACAGGTACTAATACCATTCCCTCTGAACGCCACCTGTGCATAATTGTTACTCTCATTTGGCAGCTCTCTGTCCTCTAAATGTCCAGTTCAGACATAGAAACAATGTTGAAAAGGGAAAAAAAGATGTTGATTACACTGAGGCAACCAATGCTAGTCCAGTCTTAGGTGATGAGTGGCCAGGATGCTTTGCTTAATCACATTCTTATTTGAAATGAAGTGCATTCCATTTAGGAGAATGTGTCCAAGATGTGAAGGCAGTGACCCCAAACTGCATGTATGGAGATATCAGAAAAACAAAAATTAAGTTGTGTTGAAAGCCAGATGTGATTTGTTTTTTAAACAGCCTCCTGCCTCCTATTCCATTTAACAGGGGAACCTAAAATTAGTACAAGACACGTGAGATGTGTTGTAGGAAGTAAGAGAGATTTGTGCTATATTCACAAAGCTATATTCAAGAAGATGATTTAAAGCTGAGGGTGTAGAAATTGCCCACTCAGCCTTTCATATTAGGAGCTAATATTGTGCTCTGATGCATTATTAGACAGTCTGGTCTGGAACTGTTTCTTTTGTACCTTCTCTGTAGAGTTCTGCTGGAAGTAGCTGGGATGTGCCTAAAGTGAGATACATGACACACCTCTGCTGTCACCTTCTCCCACAGGCACTTTAGCAGTGTATGAGGCAGCCCTGCAAAAGGGAGCAGCAGATTCCTTGCATGCTAACCACAGGACACCCTGAGCACTTCCTCCCCCTTTTTTAACAGGATAGGAAGATTTATGTGATAGAAAGCAGAGGAAAGCTGATCTCATGGTAATTAAAATTTTAGGTAAACTTTCCATTAGCTGCAAGACTTCCAAATCATGAGCTGAGAGTTGGTCAGAAGGCGATGGAGCTGGAGGTGTCTGTGTGTTATGGAAGATGATTTTATTTTCTCCAAGCATCATAGCTTAATAGTGTGGTAAAGTAAAATAGAAAGCAGAAGAAAATGATTCAACTACTATGGCTTTTTGGGATGTGTGGTGGTTACTTGTCATGCCCAGTCTCAGGATGTTGTACAGTGTCACTGAGGTAACAGCCCCAAGTGTCCTCACCAGGAACTGGGGTCCTGCTGTACTGGTATTATAAAGACACAGAGAAAGAGCCCCTTTCCCTTGTCTCCAAACAACCTGTAAGATGATGATGGTCGGAAGGAAAGAGAGGGAAAAATGACAGAAAGGAAGAAAGGAATTTACACCAGACCACACTGTGGTCAGTACAGCAGGGAGAGCTCAGGGCTTGTCACATTGCACATCAAATTTCCAGGATTTACAGACAATTTACTAGGAAAAGTTTCAGAGATGTCAGTGAATTCAAGAGCAGTTTGGGCAACTCTTCATCAAACTGTGCTGTTTGTTTTGCAGGCGCTTGTGAGCAGTGAGTTGAGGGTGCACAGGAGGTTACTGCAGTGCCAAAGCTGCTCTTATAAAAAATTATGGAACCTGTGCAGTTTCATTCATGAACTGTGCACTGCCTGAAATACAGCTCTCTGGCAATCATCTCCCCGGCTAATGATTTGCAAATTGAAGATCTGTTTGATGCAGAGATCACAGATATCTCTAAATTGCTGTATCTTTGATGTCTTTGCTTGGCTGAAATAGCTTATCAGAGCAGTTTGAAGTGCAGTGGAAGGAGAGGCATGACAGGCAGAGGCTCCTGTCTCCCTGAAGAGGCAGGACTGCTCCCTGAGTTGTAAGCCTCCTAATGCTTTGTTTACTGTAAATTTAAACTTTCCAAGTCATGGGACTTCTGTCACTGCTTCCAAGACTCTGCTTGACAATGCAATGGTTTGCTCTCAGTGATTTTTCTCCACTCTGTTTTATGCTTTCCCTTTCTTTAATCCCATGACTTTCAGTTATGTATCCTTTTGTATTTCTTTATCTTAGCTCTCCTTGCCCTTTGAAGTTGGCCCTCCACACAGATTAAGTTTCCCACTGGTAGGAAATGTAGGTAATGGTTAATTAGACAGTAGTTGTAGTATGTTTTTTACTAGCTCTATTTACTGAACATAGTGCAGTTCTTTGCACATTACTGACTCCAGGCTCTTTTAAGGCTCTTGCAGAGGAGCTCTGGAAAATCTTGGTGCTGTTTTTTAGCATGTTAGTACCACTGCTGCCTGCACTACTCACCTTGCTGGAATTTACTTCCATAGCAGAGCTGATGCATGCCCAATTTTCAGCTTTCTATTTTTCAGTCTGGTGTGTTGGTGTATGTCACCAGTAATGTGGGTATAGTTTCCTTCTGCTAACTCCATGGTGAGCATCAGAAAGTCCGTGGGGGAGTAATAAGAGAGAGCTAGTGGAGCACTAAAACATGCCATAGATCAGTGGTCAAATCCAGAGCCTTTGTGCTCTTCTTAATTTAATGAACAGTTTGAATATGGTGCTTTGGGCAAAACTGAATTACTTTCCTGAGCAGCAGACTGGGAAGGTTTCTTGATAATACCGTAGGCAAGTGACCTGCATCTCAGCAGTACGGATTCCAGTTGCTCCTGTACTCTTTCCTTCCCTGTTGCTGATCCTTCAAATATCTTCTTACTGCACAAACATGCAATCTGCACGTAACTGGGAGAAGGCTCTCTGAATAAGATTGCAACTTTAAAGTACTAAGTTTACAATGTATTAAGGTAACACTAACAATCTGAGATATAACACTGAGAAGAGTGTTAAAATTCAAATAAAATGTAACATAAAGCCATTATGAATCCATTGTGCTGTGTGTCTGCCTGAAGGGAACTAATGCTGCCTTGTTTGTTCTCATTGCAAAGCTCATGGAAGAATACCAACCTATGTGTTGGTTTAACAGCAGTGCTTGGGCTGAGTGTGACCTAGAAATGATTGATTATATTTTAATTATTGTTATCTTCTTGTGTAAAATTCTTAGTACCAACCTGTGCCCATCTTCATCTGGCACACAGCTCTGATTCATTCATACAGCTCACACCCTGAATTCTTATCTTCTGTGACATACAATTTGGAAATCATTTAGTGGGGTTACTCTGTGCAATTTGATGCCTGAACTGATGTGCCCTGAAGTCATCCTTATGTTCCTTTGATAACAGAGGCTGTACAGAGAGAAGCTGTGTGTCAGAATCCCAGCTCCCATGGAATTTCATCATTGGCTTCTATAGTTCAGGGTTTCACCCTGAATGTTTTAAATCTATGAGCTACTGCAAGGTACTAAGAGCTAAGATAAATTTAATTACCTTGGGTTTTAAGCTCAGTTGTGGTCTATTTTAAGCATGAGCAGAAGTATTTCTTGAAGAGTGATTTGAAGAGATAAAATAAAAATGAGTGCACCCTTGGGAATAGCTGAGGACAGCCTTATTTCAGAGCTCCCATTCAGTTCCAGATTTAAACAGTTGATAACTAATGACCACAAACAATTACTATGCCAACAAGCTCAGCAAAATGAGCACGAGAAATGTGTTTCATCTGTAGTGTCCTCTTGCAAGACATGGTTTTGAGCTTGAGATTGCCCTTGCTTTAGGACCTGGGTCACTGCAGTGAGATTAATCCAGGACATAAATCACAGGGGTTAGATTAGTGTTTGTTTTACTTGAGTTCACATTTCTTTCTCTGTTATCTCCTCCAAATCTTGCAGCCTCTTAGCTCAGTCACGAACCTGAGAATGGAATGGGTTTAAGCAGCCACAGCTTCCCTCCTGAGCACTGGCTGTTAGCCCTTAGGCTTGATTTACCAATGAAAAACTATTATAAAATGGCACAACACAATTAAAGTGTCCTTCCTCCTCTTTCATGCCAGACAGGAATTTCTCCTCCACCTTCTTTTGTTGGAGTGACTTTTTTTTTTTTTTACATAATGTATCCTACATGACTTCATTTTGTGTTACTCAGGAGTCTACTAGCTGACTTTAGCATAAACAGCTGGTTATGTATACAGGTGGGAGCCACTTTGTGTTTCTAAAATTATTTCTATGCAAATTCATTTTGCTCATGGGCATTTTTTTTTTCCTGATCGTGTATTTCTGTGTATTTCTTTACAACTGACAGTGAGAAAAGAATAGAATGCCTGAATTTTTCAGCCATTTATCAAATGCTTGTGAGCTCAGGATACTCACACACCATCAAGAAAACTCATAGCCTTTCTGGGGTCAGTCTAGCTGATCATCTCCAAATTCAGAAATGTTTGCATTTAGCCCTGCCGAGGCTGGGGGTGCTGGTAGTTGAAAAATTGAACGTGAGCCAGCAGTGTGCTCATGCAGCTTGGGAAGCAAATGGTATCCTGGGCTCCATCAGCAGAGAGGTGGCCAGCAAGGACAGGGAAGTGCTTGCCCTCTGCTCTTGTGAGGCCCCATCTGCAGCACTGCGTCCAGGTCTGGAGGTCCCAATACAAGAAAGACAGAGAGCTGTTGGAGAGGGTCCAGAGGAGGGCAGGAATATGATCAGAGGGCTGCAGCACCTCCCCTGCAAAGACAGGCTGAGGGAGCTGGGCTTGTTCAGCCCTGGCAATGTTCAAGACCAGGTTGGATGGGGCCCTGGGCAGCCTGGTCTAGTATTAAATGTGGAGGTTGGTGGCCCTGTGTGTGGCAGGAGGTTGGAGTTTCATGATCTTCAAGGTCCCTTCCAATCCAGGCCATTCTGTCATCTGACATCCACTGAAGCTCAAATCTTGCCTAGAATTGTGATTTTTAAGAATAAGAACAGAAAGCTGTGGTATTGGTCTGTGACCTGCTGTGAGTTTCACCATTGGTGTGTGTTTTGTGCGGTCACTGCAGAGTTTAAGTATTGCGCATACTTACTGATAGTAATAGGGAATACATTTTCTGTGCATGTCAGGATAGGTGAAAATTGTATGCACCAGGTTTTAAATTGATATTAGGTCTGGCATAACTTGTTTGCTGATTTCAGTTTTTATTTTACACTTTATGGATATATTTAATTTTATCCAAGGCTTTACCCAAACAGTCTGCGGGAAGTCAGAAATCTTAATGATTTTTTGATAATTTTTTTCAAGAACCTTGGGGTGGTGCATCAGAATTATGTGAATGAAAAGGAAATATTGATTTCTCCTCCTCATGAAGTAAATCTGCAGAATTACGGCAGTTATCAAATTATGTTGAAACTGTAGATTAACAAGGAAGCCAGTCAGAAGAGTCATTAATAGAAGGTGTATTCAGCCTAAAGAACATTTCTCATTTCTGCGCTCTCACAATGGTATGTATGACTTTTGCTCCTTAATTTAGGTATAAACTTCTCCTTAGGACTGTTACTCTCAGTACTACTGAAAAGAAGCTCAGGATGTTCCTCTTACATGGGAAATATTGAATAAAAGTCACCACAGATCAGAGCAGGACAAGACAAAATTTTTTGACCTAAATTATGATTCCGTGGTTCTGAAGAGGCAATTTGTGGAGCCTGAGGTTGTGAAGCAATCACCTTTGTTCTTGGTTCTGTATCTAAGGACAGTTGAACATCTGTTGCTTGTTAAAGCGGAAACTTCCAAAGCAGCTTCTTGTTGGTCTCTGAAATCCACTGTGCTTTTCCCACTGGTTTTAGTGGCATCTATTATACAACACCAAGCCCCTAATATGCAGTGGTGAAAATTCTACCCATGTGGTATGGAAAGGTTTGCTGACCGAAAAGCAGAGCGCTGCCTTTGAGGAGAGGAAACTCCCTTGTGGGAAAGAGAACTTTTATGGTGTTCCTTCTTTCCCTTAGCTCCATATTTGTGGCACTGCGTAGGTGTAAAGTCGTGGTTGAGCAGTAGCAGAAAATCTTTTCAGGTCCACTATGATTTGGAGAAAGTTTCTTGCCATATATGAAGCTCTCAAGAGTTGTTCCATCTGTTTCTTGCCTTGTGAGATCAAAAGAGGTATCTGCATAGAGGTCTTACTTGAATTCCTTTGCAGTTCTTTGGATTTTGCATTAAATTAAATTTCATATGCTTAGTTAGCTGTTAACACTGTGAGTCCAGAAAAAGGAATATGCTGTTTCTGTGCATTTTAACATAATGGTCAAGCTAGGGCTAGTGCTTGCAGGCCCTTCAATACTGTTCACCTTTAATCCTTTCCATTCTAAGCTCTGTTTTTTGAAATGAGATGCCTACATTTTATTACCTTCATAAGTAAAAAACAACAGCAGCACATGCTCTCTCTTCTCTAGAAAAGGCTTGAATTGTCGTGGATTAAAGTTTAAAACAAAGGTTGTGTTCAGTAGAGGCACAAATTCTTGCATGTATGAGCCTGAAAGGTGAAAACTTCAGGAAGCTGTGAGCAACTGCCGGTGAGGCACTCCCAGACTGAAGAGAAATTGGAGCAGAAATTGCTGTTGTTTAAAGGATGATGTTCAGAGTTATAATGCTGAAGATAATAGATATTATGTTCAGGGAGAGCTCAAAAATAGAGAATCATTGAGGCAGAGACAAAATGGGTTTAGGAGGCATGCTGTGGCCTTTAGGATAATAGCATGGGGATAAGACTGTGGGAAAGTCCAATATCAGGGTGGGTACAAGAAAATGAAACTGAGGGGAGCCTGGGAGAGCTTCTGGGAGAAGATTTTCTAGCAACTCCTTGCAAGAGGAAATTAATTGTTTTGAGACTGGAATTCATAGCTCTGCATGGCAGAAGCTGAGTAAGGTTGTGGGATTGCCTCACTCTGTGGTATCAAAACGCTCTGACACAGGTTCATGTATGTCAGACAAACATTGTGTTAGTGCTTTAGGGGCTCTGGAGGATATCTAAGCCATCCAGCTCAATTTAAAACATAATTACTGCTCCACTTAATAATATTTCCTCTACCTCACTTCTGCTCTGAAGGATCATATGGTTAAAAAAAAAAAAATATCATTAATCTTTCTTAATGAAGTTATTTTATAGCAGGAGACAGAATGGCTTGTCCCTGTGGATTCTGAGACAGTTTTGTGAGTGTTATGAATGGGGAGGTGGGAAGCGAGTGTTGGAGGAAAAGTAGTGTGAAAAAATGGAGATAAGTCCCAAAATACCAATGGTAGGAGGACCCTGTGACTCACAGATCCATGGTGAGTTTAGCTAAAAGGAAAGCAAAAGTCACAGGGAAGAGAATGTGCTTTATTAAAAACAGACAACTTGCTTAAGTCAGCATTCCCACCACAAGGACTGATTATTGGAACACCAGCTATCGCCAAAACATTGCCTTAACCAATAAGAGAGCTTTTCTGAAACCTGTGGTTGAAACTGAATCTCCAGAGAAAGCTAAAGCAGAATGGTGTGGGCAGTGTTTGGGCCCCTGCTGTTAACAGTCAGGGCTGATCCATCTCCTCCACATTGCTTTTCCTGGGACACACTGCTGGTGCTGCCTAATGCTATGATTAAACTGTGTGAGTCTTCCAAAATCTCTGCGAGCAGTCTAATGCATTCTCTTTGCATGCATGAAAGGAAAATGTGCTCATTGAAATAGTGCAAGTTTTAGTTCTCTCCTTTGCTGTATAGCTCCATCAGCACCCATTGCTTTAAGCTGGTCATATAGTCATTGCTGGGGCTGGCTAAGGAGGCAGGAACTGCCATGCTGTCTGTCCTTCAACTTGCCTGTATTTGATGGTTCTTTAGGGAGATACTGAAGTGCTTTCGTTTTCTGTTCCATGTCTGTGCATCCCCTGCTGCAGAAGATGCTGGATGAATGCCAGGACAGACGGAGCTGCCGGTTCCTTGTCAGCAGCAGGCTGTTTGGCGTAGATCCGTGCCCTGAAACAGCCAAATACCTCTTCGTGTGGTATAAGTGCAGGCCAAGTGAGTATCTCTCCATCAGATCTACTTTTTTTCTGGTGAGACGAAAACAATTTTGTGCTTAATCCTTGCCAGCAAGAACTTCTGGTACTTTTTGTTCCCTTCCACCTTTATTTTCAGTGTAACATAATGCCTGGGTGCAGAGCATTTCCCCTCTCCCCCTCATTTGCTGCACTGCTCTTGCTGCTGCTCTGTCTCTTCCTCTCTTCCCAGCACCCTGCAGTGAAGATTGTTTTTGCAGGTGCCAGTGGAAGCCTTTGCCAAGACCTCGCTAATGCTGCCCTGCAATGCTGCTGGCAATTAGGGGGCTGCTGCAGCTCCTGTCTGGTTCCAGACTCTGTCACTGCTGCCCAGACAAGCTGTAGATGCCTCGTCCCTGAAGGTACCCAAGGCCATGGAATAGGGTTTTGGACAGCCTGATCTGGTGAGGAGCAGCTAGCCCACAGCAGGTGTTGGATTGGATGGACTTGGAGGTCCCATCCAGCCCAAACCATTCTGTGACTCTACGATCTTCAGTGCCCATCCTGGCCACTAAGATAGTGGGACTTATTCCCTCTATTTCTATCCACAGCAGCATAGTGACAGCCTGAGTGGATAAAGATTTTGGATTCAGGTGCCTAAAGTGAGCAGTTAGGCCATAAGTCAATGGCACACTCACCACGCCATATCATAATCTACCTTTTAATTGCTTCCAGATCAGGCTGGAAAATACTAACCTTTGCTTTGCTTTTCTCATTAGCTGTGTTTAAATTAAATGAGGCCAGTGCGTGGGTACTGGGAGAGCAATCATGCCTGCTGCAGTGCAGTGAGGTCAGTGTGGTTTTAGACAGGGATAGCTGACACCTTCTTGGCCAATTCCTGGCCCTGCTAGAGCAGTCAGCATGATGTGGACACTGCTCCCCTAGGGTGCTCTGGAAGCAGACACATCATCCTGGAGGCAGATAGAGTCTAGCAGTGACCAATCTGTGCCACCTGATATCATCCAGAGAAAAGACGCTTACACCCTGTAAGTTATTAGCCTGAATTTGAGATTTCAGCCCTTTTGATTATGTTAGTGACATGGTTCTACCACACCAGCAAAATTTTTTGGGGAAAAAAAGATGTTTACATGGGGAAGTAAAACAACTGATTTCAGAAAAAAATCTGAAACAACAGAAGAAATATTTAGAAACTAAGCTGCAGAGGAGAATACTTTTTGCCTCAGCATGCAGAGACCTGTGCTAAGTAAAGAGATCTGGCAGAGCCTATGAAGAATTCAAATGAAAAGTTGGTAATGTAGCACCTGCATTTACTGTGGGGCTTTCTGAATGATTGGAACATTCCCCGTTAGGTGAGAAGCACATCTCTGTGAAGCAGGAGTGATTAGCAGAGTGTTCTGACAAGCCCTCATAAACCTGGGGGTTTTGTATGAAAGCTCACTTAAGAAATCTGACTATTGAGGCCAGACTGAACTTCTGAAAGTACTTCAGGATCCCATCTGTGCATAAATATTTATGGCTTAGCATTCTTTGCTAATTACAGCTATGCTAGAAAAGAAAGATTATGTGTGTGTGTACAGGGTAAGTGATTTTCCTGAAAAAGAGCAGGGAAAGTTGCTTAAAAACATTTCCCCCAGAGTTTTTTCAGGCATTTTCCCATTTTGGGAACCTGTCAGTAACACTTTGCCACTGGGCAAACCTTAATCAAACCTGCTGCATTAATAACAAAGTTTAAAATATGTGAGAATTAGCTTTGCATAGAGATACCAATGCACTTTCTAACTTTTCTTGATGAGTCAAAACTTTAAGCCTCAGAAATGCTTGAGTCTGGTAACCAAGCTTTTTCACTCTGCTGCTCGGAGAATGTTAATGAGAAGACTAATGAAGATGGTTCCGTAGAAGGCACAATGCAGGATTGTGATATGTTTTGCTCATTTCTTCTGAGCTACAGATGAATCCAGTGGAAGGCCTTCATGCTTAATAAGTGATCCATGATCCAAAAGCTGTGGTGCCATGAAATGTTGGTCTGCTCCAGAAAGTCTGAGCACACATAGTTGTAACAGTCACTGGTGTCACTGGTGACAGCTCACTGCCTGACACATGCTTTGATCCATCATTTTGTCAGAGTCATAGCATGGTTAAGATTAGAAGGGGCCTGAAAGATCATATAATTTAAACTCCCAGAAGATTGCAGAAAACAGATGCAATTTTTTGGGCTATGTTTTTTTTTTTAACAGTAGGCATGATAGTAGTGCTTTAATAAGAAGCCACTTAAGGTCTGAATTGTATTCTGGAGATATCTATTTTTTTATTTTTGTTTATTTATTTTTTTGCCTATTGAGGGAGCCTGATGTGATCATGCAACTGAAGGTAGCTGCCTTGGTTAAGTGCCCACCTACGTAGAAGGAACATGAGGCTTTCTGTATACAGATATGAGAAGCACTTCGGGAAGAGGCCTACAGAATTTGCACAGGACATTAAAAAAAATATAAAGATGCCAAAGCCCTCCCACTCTTGGAATTGCATTCGAGCCTCAAAAGGTCCCTATATAGATGCAGTTATCTAAAAACAAAAAGCAGTGCTGATGTTAGTGGTGCTTGCTTACACCTTTGCTGAAGAAAAATAGATGATGTAGCCATGCCTTCCAGCCACTATGACTGCAGTTATGTCTCTTGGACATTGTGGTGCATGTGCAATCTAATGATTTCAATGCTCACTGGTGTTGTGGGGTTGATTTATAAGGCAAGGTGCTATTTTGGTTTCTCAGAGGCAGAATTTCAAGGAAATGTGGACCAGTATATCATGCTGAAACTGAAAGCCCCAGATGTTCCAAATTATGAGGCTCCAGTAAACAGCATGTGCTGCAGTAACTGCTTGGAGACTGCTTTCACAGTGTTTATTTGACCAGAGGTAGTGAGAAATGCAATGGCTTGTGTGCTTTGGGAAGTCTTGTGCTGGTCTCCAGTAATCTAATTGCTGATTCTAGGGTCTAGCGAACATTCATCTGCCTCTGGAGGACTCAGATATATGCTTGGGACAGCTTTAGCAGATCATCCTGCTACCTGCAGCTTCACTAAAGATCCCCAAAGGATCTCTGCAAAATGGGGAGTGTTATTCCCAACAGTGAGCCCTGAAGCTATTCAAGTGCAAGCATTGATGTAGCCTCAAACACGCAGTGCCAAGGAGCTGCTCTGGGTATGGGAACTCCAATAATGGCCCTGGCTCTGCTGAAGGCAGGCCAACCAGTGCTGCCCTGAGCAAGTACTGGGCAGGCTACAGGAACACATAATTAGAGGGAACTGACATACTATTTAGTTGGTCTAGCGTGAATTCCCTGTAACTGAAATCTGGATTCACCAATATTATTTAAACAATTCAGTGCTTGTTCATCCCCCCCTCCCTTGATAGACTGATCATGTATTATTGTGAGTTAGTAAATGTTTGCTCTGTGTGCCAGACTTCTGGAGGGGCAGCATGGTCTGGTCATGGCAGGGAACAGAATCTCTGGGGCTGCTCAAGTCATACTGAAGAAATAATGTCACCTGTCTGCATCCCAGCAATACCACCGTAGCTGAGTTCACCAGGGCTCGTTGCTGCTCTGGCTGTTGTAGGAGCAGCAATTGATCTCCTTCATGCAGCATCTGTTTGCCCATGCTGGCTTTTTGCTTCTTTGTTTTTATTTTCTATTTTAAAAGCACCTGACCAAAACATGGACATAAATGTTTGTCTCTGTAGAGGGATTATTTAGTATGTTTAAGTTGCTATTCACTGGTAGTGTTGTTGATAATAAAGAAGGCTTCAATCCTGTTTATATGGCTTTTCCAATGAGTGCTTCACATACTGCCTTTCCCTTGTCTCCTCATCCCCTATTTGTTGCCATTGCTGTGCTGTCCTGTATGCCCTGTCCTCTTCTGAGTGACCTGGGCTGTAGCCTCCTGCAATGCTCTGGTGACATTTCCCTCTTTCCAGGCAGTTGCTATTTTAGCTTATGATTTCCAGGACTCTGGGAGAGAGAATTTCTGTCTAATGGTGTTTGTTTTTTTTTCACAAATAATAATTATTTTTATTTCAAATGCCGTATTGTGCACTCGGATGTGATAATGGAGGTTAGTGGTTATGAGGCTTCCCCATAATCTTTATCATTTAGCCAAGTATAAATACAAACTGTACTGCTCTCTCTTCTAAAGCCTAAAACCTTTTTAAAATTCAGGAAGCCTGGACTGTGACCTGCAGTCCAGTTGCAGCTCAATTCCCTCTATGACAATACAAGAACATATTTGTGAAAGTCTTTCTCGAGGCTTTGAGAAATGTGTCTGGGAAGCCTGCATTTGTTGGCAAAGGGTAAAGTGCCAGAAGTTTTTATGGGGGTAGGAGGAGAAAAGGGAGTGGGGGAGGTCATTTTGTTCTAGTTCAGGGCCTGGCCAGCTTTGATTTATGGCTGAAAATTGACCTGGACAAGTGTTTTGAAAAGAGCAGTCAGTTGTTCTCCCCACCATAGATTTAATTCTATGTAAGAAGCACAGTTAATTCGTGTGAACTGTCAATTACTGTTTTCCAAACATGGGAACGCTCACTCTGATGTTCTTGCCGAAGTCATACTCAGATCACTATTTCTCTTAACAGCACTAATGAATTCTAATTATAAAACAAATGAATTTGGAAATCAATTAGGAATTCTAACTAGATCTTCTGATAAAAATGTTGACTTTGAGTTTGGTCTCTGTCACGTGGTAATAATCTCTATCAGATGGTGATGCAGGTGCTGTCCCAGATGTGCCTGCCTTTCAGTGAGGATGTGTGTTTTTTTGGTAATGGTAATTAAAAACTTTTATGAACACAGTAATACCATTACTTCTGCCAGAGCTTCTGCAGCCATCGAAGAATTGTGGAGTCATCCTATGCATTCCCAGTTGCTGGTGAATTTGAAGGCTTACATGTGGGTACCTTACATGCGTTGGAGAATTTATGGTTCTGCTTATCATTTTTCAAATGGATTAACTGAGAATTTTGGGTGGGATGTTATGGAAGGAAGAGGTAGGGAGTGAATGCATCTTGTTTGCCTTAAAGTTTCTCTGTGATCCCTTCCTACGTTATTGAACCTACTATGAGCTGCTGCTGGTTTTGCTGGACTAAGGATTACATCTTTTCTGTTGAATTCAGTGAATACTGCATGAAAAGCTGGGTTTTGTTATGTGTCCTTAATGCTTACACTCTCTAGCCAAAATTCGCAGATGCTGTGAGCAAGAATGAAGGGCCATGCAAAGAGAGAGTTCTTATAGAAATTTCTGATGGGAGCAAAGAGGGATCACAGAATCATAAAATGGTCTGGGTTGAAAAGGACAATGAACATCCAGTTTCCACCCCCTGCTATGTGCAGGGTCGCCAACCACCAGACCAGGCTGCCCAGAGCCACATCTGAATATATTCCTGGTGCCTTTAGCACTGGTGATTAATTCCAGTGCTAGGATAGGCTGGTAATTCAGTAGTTATCAATCCTTTCAGAAAAGCATTAATCTACTTCATAAGGCAGCTTTATTGGTGGCAGGAAGAGGTCACTGTATTGTTCACTGCATTGCTGTTTTGGTGGGCTAGCCTTTCCAAAGCAATGCAATGAAGTGTGGGCTGTTAAAGTGGCACATCCTCCTGGCCCAGCCGCTGAGGCAGTAAAATAGGTCTTTTGCCTCCTGTATTCATCAACTTGCTCTTGCTTATTTGTATCAGTTCAAAACTGCTAATGCTGCGCAAGAAATTTATAAGGGCAATAAAACTTCTGGCAGCAAGTGCTGTAACTGTGAAAAGGTGTAAATAAAGGAATGTTATAAATAACAGAGCATAGATCCATCAGCCTGTGATCTGGGTCAGAGAAATCTTAATGAGAATGATTAATATTGCTTTAAGCCTTTCAGTCATACTCACATCAGAAAATTAGCCCAAAGTCATTAATGGAAGAAGTGAAATGAGAAATTAGCTATTTGCTCCCAAATGTTTTCTTTAACTCTCATCTCAGAGTGTAGTATATAAGTTTTGATACTGCTCTCTTCTTTCTCCTTAGATAATCATACTATTCTGTCCTGCAGGAAAGTGCAACCAGGTGTGTTTGAAGTCTACTTTGGAGATGGAACAGAATAGTTAATTTGCAATACTACCAGACTTACAGAGCAGAATATAAAATGACAACTGCTTCTGACCAATGAAAGCAACAGTGGGGAAGGGGTCCTCTTAAACACTGCAAATTGAATGGGTACATCAGGTCTGTAATTTTAAAGGAATCTGACAAGGTTGTTAACAGAGAGCAATCTTGTCAGACCTTCAGAATTCAGCAATCTTGAAACTTCAGGGTACTTTTAAGTTGGCAAACTGCCTAGTTGGTATAACTCTGGGCTATCATATAAGTTGCTTGTTTCAGTTTCAATTTCTCTTTTGCAGAAGTGGTGTTCTCCATGCCATGAAAGATAGCAAACATCAATCAGTTTTTAGAGGTTAAATTATAGCATCTTCAAAAAAAGTTTATCAAAGGGAAGTTTGAATTTAGGTGATGTTAAAAGGCATTCCTTTGAGAATTTATGAATTTGTGACATTCTTATTTGTTTATGCTCAAAGATCATGGATGTTGAAATGAGTGAATGAACACATAGTTCACAGTTCACATGTTTGTGGTGAAGTCAGAGGAAACACCGTACTTGGATTCTAGAGGTTTTGCTGTCTTGGAAAGGTCTTTACCTACTTACATCTAAGGGAAGGCTGATTTGATTGATATGGATTTACACAAATCTAGAGATGAATGTGTAGCAGATTCACACTGATAAAGGTGAAGCCCTGGAATTCAAGATATGAGGTACATCATTTGTAATTAAAAGTGACAGAGTTCTCTCTTTCTTACAGAAGGTATACCCTGGGTTCTGGGAATTATGGAGGAAACAATAATATGTAAAAGCAGAAATAAATGTCACATGCTATGAGGAAGGATACTGGATGGGTATATTAAGCTGAGCAATTCATGGGCTGCTCTGTTGCACAAGCACTCTAGTTCAACGGTGCAACTTAGTTATCCGTACTGGCGTTTAATAGGTTTCCTGTGTTGGACCCTTATCTCTTTAATGCTCCCAGAAGAGACATTAACAGATACTAGCTATACTCATCTCTCGCATGATCAACAAGATTGCTGGAACTGGTTGTCCAAGGAGATTGTAAAGTCTCAGTCCTCAGAGACATTAAAATCTTGACTGGACATGGCCCTGAGCAACTTGCTCTAGCTTACAGTAGTTTAAGCACTTACAGTAGTTTAAGTGCAGAGTTGGCCCAGAAGGGCCTTCTGACCTCAGTGACTGTATGAATTATGGTCTGGAGTGATCACATCCCTAGCAAAGAGTTCAGCTTTTCATGATTAGGTTTTGTTTTGGCTTTTTCCATTAGGCTGACACAAAAAATTGCAATGTGATGACTCCTGCAATATATATATTCTTCTGCCAGAATCATAATAATTTGGTGATTGCTTTCAGTCTCTGTGAAACTGAATTTTAACTTATGACTAAATTGTTATGTATTCCATTTGTACTATACTACTTCCATTTCCACTGTTGTAGCAGGAATGCTAAAAGGCACAGCTTGAAACAGTGATGGAGCACCTGGTGGGAAGGCAGGGCCAGCCCAGGGGAGCTCAGCTGCATGCAATGTACTGAGTGACCAGAAGGAGCCTGGATCCACCCCTTCCCAACCCTCATTTAACAGTTGGCAGTGAGATGAGGGGGTCTCTCTGGAGATCCCTGTATGCCTGAGGCCTTCTTAAGCAGCTTCTTTTGCTTCTGTGCCCATTGCTGTTGCATTTGAGCAAGTCTTCACTTGCTGCAGTCTAGGGCCTTGCTACTCTTTTGTCACTGCTACTTTCTATCTCACTTTCCATCTCATTTTCCATCTCATTACAGTGTTACAACTGCATATTTCAATTTTTCGACTTTGAAACCAATCAGTATCTGATCGGTACAGGAAGAGTGATGGAGTGCATTGGATGTGTGCTGTCCTTAGTGCTGTTCTTGCGGAGAGAGTGGGTCTGTGAGGAAGAGAGTAGTCTTTACGCCCCTTTTTAGAGGCCAATACTATCTGCTACCAAAGAGTTAAACACAATTAAAGGAAAACAGGAGTAGTGTTGGTGGAGTAGTTCTACATCATGAAAAAAGCAGATCACACAAATTACCATCCATGGTGATTTCATGCTGGTGGGCAGCTCAGCTTCACCACGCTGTTCTTTCTCTCCTCCTCAATGGAACAGGAGGAGAAAATATAATGAAAAACACATGTAGGTTGAGATAAGGGCAAGCAAATTTGATACCAATTGCTGTCACGGGCACAACGGATTTAGTGTAAGGGAGATTAGTGTAATTTATTGTCTACTGATAGCAAACTAAAAACATTCTTTTACCTCATACCTCCCGTGCAGCACAGGGGAATGGGAACTGCAGTCATCCCATAACATTTAGTCTCTGCCTGATCCCACGTGGGCATCCCACAGCTGCAGCTCTCCAAGCAGTGGCCAGCACAGCTCGGTACCACAGGTCCCACCCTTCAGGCCCTGCTCAGCCCTTTCCCCATGGGTGGCAGCTCCCCCAGCCCTCCTGCTGCACCGAGGGCTCCTCTCTACAGGCTGCTCCTGTGGGGCTCCATGGGCTGCAGCCTTCTCCAGGCCACATCCACTGTAGTGACACCAGCTACGTTTCCTACATAAGCTCTTTGTTTAGATCCCTGCTTCCGAGATTTAAATCCTTCAGGGCTTTGTGAGGAAGACAGATTCCTCTTTCCAGCTCTTTGATCTGGGAAATAGGTCAACTTTTATGCTCTGATTATGTGAACCATGCATATTTTAATTAGCAAAATGTCATTTTTTTCTACTGCTAGTTCTGTTTAAAAATAGTTTTAGACAAAGTAGACCTCTGGCATTAAGGCATTCCAACACCTTGTTAAATGTACAATCTTTGTAAGAGCTTTTATCTCTTAAGATCTTTCAGAGGCTTAGCCAGTTGAGTTACGTTTTGAGTTTCTCAATTATGGTCATTCAGAAAATATTCATGGGCTATAGGTAAAAATGTCCTTAAGACACTGAGTTGATTTACTGTAGGTTAACATTTTTATATTCTCATGCACATTCTATTATCACAATGGTTCTTGTTTACTTTGTTATTTGAGAGAGCCATTTTTTCCATTAGAAACTTTTATGATTATTTCCCTTCAATTGTTCTAACTATGTTATCATAATGCCATATATTGGCCTCTAAAATGTGTCTAGAAAAGCCTGCAGCTGTTTCCTCCTTGGTTTCTCTCTGTTGAGTTATGTTTAAGTCAGTAAAACAGGCAGTAATAGAAGGGATATTATCCTTAATAAATATCTTAATCGTGGTAAATCTCTCTTGCCCTACAGATGACTGCATAGGGGATTAGAGTTGAGTAAGCCATTTGCTGAATATCATTGCCACCTTTCCTAGGCCATTTAAACGTGTTTAATTTTTCAGGGTGAAACCTGAAACCCACTAATACAAATGTTTGTATTTGGAGTGAATTATATTCAGACTGTAATAGTTAGAGCAGGGTTAGGGCCAGATTGTGACTGATCTGTAGGAGGCCAGTTCTACTTGGGAGAACGCGAGAGAAAAATGCAGATTCATTTCTAGTCTCACTGCTTCAGTTCTTTTCAATATTTATATAATGCCATTATGAGTTGAAGTACCAGTAAATATGTGGATGATGCTTTGCTGTGTATTTTTTTTTTTTTACATCAATCACAGCCCTTAAAATTACTAGATGCCTGGGAGCCATCACTGTCTGAATATAAGACAACTGGCTTTTGTTCATCGTGGCTAAGATGGAGGTGGCAGAGCTATGAAACAGAAAATACTTTCAGAGGTTTTATGCCCTATATAACATCACTTTCTGTTTGTTTATTTAGACTTCTGTCAGGTTGCCCAGAAATGCAGAGAGAACCTGTTCCCCAATGATCAAACTCATGGGAAATTTTAAGGAGTCTGAAGTAATACTGTGTGCTGCATCTGTATTTGTTCTTTTTTATTCCTTCCTTTCAAAAAAGTTGCATTTTAATCTGTGACAGCTCAGAGATCTGCACTGCCTTGGCCAGAACTGAGTACTCATGACCTTAGTAAGCAGCAGCTCCAATAGGCTTTCTTATGGCAGAATTCAGTGGCTGTGAGGAGGTGACATCTGTTGCAGATGGCATAGCCTTCTTGCACGACAATGCAGCGTGTCAGCAGCAAGTCACCCTGTGCTAGACCCCAAGGAGTGCATGGTCAGCTTCATTGCCCTGGTTTAGTACTTTGAGTGACTCATCAGGCAGTTTCCTCCACCAGCTCTAAATGTAATTTCCCAGAGCTGCTCTGAGTAAGAACTGAAAATGTGCTTTATTGTTGATTTTCTCAGCTCTTGGACTGACTCAGAGGAGGTGTGAATGGCATCTGGAGAAGATATAATACTCACTGCATCTAATCCCAGTGAAGTTTCCAAATCACAAGCTCTAACTTTGAACAGTCAACAGAACTTATTAGGGTTCAAAGGGCCTTAAATGGGTCTTCAGGACATGAAGCAATGAGTTACGCTTGTTAACTGGGAATGGTAGCTAGTAATAAATCAGAAGAGGAAATTGAGTTATTGCCCTCTAAGAAATGAGAGCTTCACAGGGGACCCTAGCACTTGTTCTTTAGGGATACTGGGATTTTTCTTTTTCTTAAGTCAATCAACTATTTCATATTTCAGCCATTCAGAAGTATTTTCCCTTTCTGTAGTACTGCTGCAACTACGTATAGCTTGCCCTATTGCACAGTTTAATGCCCTAGTGCTTTTAGCTTGAAACTACTGTTTTATGTTTATTAATTTCAGTTATACACTGTTGGGTGTTACACTGTGTAACCAAGTCTAAAGCTCTGATCCCATTTCCATCCCAGAAGAAACAGAAGTCTTATTTAAAAAACAAACTAGAGATGAAGATAACCACTCAATATATTCAGTGTGCCGTTCAGATAATGGTGATAGTGACTGAAATACCCACACAGAAAGTATGGGCTGACTGGTTCATTCGAGCAGTGTGAGGTATCCTCTCTCTCTGCATACTCTGATGTTAAAAAGAGCTTCTGTTGCTGCCTCCTGTCTCTGTTCTGCATGCAGAGCTGGCCGTGAGTTGGACGCTGCAGGTATTGCTGAGGATGTTCTTTTAACAGTCATTCTCCCATGAATGAGTTACATCTTAATTCTGACTTCATCTACAGGGAGGAGAGCTAGATAAGATGTTTCCCTGTTCCATAAATATTTTGGACATCTGAAAGTTTTCTGGCGGTGGCATGAAAGCTAGAATTTTTCAGAGATTTTTATATGAAGCTGGAGGGGAAGAAGGAAGATGAGATACCCAAATAACTGGTGTGTAGGTTTAAGGTTGTCATCTGGTCTGTGAGAGTCTGGGCCACAGCTTCCACTCTCCAGGTGGTTGCTGTGATGTAGGGTAACAGGATATTTTGAAGGGGCTATTTTTTAGCTTTGAGTAGTAATTTCCATGTTGAGCATAAGAAGTCACTTAGAACTTCTTTTCAATCAGGACGTGTGTGTTTTGGTATGATATGTGTTTCCTTCGTGTAGTTTCTTCTGAAAAAACTGATCCAATCTAGAAGATAGCCCTACTGTTAGCAGGGGTTAAACCAGATTGCGTTCCGAGAAGCCTTCCAACCTGAGTTCATCTGTGATTCAACTTTAGTGGAGCATTTCTGTCTAGCTCCCATTAGGAATAAATGATTCCTGGGCCTGTAGTTGTGCAGTAAAAACTGTTGAATTATGTCACATCTCTGATGATGCAAAAAGACTTAAGTCACATAATCACGGAACTGCAGGGGTTGGAAGGGACCTCAAGAGATCATCAAGTCCAACCCCCTGCAAAGCAGGTTCCTTCCCTACAGCAGGTTGCTCAGGACGGTGTCCAGGAGGGTCTTGAATATCTCCATAGGAGGAGACTCCACAACCATTCTGGGCAGCCTATTCCAGTGCCGTCACTCTAAGGTGAAGAAGTTCTTCCTTGCATTAGTATGGAACTTCCTGTGTTCCAGGTTCTGCCCTTTGCCTCTCGTCCTACTGTTGCTCACCACTGAAAAGAGTCCACCCCTATTGACTTTGCTCTCACACTTCAGCTGTGGATGAGACAGCGATGAGATCTCCTTTCAGCCTTCTCTTCTCCAGGCTGAACAATCCCCAGTCTCTCAGCCTGTCATCATATGGGAGATGCCCCAAGCCCTTCATCATCTTTGTCACCCTCTGCTGGACTATGTCTAAGAGATTCCTGTCTTTTTTGAACTGGGAGCCCAGAACTGGACACGGTATTCGAGATGTGCATTAAAGTAACTAAATATTAAGTATTAAACTGTAATGAAAATATCTTGTGTTCTCATTTATTATGTAGTTTTATAAATATGGACTTAGCATATTTATGTATGTCTTTATATGTATCTATATTTATATATATAGATATAATATATCTATTTGTGATATCATGCATAGAGACAACTATCATGTCTGTACTACACACAGGGCCTGGGACAGCTGGCGCTGGCTGATTATTATTTACACTCTTTAGTTGTTAGTATGCTCTACTACTATGTGTTAGTGACACAACTTTGATCTGGAACAACCAGCAGCATTAAGATGATGACTGATTATGCTTTGGAGGTTACTGTGGATCAGGGACCCTTCCCATTAAGTCATTCAGATGCAACACCTTGCAGTAGGGAAGAAAGGAGTTCAGATATGTGAATGCAAACTTAATTATATCAGTTGGTCTTGGCGCTGGAGAGCAGTCTTTGACCTGTTGTGACTATGTTTCTAAAGGTAAATAATGCAGTCAAGTGAAAAGTCGCTCTACTGAGACTGAGGAGGTTGGCATCATATTCCTGGCTGTGCCCTTTGTCAGCTGGGTTGATCTGAGGCATGCATATTGGTTTTCTTTGTCTCTGTCTTGCATGCTTATAGATGTCTAGCTATTAAGACTCAACTCTGCAGATTAGTGTTATCTTCTGTGGTGTTTTAGCAGACATGCTTGGGGAGGGCCTGTTCTAAGTTGGGACCTCTAGGGGTTCCCATAATACAGATAATAGTAAAGAGAAGGGAATTATGAGATTTCTTGTGAAATAATTGCTTAGTCATTATGGCAGATGTAAACTGAGTTCTTTTGTGTGCAATGGTGTTACAAAAGCGACAGTATATTTTGTGGCTTTGGACTGTCTATTTCAAGGATTTCAGGGGCAGAATATGGAATGAAAATCTGGCACGTGAAGGGCTGATGAGAAATGTGTCTAAAGATATGCCTTTGCCTTCCCCTGCCACAGACTTCTAATATCACTAGGAGAAATCTCTCAGTTGCCATACCTCACTCACATGTCCATCTATTTATTGGAATTCACATGGGCTGGATTAAACCATGTTCATTAAGTGTTCTGATAATGGAAGTGATCACTGCTACTTTAGCAAATGTAGTTACAAGGCTGGGCTTCTGGCAGCTGATGTGCAGGTCTGGACAGATGCCCGGTCACTACTGCCTCTGACAAACTCACACTATGGAGAAGTGATAAAACTCCCTTCATGCTGGATGCTTGCCTCTGTATCAGCTGAGTAATTGTTTGTTTTCTTCTAGATGAGTACAAGAGTAAAGTAGCCTGTGAAGATGACAAGCTGCGGCTAAGCTGTAAGAAGAGCATGGTGATAGCCATTTACTCTGCTATCTTTGGAAGGACACAGGGAGACAGTCTGGAGTGCCCATACCAAAACCTAGGGATGCACACGATTGGTAAGAGGGGAATGGCTTTACAGAGCACACTGTTCTGGGAATCTGAGCAGGTTTATCTCCTTTACTGTCATCTCATAGTGCTGGCAGAGAGCCTGGGTAGGAAAGGCAGGACTGGCACATGCAACCTGTCACTGTTTGCTCCTAATGTGTGGAGCTTTCATAGCCAGTGGTGAGCTGAATCATAAGTGCCTAACTGCAGTACAGGTAGAAGTCATAGCCAAGTTAGGAAGCTGCAGGCTTTTGGCAGATTCGTCAGACTGTAGACTTCGGGATGCTCCTTGAATTCCTTACTCAATTGTTTGCCTTCCTGGTAGTCCATACCCTCTATCTGTACTGTGGAGATGTGTGTTATTGGTAGGTGTCATGGACTGTCTATGGCTAAGTCAAGCCTTGACATTGTATTTAAAATTTTATTAACATTAAAGCAAGGGATAAAAGTTCAAAAAGCAAGCTGTTAAGTTGAATCATGTTGCAGTCAGTTTGGGGTACCTCTGAACAGATTCTTTACTAGGCTATCGTAGTTTCTTACATTCATGTGTTGAAGATTCAAAAACTTCAAAACATTCACTAAAACTGTCTGCTCTTGAGCCAACATGAAATGACTTTGAGCATTTTAGGCTGTGTCAGAGTGTATGTCCTCAGTGCAAAACCACGTGGCTGGCATTCTTCACCACCTTTTCTTCTGCAGAACTGAAAGGGGATTAACCACTTTCTCAAAAGAGTTGCCTCTAGAGAGGGAAGGGCTTCAGAAGGGGCTGCAGAGGTAGCTTAAGGGGCTGCTGTGGTCTGCGCTGGTATCTGTTCAGCTGTATTTGGAGATTTTTGGTTTCACGGCTGCTGATCCTGTGCCCTTAAGGAGTTAAATGCTGTTCAGTGTGAAGTGACTGCTTGGAAACATGATATGCAGGTGATTAGTGTCAGTAGATGAGTGGTAGAACCAGGCCTGTCAATTAACTTGTGCTGCATGGTGAGTGCCTTAGCTGTGTAATTGGAAAAACCTCAACGCTTGTAGCATGGTAGAGTTCAGGGTCTCCTACACAGTCCCATGTTTTAGATGCATGGTGGAAAAGTCTCTGTTTTTTAGTCTTCCATCTTTGGAGGTAACACATGCCTTTGAATGCACTCCTGTTGTCCCCTAGTTGCCATGGAGTAGAAGCTTTAAGTTTGACAGGTTAGTGTAGGCCTCTTTCTTTTGAATTTCCCAGCAATTCTGGGATCTGTGTGCAAAGTCCCCCAAACTGCTTCAGAACTTTCACTCCTGCCATGGGCTTAATTAGCCCAGGAGGCAACTCTGTTCCTTCAGGAACTGGTAAAAGCATCATGACAAGCTTTCTCTAGCTAGGGAACACTTCTATGCACATTTCCACAGCCCTGCGATACAGAAAGGGCTGCTCCGCGACAGCCTTTGATCTCAAACACTAGCAAGGAGCTGATCTCACAAACATGGCTATGAGTCAGACTTTACAGCAGCACCACTTCCCACAAGGCAGAACCCAGCTACATTCTGCACACGAAAGATTTATTCTGTTTCAGTTTCACTGGAATGATGATTTGTGTCATGCCAGAGCCTTGGCAGAGGGCCTTTTCATGGGATGTAGGTCCTGGATAAGTCTGCAGCAATTAGTTTATTCAGGTAGTATGAGTTACCAATGAGTGAAGAACTTGTAGGTGCCCCAGAGGTGGAGAGAGATATTATCCTCTCCTGATGAAAAGCAACTCAGAAAATGTTATTCCATCCATTGCTTTTGTGAATAAAATGTACGTTTGGGTTAAATATAGCCATTTTCATCATCTACAGTTGAGACTTTAAAAAACTGAGGGATGAGGAGGAGAGTTGTCCTAACAGATCAGGGTACTATTGCCATAAGGTAACAGAATAAATCATTTAATTTGCCCTTGAAAAAGACGACCTTGTACTCCTATAGGAGTATTGAGCAGATAAAGCCTGCTAATGGTGAATTTCTTGGGTTCTACAGAGACACGCAACATTTTGGGTGCTCATTGGGAGGGGTGTGAGGTTTGTCAATGCATTGTAGCTCTTTAACGCTTGGACAACCCCGCCATCCTTCTGCTGCTTTTGAGTAGTGTGGAGTCTCCAGTCAGACTTAGCACTCCATTTTCCTGTCAAACATGTGCTTTCTGTCTTATGTCTATGTGAATGTGCTTAGCATCTGAGAAGAGAAAGTTTTTGTGAAGGACTCCACCCTATCCCTGTCATGTTAAAGAGAAAAACTGCCAGGATCCCCTTTTAACTGGAAACACACTGAAACTTGTGCCTCTGACCATAATGGGAAATCCCCTGAAAACATTTGGACCTCTCCTTTGAATGCCTTGGGAACTCTGAGGAGCTCATAAAGGAATTTGACCTTATTTGTAACTCTCTTAATAAAGCTTCTACTTTGCTGCTAGCTTGTGCAGCGACAATATGCAGAGCATAGAGAGGTCTCTGGAGAAAAGGTTATTTGCAAGCAACAAGCCATTAATATTCTTCAGCACAGGGAACCCTTTGCCCCCTTTATCATGCTGTTTACAACTGCCTCTGTCTGCATCTCTGAATTTATACCAAGAGCAGCTAATTTAAAAAATGGACTTTTCCTACTCAGATCTGAGTATATAAGGTGACTACCTAATTAAGAGCCTGAGTAGCAAGAATCTGGATGTTAAAAAAAAAAAAATACCCTTTTTTAATATTTAGTGGTATGATATCCTTGACCGTATTCAATGTACCTGATATGTTCCACATGTACATTTTTATAGTAAGAGCCCCTGAACCACAGGGAATGAGATAGATGTGTCCAGCATACTGCTAATACCAGGATTCAGGTCTCCTCTCAAGAACCCTGTTTCTCTCCATCAGATACAGAATCATACAATGGCTTGAAAGAAACCTCAAAGATCATTCAGTTCCAACTCCCTGCTGTGGCCAGGGTTACCAACCCACCAGTACGGGTTGCCCAGGGCCCATTCAACCTGGCCTTGAGCACCTCCAGGGATGGGGCATCTACAACATCTCTTTCAGGGCAGCCTGAAAGATACAAAGCTACCACAGCAATTTCTCTCCTCATCTGGGTAGAAAGAATCTGGGTTTGCTTTTCTGAGTTGGCACAGAATTGGAGGAGCAAAGCTCCAAAGCCTCGCTTCAGCTCATGGTGTGTAACTTAAACTCAGTAGTCTGCTGAGAAGTGGAATATTTTTATCGCCTAATATATAGGTTCTCTCCTGTAATCTCATGTAGAGAAAACAGATGTGTTTACAAAGCCCTGAGGAAACTCAGATGGAAGTGACTCTCTCTAGGTCATTGGATCTGATAAGGAAAGAGCAGAAAAATGAGTTTAGCAAAGAAGCCTGTGCCTTAGGTGCTTGTTCCCTGGCACTTTTTTTCATATTAATGCAATGACAGCAGATGATTGAACCCTGTTTGTTTTGCTTTCTTCCTCTTAAGGCAGATGTATATATGACTTGAACTAGAGCTTTCACAGTTCCTCATATAAATATTTATTATACCACATAAATAATAGGCTCTCCAAGTTTGTCTGTCTGTGATCAGATCTAGCATGTGAATTAGAATGAATTACATGCAATTAAAGAAATCATTTTAATCCATGGTATGTTATATTTCACCCTATATTATATGGGGGAACTGCTGGAATTGCTGCTGGTAATTTTAATAATTAATAGATAATGCTATGTAACATGGTTATCCTTGAGCAGATCTGAGTAGGTGGGGCTCAAATGCTCTTGTGCTTTGGCCTTTCACCGTGAAAAATGGCTCAAACATTGACTTTGTGGGATGAGCAGCAAGTATGATGGATTTGGACTCTATCTTTAAGGTTCCTACCAGGCTTCCAGAATTCTCCTTCCTGTAGGTGTAACTCCCGGCATGTATTTTACATTCTGTGTAGAACTTACTGTATTATGTGTACAGTTATTGATTAAGAACAAGTTTTTAGAGGCCAGTCTGTTCGTATGTAATAAAATCCACAAGTACCCAGGTTTTAAAGCTAAGTAAATAATGGTTGCAGTTTAATTCACATATAATACCTTATTAAATATGAAATGAAAATCCTATTTAGAATCACAGAATCACAGAATCACTAAGGTTGGAAAAGACCTATAAGATCATCCAGTCCAACCATCCACCTGTCACCAATGGTTCTCATTAAACCATATCCCTCAACACAACATCCAAACGTTCTTTGAACACCTCCAGGGTCGGTGACTCCACCACCTCCCTGGGCAGCCCATTCCAGTGCCTGACCACCCTTTCAGAGAAGTAGTATTTCCTAATATCCAGCCTGAATCTTCCCTGGCGAAGCTTGAAACCATTCCCTCTAGTCCTATCACCAGTTACACGAGAGAAGAGGCCGACCCCCAGCTCACTACAACCTCCCTTCAGGTAGTTATAGAGAGCAATAAGGTCTCCCCTGAGCCTCCTCTTCTCCAGACTGAACAATCCCAGCTCCCTCAGCCGCTCCTCATAAGGCCTGTGCTCCAGACCCCTCACCAGCTTTGTTGCCCTTCTTTGAACACGCTCCAGGGCCTCAATGTCTTTCTTGCAGTGAGGGGCCCAGAACTGGACACAATACTCAAGGTGCGGCCTCACCAGAGCTGAGTACAGGGGAACAATTACTTCCCTACTCCTGCTGGTCACACTGCTTCTGATACAAGCCAGAATGCCATTGGCCTTCTTGGCCACCCGGGCACACTGCTGGCTCATGTTTAGCCGAGCGTCAACCAACACCCCCAGGTCCATTTCCTCTACACAGTCTTCAAGCCATTCCACCCCAAGCCTGTAGCGTTGCTTGGGGTTGCTGTGGCCAAAGTGTAGAACCCGGCATTTGGTCTTATTAAACCTCATCCCATTGGCTTCAGCCCAGCTCTCCAGCCTGTCCAGATCTCTCTGTAGGGCCTCGCTACCCCCAGGCAGATCGACACTTCCAGCCAACTTGGTGTCATCTGCAAACTTACTGAGGGTGCACTCAATGCCCTCATCCAGGTCATCAATAAAAATATTGAAAAGGACAGGCCCCAGCACCGACCCCTGGGGAACACCACTCGTGACCGGTCGCCAGCTGGATTTAGCTCCATTGACCACCACTCTCTGGGCTCGACCCTCCAGCCAGTTCCTTACCCAGCCAAGAGTGTACCTGTCCAAGCCACGGGCTGCCAGCTTCTGCAGGAGAATACTGTGGGAGACAGTGTCAAAGGCCTTGCTGAAGTCTAGGTAGACTACATCAACAGCCTTTCCCTCATCCACCAGGCGGGTCACTAGATCATAGAAGGAGATCAGGTTGGTCAAGCAGGACCTACCCTTCGTGAACCCATGCTGGCTAGACCTGATGCTCCAGTTGTCCCGCACTTGCTGCGTGATCTCCCTCAAGACAATCTGCTCCATAACCTTCCCTGGCACCGAGGTCAGGCTAACAGGCCTGTAGTTCCCCGGGTCCTCCTTACAGCCCTTCTTGTAGATGGGAGTCACATTGGCAAGCCTCCAGTCTTCTGGTACCTCACCAGTCAACAAGGAGCGCTGATAGATGATGGAAAGCGGCTCGGCTATCACCTCCGCCAGTTCCCTCAGCACTCTCGGGTGAATCTCATCCGGCCCCATGGACTTGTGACAGTCCAGTTGGAGTAGAAGGTCTCTGACCGTTTCCTTCTGAATCATGGGTGGTTTAGTCTGGTCTCCAGCCGAGACCACCTGGTCGAAAAGTGGAATATCCTGAGGATAACTGGTCTGACCTTTAAAGACAGACGTAAAGAAGGCATTCAGGACCTCTGCCTTTTCTTTATCCTCAGTAGTCACATTCCCGGCTTCATCCAGTAAAGAATGGAGATTCTCCTTAGTCCTCCTCTTACTGTTGATATATTTGTAAAAGGATTTCTTGTTTCTTTTTATTCCAGTGGCCAGGTCGAGCTCGAGCTGGGCTTTCGCCTTTCTGATTTTCTCCCTGCATATCTTAACAACTTCTCTGTATTCTTTCTGAGTTGCCCGTCCCTTCTTCCACAGGAGGTAGATTCTCTTTTTCTCCCGGAGCTTCAAGAATAGTTGCTTATTCATCCACGCCGGTCTCCTTCCCCGCCGGCTCATTTTGCAGCTCAGGGGGACAGCCCGCTCCTGCGCCTGTAAGACTACCTTCTTGAAGAGCAACCAGTTGTCTTGGACCCCTTTACCCTCTAAGACTGAATCCCAGGGGACTCCCCCTACTAGTCTTCTAAACAGTTCAAAGTCCGCCCTCCGGAAGTCCAAGGTAACAGTTTTGCTGTTCTTCCTCCTGGCTCCACCAAGAATTGAGAACTCTACCATCTCATGGTCACTCTGTCCAAGACAGCCCCCAACCTCCACATCTTCCACCAGACCTTCTCTGTTTGTGAACAGCAGGTCTAGCGGGGCAGCTCCTCTCGTAGGCTCTCTCACCAGCTGCATCAGAAAGTTATCCTCTATACACTCCAGAAACCTCCTAGACTGCTTCTTCTGCGCTGCGTTGAATTCCCAGCATATGTCAGGGAAGTTGAAGTCCCCCATGAGGACAAGGGCTGGCGACCTCGCAGCTTCTGCCAGCTGCTCATAGAACACCTCATCTGTCTCCTCATCCTGGTTCGGCGGTCTATAGCAGACACCCACCAATACATCTGCCTTGTCAGCCCTTCCCCTGATCTTTACCCATAGGGATTCAACCTTATCATCCCCAGCCACAAGCTCAGTAACATCAAAACACTCCCTAACATACAGAGCCACACCACCACCCCTTCTTTCTTGCCTATCCTTCCTGAAGAGCTTGTAGCCATCCATTGCAGCACTCCAGTCATGGGAGCAGTCCCACCATGTTTCCGTAATGGCGACTAGGTCATAGTTTGCCTGCCGCACCATGGCTTCCAACTCTTCTTGTTTGTTGCCCATGCTGCGTGCATTGGTGTAGATGCACTTCAGCCGAGCCCCTCGCCTCATCCCTAATCCCATTGCCGCTCCCCCAGGCTCATCTCTAGCAGGCCTGGTTTTATCCCCTACCCCCTTCATATCTAGTTTAAAGCCCTCTCTACAAGTCCTGCCAGCTCTTGGGCAAGGATCCGTTTCCCCCTTCGAGACAGGTGAGACCCATCAGCAGACCCCAGGCCAGGAGCCGAGTAGACCGCCCCATGATCAAAGAACCCAAAATTCTTACTTTTGCACCATCCTTTCAGCCATGTGTTTATAAGGTGTGTTCTTCTGGTCGTCTCAGCGTCCTTCCCTGCCACTGTAGGAATACAGGCAAATACTACCTGTACGCCTGTTCCTTCAACTAACCTCCCCAGTCTCCTGAAGTCATTTTTCATAGTTCTCAGGCTTCCGTCAGTGACCTCATCACTGCCAGCCTGGACTATCAATAAGGGATAATAATCGGAGTTGCGAATCAAACTAGGAAGTTTCCTGGAAATATCCCTGACTCGGGCCCCAGGGAGGCAGCACACTTCCCTGCGGGTGGGGGCAGGCCGACATATTGGGCCTTCTGTTCCTTCTAGAAGGGAGTCTCCTATGACTATTACCCTCCTTTCTTTTCTGGAGGAGGCAGTTATTAAGCGTGGAGCTGGATGCCTCCTCTTGGGAACACTTGGAGGCAGTTCTCCCACTTCACCCTCAACCACCGCACCCTCCAGTTTCAGGGCTTCAAACCTATTACATAGAGGCACCTGGGGAACCGAGGTAGGTCGGGATGGGGGTCGCCCGCATCGCCGAGCTGGGACCTGATGCCATTCCTCCTCTGCCCTCAAATTAGCTCTCTCATTTCGATCGTGGCAAGGGAGAGGGTCCACTGCTGTTTGGGGGGTGCAATCTCTCTGTCTTTCACGCAGAGAGTCACACCACCAGTCTATCTCCCGCTCGCACTCTCTGATGGCTCTTAATCTCCCTACCTCCTCCCTAAGCTCCACTACCAGGCTGAGAAGCTCGTCCACCTGCTCGCACCTTGCACAAGTGGCATCCTTCCCATTCTCCCCTGGCAGCAGCAGGCTCAGGCACTCCCTACAGCCAGAGACCTGAACTGCTACATTTCTTGGCAGGCCCTCTGTCTGGGTCGCCACAGTCCTCTTGGGGGAAGCCCGCCGCCTGGTAGAGACCATGTTTGAACCTGCGGTCTCGAGGTCTGTCAGTAGGAGAGCTGATCACCTGAACAAAGACAAGGACAAGGCACTGATGTGTCCTGCCACAAGTCACAACTCCCACACCAGCTACTGCAGTAATGTATGAGCAGTGTGGGCTGCGTTCACACTCTGACCACCCTCTCCGGTGTCAAAGGCGGGTAACACCTCGTTCTCACCTGGAGCGATATGTGGGCAGGAGCCGGCTCCTGCCCTCCCAAGAGCTAGGCTAAAGTGAAATGAAGGCTGCTTTCAGAAAGTTATTTTTCAATTCTTAGTTTGCATGTTTCACTTTTTGTTTCAAAGCACCAGGAGGTAATTAAAATCACTCTACAACTGTTTTTAAAAAGCTCAAACCATTGATGGATCGTGTAGTCATATAAATGATTTACATGGAGTAGTTTTCTGTAAGCACACAATTGATATGTAAAAAAAATAATAATGAAAAACTCCATTCAAATTGGCTTCTGGGCAACAGCTTCCTCAAAGCCAAAGTTCAACTTGTTTTTTTTAAAAAAAGTTATAGTGGAGTATACAACCCTATGCAGTGGTTGTAAATAACAATTCTGAAAGTTGTAATTCAAAAAGCACTAGCAGGCTTTGTGTTGATATTTATGTGATGCTTGAGGAAATAAAGGGGGTATTTCTCAGTCCTTCAGAATGGTAAATGAATGCAGTAACCAGCCTTATAAAGGATGCCTGTTGCCTTAGTATTAGCTAAAAGCAAATTCAGAATATGCTCCTAAAAATAAAAGGGAAGAACATAGGAGATACAAATCTATAGCATTTCAGCATATTTCCATGGAGTCACTCTGAATGAAAACTGGTGTAACTTATTCAGATGAAGCTCCTCTTAAAATAATTCAGATGTCAGTCAAGATTATGGTATAATTAGCACAGTGGTGAATCCTGAGCCTGAGAAACAGAGGTAATGTGAAATCCATGAGGCTGCAAGCACGCAGTGCTTTATTTTAGGAAGACCAAAAAGTGACTTGCAGGTTGTGTCAGCTGGTAGCCATTTAAAATAGGTGGTCCACTCCCACTGCTTCTGAGGTTGAGATCTTGCTTCCATGTAGCTGCACTAATTAAAGTGTACTCATCTTCAGGAAAATGCTTCTGTTGGGCTGTAACAAATGGAGTGGACAGATAAACTCAGGGCTTTCACAAAGCAGTGCATTTAATGCACCAACCCTATCTTCTATTGGCTGAAGCAAAAGCTGTTAGCTTCTTTGCTTTGTAACTCGAATGACTTACGGCCCACAATCAGCTGTTTTCTGCTGCAAATTAAATAATAAAATTTTACTTGCCAGCCCCAAACTTCTTTGTTCTCTGAGACTTCTTGGAGCCAAGCTCATTGGTGTCTCAGATTCTCACTTTAGCTCCCAGACCTGCAAAATATTATTCATTTGCTCAGCTTCACACACTGAGTTAGTCTCTGCCAAACTGGAGCCTCAAATGTTTTATATGAGCTCTGGTTCTAAATACAAAGGTGACAAGAAGATTTGAGATCACATTAATAAACCAAATGCTTCTAATTGTAACTATAGCATCTGTAACTAAGTCTGCAGTGAATTCAGCTCCAGTCTGTAGATGTAAAGCGGGTTGTTTTGTTTTTTTTTAAGATTCCTGTTTTATTTTTTATTAAGAAATCTTACTGTGTGTTTCTGAGAAAAATCCTGTCCTTTGCATTAGAGGCATTTCCTCCTAGAGCTGTCACTTGTTTCTGAATGATTTCCCTCAAAGGAATGCTTGCCTTAGCTCATTCCTTTTGCCTTCTCGTCAAAAGTTAATGAGGACAGAAAGGGTTCCACTGAATGTTTTAATTTCAGGTGTAGGTCTACTCCCATTGCAGCCAAAGTATCGAGCCAAAGAGTGCCACAGAATTTGTCACTTGATTAGGTAATACCAGCTGTGTTTTAGTTCCTCGTTGCTTACCTCCCTTGCGCTAATGGAAAGAGTACTTTAGGCACTGATTCTGTTTCTGAAGCCTTCAATTACAGCTGGTCACTTGGTCCTTCTGATACTTCAGGATCTTTTACTTTGTTGAAAAAGTAGCATGAGTGCTCCAATATTTGCCCTAAATTCACAGATTCAGAGAGTGCTTCCTCTGACAAGTGGGTGAAGGTTTCTTCTTAAGCTCTGTTTTAATTATTGTCAAGTCCCCATGTAATTCTTATGTGAAATAAGGGCATGCAGGACTAATATGCAGTGGGAGCCATTGAGATTATTGGTGGAAAACAGACCTGATGCTCAGATGAAAGAGTAATGAGCTAGAAGAATAAAAATGTTCTGTTAGACAACATTCCGAAGATCCTGAGGTCTGTGAAGAATAGGAAAAATTGACACTCTCTTTATTCTGACAGAAGAGTCACTGGAGGTGTTCTCCATGCCCTACTGCCTTGCTATCCCCATGGGCAGCCTGTGGAAAAAGCACTACCTGACAGCCTTACAGCATGCTGTAACACGTTAACACGTTCAGGTGTACATAGTCCTGCTTGCTCTGAAAAGCCTGCCTCGTGTGAAAGAGCCGGCAAAAGAGGCAGGATGTGGCAGGTGAGTCCGACCCTAAGGTCAATAAATGTGTAGATGCTCAAGATGTTGTTGGGCACTTGGCACATGCCCAGTTTCATTATGCTATTAGTTACCCATCTCAAAACAAGATTCCACATCTGTGGGTCCATCTGTGATGACTTGGAAAAGACCTTGACCTCCACTACAGCTTGAGCTAAGAGTTACTATAATGCAAAAACTAAACTGACTGGAAGCATTCTTTTGAACCCAAATAGGTTTTGCCATCAAAAGTAGTAATAACAGTGAGTAACCAAAGTAGTGGATGTGATTAATAGGCATTGTCTTGAATTTTTTTTTTTACACCAGGAAGAAGTAATAAAAAGCAGTCATGCTGGGAAACAGCCTTTAACTGACTAGAATCCATTCACTGTGGTGAGCACAATGGTTTGGACATTATGTCACTGAGGTTGATTCCAGTATTAAAGCTGATGCTCTCTGCAAGCTACAGGTGGTAAAATTCTCCAGTACAGTTTTGGTGTCATCTGATTTGGGTTTTACCGTGGCAGAGGCCAGGCAGACGGAGACGGTAGATCCAAGAGTAATAGCAGCCTACCAGTCCTAGAATACTAAATTGAAGTGGTAAAATGAATTGCTTACCAAGGGCTTAGACTAAAAGTTGTAAAACGAAGCTGCCCAGCAATATACAGGCCTTTTGTGGGGAGTAGTTACAGCCCACTCAGTCCTGACATGCTAACAAACCAAATCAGGAAAAGCTAGCCCCGAAAACCAAGGCTACTTTGTTGAAGAAGAGGAAATGGGTATTAGCTGTAGCGATTCCTCTCCCTTTTCCATGTAGGGAGAGATGGTGTGGCTACATGGGTCAAGGACTGTCAAAAGAGACTTCAGGGCCCAGGGACAAGTCTAAAGGAATTGAATGTGCAGCTCATCTTTTCTGCCTCCTGTGTTGGGTTGAGGACATGGTAACAAACCAAAGGATCACTTCTTTGAATATGTGGCTTTGTGGCTGATGCCATCACCAGATCTCTGGGTTTTTTGATGACCAATTAGGCTATATGGTACCGCGTTTGTGGGCACTGGATGGGGTTTGTCTTCTCAGAGAGAAAAGCTAGTAGGATTCACTGGGAGGGCTTTAAACCAAGTGTGAAGGGGGATGAGGGATGGACAGTGAGCCTTTCCATGATAAAGTGTGGGAAGGCATAACTATACTAGAGAGACAGGGTGCTAGTTCAACCTCCTGCCAGAGCAGGAACACCTAGACCAGGTCATAGAATTGTAGAATGGCCTGGGTTCAAAAGGACCACAATGATCATCTAGTCTAAACCCCCTGCTATGTGCAGTCACCAACCATCAGACCAGGCTGCCCAGAGCCATGTCCAACTTGGAATGATCACACAGGAACCTGTCGAGGCGGGTTTTGAATGACTCCAGAGAAGGAGACCCCACAACCTCTCTGAGTAGCCCCATCCAGTGTTCTGTTACCCTTACTGTGAATAAGTTTTTTCTCGTATTTACGTGATACCTCCTATGTTCCAGCTTGCACCCACTGCCCCTTGTTCCACCGTTACATGTCACTGAGAATGGCTCCATCCTCCTGACACTCACCCTTTACATACTTATAAACATTAATGAGGTCACCTCTCAATCTCTCCTTCAAGCTAAAGAGACCGAACTCCCTCAGCCATCCCTTGTAAGGGAGATACTCCACTCCCTTAACCATTTTTGTGGCTTTGTGCTGGACTCTCTCAAATAGTTCCCTGTCCTTGAGCGGAGGAGCCTAGAACTGGTCACAGTATTCCAGATGTGGTCTCACCAGGGCAGAGTAGAGGGGGAGGAGAACCTCTCTCTTCTTGCTAACTATCCCCCTTCTAACACACCTCAGGATGCCATTGCCTTCTTGACCACAAGGGCACAGTGCTGACTCATGATCATCCTGGTAAGGCCTTGACACGGTACCCCACAACACAGATATGGATTTGATGGGTGGACTGTTTGATGGACAAAGAACTGGCTGCAGGATGGAGTCCAGAGAGTGGTGGTCAATGGTTCAGTGTCTGGACGGAGTTTGGTGATGAGTGGTGTTCCCCAGGGGTTGGTGCTGGGGCCAGTACTCTTTAATATCTTCATCAGTGACATCAACAGTGGTGTCACATGCACCCTTACTAAGTTTATTGATGCCATCAAGCTGTGGGATGCAGTTGACACACCAGAGAGATGGGATGCCATTCAGAAGGGCCTAGACAGGCTTGAGCAGTGGGCCCAGGTGAACCTCAGGAGGTTCAGCAAATCCAAATGTAAGGCCTGGACCTGGGCCCATTACTAATACAAGCTGGGGGATGAATGGATTGAGAGCAGCCCTGCCAAAAGAGACCTGGGGGTACTGGTGGATGGCAAGCTGGACATGAGTCAACAATGTGCCCATGCAGTCCAGAAAACCAACCATACCCTGGGCTGCATCCAAAGCAGTGTGGCCAGTGGGGTGAGGGAGGCGATCTGCCCCTGGAGCATCACATCCAGATGTGGAGTCCTCAGTGCAGGAGAGACATGGAGCTGTTGGAGTGTGTCCAGAGGAGAGCCACAGAAATGATCCAAAGGATGGAACACCTCTCCTGCAGCATAGGCTGAGAGAGCTGGGGCTGTGCAGATGGAGAAGACTGTGAGGTGAACTCAGAGCAGCCTGTCAGTATCTAAAGGGGAGTGACAGGAGAGAAGGGGACAGGCTCTTTAGCAGGGTCTGTGGTGATAGGACAAGGGGAAATGGCTTCCAGCTTAAAGAGGAGAGATGTAGGTTAGATATAAGGAAAAAGTCTTCTATAGTGAGGGTGGTGAAGTATTGGAACAGGATGCCCAGGATGATGTGGTGGATGTCTCATCCACGGAGACTTTCAAGGCAAGGCTGGATCAGGCCCTGGGCAACGTGATCTAGCTGTGGTGTTCATTGCAGGGGAGGTGGACTAGATGACCTTTAAGTGTCCTTTCCAACTCTAAGGATTCTCTGATTCTATGCCTTTGTGGAGTCAGTCCATGTAGACATGCAGCAATAGTAAGACTGGAGGAAAGTACAACTTTTAGAAAGCATGTTCAGGATTAAAGATGACAAAGTGCGGTGATCCCACTGTCCTTCAAACTTTAGTTTGAAATACCACATTTCAAAAGCACAGCTTATATCTTTAAGCATTTTTGCATTGGAAGTTTCACTGCAGCCAGGAATCAGATCTATTCTTAGTGTACTGGAGCTATCCAAGATTAATGAAAGCAAATGGTGACTCTATCCTAGCCTTCATAAGTGCGTTCTCTATCATCTGTGAGGACATAAAGTGCATTTTATTGCTCTGCTATGGGATTTGAGCTTTGTGGGCTTTAAAAGGTTCCTGACAGGGACCTGGCTCTGTTTAGCAGTAGACTTCCCATTAAACTTAGCTATGGTGTTAGCATTTGTGAGTGTCCTTCCCCGTGTATCTGACACATGAGATCACTTGTTAGTACTAATGTCACTGATGTTAGTATAGTGTTTAATATAACATGCAGTGTTTACACTTACTAAACAAACAAGCCACAAGAGAAATGAGATGTCCTGAATAAGTGTGCAAACGAGTGCCAAATCCACTTTTCCTCTTCTAAAGAACAGGAACTGAGTTTGGCCAGCTGTATGGGGTCATAGCCCTACTCTGCTCTACCACATTGCTGGGCTTGCCTCCTCTGCATCTTTTTGGGATGCTAGCTATGTCATTTATAGAGAAGAGAACCTCTATTTTATTGCTTCTCTGAGGCAACTGGAGGTAAAGACTTCATACCTGGAATCATCTCATGAAGAAGTACAAATATACTTGGAATTCCCACTTCAATCCAGCTCCTTTATGTATTACTTACTCTTGGAAGTTAAATTACCAGCATGTATATCATAAAAAGGGAGACGAGTGATTTGAGTATTTTTATACTCCCAAGACATAGGACGATGTTGTCACTTCTAGATGACATGGTGCTGACTGTGATTTATGAGGGTCTGGTAGCCTCACATATCACCCATCTGTCTCTCAGGTATATTTTGACATCTTCAGTTCTTGTTAGTGAGAGAATAAAGATACTAGATAGGACACATTGGCATGACCTTTTTATTACAAATCCTTTGAAGTGTTCAAGGGAGATGATCCCATTTGGACCTTGCTGCTGCATTTTTTCAGTTCAATGTGTTATGTGGAGGCTCAGCAAGTTAACAGCTCAAAATATGAGAGAGGAGACCAAGCTAATTTCAGTTTAAGAAGTACTATTGGCTAGTTGCCCTGTCAATTCTGGAAGTGCACAGGGCATTTGTGCTTGTGTGCAGGAAAAATAAGGGAAAACTTGCCACTGTGACCAAAGTGAATACTTTGTTATTGTGCCATAGAGTCTATTTATTCATTTATTTGGACTGGAAGAATATGACTGATTCTAAGAGAATGTCTTTGTCCTTACCATGGAAAAAATGAATACTCTGTTTTGGACTCCTCAGATAGATGTTGAAAAACTGCAACAAATCCAGTGAAGGGCCACCAAGGTAGTCAGGGACTGGAACACACAGCATGTGGGGAGATGGTGAAAGACCTGTATTGGCTTGTTTTCATGAAGAGGAAGCTCAGGTTGGGATGTTATTGTTGTTTTTCTAATACCTAAGAGGTGGCTGTGCAGAAGACTTCTTGGGAATGCAAAACAAAGCGAACATAAATAAACAAACCCAACAAAAATAATCACAAAAGCAATCAATTCAAGCTGCAGGAATGGAAACCTGATTAGATACAGGGAAAAAAAAACTAAGCTGAAGAATGCCATGGCCCAGGGAGGTTGGGGATTATTTTTAAAACTTGCCTAGACAAAATCCTGAGTAACCTGATGTAACTTCAAAGCTGGCCCTGGTCTGAGCAGGAGGCTGTACTGGATAAGCTCCAGATACTGCTTCCAATGAAGTTACTGTATGGTTTATGTGCTTCAGTCCAAATAGGTGACTTTTCCTTATTATTTGAATATTCAATGAGTTCAGTATTTTCAATAATGAAGTCTCTAAAAATTCTGTATAAATCGGGCTTTTAAAATCTTGGTTCTTTACTTCCTGTGCTGAGGGATCTTATCCACATGTGTAATTGGAGCTTGCAGAATCTCTTCTGCTTTCTGCTCATTTTGTCTGGCACAGATTGAGCTGGAGCAGCATGGTGATTGGAAAGTCAAGCATTACACTACTGGTGGTTAGGTGAATATGGAGGGCTTAGGTTTTTGCCCTAAGAAGTTGGATATCTAGGCTTACCTGAACGGTGGCAAACTAGCAGTGCCAGGGCCTGCGTACAGATACTGTAAGTAGATCTTTTGTACTGTTAAATTATACTACACTCACTGCCATAATTAGTTGTCTTGGCCTGACTGACACTCACCTAATCAGTCCAGAAACTGGTTTAAAGTTGTATATGGGACAGGGTTGATTTCTATCGTGTTTCAGCACTATTTTGGAAGGTAAGAGTATTTAATAGTATTAATGTTGGTTGTTCCAACACAGTTGGCCTCAGGGCCTTGGAATAGGCCAGGGAAGTTTTCATTTACCAGCAAACATGCTAACCAAACAGCATATGCTGGTCCTTAGCACAATTAAAATACAAATAGGAATAGCAGTGTTAGGACCTGCTCTGGCAGATGAAGCTACATGACTCCTTGCTTGGCCATTATAACTTGGGCTCCATTGCATTGGTTGGTGGTCTGGAAAAGAGGCCACAGCAGGGTGTCACAGCTGTCTGTCGGCAGTATGGCATTTTGTTTTTGGTAGGTAGCATAGCCAAGGCTGTCTTCTCCTGGGGAAAAGCTACTACCTGAAAAATATAGCAACAGGATTATGCTCACGTACTGTACTAAATACGATGAGAAAGAGCCTGCTGCCTGGTGCTGTGACTGGCTGACATCATGTCTGTGTGGTGAAATCCTCTATCATGCACCCCTGCTCTTCTCCTCAGAATATCCAGGGAAACCTACTGCAAACTGACAATTGGAAACAGCCCTTGTGATATCTCACATTGGACTTCTGCAGTGTCTAGCATAATGCCAGTTGGCAAAATCATGCTAACAGGATAACTCTTAAACTTGGTGTGCAAGGATCCAGGCCTTGTTTGGTTTTGAAGTGCCAATGAAGCTGCTAAGGTCAGTATGGATAGAGATTGTAGCTTTCTGCATGGTAGAAAGGAGTTTGTCAATACCAAGATATGACTGATGGTGTCTAGAGAAGCTGGTGATATTATCATGTTAGCATACAGCATATTCAGTGTGCTGACTCTACAGAGCTGGATCCTGAAGAGTCAATTCAGTCTGTTGAGCTGGAGAGCAGAGCCTGTGGCTTGTAACCATTGAAACTACTCGTTCCTACAGGAGGAGAACTCAAAGGCTGATGATCCCAGGACCAGCCATGGAAGATGTGTGGGTAATTCCTCATCCTCCCATGGAGTGTTGCGGAGTGAGGCCACTGCACTGCCCTGGAATGCTGTCTGTTTTGTGTGAGAACCAAAACACCAAAACAAATAAAAAGAATAGACGCCTTTCATGAAATCTTGTCTAGTGAGTAGATTTGATGAGTTTCTCTTATTGGACCTTTGACAAAAAGACAAAGGCCAGGTGTTTCCATTGGAACCTCTGGCATTTGTTAAACAGCAGGTTGCAAGGGGTGCCCTCTGTGAGCAGAGCCCCGCACTGCCCTGTCCATGTCAGATCACAGCCAGCTCCAGCTGCTCCTAAGCGACTGCCAATGGCCAGAGCTGAGCCCTGAGCAATGCTGGGCATGCTCTGGGAGAGCAGACTGAGGAGAGGGAAAAACTGCTGTGCAACAGCAGCTGGGAGAGAGGATGAGAAATGGGAGAGAAGCAACCCTGCAACCCTCAGTGCAGAAGGTGAGCAGGAGGTGCTTCAGGTGCAGAGCAGAATTCCCTGCAGCCCAGGAGCAACCCCTGCTCTCTCACTCCATGTTCTAAACTAGCCAGCTCTAGTAAGTATTGTGGACTAACCTCAGCCCCAGTGTGCCATTCTCTGCACCACTCAGGAGGAGGAGGTGAAGGAGGGTAGGTGGGGATGAAGGTGTTAGTAGTTTGCTTTCAGTTCTTACTGTTCTCATTTGATAGCAGCAGCTCACAAATTACATTAATCTCCCTAATGTTTCATCTGTTTTTCTGTAACAGTAACTGGTTTATATCTCATTGTACTCATCTCAACTTGTGATCTTTTTTTTATCATATTTTCTCCACTTGATCTGTTGAAGGAGAGAAAAAGAGCAACATAGTGGTGTTCAGTTGCCTATTGGTGTAAAACCATCGTACTTTTTGTATCATTCAATACCTTTTAGGGTCTATTTTCCCTTTCCCTGCTTCTTAATGAGTGACCAAATGGGTTTGTATTCTTTTCTCCATAGATTTTCTATTGCTGTAACTTCTTAATGTTAAACAAAAACTATCTTGTTGATTCCCACTGTCATTGGCTATGGTTGGACAGTGAAAGCAAACTGTCAGTCTGGCATTGAAAATTTGGAGAGCTTGTCCTCTCTGCTTTACATGAGAAAACAGTAGCAAACAATCTGGTAAGTACTTACTTTTGGAGTTTTGTGTATTCTCAAGTCCTGATCTGACAAATATTTGTACTTGCATGGAACAAACACAATTAATAGAATATTTCTACCTAGATGGTAGACAGTAAAACTGTAATTATTTAACCTCGTTGTATCCCTTCTTAGGCTTAGAAATACAGTATCTGCTAAGAACAGACAGGGACAATGACCACTTCTGTCTGCAGTAGCAGTAGGAATCTGCAGAGTTGAGACAGCTCTTTTGTACATAGCAAAGGCTAAAAAACCTCACAAACCCACTCTCACTCTCTCTCTTCCTCTCAAAATGAAACAAGAAAAATCTGGAAAAAAATCTACACACTCAAATCAATTTTACTCTTCCATGAACAAGTTCACAAAGCCCATCTTGCTCATACCCATAGAGTGGAAAGTTGCAAATAATTTTGCATGTTGCTGTGATCAGTTGCATTATCAGACAGCTAAATAAATGATAATGAATTCCACATGCATATTTTAACTGTTATCCATGTATTTTCTTTTTCTATGGCAGTTGTTTAATTTACAAGGAAGCATGTAGTGTTTCTGGATAAATGCACTGGAAAGAGACTCCTGAGATCTTTTTTCCATGCCCTGTCCTTTTTTCTTTATAGACTGCAAGTCAGCTACTGCTCTCCAACTCATGATCAAACGCTGCCATGGGAAAAGAAGTTGTAGCATATATGCCAGCACCTATGAATTTGGAGATCCTTGTTATCCCGGCATCCAAAAGCATCTGAATGTCATCTATACCTGTGGTGAGTCACAAAAAGAGCTCTCACTGGGGTACGTTTTTGATGAGCAGCAGTACGTGAAGAATGAGAAGAGTTATGAATATACATAAAAAATTGTTGAGCTTCCACTTAGCTCATTGTTATTTTCATTTGGTTAAATGGAAAGCCATAAATTACCTGAGAGGTTTAATTCAGTCTCTTTTTTTACGTATTGGTTTGATAGAAAAAAGCAGAAAACATGGAAATGACATTTTGTTAACTCATTCAACACTGTCTCCTCGAGGCAGCAAATTCTGTCAGCCCATTTGATGGTTGGACTAGATGACCTTAGTGGTATTTTCCAGCATTAATGATTCTATGATCCATATATTCTGAATGTTACCCTGCTGTTTCATTTTTTCTGCAGAAAAGTTGTGGTTAACAGTAGGATCCTTTTTATTTTGTTCTGTATTTCATTTTTTACCAAACAATAAGGCAATCACTAATCCATACCCACGGCATTCACTGAAAAAACTTGAGGTGAATATGACACTATTTACCTAAGAAAATATTGTTGTTTGAAAATAATATGTCTTCAGTTGGGATCATAAGTCACAATGCTGAATAGACACTGTACTCCTATCTGACTAATCCTCCTGTGCTGCAGAAGAGAATGATGCAGTATGAAAACAACTTCAGGTTTGATTTTTTCAGTGAAGAAATTTTGATCATTTGTAGCTGATAGATATGAAAGTATTTGCTTGAGGGTTTTGTTTGTATAGTTGTTGCTAGGATCAGCTTTGCCTCTCCCTCTGTTTCTTTCTACATTCTCTGAAAAGAGAAATCCTGGCGCTGTTTTCGATCTGCTGAGTAGATGAGCCATCTGATGAAGCAGAGGAGATGCTGGCTGTGTCTCCAGACAACAACAAATCTGTGGATAAATCCCTATGTGCAACAGCAGCATGCCAAATCTCAATATGATTTTTGATATGGAGATGCTATAGAATTTGAATAGATGCTGTAGCGTGACTGATGTATTTCCTGTTCAAAAACAGAGCGAGAGAATCCAGAGCATGAAGCTCTGAATGCCTGCCTGGCTGTTGTTTCATTTGGCAGAAGCAGCAGGAATGTTAAACTTTTCTTTCCCTTGTCACTTCTTTGTTTTTGTTTGAAATGATTTAGCAAGAAACAGAAATATTATCTATTCAAAGCCTTGCAAATGTTCTTGCCAGGGAGTTGATACTGTTATATTATTTTTTTCATAAACAGATTGGAGAGAATCTCATTCTCATGGGGATGTGAGCTCCATAATTCAAAATCAGGAACAAACCAAAATAGGGCCCCATGATGTATTTCCAAGAAGATATTTCCTTCAAAGCCCTTTGCAGCCTCCTTCAGGCATTGTGGTTCTGATCCCAAAGTCTACTATAGAAGGCACTGTTGATCTTGTAGTATGACTTCAGCTTTCCTACTTAAAGCTTAACTGCATCAGGAAATTAGCATAATATGCCATGGTTTGATTTCCAGTGGGTGAAATCTGCCTCATTATTTGAAGGTGTCCATAGTTCCTTTTCAAAACCATGGTCTGAGCTGTCTGAGATGTCATGATTCAGCATGTCTGAGTTGGATTTTGTGATCATCAGACACATAATTCTCCTCTCAAAAAGCAAAATCCTTCAAAATATAAAACCCAACTAAACAGGAAATCAAATTCTAGTTCCACATGGTCATGCTGGATCAAAGATAATTGTGGTATACTCTTAAAAGAAATTATAATACCAAGCAACTTGATGTTTTATAGTTTAAAGAATAATTGTGGTGTATTCCTGTTGGATATCTCCTTGTTTCAGGTTTTCATAAAGATGTATGCATTATTACTCCTGCTGTGATGTTCTCTCACTTTCACAAAACCCATGAGAGTGAAAAGGGACAGGCTTTGACTGCTATAGGGGAAATGCTAAGTCATGGCCTGAGCCAGTGATGGAGCACCTGGTGGGAAGGCAGGGCCAACCCAGGGAGCTCAGCTGCATGCAATGTACTGAATGACCAGAAGGGCTGGAGCCAGGATCCAGCCCTTCTGAGCCTTCATTTAAGGGTTGGCAGTGAGGTGAGGGGATCTTCCTGGAGTCCCTGCATGCCTGTGGCCTTCCAAAGGTAAGCGATTCTTTTCCTTCATTCTTGTGTCCACAGCTGCAGCATTTGTGCTTGTTCTCATTTACTGTAGTGAAAGACTTTGTCACCCTGTTATTATCACAGTATTTTCCATCCCATTATAGCACTACAACTGCTAAAAGTGACTCAGATGGATTTCTTTTGATTTAGGCAATCTCTTCTGTCACCTATGTCTGGATACATATCTTTTTTTCCCTGCCTCTTGCAGTTGGAGACACTGGATTCATGCGGAGTGGGTTGTGGCTTTGATGGTTTTCCTTGGAGAGAAGTGAAAGACACAGAGTAGTCCTAGCATCACTTGGAGGCAAGGCAGATGTACATCACAGGTTTCTCTGAGCATCACTTCAGCTGTGGTCTAACTGACTGTATCACTTGTCTTACCTGTGACAAAAAAACTGATGTGTCCATGCCAAGAGTTACTGACCATCAGTGCCTCTTCAGAAGAGGTGGTAAGAGTAAGCCCACTGATGGATGTGCTACTGTGCATGGGAGGACCTTCAAGCAGCCATTTTCCATGTGAGAAACTTTACTAGCTGTAGGTTCAAGGCAGCTGAACTCGGCTCTTTGTGCTAAAGCATGAACAGGGCTGGAAAGAGAATAATGTCTCCTGCTGACAGCAATTCCTGAAAAAAGAAAAAAAAATCCAATGAGCCATTACTTTGTGAGGTGATAAAGGATTATATAAATTCAAAACTTCTATTGTGAGCAGAAATTGTGGCCTTTTTGCTGAGGTGGGCTTTATGACTGCTGTTAGTGCTGGTGCATAGAGAAACAGTGAACAGCAAGCGATGTGACATCTCCAAGTACTGATAGAAGTTCATCTGGAAAAGTCTCTCGGACTGTTCTTCTGTAACTTTTCAGGAGGAGCTGAGCCCTATTCCTAATCTCCTGCCTTCTTCAAGAGGTAAATAGGTAAGGCAACAGCTCTAGTTTCTTATGAGCTAGTTCCAAATTTCTTGGAGATTCATTCCTACAGCCTCTGTGTTTTATTGGTTGTAAGAATACCTTCCAGACATAAAGAACTAAGTTGATGAATCTGGTTTAAAGGAAAGGTGTTGTTACATGAATTTTAACAAGACCAAGTGCAGCGTCTTGCATTTCTATTACAAAAACTCTATGCATCACTACAGGCCTGGGGCAAAGCAGCTAGAAAGCAGCATGGCAGGAAAGTATCTGGAGGTGTTGGCTGACAGCTGGCTGAATGTGAACCAGCAGTGTGCCCAGGTGGCCAAGAGTACCAACAGCATCTGGCCTCTATCAGGAAATAGTGCAGTCAGCAGGACTAGTGAGGTGATCTGTATCCACATTGGTGAGGCTGCACATTGAGTACTGTGTTCAGCTGTGGTCCCCTGACTACAAAGATGATGTTGGGGGCCTGGAGCATATCCAGAGAAGGACAGTTAAGCTGTGAAGGATCTGGAGCTCTTATGGGGAGTGGCTGAGGAAACTGGCATTGTTCAGTCTGGAGAAAAGGAGCTCAGGGAAGACCTTAAGATCATAGAATCATAGAATCGCAAGGTTGGAAGCGACCTGTAAGATCATCTAGCCCAACTGCCCTCCCATCACCACTGCTACCACAAGCACTAAACCATTTTCCCTAGCTCCTCTTCCAGGTGCCTCTTGAACACTGCCAGGGATGACGACTCTTACTAGAGGAAGACACAGAATATATAAAAGGGACTTCTTTTTGTCAGAAGTTACTGACGAAAAACTGACTTTTGCAGCAAACAAACATTTCGAGCAACTTAGCTCCAAGGATATTAAACTGGATATACGGTGTTTGAAACTGTTTAACAGAGTTCTTTTGCCATATGGTAAAGCAGAACTCAAAGGCGCTTGATTTTTAAATTAAGGCCACGTAGTTTGAACTACCAAGTAAATGAAGAATAGAATAATAATATAACCCCAAAATATAGCTACTTTCATTGTTACAAATCAAGGTTCAGGGATGTATATTCAAAGCCTGAGTCTTATTTTCCTAGGATGATAGAAGCTTGTCTAGTATTTTTTCTTTTTGTATCAAACCTGTGCTTCTGGTCAAGTTATATGCATCTCTTAAAGAGCTATCCAGTCCCATGTAATGACTACAAATAATGAAAAATTCATGAAGTGGGATTCATCTAACCAAGTGCAGGCATATAAACCATAGAGATTTACAGTGTAAACATTCCCATCTGAGAAAAATGGAACAGCTTCTTTTGAGGCACAAATCATCTCATCCTAAAGCAGATGCCTGAAAGGGATGAACAGCATATTTGAGGTGACAGTTCCCCTGTGCTAACTGTAAATGGAGCTTCTTATACCTAGTTGAGATACTGTTATCTATACACAAGACTTCTACAGTGCACGTATCTACATCTGATTAGATGGCTTTCAACTAGTATATTCTTGGTCAAGTGCTCATTTTGGTCAAAATTACCACTGCCATGTAATGATAATTACAACACCTGTCTTTTTTTCTTATGTGTCCTGGATTCCACTCCCACCGTTTGATTTTTCTGATCTTTTGTTCTTAGTTTTGTTGTAGATTGCCAACTGCAGTTGGTGGTGTGGGAGAGAGTGCAGAGTGGCTTTTCATTTGGTTTATAGCATTTGTTTCCAGTTCCTGTAAGCAAATAGATGTATTGAACCTCCTTCCAGCCTTTTATATATTTCCATCTAGGGAAGGAAAAGAAAAGCCTTTTCCTTCTTTCTAGAAACTGAGATCATTCAGAAATTCTCAAACTTCTAGAACCTATTAGAGAAGCATATGTGTAATAGTGTGACTGCTCCATGATGGGTAGGACGTATCAGTTTAAGGCTGATGTTTTTCAGTTTCTGAGGCTGTGACTTTTCCTCTTTATTGATGTTTAAGGAACTTTCTTTATGGTTGCAGTTTCCTGGACCTTGGGGAGAAGCAAAAAAGAAAACTGCTCGTTAAGCAAGGTTCTTATAACTTGGATTAACAGTACAAATCTATTGGAGATCATTGATTAATTAAAGGCAAAGGCAAGATCTCTTGCTGGCCAGAGCTAGAGTGAGACACTCAACTCTACTGATGGGCTTGGAGGTATCTGTCATGAGCAGAGACTGTAGTGGCTCTGCTATCATACATCAAGGAAGAATATGCTATAGAGACAAAGGCTTGTTTAGGTTTAAGGTTAGTGAATGTACAAGAATGTGGATTGGGAGTGATGTGTCCAGGAACAAACTTAACTTGGAGTTGGAAAAGTCACAAACAGCCGAATTAGTTTGACCATGAAGCTTGGTAAATGAGGTAATGGGAAGCTGTCTGTGTGCAGCTCCTTTCTGTCTTTGCTTATCATACAGCTCACTGCAGTGTGGTCTGAATTGTGCACCCAGAAGAATCCAATCGTGTCTGGCCTGGCTATCCCAGACAGCAGATTTTCATTACCAGGGAAGGACGAGCTTGTCTGATGTAGATTAGGCTAAATAAATATTCTGCAGAAGCAGAGCTTGGCATCTCAGGTGGAGGAGGAGTAGGCAATGCTGTCACCTCTAGAGAAAGGCTTGGAAGCCCTCTAATTATTGCAGAGAAGAAATGGAGACCTGGAGATAAAAGTCATTGCCTTGGGGATAAGGAGGAAGGAAGAAGGGGCTGGAGGACGCTGAGAGAGTTCAAAGAACACTTTTTACAGTGATCCTAAGCAGAATGCCATCATACAACTAGGCAAGCTTAGCAAGCCTGCTGCTGTGGTCATTCATTTCAGCCTTACTGAAAATCGTGTAGGGCTTCTACTGTGGAAGAGAAGAGTCCCATAGGGAGTTAGTTAAATTACTCTGGTGCTCCTGACACACTCAGGTTTGTGTGCCTGGATTCTTTATTCCTTTTATTTCTGTTGTTGTTGTTGTACTTGATAAAGACCACCATCTAAAAGTCACGGTGCAGTGGGTAAGGGGCTCAGTGTGGGGTTCTCATATAGTGTAAGAGGCTGCTCCAGAGTTGTTTTGCCCAGAGGATACAGCTGGAGATACGGCCATGGCTGGTGTATGTAAAGACTTTGTGGAGGGGCTGATGGCAAGGATGGTGGAAAGGCAGGTGGGATTTTTTTCCTTCTGATATTACCTACGTTTTTTTTTAGAGACTTTTAGGAATGTGTTGGTATGAACTCAGAATGCCTGCTGCAATAATTGTAATGGTAGACTAACATAACCAAGATTTTACGTTGGCTGACAAATCCTTTGAGGATTTCCAACCTCAAAGAGTTACTATTGTCAAATGACTTTCTCCGGCATAAATATGCAAGTCCTTGGGGCTGAACAGCAATCTGCCAAATAGAGAACTGGTCCCAGACTGAGTGTGGCTTTGTGGGTCCCCCCGGCTGTGCTGAGACCATCCTACTCTGGGACATAGCCTTGAAAGCAATTGTAATCCACCCTTAATATCACCCAAGAAAAGCAGACCTACCTGTGAATGGCTGTGCAGGATGGCATTTGAACCTAATACATTGTAAGGGAATCTTTCAAGAAGCGTGGGGAGAGATAAGTGAAGCAGAGTTAAAGTGGTGTGGATTATTTTTCCTGTAAGTATAACTCTGCTATTGAGACTTTCTGTTCTTTGGCATGATTATTCCTTTTAAAAAAGTTCTTTTAAAAGTTCTGAATAAGTTACAGACATTTATTGTTTTATTGTCACAGCCTACTTCTTCACCTGGGGACCTCATTGAACATCATCGTTAAATAGGGTTCCTATTGATTTTTTTTTTTTTCCATGCATGTCAAAACAGGCAGAGTTGGTAATTAACGTTAATGTTATAGATGTGAGGCTTCTTTACCGAGAAGGCAGTAGGCAGCCAGTCTGCCATCCTCCTCCATGTGGGAGGCTGCAGGCTGTGGTCCGAGGAATGTCTGAGCAATGGATGGCAGACCTTTCATTCAGCGATCTCCTTAACTGCTCCTAATTGAGGTTAATGCCAGAGGCATTGACACCTTGATGGGAACTCATTAGTGCCTGGAGGCTACTGCAGATTGCTGACAACTCAGTACAATACCGATTAGATTAAATGCAAAGGGAGTGTTTGGCAATATGACTAACTAAGATACATTTGCATAGATCATACATGTGTTTTCTCTTTGACTTTTGAAGATGTATCAAGATAATGCCATTTTCTTCCACTGTTTATAGAAGGACTCTCAGCTGGCGTTGTCTGTGAGCATCTGTCCATTTCTCTGCACATCTCCCGCTGCCATGCTGTTGGTTTGCTTGCCCACTCTTCCATCTCTCCACTTCAATGAGAAGCAGACAAGAAATTCTCTGGGATTCGGAAAACTCTTGCTCCTGAGTAGAAGAGCACGATGGAGAGGGGATATAAACAGCGATTTTGTGAAAGCCACCAAAAATGCTAAAATGCGTGAACTCAATGATGGGGCCCTTTGGTACAACTGGGGCTTATAAAAGACTGCCAACATAAGAAGGGGAAAAAAAAAGGAGCTTCTCAGGGGTGTCTGTAGTCCATTGATGAAAGATATCATAGGCATCAGATGCATGCTTAATTGCTAGGAAGTGCACTAATGACTTGCATCACTTGGCATGCCTATAGGCTGCAGCAAGGCCTGTCCTGTTGTGCAGTGCACTCGTTTATTGAAAAGCCATCCCTACTGTGAGTAATTCTGTGGCTAAATAGGCAGGGCTGGTGGATCTTGGGAGAACGTGTTAGTCTCACTTTGTGTCATAGGAGCTGAAGCTAAGATCTTTCAGCATAAAGCCTTACCTGTGCGTGCCTCCTCCCTCCCCAGCAGATTACTGGTGGTGGTGACTTTGTTAGATGAGTAGAGCCATGCTTTTCCTTCTGCTGGATGTTAATCATGCAGTATTTATACGCAATCCTTTCTACATCCTTAAATGAAAAGCACCAGGATCAGGCAAGATTATTTCTTTGTCATTACGTGTTAGTCACCAGAGCTGAGGACCTCTCTGGCCAAAAGAACTTGGGGAGGAGCTCCAGAGCAGCAGGCAGACATTAACAGCTGATCTACATGAGTTAGTCAAGGGGGTTGATGCTGTGCCTTATGAATTATGTGGCTTGTATGACTGTTCTGATTTATAATGGCTCACTGATGGATGTGTGGCCACTAAAGAACATTTCTCTTGTTCCAGTCTGCTCTCTTCTGTGAAGTGTTGGTCGGGCACAGAGGCTGATGTTTCCATGTCTTCCCAGTACCCATGGGAAGTGCTTTTTCAACAGTCAGTGACATGCTGAGGGTCTGGAGAGCCACTCTCCTCTTCCTCTTCGTATATCTTCTTGTGTTTCTGCTGGCACTCTGAAGCAGTGGTATTTTATCTTCTGGCTGTATGGAGACTTTAGAACAGCCTTTAACATTCTTGGTATCCCTGAGCTCATGCTCAGCAATGGGGAAGATCCACTGGAAGCCCCCTAAAGGTGATGTTCAGGTGCAGATGTTCAGTGCAGGTGAACTTTCAGGACACCCACTCCCCAGCATACTCCATCTTCAGAAAAGGTCCAGTTTCCACTTTTCCTGTTTCTATTTCAGGACCTCAGTTTATTCAATATGGACCCACCCAAACAGTTAATGCCCCTCCAGACAGACACTTCAGATACTGTTGGCAGTGGCTACTTTTCATGTCTTGATTTAGTCATTGTTTGGCCAAGCTGCTCTTATTCAGTTCCTTTCACCTTTCCTCATAAATCAAGCTTCCCAGTCTCTGTTGTCATTCTGTTGCTCTTTTCCACAGTTACCTCTTATAACATGCACTGAGTAGGCTGCTGGCCTTTTTACCCTGGGGGTCAGCAGAAGCTTGTGATTTTATTTTTTTTGCCATATGTTAATGGTGGATGCTGTTTCAGAACTGCTCAGTCCAGCGCTGCTACCCAAGAGCCATGGCTGAATCTCTTTCTGGAGGTTCACTCAGATATCCTGATATTTCACTTATTTACCCTCATTTTGGTGAGCAAGGAAAGTAGCAACTTCTGAAAGCCAGAGTATTTCTGCTGGGAAGCAGGATCCTGGGGGCTGATGTCACAGCATCCCTTCTGGCTGGTAGTTTTCCTGGCTCTGCTAATATAAAGACATTGAGACTTAAGGATGACTGATACTGCATAGTATAAATAGCAAAGCAAATCCTACTAAATCCCTTTAGAATATATTTAACTAAATTCCTAACCCGTGAGGCCAGGCTGGGCTGTGTCTTATCTTTAAAAGTCATCTTACAGGTGGGTGCAAGAACTCTGGAGGCTGGTTAATCCAACCAGATGTACCCTTGGTGCCTCCAGGGAAGGAGTGAGAGAGGGGAGGATGAAGAGTTGAAGATTTCATTTGCTGGAAAGGTTTCACTCTATTGTGGTTCAAGCCAAAGCATCAGGGAGAGGAATATACCTGGTATGCAGCTCCATCTGGAGTCTGACAGATCTGTTCTCTATCTATCTAGAAAGTGAGCATCCTGACTGAGGCTGCAGTGTTCTAGGGAGTGTGTATCAGGCACCAGGTGGTAGATGGAACTTACTCTAGCTAGTTCCTAGATTACGTATATTTGCTTCAAGCAAGCTCTGACAAAATGGTTCTAGTATTTCTTTTCTAAAAAGAAAACATAAATAAAATTCCTTTTTTTTCTTTTTGCAGGGTACATGAAAACTTACAAGGAAAATGAATTGTCTCATACAAGGGCAAAAAATATCCCAGCACATTATTAACTCTTCTCTATGTTGACAATATTTGTCTTTTTGGGGGGGGAGGGGACAGTTTGGTATTTGGCATGGCTCATGGATGCTGGCCTTTGACTTTCTCCTTGCCCAGAGAGATGGTGGAAACCCCATCCCTGAAATCACTCAGGGTCAGGCTGACAGGGCTCTAAGCACCTGATAGAGCTATAGGTGTTCCTGTTCATTGTAGGGGAGCCTTCCATCTAAAATAATTCTATGATTCTTAGCCCTGGCAGTTTGTCACAAACTCTTTCGCACTGGGCAGCCACTGCAGGGCCTAGGGCAGCCAAATGCTGAGTAACCACCAGAGAAATAGCAGCTTCACCACCTCCCTTGGCCTTTCAGCTTATGCATGTAGTGCAGAAGTGATCATGCAGATGTGGTGAGTCTCTTTCAGTGTCTGCAGTTCCTGTTGAACTTCAGTGATGTGAAGCTTTGGGAAGTAAGGTGTTAAGCTCCTGCCCAACATCTCCATTGTGGTCACGATAATTAAATCAGTCATGAATGTAATGGGTGTTCTGCATTTCTCCTTTATTTTTTTCATTCTTCTGCATTGTTCTTATAATTCACAGAATGAAAAATAACAGATATTAAATTCTTGTCTCATGTGTTTTGTTTTTTTTTTTCAGTGAGAACCCCAAACCCTTCAGGGTTTATCCCAGGATTACACACTAATACGCATTCTTTGATGTGCCCTATATTGATCAAAGGGTCCAAATCCTGCTGTGTGAAAGCTGTACCTGATGCTATTACAGCTATCAAAACCTTCTGCAGATGTGTTGGGTATCAGCAAAGAATGAAGTACAGCGTGCTGGTACTGTGTTGTGACTTGAGAATTTCTTAGTAAAGTGCAGTAGGAATGAGTAATGCAAATTTTTCTATCAGATATTAGCCTGTTACTGTATTAACAAATATGTGAATTCACTCTCCTTCATCACCTTGTAACTCTTTGTCCCTTAAGTTATCCTTAATTAAGAATGAGGTTGCCTCTCACAGAAAATGAAACAGTGAAGGCACAGATATGTTTGAATTTTTGTTTTTTCTTTCCTTCCTGTTCCCATTCAGTGTTGTCAGGGCAGTGATTTTTCTCCCAAGCCACACTTCAGCACATGCATATGTTTGTGTTTAATTTCCAGATGGGGAGGCAGGCTTCTAATAACAGTGCAGTTTGCTGCTTTATAGATCTGGATGACTGACTGACCTGCCTTTTGCAGATTGCCGGGAAACTCTGCCCCATACCTTGGGATGCCAACGCACTCATGGCTGAGCCAGACTGTTTGAATTTTAGCAAGGCATGATTTACCTGTCCAGACTGCATGAAGGTTCAACAGTTCTCTACATTATGTGAGACTGGCTTGCTTTTAAGTTCAGGATCTTATGAACTGCTTTAATTTTTGGCATGATGGCTCTTTGTAGATGTGTTTCCCAAAATCTCGAGCAGATACATTTAGTTCAAGAAAATGTATTTAATTATTAGCACTGCTGGTTGTTGTTGTTGGTTTTTTTTAGGGAAAAAATATTTTTCTAAGTGAAGACGTTGGTGGTGATTTTTCTGTTTCCCTGGAAGAGCTCCTCTGCAGGCTTCTCATTGCATCTCAGGTGTCTTATCCTGGCTTGGTGACTTATATTTCCTGGTGGAGCAAGTTGTAGATCTCATTGTAGCCTAGTGCAAGCCACAGATCCTTTTGAAGTTGAAGGCTAAAGGGTTGGACTAGAGAAATGGAGTAAATGCAGTCCTGAGTGTAAGCAGAATGCATAGACATACTGATCTGAATAGTATTGCAGTTGCAGTTAGGTGTGTTATTAAACACGCTCTGATGCTGACCAGATGTAACTATCTATGTTATAATCAGTCACATATGGACTAGATAACCTGGCTTCCCTTTGTAGTCAGTATATGAAAAGAAATACACAGTTCTGGGTTGCAGCTCACTTCATTTTTAAAATGTCTCAGGCACTGTACAAGTGCTTATTTTTCTTTCATTGATGAAGGGGAACTGTGTTGACCAGATCAGATGTGTTATTAACATCTATATTTAGGTCTAATAAATCTTAGCTTGAATTCTACAAAGTTATATATTTTGTGAACTGTTTGCCATTTTTCTTAGAGTCCTCAAGCCTCACAATATTTAAATGCAATTCTATTGTGTTGTAAGTTTACTAATTTGCTTCAGTGTTTTTTTTAACTTACAACAAGCTGTTAAAAAGTAGTTGTATCACCAGAAAACCCTAAAGTGAGATGTAGTTCAGTAACATCTACTTTAGGGAAGTAAGTCTCTTCTGAAGGGCATGTATTTACTGTTGTTGTACCCAGTTTTGTAGGATGGGATTCAGTTTCTCATTCTGCTACCAATTGTAGCTGCCTGGAGGCAGATGAAATATCAAAGCTCCTATTATAGACAGTGAGCCTAAGAAACTTTGTTTTTATACCAACTAGGTATAAGGGTTTGTTTCCCTATATATATATGTGCATAGAGATATTTTAGACAATGTTTTTCTCATAGAGTTTACCTATTATTTGCAGACCTTGTCTTTGTTGGAGCCCAGGCCTTTCAAAAGTATTCTGCACTTAAGTTTAACAGGATTGTGGGTATTTGCAGGGTTGAATTGCTCTCAGATGGTCAAGATCTGATCAGTGCTGACATTTACAGAATCATATAATCACAGAATTGTAGGGGTTGGAAGGGATCTCTAAGAATCATCTAATCCACCTCTGCCCCCACTAAAACAGGTCCCCTTCAGGAGTTTGCAGTCAGGAGTTCATATACCTAATGCCTATGTGAATGTTCACATTGCAGCCACAAATGTTTGTCTGAATTCAGAGCTGGCTCCCCAAATTCTTGTCACTCTGAGGAGGAAACCCTGGGGAAAGGGTTTATATTTTTCTAAGGGATACGTCGGTCCTAATATAGTGTCATTTCTCTGGCAGCCATCCCAGTGGAAAATAGTGGGAATGTAAGAAAGGCTGTTTCCATTGCTATTTCATACTTGTTTTTACCCATCTTTGAAAACAACAAATCCCAAAAATGGACGTGGTGGTGTTATCCTGCCTATGGCACGGAAAAGCAAGGGGATCAGTCTCTGTTTTAAGATATCAAAAGAACCCATGTCCTTCTGAAGAGCATTTCCTTTTTCCAGTCAGTGATAAAAGAAAAACATTCCCATTCTTTTTATTTCAGTGGAAAACTACTAAACTCAAAAGTGAGGGTTTGGTGTTACGGCTGTAGTCCTAACATTGAAAACAATTATTTCCAACAAGAACTACTCTGAACCAGTTCAAGAATAGGAATTTGTCCTACAGTCAAAAGCTCCTTGAGGTATTTTACAGTAAATTTATGTAGTAACACAATGTTCTGGTCATACTCCAGCCAAATATACAAGAAGAAATCTGCTTGGACATCTTGGGCTGCCTGGAGAAAGGTCTAGGCAGGAGGAGCGAATGTCCCAGTCAACACAGGGAAAATCTCTCCAGCAAAGTGCAGTACATAGAGCATGCAGCTTCCAGCAAGGTGCAGCATCCTGAGAGGTTCTTGGGGGACTGCACAGCCCTGATCTTGGTGGAAGACAGAACAGCCTAGTCAGAGCCCCTTCTGCAGCTGGCTCTGAGGCCTTTGTGCACATCTGCCAGCAGATGAGCTGCCACTTGTCCATTGTCTATGTCCAGATGTGCCCCCCTGCTCCAGGGAGGGGACCTGGAATCAGTGGGGTTGGTTTGGTCCTAACCAATGTGAAATCCCTGTGTTGAGGGGAAATTCCCCAAATTTGAATCCTTCAGCATCTTCTGCTGCTTTTGTGTCTCTCATGCAGCAGCAAGAGTAAGGGATGAGGCTGAACACATAGAGAAGGCAGAGATGACCGGTGACAGATATCCCTCATACACCACAGCTCTGTGTCCATATGGGTATTTCAATAGGGCCAAGTATTAGGTCCTATATTTTGGTCACAACAACCCAGGCAACCCTACAGGCTTGGGGAGGAGTGGCTAGAAAGCTGCCTGATGGAAAGGGACCTTGGTGTACTGATGGACAGTCAGCTGAATATGAGCCAGCAGAGTGCCTGGGTGGCCAAGAAGGCCAATGGCATTCTGGCTTGGATCAGGAATGGTGAGCAGGACTGGAAGTCATCCTGCCCTGTACTTGGCACTGGTGAGGCCTCACCTTGAGTGCTGTGTTCAGTTTTGGGCACCTCAGTACAGAAAGGACATGGAAGTGCTGGAGCAGGTCCAAAGAAGGGCAACAAGGCTGGGGAAGGGCTTGGAGAATATAGCCTATGAGGAGAGACTGAAGGAACTGGGGCTGTTTAGGCTGGGGAAGAGGGGGCTGAGGGCAGACCTTATTGCTCTCTTCCAGAATCTGAAAGGTGATTGCAGCAGAGTGGGGTTGGTCTCTTCTCACTGGTGACAGGTGCCAGGACGAGGGGAAATGGCCTCAAGTTGTGCCAGGGGAGGTTTAGGTTGGATCTCAGGAAACACTTTTTTACAGAAAGGGCTGTTCAGCACTGCCATGGGCTGCCCAGGGAGGTGTTGAGTCACCATCCCTGGATGTGTTTACAAACATTTGGATGTGGTGCTCAGGGCCGTGATTTAGAGGAGGGCTGTTAGAGTTAGGGTAGGATGGCTGGGTTGTGGTTGGACTCGGTGATCTTTAAGGTCTTTTCCTACCTGAGCTATTTTAAGGTTCTGTGATTCAGTTGTGTTTAGGAAGGAGTCTGAGCGATACTTGTGCAGCAAAAATGTTCTTCATCTTTAAGGGCAACTTTCCATACTTAAACTGTCTGCACTGAGTAGTCCTCTATCCCTGCTGCTCCCAGAACCATCCAGGTTGCTGTTTGGGTGGGTACTGGCTGAAATATTTCTGAAAAGTGTGTTTGTTACACCATGTGTCCAATTGGAAGCCAATGTCTGAGCTCTCTAGTATATTGATGTAGATATGCATTGTGTTAGATCTCCAGATCAGTGAGGTTTACTGGCTATTATTCTTCTGGCCTCTCTTTGTGTGTTCTTCAGTATGTCTGGTTAACAGGCTACTGCAGTCAGCAGCCTGGCATGTGCAGTAAAGATGCCTACTCCAGATCAGCACCCCTTTCCAGCCAGAAAGGGTGATGGAGCTACAAAAGAATCTTTTACAGAGGACATCATAGAATTGTAGAATCCTTAGAGTTGGAAGGAACCTTTAATGATCATCTAGTCCAGCATTCTTGCAGTGAACAGGGAGATGCACAGCTAGATAAGGTCGCCCAGGGCCTGATCCAGCCTCACCTTGAAAGTCTCCAGGGCAGGGCTTCTACTGCACCTCTGGGCAACCTGTTCCAGTGCCTCACTACCTTCACTGTAAAAGACATTTTCCTTATATCCAACCTAAATCTCCCATCTTTAAGCTTGAAACCATTTCTTCTTTTTCTATCACCATAGAATCTACTGAAGAGTCTGTCCCCTTCTTTCCTGTAGCTCCCCTTTAGATACTGACAAGACACTCTTAGGTAACCTCACAGCCTTCTCTTCTCCAGGCTGGGCAGCCCCAGCTCTTTCAGCCTGTTGAGACAGTTCAGCCCTTGTATGATGAGTTTTGCACCAGCCAGGGCATGACCAGCAAGCCCTATGTTGGGGAGTATTTTCCTGCTTTGGGTCCCATGGTACTGTGAGAGCAAGGGATCCAGGAGGGTAGAACACAGTCACCCAGCAGCTCAGTGCATCCTTTTCCTGGGCTCCCCTTCTCAGACAGCAGCTGCACTGTGTACTGCTCTCTGGTACACTGAGGGCAGGAGGATGTCTTTTGTCTGATACTAATGACTTTGCCCATGTTTGGATGGAAAAAGTTGTTGGAGAACCTCCACCATTATTTTGGATGGACACCAAGCTAGGCTACTTTGAAAACTTTAAAAATACAGACTTCTCAGACCAGTGGTTTTTTTGGCCATTCAATCAACATTTATTTCTTCAGTAACAATTTTTTAAAAATCTAACACTTTTTATTAAACATTCCCTGTTCAGTCTATGCTCCAATTTGCATTGGAGGTGCCTGGGATTAGATCCAGAAAGCCAGAAGGATCTGGAATGTTTTTAGTCATTAACCAAGGATGTGTCTGAAAAGAAATTTGGAGCTCAGAAATGAAGAAGGTGATAGAATTGCCTTTCTAGTCAAGGTTTGAATCTCTTTTTAGACAAGAGCTCTTGCAGATAGAAAGGCCAAACTCCCCACTTGTGCAGGGTGAACAGGTCATTAAAGGATAATGTCTGATCAGTGTGTAGGATTTGCTGCAGAATCTTTCAGTGGAGCCAGGAGGTTTGAAGTCAGTCTTAGATGATTCTGTTCTGCAACAAACACAGAGAAACAGCAGTATTACAGACCAAGGTGTCTATTTTGATTACTGTGATGCAATTATGACTGATTCTTAGTCCACAAACTCACCCTGTTTCCTTAGTTTGCCTAGCAGTTTTTATGAACAAAATGTACTATTGAAAGGGAGCTGTACATAATGTGGTTTCTTGAGCCTTTAAACATCATCAAAAGCAGTGGAGCCAAAGTAATCATTGCTAGTAAGCAAACACATTTGGAGTCTGAATCTGAATCTAGTGTAAGTGTGAACAACCTACCTTCATTTGCATCCTTTGGTGACTAAGGTTTTGCAGTGAGATTACGGTCTGAAGGTTCCAAGATAATAATTTCAGCTTTGTGCCTCTTAGTTTTATACAACCCATAAATAATCAGAAAATGTATTGCTCTGATTTAGTCTCAAACTTCCTTGAGTCAGTGAGAGCTGTGGCCCTCGTGATAGATAGCACGTGCTAATATTTAGCAAATTATAATGCAAACTGCAGAAAAGTAGAGAGGAAAATATATTCCCAAGGGCTAATAATTAATGTAAAGAGCCAAGGAATAGTTTAGAGGGGAGGCAGTGTCCCTGACTTCCCTCTTGCATGGATAAGCTACTTCTGTCCTGATCTAGGGCCCACATGGATCCCTCCAGAACCAATCTTACTCTTCACAATAACTCAGGACATGCAAATTCTCAGCCTGATGGTTTCCAGCCCTGTCTGGTGATGATGGAGGCTGTATTCAAGGTAGCTGAATCAGCTTATGGCTAGAGTTTGGTTGTTTGCAGGAACTTCTCCAATGCCTCTGTGCCATCTGCTCCTTGCAAATTTTACAACACCATTTTTCTGTTATCACTTCCCAGATAGTCACTTCTCAGGGAACTAAACTATCCTCTGTCTTACACCCAACCAGTGAGGGCATATCCCCATTCCAGAGCTCCCTTTGCCTGGGATATGCTGTCCTGGAAGAGCTGTATTCCCTGTGTACAGGTAGGACTGTTCTGGTGGGTGCTGTGCAAAATCAAGTCAGGCCTTGAGGCATGGGTTTGTACAGCTGGGAAGTGGATGCTATGCTATAAAGCAGGGGCTGGGCTGACCTTTGGCCTCTTTTTGTGACCTGAAAGAGAGGCAGTTGGGAGGTGGATGATGCTGACCAGCTATGCCTGCTACTTGTGGTTTGGCATGGGAAAGGGCTATGCAGAGTGGGAAACAAACAGAAGGGAATGAGAAGGGCAACTCTCACACTTGAGATATGATGGATCTGCAGAGGATGGGGTTGCTTCCTTTTGATTTTTAATTTTTTTTTTTTTTTTGGCCTGCAAAGCGTATACTTACTTTGTGGTCTCCCTAGAAGTTGGGATTTTCACTTGCAATATTATATGCGGAGAAGCTGCTTATTCATAGAATCATAAAATGGCTTGGGTGGGAAGGGGACCCAAGGATCATGAAACTCCAACCCCCCCACCACAGGCAGGGCCATCAACCTCCACGTTTCATACCAGCCCAGGCTGCTCAGGGCCCCATCCAACCTGGCCTTGAACACCTCCAGGGATGGACGGGGCATCCACAGCCTCTCTGGGCAGCTGTTCCAGCACCTCACCACTCTCACAGCAAACAACTTCCCCCTGACATCCAACCTCAGTCTTCCCTCCTTCAAATGAAAACCATTTCCCCTTGTCCTGCTGTTATCTCCCCTTTCCAAGAGTTGACTCCACTCCTGTTTGCAGGCTCCCTTCAGGTACTGAAGTCTGCAATGAGATAACCCCACAGCCTTCTTTTCTCCAGGCTGAACAAGCCCAGCTCCCTCAGCCTATCTTTGTAGTGGAGCTGCTGCAGCCCTCTGATCATCTTTGTGGCCCTCCTCTGGACCCTCTCCAACAGCTCCCTGTCTTTCTTCTACTGGGGCCCCCAGACCTGGACACAGTACTGTAGATGGGGCCTCACAAGAGCAGAGAGAGACGATCGCATTCCAGTCCCTACTGGAGACCCCTCTGCTGACAGAGTCCAGGATATCATTTGCTTTCCGAGTTGCAAGAGCACGCTGCTAGCTCATGTTCAGTTTTTCACCCTCCAAGACCCCCAGGTCCTTCTCCACAGGGCTGCTCTCAAGGACCTCTCCTTCCATTCTGTATGGATGCCTGGGATTCCTCTGGCCCAAGTGCAAAACTCTGCACTTTGCCGTGTTGAACCTCATCAGGTTCACCCAGGCCCATTTTTCTAGCCTCTTGAGGTCCCTCTGGATGGCATCCCTTCCTTCAGCCGTGTCAACTGCACCACTCAGCTTGGTGTCATCAGCAAACTTGCTTAGGGTGCACTCGATTCCGTCATTGATAAAGATGTTAAAGAGCACCGGTCCCAAGACAGACCCCTGGGGGATGCCGCTTGTTACCGGCCTCCACCTGGACATGGAACCATTGATGACCACCCTCTGTCTGCAGTCTTTCAACCAATTTCTTATCCATCAAGTGGTCCACCCATCAAATCCACATCCCTCCGATTTGGAGATAAGGATGTGGTGGGGGACTATGTCAAAGGCCTTGCTCAAGTCCAGGTAAATGACATCGGTCGCCTTACCCTTGTCCACCGATGCTGTCACTCCATCATAGAAGGCTACCAGATTGGTCAAGCGTGACCTTCCCCTGGTGAAGCCATGCTGGCTGTCTCAGATCTCATTCCTCATGTGATCAAGCATGTTGTCCAGGAGGATCTGTTCCATGATCTTCCCAGGCACAGAGGTGAGTCTCATCAGCCTTTAGTTCCCAAGGTCCTTCTTGCTCCCTTATAAATGGGAGTGATGTGACCCTTCCTCCAGTCATCTGGGACCTCATCTGGCAGCCACGACTTTTCAAATATGATGGAGAGTGGCCTGGCAACCACCTCAGCCAGGTCCTTCAGAACCCTGAGGTGCTTGCCTTCTGACACCATAGACTTGCATGCATTCAGTCTCACGAGGTGGTCTCGGACTTGCTCTGCCCGTACAGAGGGGATGGATTTACTGCCTGAGTCCCCACTTAACCTTGGCTGAGAGGAGCACAGGCTGGCAATGTGCTGTGAGACTGATGTGTGCCTTTGCTCTATCTACTACAGCAATGGAAAATGCCTGCTTCATGCACCGTCACTGTGTTTAGCCCACGGGTGGAATGAAGAGCGCTCATAGGTGGAGGGACTGACTTTAGGTACTGCTCTGGGATCAGAAGTATAAAATGGCATATGTATGGAGTTGAATATGAAGAATAAGGCTTTGCTTGCAATGGAATTTGCAATTCAGGTATTTTTCCACCAGTCGTGAGAAATGCATTTTGACACTGATCAGAGGTACTGTCTTGACGCTTCTGAAAGATGAGGATTAAAAGTTTGCAGCCAATGTCTGGTGCTATGTGTTTGTGCTTGGCCTCACAAGGTGAGAATTTAAGTTTCTTGTGTGATTATGTAGAAACTGTAATAAAACATACATAAAACTAAATTGTGGGTCATGCATTTCAGATGCTGAAAAGGAGAAATGGTTGATAGCCTGTGGCAAAATCTGATATATATATATATATATATGTATGTGTGACTGCAAAAGATCAGGAGAAGGCATAAGCATCTGATTTAGAGTACATGTACTGGTGAGGAAGATTTGTAGCGTATGTTGAGAGTTTATAGGGAACAGACCATGCAGTATCTGATACAACACGCAGAGAAAGTGCACTGGAAACTTCATTCTCCTGGGAAAAAGACTGTGGAGCAACATTTATTTTTAAGAGGCACCTTTATGTTTTATTTATTTGTGCTTTCTGCCATGGTATTTGATAGCATTGTGTTTCACTACTTGGTGACATGATGCTTAGGAAGGCAGGCTTGGAGAATACCTGTCTTCCACGCAGACTCATTTTCCATCTGTTGCATTCCATACTATTCCCATTATTTGACCCTTCTACATCCTGAGAGCAACTTGTGTATAGTTAGGTTTAGCTGATGAAGTATGTCCTGGGAGAGAGACACTGGAGAAAGATGTCAGAGATTGATAAATCCAAGGAGCAAGCCAGTGATTTGCTCAGAAGTAGAAAGCCCAGCCCTTAGATCTTCTGAGTTTAAAAATACATTAACATGAAAACTGCACATTATCAAACTCTTGTATGCTCAGATCAGAGCAGCAGTGCCATAAATAAACCTTCTCCTCATCCTGGTTCCTTCCTCATGAAGGCACAAGGGAGCTAGCTATCCTGCTTCTGCGCCCCCTCTGCTCCACTTGACAGCCTTTGTTAGAAGGGAACTGAAATGCTATGCTTTCATCCTCTGGCTTGAGTAAGTAGGAGCCTTGGAAAGGTGCTTATCCTCTTGGTTTACAGGAGGTGGCTGGCAGAGGCACAGCTGTAAAGAAATATAGGGAAAAACTCGAGGTGAAGCTGGGAGAAAGGGATCATTGCTGGGAGAGAGGTACTGGGAAAGACTATAGGAATGGAATTGACAAGAGCAAAGAGACAGATGATGGCAATCAGAAGAAAGTGGGACTGGTGGAAAGGGAATGGAAAACTGAGAGAACAAATGATTCAGTAATTTTGTAGATAATACACAATATTTAAGCCAATATTCCTATACAGTTTTGTTTGTTTGTTCTTAATTCCTGCTCTGATCTGTGGGCAACTGCAGAAGAAATTTGTTTTTATTGTTGTGTGCCTGACTTTCCCCATTTTTGAAACAGGGATAAGGACCATTAGCAACCTTACGGCAGGTGAGAACATCTTAAGATCCTTGCTTGGAAGTGCTGACATTTGAGTGTTGTTGATAGATGTGCGGAGATGGGCTGTCTCTGTGAATACTTCTGAGATAATCCTGAGTGTACTCGAGTTTGGCACCTCCTAGAGCATGTAAATCAAATCTACACAAGATGAGTTCCTGGGCAGTCTGATCTAGTGGTAGGCAACCCTGCCCATGGAAGGAGGTTGGAACGAGAAGACCTTTGAGGTTCCTTTCAACCCAAGCTAATCTGTGATATGATTCTTCTATCTGACACTGATACTTATGTCCATAACTGTTTTGCCTCCTCATGACAGATTTTGCAATGTCTGGTGAACGTGAGGGTTTCATGAGGAGAGTGAGCAGCAGAGCCCTGAGCACATCCTGAAGGACCAACCAGCCATAAGATTTGACTGCAGCTCCAAAAGTATAAGTGATGGATGTCTCTGCCTGCAACACTGGTGGAGAACTGAGCAGACCTGTGTGACCTTAGGCAAGTCATTTATTCCCTCTGTGCTTCACGTCTCTATTAAAAAAGGAAAAAAAGAACATTGTCTAGGAAGGAGATATGTGCCCTCCTATAGGGAACCTACTGGAAGTCCCTTCCAACCCCTACAACTCTGATTCTGTGAGAAATGAGAGTAGAAAGCAATGAGGTGGTGTGAGAGTCCATGACATATGTGTGGTTGGCATCTGCCAGTCATCATGCCATTGAGCTTGCTGCACTCTACCCTCAGTCAATGATCATTATAATCACTCAGAAACTCAAAGGGATTTTAACAAATTGTCTGAGATGTGCTGCTTCTCATTTCAGTAAGTCTTAGTTTAGACAACAGAGGCAAATAATTCAGTGTTCCACTGTTGACAGAGAAGAGTCACAGAAGGTCATAGCAAAAGAATCTCAGAAGCTAATATTAAGAGCTAGCCCATTTTGATCTTTATTGTCTTGCTTTTCTCATATCATTAGTCACAGGTGGTTGTTTTGAGATGTCTTAGCATCCATAACCATAGACTGAAGGTAAAGAAATGGCAGCTTTGAGGATCTTAGCCCTAGCAGCCTGTCTTAAGATGGCACTGTTCTCTTTTCAGAATTCAACTAAATGATGAAGCTTTCAGATATAAGTATTTCAGATACAGTTGTGACTATTAGGCTCATGATTGTGCATGCTTTCGTCATTCTTCTATGCCTTATTTCTCTCTACAACTATCTGAAGGGAGGTTGTAGTGAGGTGGGGCTGGTTGCTTCTCTTATGTAACTAGCAATAGGACTAGAAGGAATGGCCTCAAGCTGCACCAAGGGAGATTCAGGATGGGTGTTAGAAAATATTTATCTGAAATAGTAGTCAGGTGCTGGAATGGGCTGCCCAGGGAGATGGTGAAGTCACCTAACCTGTATGTGTTCAAGAAACATTTAGATGTTGTATTGAGAGAGATGATTTAGTGGGAAATATTGTTGGAAGGTGCACAGTTGGACTGGATGATCTTGGAGGTCTTCTCCAACCTTGATGAGTCCATGATTCTATACCTTATGTGTGTAGCAGATATGTTGACTAGTGGGACAAGGTAAGAAGCAAGAATCCAATAGCTCAGTGTTCAATTTCTTGAAAACTTCCCTTGGCCCACACATTTTCTGAACCAAGGCAGAACTTGACTTTTATTTCTCCCACTCCTATGCTGTTGCAAAACTGCTCAAGTAATCATTACATTTATGCCAGTCTGAGTCATAGGGCAGCTGGCACTATGGACCTTTGGACAAGTCTGTCTACTTTAAAAATGTAGGCCTCCTTGAAAAGGACACTTTTTCTCCTCTGAGTTTTGACTTATTTTGATTGCTGTTGTCTCTCTAAACTTGAGGAACTTTGTTGAAACAGCTTTTTAATTTCTGCTGATGGAAATTCACATTTATGTTTGCTAAGGGAACGATACAAAGCATTGAAGAGCTCTTTCTTCATGACCCTGAATCCCTCCTCTAATTACAAAATGTTGATGGTTCAAATGTTAAACTGGTTCAGAATCCTGTTCTTACAATGGCTTGCATTACAAGCATTACAGAGATCTCTGCAATGAGTTGCTCTAGGCAGTAACTTTTTCATATGCCAAGCTACCTTACTACTCTTTCTGTGAGTTAGTTGACTTTCACCAAGTTAGGAAACATCCATAAGCAGAGCTTTGAATGGAAGTGACATATTTACCTCGCCTTGTCTCCTTTCATCCTGTTTTAGACCTCAAACTGTCTAACAGCATTAGGGAACCCCACGGAATGAGAACTTCAAGTCAGTGCTGCTGGATTTACCAAAGCACTGTGCTATTTCCTGATGCTAACATTAGCTGAATACTTTGTGAGTGGGTCGGAATGTTGCTTCTGTGAGGCAAATTTCAGGGATGTAGGAAACAGGAAAGTCTTAGAAATAAAACTTAGAAAAATGTGTCTGCTGCCTTATTGCAGTTACCAGGAAAGGTGTCTGGCCTGCAGACAGTTTTCTGTTATCAGTCTTATCAGAGGACTGAGAAAAAATATCCTTAAGATCTTTAAGAATTGATTGCATTGATCTTTAAGAAAAATCAACAATCCATAGCTGATGTTGTACTGATGTGTAAGAATAACCAGCAGTCAGTAAAAGAGCTAGTAACTATTCCATAAATCTGGCTTCCATCTCCAGTAGAGTGGTCTAAGTAAGGAAAGGAGAATTTACTGTGCCATGCATGCACTTGGAGCCATGTGTATCTTAGCTAACCCTCAAGACAGTTACCAAAGCAGAGTGTAAATGGTAAGAAAAGGAGTAAATTCTGTTGTGATAGAACAGTGGAGAAAATACTAAACAAAATATTTCTATAAGCAGTTAAAGTAAACCTCATTCTTGTTGAAGAGTTTATTGAGCTTTCTGTACAACTCAGAACACATTTTGGTTATTAATTCAATTCCTTTAGTAGCATATAGGAAGTATGAAGACCCTCCATATCAGTTAACTTCAACCTTCAAAAATTAAGGAATACAGCATGCGCATAGATTTGTACAAAACAAACCCTGCCAGACTTACTTGCCTAGTTTATCCATCTGCAAACCGGATAGATGAAAAGAAGTTGGGCATTTAATCTGCATAAATAAGATGTGTGTTCATGTATTAAGGCAATTAATGAATACTGAGCTGAAAAATTAATTTAGATTGACTGGAGATGAAAATTATAAAATAGTCTGGAAGGACCCAAAGCACATAGTGATGGGTACATGCCAACACTTGGTGGGGTGGATTCAGTGTTAATGTGTTTGCTTAAAATCCTTAACAGTTTGGAAAGAGGGTTGGCTATGAGGTAAGGTCTTTGCCTGTACAGTACCCATCCTGGGAGGGATCATACTTCCCAAAGCACTAATACTAACAAGTTTTGATCTGGCAACTATTGGATAAATAAGGATCAGAGAAAATGGTGCCAAAAACTTCAGTCTGGGGGTTGTGACGAAGGTCCTAATTGCACCTGTGTGTGTGTAGATGCTCCAAAGTCTAGGTCTGAAGGCTACTACTTAGAACAAGCAATTTTTCTTGGTTTCTACTTTGGGAACAAGGTGGTTCAGCCTCTCCCACTTACTTACCTACTGTTTGCCCAACTTCGTGCACACTGTATTCTCTGTACCAGAGTCTTCTGGCTGACCCCATCAGCATCCTGGTTCTGGTAGCTCAACAAGTCTATGATTCTTGTACCAAGCACATAACTTGGTACTACTAAACTTTTCTGATAGAGCTGGTGAAGCAGTAAAGAGGTGGTTGGACTTGATGGTCCTGAAGGTCTTTTTCAACCTCAGCAACTCTATGAAAGAGATGTAGGGCCTCTGTTTTCCTATTAAATTTGCTGTCCTCCAACCTGTTTCCAGGGGCCTGGAACCTCTCCCTCAGAGATGTATTCAGTGAAAGCTGTCATAATTGCTTTGTGTTTAGAGATTCAGATTGGGTAATCTCTCACCTCCTGATTTTGGCTGTGTATATTAAGCAATCCTGGGGTGCGATAGGCATGGCACTGCCAAAGGGATGGGTGCCATGAGATGGACCTAGTAACACCATCCCTTATCTGGAAGAAAGAAGAGGGAAGAAATACAGTGGAGTCAGGAAATGCAGAGTAATTTTGCTGTCAATTAGCAGCAGATTTGTTGGTATCGCTCAACCATGTTATAAGGCCCATCACTAGGCATTCTCTGATGGTACCCCAATAGCTGCTAAGTGGTCATGAATGTCTCCTCCAAGGATCAAGAATTATTATGGTGAAATTGTCTGTGCTGGGCTCAGTTTGCAGGCCACTAGTCAGACAAGGCTGGTTTATATTCCACCATGTGAACTCCCTGGAGCAGGGAATGCCTTAATGGGTTTCACTGACAAAATGGAGTTGTTTCTTTGTGGTTTTAAGGAAACATGCATGCTTAAAAACTGAATAGCAGAACTGAAATTAGGAGGCAAATTAAAACATGAATGACAAAAGGAACAAGCAGGAGCTGAAAAGTAGGTGAGGTTGGAGAGAGAGTGTGAGTGATAGCCACAGGAGCACATTTATCTCAGCCCCTGTAAAAATCTCAGTTTTCTCTGATCTTCTATTTTGGGCAGAGATACCACAAAACATAACAGTTTGTGCATCACAAATAACAAAATTCCTTTTGTTCCTACTCCAGTGCTTGGCTAAAGGAAATCCTTACCACGTACTCCTGTATTTAAGTGAATGTGTGCTAAAAAAAAGCTAAGTTTGATTCATTCTCTACTTATTCTCTCCAAGTATTAGCAAATGCATTTCTATCAGTTATTGCTGAAAGATCGCTATTGTAAATTGTTCTTTGATGAGAACATAAAACAAGGGGATTTGGTACTCTGTGTGGTCTATTAGCAGTGTGCTAAAGTAAAAAAACGAATCCCATGAAGCCTTTCCCAAGAGCTGACATTTATTAGGTTGTTAAATAGCCTTCCATGAAGCATTCCGAGCCCTGTCAATTAATTGGTAAGTTACTGAGACCAAGCCCTAAGAGTTCCCTCAGTGAGTTGCTATTTGAACCAGAGCAAAGCATTTAAAAAGTTGATTTGAAGCATTCCAGTGACTGAAACTATCCCACATGCCAGCAAAATTGTATAAGAAATGGAATTTATTTCTATTCTGAATGTCTACTTTCCACTTCTACCTCTTGTTCATTACTAGGGCTTTTACCCTTGAGGCAAATTTTTATTCTGTCTTTAAATACTTACAATCTCTTTGCCTGCTCTTTGTGAAATTAGAGTTAGAGCACCTCATGTCTTTCTCCAGGATGAAGTTTTCCAATTCTTCATTCATTCTTGTACCTTTACACTGAAATCTTTCCCATTTTTTTTAGTGTCTGCAGCCTCTGGAATAGGCTCTGTATATCAGTAGCAGTTGCACAAATGCCAGTTGGGGATGATGCATAATTACATTGCTTCTTGTACAATTTCTAGTACATGTGTTACTGCTGAAGATATTGGACTCGTCATCCCTTGTAAACAAAACAGACTCCATAACTTGCTGGGCTTTTTCCAGCTTGATGTTTCTGACCTCCTGTCTCATGTCTGAGAATTAAGCTCTCCATTGTTTAATCTTATATCCAGGACTTTGCGTATGTATATACTGAAATTAGAATCATAGAATTGTTTGACCGACCTATTTATACCTTGTTAATATATATAGTGAGTGGAGTGTTGGAGGTCATGCTTGACCAACCTGGTAGCCTTCTATGACGTTATCACTGGCTGGGTGGATGGGGGGAGAGCAGTGGATGTAGTCTACCTTGATTTCAGCAAGGCAATTGATACTGTCTCCCACAACATCCTTATAACAAAACTGAGGAAGTGTGGGATAGATGAGTGGACAGTGAGGTGGGTTGAGAACTGGCTGACTGGCAGAGCGCAGAGGGTTGTTGTTGGTGCAGAGTCTGGTTGGAGGCCTGTAACCAGCGGTGTTCCCCAGGAGTCGGTGCTGGGTCCGGTCCTGTTCAACATCTTCATCAATGACCTTGATGAGGGGATAGTGGCCACCCTCAGCAAGTTTGCTGATGATACGGAGTTGGGAGGATTGGCTGACACACCCGAAGGCTGTGCTGCCATTCAGCGAGAGCTGGACAGGCTGGAGAGCTGGGCAGAAAGAAACCAGATGAGGTTTAACAAAAGCAAGTGTACAGTCTTGCATCTGGGGAGGAATAATTGCATGCACCGGTACAGGTTGGGGGATGAGCTGCTGGAGAGGAGCTCTGCAGAGAGGGACCTGGGTGTCCTGGTGGACGACAGGTCGGCCATGAGCCAGCAGTGTGCCCTTGTGGCCAGGAGGGCCAACGGCATTCTGGGGTGCATTAAAAAGAGCGTGGCCAGCAGGTCGAGGGAGGTGATCCCCCCCCTCTACTCTGCCCTGGTAAGGCCTCATCTGGAGTACTGTGTCCAGTTCTGGGCTCCCCAGTACAAAAAAGACAGGGATCTCTTGGAAAGAGTCCAGCGGAGCGCCACAAAGATGGTGAAGGGTCTGGAGCATCTCCCCTGTGAAGAGGGGCTGAGTGAACTGAGTCTGTTTAGCCTTGAGAAAAGAAGACGGAGAGGGGACCTGATCCAGGTCTACAAATATCTAAGGTGCGGGGGGCAGAGTGGCGAGGCCAGACAGTCTTCAGCAGTGTGTGGAGACAGGACAAGGGGAAACAGCCAGAAACTGCAGCACAGGAAGTTCCGCACAACTGTGCGCAAGAACTTCTTTAGGTGAGGTGACGGAGCACTGGTGGAGTCTCCTTCTCTGGAGATACTCAAGACCTGCCTGGACACCTACTTGTGTGACCTGGTGTAGGGAACCTGCTTTGGCAGGGGGTTCATTGTGTAGCAGTGAGCTAGGGCTGTACATGCAAGCAGCTACTAGATTTCACTGAAGGGTTTTTAATATTATTATAACGGGGACTGTTGTTTTTTATCATTATATCATACTCCCTTCTGGACAGATGTTTGCTTACAGAATCTCCTGGGTTTTGTGGCTCTTCAGAAAACCACCTGGCCTGAAATGAACTTTTTTTTTTCCTATTGTTTTCCAGCACTCATCAGATGAATTGTTGAGCATCTTCTAGTAGTGCATTAAGCACATTGATTATACATGTTTCAACTGTTGTTTTTGCAGCCCCCCCTCTAGGGAGGATTGTATGAAGCACAGCATGTAATTTTGATAGGATTTTAAGGTGGTGTGGTTTTTATGAGCTGTGTATTCACTTACGTATTTTATTTCACGTAGCAAAACCAAAGAATTGCACCCACTAATTGTAGCGAAAGGAGGTGGGATTTGAAGTAGGGTGAGGTTCCCAAAGGAATTCATTCTTCTGTTTTGATGAGAGTCTTATTACTCTTCCCATGAAGCCAGAGGATCGTATCTGCTAACCACTGTGTATTTCTGGACCTTTTACAAATCTTGGAGATCTAGATGACAAATATTCCAGAATTCTTCAGGGAGCTAAACTAAATGGTGGAGAAGAGGCATGGCCTACAATGAATGGTGGAGGAAAGGTGTGACCTGCAGTGATGTTCTTAGCTGGCAATCTTTCCTGTATTATGAAATCCTCATGCCAGTATGTCACAGAACCATGGAATCATAGAACGGCTTGCGCTGGAAGGGCCCTGAAAGATCCTTCAACCTCCCTGCCCTGGGCAGAGTTGCCAACTACTAGGTCAGGCACCAGATCAGGTTGCCCTGGGCCTATCCAACCTGGTCTTGAAAGCCTTCTGGGCGTATATGTCCCACAGTTCTGTTGATTTAGCCAGCCCAACCTACAAGACATTGTTTAAAAATAACAGTATATGAGAGTTCAGCATCAGCATTTGTTATATTCTGTACAACTACACATGGAAAAGAAAGATTTCTTCTCTGAGGCACTAGGGATTTCGGGTTGAATGTTACCATGGCACAAGTCAGGAAGAAGGGATATTTGATTCATGAATCTTAATTCACAGTTGCTTTAGGATGTTCAGAACATGTCAGCAAGACTGACTCTTGGGAATGCAGATGGGCTAATGTTTAACAGATTAAAAACCAAATGAACAGTGCTATTAGGAGAGAGACAAAGAGATATGATGTTATTCACAGAGCGTGACCATGTTTCTTTGCAATTACCAGTTTTGATGTGCAATGCACTTACTGATGGTTTGAGGGTCAGAGAAGTTGGAGCAGAATTTGTAAGTGCCAGTGAGGTCAAAGAGGTACAGTGAGTCCTGGTTTTGGTTTTCCTTTCCCCCCTACTTTTCCTCTCTTCCTTCAACTTCTTTATACGTTCAAAGGATCACAGAATCACCAAAGTTGGAAAAGACCTACAAGATCACCCAGTCCAACCATCCACTCATCACCAACAGTTCTCACTAAACCATGTCCCTCAACACAACATCCAAACGTTCCTTCAACACCTCCAGGGTTGGTGACTCCACCACCTCCCTGAGCAGCCCATTCCTCTGCCTACCATTCTTTCAGAGAAGTAGTATTTCCTAACGTCCAGCCTGACGTTAACGCTGACGTTCCTAATGTTAAGCCTCTTGATCAAACTCATCTTCCTGAGGAAAGAAATGCCATTCTGAGACATCAAGTACAAGTTACAGTTAACTTATTACAGTTAACTAAAAACCATAAGTGCAGTAGCTCCCAAAGTTCCTGATTGTCCTGGTTTTATCAGTATTCCATATTGTAACATCATGCAACAAGCTGTTTAGTGCTGGAACAATGCTGGAGTACTGCATTTTTCCTGCATCAGCTCCTTGGCTATTTATACTTCCTGGGTCTCGGCAGTGTCAGCTATTCTTACATGAGATCCAGCATCTTCCTCTTGAAGACTGAGACAAGACAGACTTCAGTTCCCACAAGTCTCCTATACTCTCCACATGATTTGCAATTTGGGGTGAAAGAGAGAGCACAGCACTGGGGGAGAAGGCTCCCTTCCATTTGCAGTAGTGTAATGTGCAGCATGGTTGGAACTCCTCTCTCACCCATTTGATTTATTACCTATAGCTCCTGTTCATAATATATTGTCCCACATTCTTCTATCATTTGTAGTAAATAGATTATCCCTCCTTATCTAGGCTGCATCCTTAGTAATTCATACCCCTTGGAGGAGGGGAAAAAAGGGAGATGGGAGAAGCCTTGTTGCTTGTGATAGAATCAACGAAACCACAGCACTGATTTGTGAAGCCCTTTTAGGGACTGAGGCTCAATTTCCCTGCATGCATCCAGGACCATCAGCATTTCCAGTTCCTGGTTTGGGATGCAGCACAATCTGGGGATTCTTGCTTCTGTCCTGTGTTGTCCTGACATAGCAGACACTCTCTTCTGAGCCCTTTGAGTCACAAAGTATGCAGTTTCATTGGACTTTCTGTTTTTTCTTTAATCACTATTAGAAGGGGACAGCATCAATGGTGCTACACAAATCTGACGAAGACATTCATGTCTCCTTTTATTTATGATTACTTTTGATTTTTAAGAACAAATTCTTGGTCCTGTTTTCTTTTCTAACACATGAAACGTGCTTGTGGATTTGGAGTTGCTTAGAGGATTTGGATTTGGAATGGATTGATGGCCTCAAGATCTACCCAGAGGATCTCCAGGGGAATTGTGTGCCTTAATTTAAGTGACTGTTCATTGTAAATTTATGTTGCTTTCACCAACTTAGTGCAGCGAAGGTAGTGTTGGAGGCAATGATACAAACTGACTGTGAAGCCATTCCACTGTTAGTACTGTGGTGTCCGCATCCACAGAGGTGTTCTACTGTGTTTAAAAAATAGCTGTGGAAAAACAATGCCTGCTTGAGTGTTTCTGCCTCTGCCTTCTGACTGTGACCCAAAATGAACTCATTTATGTAACGCTTCATTGAAGCAGAGCTGCTGCAGGGATGTGGCTGTTCCTATGATCAGAGGTAGCTCTACCTCTGCTTCTAAATGTCTTCCCTGCAAAGAAATTCAACAAAAGCCATGCTGGGAAGGAGGGGGTTTATTCAGGAACACAACACATCAACACAGTGCTGGCACTGCAAGGTGGTGTTTTATCACATAAAACACTGCAGCTGCTGTGCCAGGTGAGCTTGCTGAGAGGGCTGTCTTTGTTCTTTCATACCGTAGTGCGTTGCCAAAGACCCCTTTTTCTCCTGATGCAATTCCTTCCCCCCTGCAGGCAAAGGACAGTAGCCGAGTACTGCAGTATGGCGAAACTTGGTGGATACATGTAATTTTTTTGCTGTGGTACCAAATGCAGAACAACTCTGTTGTTTGGGAAGATTTTGGTGTGCTAACACAAGGGTGAGTTTTCATACAGTTGGCTTTAGAGGAATGTTGCTATAGCTGGCCAAAACTTTGCAGATGATGCTTCATGACTGTGATATCAGTAGCCTTTAAGGAGTTAGTCTCAGTGTAATATAATAAAACATAATGCATAGTTTTAGGCCAAGGATCTTCTCAATTATCTATGTCATTTGTGGAACTTATGATTTTTTGACTGTAGCACAAATCTAATGTATGCAAGGTTAGATACTCCCAGATGAGCTTCCAGGCCAGAATTCAGAGCCAGAAATCTATACCACATTGCATTCAAAAGCACTGGCTGGAGGGTCTGGATGCCCCCTTTTTTTTTTTTTCTCTTGGATTTGCCTCCATATTTGAAGAGGAGAGGCTTTGTAGCATAAAGATCTAACTCAAGATCATTCCTAGTCTGATCATGAGCACTCCATTCTTTTCATTTTAAGAATTAACTGGTCGAAGCAACTGATTCTTAGCTGAAACGTAGACATTGTAAAAACAGTGATCAGTGACCAGACATCTGTCAAGAATCACAACTGTAAGACTTGCATGCCCTCTTAAGCTAAGTCAGACTGCTCCAGTGGAGTGTGTTCCCTGGAACAATAATTCTGACTCATTTCCATGCCAATGATTCTTGCAACTATTCACAGCAGAACTCAAACAGTACTGCTTTATCTCAGATGCTGGAGCTCGTTTGTAGGACTTATTTTTTACCTGTTGTCTTTTATTCTTTGTTTGCACTGTTTCCTACTCTTTCAGTTTCTATATGGGTAAAATTTCACATCTTAGCTTAGATTTTCTGTTAGCATGTACTTGTCTCCTGTTCCTGCTTGTGATGAGTTAGCCTGGAGGAAAATGCTGTAACTGAATCACAGAATCACAGAATCACAGAATGACCTGGGTTGGAGGGGACCTCAAGGATCATGTAGTTCCAACCCCCCTGCCTAGCAGGGCCACCAAACATACACCTTTACTAGATCAGGTTGCCCAGAGCCTCGTCCAACCTGGTCTTGAACACCTCCAAGGACGGGGCATCCACAGCATCCCTGGGCAGCCTGTTCCAGGACCTATAGCTACATATAGAAACCTTGTCAGGAAAAGAAGCAACAGAAATGTCAGCTCTACCATTCCATGCAGTACAAGGCGGTCATTAAAGGACAAATAATCTTTATTTGCTGTGGGAACATCTCACTTCCAAGTGAGTGACTTCCAAGGCTCCCCCCTTGACTCAGCTGCTGATCTCCCTGTTAGCTGCTGCAAACTCAAATCGGAATGTTCTGAGTAGATAATGCCAGAGAAACCACAGCAAGAGAGCTCTGAGGTCTGTAGTGAAACTCAGCTGTAACTCCAAGTTAAAATTATTGCAGAGAATATTACAGTAGGGATGTGTCTGGCTCTACTGGAATAAAGGCAGTATCCGCCATGCATCTGAGCTTACACATCTAATGTAAACCACCTCTCCCTTAATGTCATTATCTATTGTCCTATGACTACATGCCATTACAAAAAGTCCCTCTTCAGCTATTCTACAGCCCCCTTTGGGTACTGGAAGGCCTCAGTAACATCTCCCTAGAGCCCTCTTTTCTCCATTGTGAACAAACCCAGCATCCTCAACGTTTATTTGTAGGAGAGTTGCTCCATCACTCTGATAATCTTTGTGCTCCTCCTCTGGACCTGCTCCAACATCTCCATGTCTTTACTGTGGTGGGAGCCCCAGGCTGTGCTCCAGATGGGACCTCATGAGGTCAGAGCAGAGCAGGACAACCTCATTCCTGACCTGCTGGCCATTATTATTCTGACACAACGCAGGATGTGGTTGGCTTTCAGGGATGCAAGCACACATGATCAGCTTTTCATTAACAAGCACCCCCAAGTCCTTCTCCTCAAGGCTGTTCTCAGCTTGGAGATGACTGTGTAGTGTGGCAGAAGTCATAAAAAATACATGGGAAGCTGCAAAAACTCATATTTCTGTTGAAATGATTCTCAAAGGCTTCCAGCGTGCTTCTGTCCTTTCTCTCTCAGGTGTCTGATGAGCCTTTGGCTTTTGTTACTCAAAGGAGATTTTCCTTATTGGCAATCTTCCTGGTTTTAATTACCTCTGATTCTGAATTTGCAGTAGCTTCAATTTGCTTTGGACAACCAGCGCTGTTTTCCATATGATTAAATCTACTAGCAAAGGACAAAGACTGGAAGGGAACTGATTCATCAGAAATAGTATCTCAGATCCATTTCTTTAGCTCTGCAGAGCTCTGGGAACGTTTCCCTTAAAAACCACAAACTCTGATACTTGGAGATGAGCAGCTGGGCAGTTCTGCTGAGTATAGAAACCAACAGCTCTCTACGTGGGCTAATTAGAGGCACAGAGACCTTGCTGGTACCTCTGTGACATTAGGTTCTTCATGCAGGGTAAGGTCATACAAGAAAACTTGCTGGAACCTCAGAACAGAATCTGACAAACCTTCGTAAGTTCAAAGCTATTCTGCCTGGGTTCTCCTTGCTGCTGCAGCCCGTGTCCTCTGAGAACAGTTAGAAGAGGAAAGTTTAAGTTCCTCTTTGTAAACAAAATCATAATTGCTGGAAAAATAAAGAAACTGATGTAATGTGAACCTCCTGGAGAAGGTGATACAGAGGCTTCCCAGAAGTTACACACTGAGAAACATTCTTAATCTCCTAGATAATGTAGAAAAGGAATGACATTTATTAGCTGCAAGTCCTCACAAGCTGAGGATGCAGTTTATAAAGCTGTATTTAGCTCCCTCTCCTTTTCCTCTTTTATTGTGATCTTTCACCTTCATCTGTTACCATGCTTCAGTGATTTATCGACATCAGAAACGTTTGATTTGTAGAACATCCATCAGATGAGCAGAGTAAGTGCTATTATTTCCTCTTAGGCTTTCATTGGCTGTAGCTTTCCTTTCGGAAGTTTTATTTACATCTTTCTATTTCTAGACTAAGATGTATAATGTTTAAAAATGATTTCCTACAATTAATCTCTTGTTTCTCTTGGCTTTTTAAAAGCTCAGTTCAGATTACTGATGTTCTCTATGTCGACAGCTGATGCAAACAGAAAACACAGCCTGACTTGTCGTTGCCTGCACTCAGCGAATGAGCAGGCAGAATTAAAAGGTGCCCTGATTCAGATTCTTTCATTCAAGATAGAGAATATAAGCTCTACAGACAATCTATGATTCTATAAAACATCTGTGGGATAGGAATTGACACTCAGTGTCTTTGAAAGATCAATTTCCTTTTTGTTTACACTGCTTGGGTTCTAAATGATGTAGATTGTGGTGAAATGCACCTCTGGTATTTTCAGGTTATTGCACCAAGGAAAATGAAGAGGGTTTTGTTTGAGAGTTTCTGTACCAAGTTCCACTATTAATGAGATGCTCCTAGGTTAAAAATACCTTCCACGGGTGACTTCCTATGTCTTTTGTTACATTAGCGGCAGATTGGAGAGGAAAATATGGAGTGAGCCTGAAAGTGGTAAGTGGAGGTTAGAGGTGTAGCCAAAGTCAAGTGCTGGGAGTTCCAGCTGTAGAGAGCTGATGTTTTGAATTATAATCAAGTGATTAATGTTTCTAACATAAGTGAGTTGGGGAGTAAGAAGGGCTTGCAGCAACAGCTTGGTGAAGTGAGTTGAAACCTGCTTTTAGGGATGTTTTATTTATAGCATGCTCATTAGGTTGAACAGAATGGACAACATGTGCTTATGTGGTTAATGATAAATCCATCTGAGGACTAAACTAGTCTGCTGGGTTATGAGAAAGCCATTTGTAGGTCAGATTTTCAGGAGAGAGAAGGACTTGAAAGAAACAATTCTTATTTGTTTTGGGGGTGCAGGGAGAGAATGGAAGTTGAAATCAGCTTTTCTTCTGCTGAAAGTAAGCAGGATTTAAATGTTACAGATCTTTATTCATTTTTAAAGGTCACTTGCCTGTGAAGTCTGTGTAGCTGGTTACATAAATACCAAAAGTAAAGCGGGAAGAAACAGGCATGCCTAGAAATGAGCAAGGATGTTTTATAAAATAGCAGGTCATCTAATAATAATGTGTGAAAACTGCAGAGATTGCTGTGACATTGCAAAAGCCAGAAAAAGTTTCATCCTTGTGGCATTATGGGTTTCTTTGTGGGATTCAGAAACATTATCGTGAAATTAAAGATACTGGACTAAAAAATTGTATGTAAAGTTGCTTGTTCCTTCTGTTTGGATTCACAAGACCTTCCTTCTGCCTCCATGTATGGCTGAGGATAAGTAGTCATAGAATCATACCACAGAAACACAGAACAGTTTGGGTTGGGAGGGACCTCAAGGGTCATGAAGTTCCAACACCTTCGTCTTGTGAACTTAGGAGAACTGAAAACCTCACAGGTAAATGACTGATAGGAGGGGTTTGGTGCACTGCACATCGTCACAGATAAACAGGCAAAACCTATCTGGGACACACCTTTTCCCTGCCACTATTCTCATTTTTAGGTAAAAATGGAAATAATGCTGTCTTCGTTGTCAGGGAAGCTAACTGCAAAGTGAGTGCTCTCAAATACGCTGCCCACACCTTTTCCAGGTGTTGCTGCAGGTGCTGTTTGTGAGTGAGCTCAGTTTATCAGGACTTTGAAAGCTGATGGATTATTTTGAGAAGGTATTTTTGGAGTGAGCAAATGCCACCTAATAAGGAAATGCATTGTATATAAATATACAGCACATTACAGGAAGCTGCCTCAGATTAATTCTTCCTGAAAGCCAAATTATTACACTCAGAATTAGGAGCTAATAAGAGGCAGAGCGGCTTCTTCCTCTCTTGACATCTTGCAGAAGGGGATGTCCTGCTGTGGAGATAGGCTTCAGTGCCACGCAGCTTATTGGGCTTCAGCAGTGACTGCTGAAACAAATGGTCTCATCACAGTCTGCCATGTTTCCAGCATCAGAAGGCATCAGGATGCTATTATCACAGTTATTTTACATATGATAAAGAATTTGTGCGTTGTTATGCCAGGCAAAAATATCTTGTGTTTGGCTCCCATGTTAGACACTGAATAATGAGGTGCTGAGATGGACACAATTCCTGAGGTTTGCCCTCCGTGGCCCCTGGATTAGGAGGGGCAGCTCTGGAGGTGATTCATCTCACCTGTCTTAAGCTGTGTTTGGATAAGGCCATTATCCCTCCCAGTCTCTGTTAACTACCGAGAGGCAGCGCAGGAGTTCAGCTCAGATATGACTGCAAGATGACTGAGAGGAGCAGAGATGCAGCCTGTCTCTTGGGTTGGAGGAGCTGCACTTGGGCTTTGAACTGCAAGGGCCGAGGTCCAAGGGGTGATGTACTGTTGCTTCATTGCACAGACAAAAATCAGAGCCTCCAAACTGCAAGAAATAACAGCTGTGCAGAAAACTCTGATACTCACTGGGGTGGGCTTGCATTTTTGTAAGGCCTTGGGATGAAGGAAGAGTTCTGTGGGGCTTTTGGGTTACTTGTTCTGAGATGAGTTAGGTGCTGCTATATTTTAGTTAATTGCTTTAGTTAATTAAATAGTACCAGCCACTGGAAATCTGTTGTCTGTATCTTGTATGACATCACGGCCCCTGGCACATTGGCTATCCCAGCTCAGTGACAGCTCTCTGGCATTGTCCAGAGCTCATTCCAACAGGAACTTTGGACGTGGTTGTTCTCTTCTGAAGGTTCAGGCATTGAACTTCCAAAGTGCATGGGCTGTGTGCCTGGGCTGTGACTGCTGACCCCGTGGCCAAAGACCAGACCCTGCTGAGTTCGTTCATACAGATGTGCCTAATGCAAGGAATGTAATGCAGTCCCCATGGGATGAGATATCACGGGGTTCACACACTATTACAGTCTCTTCATCTTCTGATTTTATTATTTTTGTTATCCTACCAAAACATATTTTTTATTGTTTCAATTGTGTTCATTTTATTATCCCTGTCAAGATCAGAGCTTTGGGGGAACAGGTATAGCATGCAGGGCTTTGGAAATAGGATGGCGCTGCCTAATTCCTCGTCCACTATTCTCTTGAATCTATCATAACTTTAGGAATCTGATTCTGGCCTGAATGCCCTGATCTGCATCGTGGACTATTCCTTGCGCTGACTGCCACGGTCCATGCAGGAACATATTGGGATGTGGAGCTGACAGCAGTGCTCTGAGCTGGCTGAACAAACAGATCTGCAGGGCCTCTTCTTGACAGTCCACCAGCTCTGATCTGAAACGTGACACAGCCTGAGACGTCTGTTTCAAGGGCATAACTGCTCCAAGCTTATTTCAACTCAATACAAGGCTCTGTTTATATTCCTTTGATTAATTGAAAATAACCTCTTGTTAAGGGAAGTGACAGCTGATACCTTAAATTGTGTTCAAGTTTTTCACAAGAGAGAAAAAATGCACCAAAGGTTAGGTAGGTCCAAGCCTTTGTTTGGATCAAAGCATGTGTTGAACACTGTATAAATGCCAAATATTAAAGTGTTTTGTACGTAAGTTTGAAGTTTGGAGTAAAATAATACTACACCAATAAATCTCTAATTCAGCTTGTTAACAAGCTCCCAAATTCATGGAAGCACAGCAAAGAGAGATACTTCTGATGGACTGATGGTTGTGGGGGGACAACCACTGATGGTTGCCAGTGTCTTAAAAATGGACTGTGTAGGTGAGGTCATTGCTGTAATACCGTATCCAGTTCTGGTAGGCACATTTAAAATAAAGCCTTTAATGCAATGGAAATGGCTCTCCAAAGAGCGACAGGCACAGTTTGTGGTCTGTCTGTAAAATCTACTTCACTGTGAGAGACTGAAAAAGCTGAGCTACCTTTATGTATTTAGGACAAGGTTATGAGATAACTTGTCTGTGGTTTTGTAAGGTCAAGCCTATGTGGTGAGGGAAAAGCAGGCTCTGGTTTCCACGTGGAGCTGCATGGCCTGGGTGCTTTCACCAAAATGTGAGCTTATGGACTTAAAATGTGCCAGCTGTGCTGAGGGTGAACTGGGACTGGGCTGTGCCTTGGTGGGCTGGAGCCCCTCTTTGTCCATGCCTGTTCTGTTTTAGCTTGGAGAAGAGAATGCTCCAGGTAGACCTTATTGTTGTCTTCCAGTACTTGAAGGGAGCACATAAACAGGAGGGGGAATGGCTGTTTGTGAGGGTGGATGGTGATAGGACAAGGGAGAATGGTTTTAAACTGAGACAGGGGAGGTTTAGGTTGGATATTAGGAGGAAGTTTTTCAGCCAGAGGGTGGTGAGGCACTGGAACAGGTTGCCCAAGGAGGCTGTGGATGCCCCATCCCTCAGGCATTCAAGGCCAGGCTGGATGTGGCTCTGGGCAGCCTGGGCTGCTGGTTGGCAACCTGCACACAGCAGGGGGTTGGAACTGGATGAGCACTGCGGGCCTTTGCAACGCAGGCCATTCTATGATTCTGTGATTCTTTGGCTTATTAGGAAAAAGTTATTCTCAGAAGGAGTGGTGATGCAGTGGTACAGCTGCCCTAGGAGGCATCCCTGGAGGTGTTGCAGAACCGTTGGAGACGTGGCACTGAGGGATGTGGTTGGGGGCATGGTGGGGTGGGTAGGGGTTGGACTTAGGGATCTTAGTGGTTTTTTTCAACCTTAATGATTCTGTGATTCTTACGAAGCAGATTGAAGGGTGATGGCCAGAGCTGAAAGCAAGGAATGAAGCCAGAGCAATATACATTGAAAAGGAAGCTTTTGTTCTTGACAGGGTGGTAAGCACAGAAATATCTTATCTGGATGGGTCAACCTTCAATGAAAGTCTGTGATATGGAATGAAAGATGTGCTGTAATTCATAGTGGTGTTAATTCATAATGGTGCTCTGTGGCTCCAGCAATGCTGGAAATCAGACCAAGTAGTCGTAGTGATCGGAGAAGTGTTCTCACCTGGCCTTAAGATAGTTATATTAAGTAGGAATATTTGCAATTCTTATTTTAATAGGAATATCATATCCTCCCTTAACTGATCAGGGAGTGGAGAAGTGTCAGTGAAGCCATCTTCAATCTGAGAAAGTTCAATAAGGGAAAAGAAAAAAAACAACCCAAAACTCCTACTACAGTTCTGTTTGTGGCCAGAATGAATAAGTTTATATTTTCTTTTCAGGAAGAAGGGGCTTAGACCTGAGTTCCAGCTGTCTCCATAACTTTCTGTCTGCTGAGATACCTCTGAGCAGGATGAGGGGTAATTCTCCTAATTCCCAGCAGAGTTTCCACCTGACCTGAGCCTCAGACTGTTGTGGCCAATAGTGGGGGTGAGACTGGCATCCATCCCAACCACCCTACAGCAGCAGTGTGGGTCCCGAGCCAGGAAGGCAAAAGGACTCCTTAGGAAGTGCTGTGGGATCCTTCCAAAGGGTTCACGGCACTGCCTGCTGCATCTAACAGATGCTGGAACAACACATACAAGGTGTTTAGGTCTAAAGGATGCTTGAAATTCATACAACCATGGAATGAGTTGGGTTGGAAGGGATCTTAAAGCCCAGTCTCAGCCCCTCTACCATGGGCTGGTTGCCCCCAACCAGGTCAGGCTGCCCAAGGCCTCATCCAGCCTGGCCTTGGGCTCCTCCAAGGATGGGGCACCTCTCTGCTCTAACAGCATCACACAGCTCCTGCTCAAAGAACAGAACTCAGATGAGAGCTCCCTTCCACTTCATTCTCTGCTTTAACTCAACTTCTCACAGTTCTGTTTTGGTGGATTTTTTTTTTATTATTATTTTTTTTTCCTCTCCCGTCAGCAGATTTTCAGGCTAGTTAATGACGGGGAAAAATTCTCCCCTCCACCCCCCAATTGCCTCCCCCTTCTTTCATGTCAAGGGCCAGGTTTGGATTGGAGCCCGGTGAAGTTTCTGTGTCATTTCCTGTTGCTGCCCGCCCCGACACCGTTCCCAAACACACGCACAATCACACATACACACACACACGGTCATACACACACACACACACTCACACAGCCGCTCTCATTGCTGCCCGCTGTTCTGGGCTGTGAGCAGCCGCAGCCGCTCGTCTCTCCCGTCCCGGCTGTGCGCTGCTCCCCCGACCCCGCAGGCTCAGCTCTCGGGCAAAGCCGAACGGTAACACAACTTTCTTCTTTTCCCGGCAGCTCAGCAGCGCTTTTATTTTGATCCCAGGCAGCTGGGTGTCTAAGGCAGAGCCACAGCGCTCTTCTTGCTCGAGAACTTCCTTGCCGGTGGCCGCGGTGGGAGCCGAGCGCTGGGATGCAGAGCTGAGCGGTGCGGGCTGCCGGGCAGGTCAGCAAATGCGGGGCTCGGGCTGCTCTGCAAACGGGAAACCGGAGGAGGAATCGTCCCGGCCGTGCGGAAGGTAGGGAGGGAAAGAGAAGGGGTGCGTGGCGTTCTCCGGTACGTGTTTGCCTTTCGGCTTCAGCCCAGCGTTTACCTCGGTGAGGGGTTTTCCTGAGGCTGGTGTTGGTCCGTGCATATGGTCACGGTGGCCGCTGGCTGAAAGAACTGATGCCTGCTGGAATCTGTATTGCACTCAGTCAGTGTGGGCACGGATCGGCTGCCATCTGTACAAACCTGCCTGCCATCTCTTTCCTCTGACATTTCCTTATTGCTGGCCGAAAGCAGATCTATTTATTGATTTGGTGAGAAAATCTCACAAATGTTTGTGCTTCAAAGTGGGGTGACTGTGACTTCATCTGCTATTTCTGTCCATCTCCTCTCGACTGTTTCTCAGACAAGCAGGGCATAACGAAGTGACAGCTCTGTCCCAGGCCATGTGCTGGAGCCCATTCCCGGAGCTCTCAGGGTTAAAACCTTTTTTGAACTCTCTGACACAGGACAGTAAATTTCAGCATGTCAGAAGAGAGGGAGAGAAGAGCTTGCAGAGCATTATATACCATCAAACAGACAGTGGTGCACAACCCCAGGGTCCTTGTGGGCAGAATCAGTGCCAGCACCTCCAGCTATGCAGCAGCATTTGGAAGGGCCAACTGCACGTATAATATGCACCAGTTAATTAGAAGTGGGGAAGAACATCTCAGATCTAGCCTTGGAAACAATGATCTTAATGCCTTGTGTGCAATGTGTTTAGCTCCAAGTCATTGCTAAACTCGTGTTACTATCTCAGGTCACCCTTGTTTGATGTTTGTTCTGCACTGATCTGTGGATGGCAACACAGTGGAAGAAGGTACAGATGGGGATACCCTCAGCACACCTTCAGCACACCGGTCTCTTGCTGCAGCCTCCGGCTCAGGCACATTGCCTCCCATGGCCTGGGAACATTCGAGCTCCCTGCCCAGCCTTGGCATTCCTTGTCTTGCTGCCATAGGCAGTGATGGACCCAGGAGACACTGCTGACAGTTTTGTTTGGATTTGATTTCTTGGCAAAAGCTCAAGGTTTATTTTATGGCTCCTAGAAGAAAGGTGGTTTTTTTGTTTGTTTTTTTTTTTGTTTTTTTTTTTTTTTTTGTTTGTTTGTTTGTTTGTTTTTGTTTTTTAATGGAGTTCTGTAGGTAATGCTTTTTTGGTCTTCCCATCTCCCAGACTCTTTCTGAGCACCTTGCTGCTCCTCACTGATTTGTCAAAAAATGTTCTTTACTTTCAGTATTCTCCACAGTTGGCCTCTGGTCTTGATGGTCTGTCCTGGCACACAACCCTCCACAACCCTCCACATGGCTTCTGTGTGCTGCTGGAAGCTAGGATGGGCTGGGGCACACCAGAAAGGCAATTTGGATGTGATCACCTTGTTTCAGTGCGTAGGAAAGTTTAATAATATGTTGGCAGCTATGCCAGTTAGCTTCGGGGTCAAAGAATGGGCTCTGGCACCATTTGGTTTACTAGCAGAGACACAGTCAAGAGGCTGATGAGCTTGTATAAGAGAGGGAGGAGAGAAACCGCAGCAGGAATTACTACCAGCACATCTAAGAAGCTGAAGAAATAGCACTTACCTGGAACTATGTTTTGTATTTCTAGATGGGGAAGGAACCTGAATAACAGACTGACGTTTTTGCAGGACTCCAACAAATTAGCTCTTTAACTGAGTCACTGCATGTGCAAGGAGTCTGGGAGGTGTAACCATACTTCAGGTGCTGCTAAGAGGGTGGTTAGGACCTAAAGTTCATTTGAAATCCATCTCTGTATTTAGATGTTGAGAGAAATGGCTGTTTCAATACAATTTTGGGTGGGCTGATTCTAAACTGTCCTACAACTTAACCCATGGATGCTACAGTGGGATCTTACCTTAGGTAAGAACAATGCAATTTCGTCCTTAAATTTTGTGTCTAATTTTGAACCCACTTCATTTTAAGCTGATATCACTGATTTCAGTAAAGTTATTCCTGATTTACAGCAGTTGAGAGTGAATAAGAGTCCATGTATTTGGGAACTGGAGGGTTCTGAGTCTCACCAAGACCCTTCTGGCTTTTCTGTCTTTCTCACGTAGTCTACATCTCATGAAACCTTGCACTGTGTAAAACCAGATGTTGAGAGCAAGTCCCTGTCCCATCTCTTTCCTATGTGAGCATGTTCTCCACACCACGCTTTCAGTGCTGATGTAGCTCTGACAGATGAGTCAAGGGATGGCAATTCCAGTTCTGCTGCTTGCCCTGGGAAAGTGCTCTGGAGCCCAACAGACCATACTGTCTGGAAATATTTCCTGTTGCACAACATAAATTGTCTGTTTCAGTTTAATCCTATTGTCTTAAATTACATCACCGAAGTATTACCTTAAGTAAAACCTCTCTTCTGCACCAGCTCACTGCAGGAGGGAAAGGAGTACTGTAAGAGGCCTCAGGTTGTGCAGACTGCAGTAAAAGGTGGGATGAACATGTGTTTCCATTCCCCCTTTCTACATATTCCACAAATGCAGGATGAACAAGCTTTGCTTTGTATCACCTTAGCTCTGTACTTCTGGTTCCTGAGTTAGACCTCTTGGAACTGCCGAAAGGAGCTGGAACTCCCTGAAAGAAGGTTGTAGCAAGGTGGGGATGGGCCTCTTCCCTCTTCAACGGTAGGATGAGAGGTAATGGCCTCAAGTTGCACTGGGGCAGGTTCAGGTTGGTATTGGTCTGTCCCTGGAGGCACTCAGCAGCCATGGAGGTGTGGCACTGAGGCACACATCAGTGCATGGTGGGGATGGGTTGGAGCTGAACAAGGGAATCTTGGTGGTCTTTTCAGCCTTTGTGATTCTGTGGTTCTGTGCTTTGCAGACTGTGGTGGCAGCTGAAGTGTCTAGCAGAAATTTCCCATTGCTGGTGGCTGCAGGTGGCTTTGGTGGCCCTGTCAGCAGCTCTCTGTAGTTCAGTGCTTCAGCTCAGTGTGCTGCTCCCCGTCCTTCCTGAAGTTGCTTCAAGGATGCTCTGGTGCTTCATATTTCCTGCTGCCTGCTTCAGTTTCTGCTGGGGTTGGAGCTCCAGTTCTTGTGATATTTAAGTGCTGATACATGAATTAAGGTAACATCTACATGCTCTACTGAGTCTTCAACTCGCCTGCACAGATCTTGTTTTCATTCTAAGGCAGTGTTGCTACCTGAGGACAGCTCTTGCCTTGTTCTGCAGGGAGCTGTTGATGGCTGCTCTGTTTATGGGATATTGCCAGAGCAATGAGGATGTGTAGCTGGGACGGTCAGGAGCCAGAAAGTTGTGTGCCTCCTTCCCTCTCTACCCCTCCCCAAACAGGGTCTTGTTTGCGTTGACCATTTTTAAATGTTTGCTACCAGGGACTGAAGATTACTATGAGTCTGAGCTTTGACACTGTGCAGCTCTCAGTTGTTTAAAATGGTTTGATGCTGAAGGTGGGAGGGTGGCTGAAAGAACTGCTCCTGACATGGCTGCCCCAGGTGCTGGTGGCTCTGGCAGTCACTTGCCCCGCAGGGAACCAGCTGGGGGTACCAAATGCTTTGACATGAGCTTCTCCTTACTGCTGATTTCTTCTGGAGCTGAGCTGCTGAGCACGAGGTGAGAGGCTGCTGTGTCCCATCAGCAATCCCTCAGCCATCTTTCCCTCCCTGGAAGTGTTATTTTTGGTTAATTCGTACAAGTCTAGGCCTCCATGCTCAGTCCTGTGGGAGGAAGCTTGAGGCTGGAATTTTGTAATAAGTGCCAGATTGTTCTCTCGAGGCAGAATGAAGAAGCCACTCCTGTTGCTTCTCCAGTTCTTGTTAGCTCTTGTTCGGCTTAATCTGGTAACTGTGAAAGGTTTTCTTTCCCCACTGAGAACAAACTTGACCCTGCAGAAGGTCAGCATTGAGGTGTTTGCTCTGAGATCTGTGATCTCCACAGAGCCATGGTGGGAGTCCCAGCTCAAGCTACTCAGACATCACCTTCCTCATGGAAGTTTCCAGCAATTTGCTGGGGTCAGATCACTCTGAATGCACTGTGGGCTGACTGCAGCAGTGCTGTACTGCAGCAGTGCTGGAAATGAGGACTTTTGACCAGAGTCTGTTTGCTCTCGTTCTGAGGTGCACAGTGCAGTTCATCTCCTGCACCAGCAGCAGCTGGCTGTCACTGCATCAAGCAGTTCAGAAAGCGTTCTGTGCTCCTAAAAAATAAGAAAAAGAAGCATTATGGCACTGCCACTGATTTCCCATGAGACCACATTATTTAAAATTTCTCCTGACCATTGGCAATGAAGAGACAGACCACTATCTGCTCTCTTCTTGACCCTCTTTGAAGTGGTAGTTATTTCTGCAGGGATTGGAGCAATCGAAAGCTGAGAACATTTGAAATGGATGTAATTTAAATATTTTGGAACTGCTGTAGCTGAAATGTACACAGAGAACGTGCTATGTAAGTCTGAGTCTTCTTCGTGGTTATCAGTCAGAATGAGAGCGCTGTGTGAAGCCATAGCTCCTCCTCAGAGCCTCTCACACTATCTGCAAGATACTGTTCTAGATTAATAACATACACCTTGTGCTCCTTTTATTTTAATAGCCACTCTGATTCCCCTTTGAGATAGCCTAAAATGATGAAAATTATGCTAGGATTCCAGTTACTTTTTTTCTTCTTTAGAATGCATGCATGGACTGTATGGTCTGCAGAGATTTATTCTTCTTTAATGAAATCAACCTCCTTTTCCTGGCTAGCATAGTGCATGAATGTCACATTTGAATATGTGCTTTTGAGTTCAGTCCTTTCCCTCAGACATATTACTTTACACTGCATTTGGCTGCGTTAAACTGCAGAGCTGATTTACTACATCAGTGCCCATGAAAGACTCAAATTCCTCCAACTCCTGTTCTGTTGTTCCTTGCTATTTACTATACACAGTGCTCCAGTTTTGGAATTGTTGGCAGACTGTAAGCTTACATTTCTTATTTTTTTTCTTTCCCTTGGTGCAATGGTTACAATTAGGTTCATATATTTAGCAGGTTTGGAGTTCAGTGCTTTGTAGAGTAAGTACAAAAAGCTTTGAGAGCAGTGATGGAATGAATGCGATAGTGTGTGTTGTGCTGGGCACCAGATATGCAATAAGGAAAGAATGAAGATGTGACTAGAAGCAGAGAAACTCCCTTCTCTCTCTTCTACAAGCACGAGCTGGAAGCAGGAAGTCATTCCAGTCCTACTTGCTGCCTTTTTCCCCCCATTCTTAAGGAAGTCTGGAGATGTTTTCTCTGCTGCAGTCCAGAGGTGAGAAGAGTGCTCTTCAGCCAGATAAGGAGGCTCGAATGGCAATGCCAGGAAGGTTCCCTGTCCTCTCCAGTTTTGCATCCAAATGGTTGTCACCTCCCTTCTCTGTCCAAAACCTGCAACAGATGACCTGAATGGAAGCTCTGGGTATGATATTTGGGTCTAACTAGCTTTCACTATTCAATTTTATTGTTTTAAAAGAAGCAAATGCTGCATTGGGAATTCCCTCCTCTTTGTTTGCTCCCTTGATGAAACCCCAGCAGGGCAAACCTGCCAGGCTTGCTGACTTTCTGAGCAGCAGCTGTAAAACTGGATTGCATGCAGTGACAGAACAGCAGCAGAAACCCTCCCTGGAGGACACAGAGCACACCGTGCAGCAGTCAGACCAACCTCCACCTCTGACTGCACCTTTCTGCATCGCTCCTCCTTCACCTGGAAGCAGGCAGCCAACATCCTGTTCAAGGAATGGTTGGATTTTGTGTTGAGGGACGTGGTTTAGTGAGAACTACTGGTGATAGGTGGATGGTTGTACTGGATGATCTTGAAGGTCTTTTCCAACCTTGGTCTGTGATTCTGTGATCTCATGGCACCGTGAGAGCTTCCAGTTGAAACCTGGAGCAGGCTTCTCTGCTGTGCCAACTCGTTTGTAGAGGGCCCAGCTGGGAGGCCTATTGACAGATATCCCCGCCAGCTGGCTGCCTCTCAGCACCTTCTCACCTGGCATGTGGAACACCTAATTGCGCTGCACAGACACCTTGTCTCCCAGTACAGTCCATGTATACCCGCTTACAGGTTCTGAGTCATGCCTGAGAAATTCGGTGCTCTCCTTTTGACCACATTAGATCCCTGAACGTTTCAGATAGGGGCTCTGGGTCGTGGTGCTGGGCAGGATGCCTGCAGGTTCACAGTGTTATTTGTTGTAGCTGAACTGAAGCTAACTTTCCGTAGCTTGTTTTTGCCAGTGCAAAAGAGAGGCTGTGCAGGTAGGAGCCTTATTGGTTTTAATCAGTATTTGCTAAAAAAGGTATGCAAGGCACCGTCTGTTGTTGCTACTAAGAGAAATTCTGCAAATTAGGAAGGGGATCACATGGCTATCATGCCATGTAGTGTCACTTTATTTTCTAGCAGCACTAAATAGTCACTGATTCAGTCCAGATATTTCCTGTTCTGTTTTCACGAGTTGCTGCTGTGAGGCAGGAGATTGCCTGCAAAAAAAGAAGAAGAAAGTATCCATCCAGGGCCCAGTTTGTTCCCTGCACAGCTTTTACTGTGCAGCTCACTGCCCAGCATCACATAGCAAAACAGAGAACAAGGCAAAGAAGAGTTTGTGAATCACCATGGAACAACATCAGACAACCAAGCATACCCATGTGATTTTAGGCAGGGCTCAAGAATTTCATTCCCTTAGCTTCAGCCCACAGGGCGAATTTGTTCATTTCCCTGGCATTGCAACAATGGTAAAGACTGTGCACCCGTTTGCCCTGAACTGGTGTAGTTTTTACTGTGAACCACTTGCTGCCTCTGTTCTGTGAGATAATAGCAGTTGCAAAGGAAAGGTGGGATCAATTCTCAGGTACTCTTCTGCATTTACCCTCTCCTGACTGTATAAATTATCCTTAAAGTAAAAGTGAATGGTGTAGTCAGAGTAATGCAAATGGACTCTACATAGAATCAGACAAATTCCCTACTCAGAAGCAAGTATATTTTACAAATGTTTGTTGGGAGATGGATTCCAAGCAGTGAGTTGTTTCCTATCTCCACAATGGATGACGGGAGAGCTATTAGGAAGGTTGAGATACCATATCTGTGGAAATGGAGTGCTCCAGTTGTTAGTATTTCCCATGTATTCGGTACATGCTGGGTTTTGAGTCTTTTCTGAGAGTTATTTGGGTGAGTATTCTTTGGCTTGGGGTAAAAGTGAGATAGCTGTGCAATAGCATAGAGGGTCAGGTTCCAGTAGCTACACTTGTGTCCTGGGCTAGAGAGGAGTAGAGGGATTTTCTGGGAAACAGGAATTCAAACAAAGATACGAAGAAAACCACCTGCTTCAGACAGGCAAACTTGAGAAGTGGACTTAAAACTTTGTGTCTCACCTTTCTATGCCTCCTGGACAGCCTAGAGTTATTTCACAACCTGAAGATGGCACCTTAAATTGTAGCCCTGTTGCAGTGGCTCTTATACAGTTCATAATGTGCCCCTAAGATTCCCTCCAGCACTGCCATGGATCCAAGGTGGAGAATAACTGCAGCTGGGGGGGATAAGGCACTTATGTACTCCACCAGTCATAGAATCGTAGGGTCGGTAAGGTTGGAAGAGACCGTTAAGATCGTATAGACCAGCCCCAGCCCATCCCCACCGTGCCCACTGATCACGTCCCTCAGTGCCACATCTCCATGGTTCTTGAATCCCTCCAGGGATGGTGACTCCACCACACCCTGGGCAGCTGTGCCAGCGCCTCATCACTCTTCTTGAGAAGAATTTTTTCCTAGTACCCAACCTGGACCTTCACTGGCACGATTTGAGGCCATCACCTCTCATTACCCAGGAGAAGAGGCTGCCTGTACCTCACCACAGCCTTCTTTCAGGGAGTTGTAGAGAGCAATCTGGTCTCCCCTGAGCCTGCTCTTCTCCGGACTGAACCATCCCAGTCATGATGGTAGGAATTTCATCTTATCCAATGGCAAAATGAGAGTGCTGTCTTAAACCCATCTGTCAGAGGTTTAATTCATTCTTGTTCGCAACATTCTCAAAAAACAAAAAACTATGAGATTGTTGTGAGTAATTAATGAGGGAAGGTTGGAAAGAATCCCCCAAACTCCACACATTGCTTGAAAAAAGGCACTGTATCCAGAGTGAGACCTCCCAGCATGTAAATTCTCAAATTGTATCTAAAGAAATTGAAACCAGAGGTATTGTTGACCCTGGAAGAAAAAGCAGATTTCAAACTGGGGCTCAGAAAAAAACCTCTGATTTCATCAATATTTCTTCCTTCTATATTGATGAATTGATGCAGGTTTTCTGTGTTGTGGTTTAGTCCTGTTTATCTTCTGCATTTGCATACATTTTATTTCTGGGTAATTACAGTTTCAGGAGCTGCAAGGTGGGCAGCTGAAGGACCACATAATCTCTGTCCTTCTTCCACTGCATCTCTGAGCTTGGGATGCTCCAGCCTGGTCTGGTGGCTGCGACCCTGCACATAGCAGGGGGTTGGAACTGGATGAGCATTGTGGGCCTTTGCAACCCAGGCCATTCTGGGATTCTATGATTCTATGAATTTTTGTGATAGGGACTGTACTGAGAATGTTAACTTTGGTCCACAGAAAACTATCTGATATTTCAATCTGAGAAATCTCTTTGGGTCATAAGGATGTACAGATTAAAAACACACTGTATGGGAAAGCTTAACCTAAAATCTCTGTGGCTTCTAAGGGAATTCTACCTTGTTTCCATTGAACCACATGACTGTGACTTTGACAATAATGAAGTAAACTGGACCAGAAATGTCCAGAAGAGTTGTGCACTGCCTGAGGGTATCTGTGGGAGCCTTTCCAACCCCATCCAATGGTGGGCAGGTGGTTCTGCTGTTGTGCTGCCATGGTGCACTGCATACAGACAGGTTTTTCCTGTAAGGTTCAGAGGGCACAGAGAAGTCAGTGCTAAAGCAGATTGTTGTCTTCTTAAATTTTATTTATTTCTCTGTTTTGTGAGAAAGGCCTCTAGTCTTTCATTCCTTCTTGTGACTGTTTAATTTTTCATACTGTAGGTCAATACCAAATTCTTCTATTGGATTTTGCTTTAGCTTTTTTGGATCCTGCGTTTCTGCATGTAGGCTCATGACAGCTGCTTATGCTGGGAAGGCTTGTAGAAAAATTCTAGCATGCATTTATTTAAATGATGTCTGTTAAATGTTGGAGCACAGACAGCATGGAGGAGCTGTAGAGCACTTTCCAAAGAGTTTAAATGGCATCCTTGGCACGAGAACAGTGAGGATCAAAATACCTGTTAGGTGTGCCTGGATGTTCCTCCTAGAGCAGGATCAAAGTTACAGAAAGAAATGTGGTTTTGTTTCCCCTCGGTTGTTAGAGTTCAGAAACTTCCCAGATTCTACATTTCAAGGCTTTCATCAACCAGATTTTGTACACATTTACAGTTGTTCAAAATAGTTTCCAGGCGGTGAGCAATTAGTGGTTAGAAATGACCTATAGTTTGGTGGTAATTTGGTTAAGTGAAATCCTTAGGAAAACGAGCATTCCAAATCTTTCATGTAATGTGCTTTACTTCTGGACCGCATCTTCTTCACGTGATGAGTCTCCTTTATCTCATGCATTTCAGAAAGGAACAGACGAATGCTGGGCAGGAAATACAAGAGGATCTCTCCAGACAGACTGAGCAGCAGGAAAAGACATTAACTCCAAAAAACCCCCAAAGAAACACTTTTACGTTTTTCTAGGAGAATTAAAAATGCAGTTATTCTCTCCCTCCCAAAGTACTCTGTGTACTCTGTTTCTGTAGCATGAATTCAGCATTAAGGATGGCGTTGTGCTGCCAGCAGGGATTTGAGCATCTGCAGAGGTAGGGGAAGCACCAGATTCATGATATCTGGATAAAATTCAAACTTACAGGAGGTCACCCCCTGTAGCACCTTGTGGGGCAGGTTCCTTTGTCTGTGGACCTGAATGCATGAGGAGGTGACCTGCAAAGACAACCCCCATGGTGTATTCCCAAGCTGACCAGTAAGCAGCAAAGAAACAGAATATAAAGTAAGGTGCAAAGCACTCAAAGTTTAGCCATTCTTTAATATATGCGTAAATGAAAGTAATTTTCTAATGTTCCAAAAGCTGGGCCATGGGCTTTACAAGAAGATGCAGTGGTACAAGGGTATTGCTTGTCCTGTAGGTTCAGACTTCCAGGAGGAGCATCTCATGTCTTGCTCCTTCAGTTTGGAATGGGGAGAGTGGAAGGAACTATCAAGTACCTAAGCAACTACTTAAAAAAAAAATCTTTGCTTTGATGACTTACTTCAGGAAGTTTTGGTTAAAAATATTGATTTAAAAAAGAAAGATGGTATCTTTCTGTCTTCCTGTAAATACTGTGGTTTTATGTTTATCCTGGTCACTGACTCATGTATTTCCAGTTGATGGGAATAAATTTCCAAATGTTTGGACCTGCAGACGCGCAGTAGTTTACAGGCAGTTCCTTGCAGTGGCTTTGCAGGTCTCCTTGTGATAACACATAATTTCTGTCTCCAAACACAACAGGCTTAATCCCAACACAGTGCTGTCTGGGGTGGCAGAAGGAGAGGAAGAGCCTTGTCCCTTCTGTCCTGGAGAACCTTCCAGCACTTGTAAGCCAACACAGCCCTGCCTGGATGAGCCTTTGCTCAGCACTCCATGCAGGGGGTGGAGCGTGGGACGTGCCAGCAGCAGCCATACTTACACCTGGAGGGGTGGCTGATGTGGGTACAGCCACAGTCTCTCTGCTTGGCCCTGTCTCCTTGTGAAGCTGTGCTTGCTGTTAGTGCTCTCTGTGTGGGACTCTGCCTTCATTTGCGGAGAATGCGTGGGAGCCCTCAGTAAGATTTTCAGTCTAAACCCATTTAAAGCTTTATATGGAAAAAGTAAGGACTGGAAGTCCATGCTCAGCAATGCATGGAACTTGGTTAATTCACCTTGAAGCAGCCTTTAAGAGAAATAGATGCTGTGCTGCTGGTGGGACATGTGAGTGCACGAGAGCAGCACCAGATAAACAGCAGACATTGCAGCAGCCCAGCTAGGAGGTGATGGGATCTGCACGGCTGGCAGCATTGCTAAGCAGATCTGTTTGTGCTGCGGCCGCTGTTTCTCACAGATGGGATAAAAATAAGATAGATTAAGTATATCCAAGAGAAAATAGTTTTGCTAAGGCTTGAGCAAGCTGCCAATGTCAGCAAAGGGAGCAAGTAATGTAAGCACACTTCAGAGCAGGAAAGCTGCAGAGTCTCCTGCTGGAGAGAGCAGAGGGATCTGGCTCTGCTCAGTGGATGCAGGGCGAGGGGCTGTCCAGGCACTTCAGGTGATTTGTGTCTTCTGTGTTTACCGTCATGGATCTCAATGGAGAGGGAGGTTTTTCTCTTGGCTAATAAATATTCCTGCCTCTAATTTAAAATGGTTTTCTCCCTGCTGTGTCCCTTTGTGTTAACCTCAGTCTTGGCAAGTCACTCAGGCTGATATTTGGTGTTGAGGGCCTTGCAGAAGTTTGGAGTCCTATGTCATTGCTGCTAATGACCTTTCTGCTTCTCCAGAGTTAGATCTACATGTGGATGTGATTTCACATCCATCCTTCCAGCAGTCCTTAGGAATGGCCGATTTAGGCAAGGTGAGGAACTGCTCTCTTTAACCATAGATCTATCAACAGAATGAGCAGTAGCAGCACTCCTGCCATCTGTGCAGTGGGGTTCTCCCTTGTAAGTGTGTGATGGAGCAAAAGCAGATGGTTTATCAGCGTTTGGGCTCAGATGAGCAATGGTGCTTCTCAGTTGCTTTGCTGTAAACTGGATGTGAGTTTGGTCTTAGGCACTGGCAGATCATCTGCCTTCATTCAGTGAGCTGTGAAAGCAGCTTCCTGTTCTTTTTTTTTTTTTTTTTTTTTTTGGAGAGTTACTGCAGCTGGTTTAAGCTTATGGCATACTGGGGGTCCATACTTCAAATCCTTGGGAGTGCTGGTGCATAGGAAAACCCTGCACCAGATGATAACTTAATCCAGGGAATTATTTCCTAAGCATCTGGGGCCCATTTACCTTACCTGCTCCCTGGCTACACCATGGAGGCCAAGTCTAAAAGGTGCTGTTCTGATTTGGCAGCACTTATTCCACTTTGGCAAAGTGTAAATTTTAAGGGGCATAACAAGAGGGAATGAGGAGATTGTTCTTCCCTACATAATGGCTATCTGTTGGTCTCTGGAGAGCTTATTTTAGACAAGTTTTTAAAGGCACTTATTCAGACAGGAGTAACCTTGGTGAAAAGGGATTTGAGATTGTGTAGGGAATATTCTTGTGATGAACATCTGCCCGCCTTAGACTAACAGCCATATTTGTTACGTGAAAACAAATACCTCTGTCTGACCCAGATAGCTTGTGGAAGGGGGCCAGAAAATAACTACTGAGATAATGGATCACCAAAGAAAAATACCAGCCCCAAACATTTATGAAGATAGATGGCAGCACTAAGAAAGTAAAGAAAACTCTGGCAAAAAGCTGTTCCTTATTTCCTTTTTTACATTGCCCTTAAAATGAAGACAAGCATAGTTTTCCAGCTTGGTCTGTAGTGGAGTTGGTGAGTTTGATGCCTGGGGAAAAAGGATTTTTTGCTTTCTCATTGTGTTTGAAAACCACATTAGACATGTGTCTGGGTAGAGAAGTTCACTCCTCTCCATCTGTGAGAATGATGAAGCCAAGGGTTTGATTCACTTTTTGTGAGAAATAGTAACGAGATATAAAAACTGAGTCAAGATTCTGGGATGACCAAGAGGGAGTTGCATGTGGGCATTTGTTTTGGCTGCTCCGTCTGTCTGCCTTTGTGAAAGCGATGCCATCAATGCCAACACTCTGATCTGTCTATCTGTCTGCCAAGCCAACATCAGTCTCCCATCTGGGCATGATGCAATTTCCTCTGCTTCTTTATTAGGAGATTAAAGAAGCTGTCTCTTCTCCTTTTCCTTGTAGTTAATTTATTGTTTCTGGAATGAGTAGCTTTTATTATTTGAAGGTTTCCTGCAGATGGATGAGAAGCAAATAGGAACAATGACAGCATTTTATAGGCAGGTATCCAGAGAAGGGTAACGAAGCTGTGAGGGGTCTGGAGCACAGGCCTTACGAGGAGTGGCTGAGGGAGCTGGGATTGTTCAGTGTGGAGAAGAGAAGGCTCTGAGAGATGTTACAGCTCTCTATAACTACCCGAAGGGAGGCTGTGGTAGGTGGGGGTCGGCCTCTTCTCCCGTGTCACCACTGATAGGATGAGAGGGAATGGCCTCAAGTTGTGCCAAAGGAGGTTTAGACTGGATATTAAGAAATAATTCTCCCAAAAGAATGGTCAGGTGCTGGAATGGGCTGCACGGGGAAGTTGTGAGTTACTGTCCCTGGAGGTGTCCAAGAAACATTTAGAAGTTTCTTGACATGGACCTGGTTTAGTGGGAAATATTGGTGGCAGATAGATGGTTGGACTGGATGATCTTGGAGGTCTTTTCCAACCTTGATGATTCTACGATTCTGTGATCTACTGTATGTGCTACCTGTTTCCTGGCTCCTTTATTGTGTATAGATCAAGACTTGTCTATACTTGAGCTGTCACTTCAAAACCAGCTTTGGCCAATAGATATTGCTTCCTATAGTAAATTTAAGAGGACAATGACTGTGATAACTGCTGGCAAGTTCAATACTGACATTAAGAGCTTTGTCCAAAAGTTCAGAATTCTTCTCCTCTTGGTGTTTGTCCCATTGGGTAATGTTATGTGTTCTCCAAACAGCAGGCCATCACTCCTTATCACCAGGTTTTGCATCTGGTTGTCCTTTCTACCTGGAAGCTTCCTTACTTGTGTTGTAAGCACCAAATGCTGTCTGCCTTGATGGCTGACCTGGTTTCAGCTGGGATAGAGTTAATTTTCTTCCTAGTAGCTGCTACGGTGCTGTGATTTGGTCTTAGAATAATGTTGATAACACACTGATGTTAGTTGTTGCTTAGCAGTGCTGCACAGAGGCAAGAGCCACAGAATCACAGAATCGTAGGGGTTGGAAGGGACCTCCAGAGATCATCGAGTCCAACCCCCTGCCAAAGCAGGATCCCTACACCAGGTCACACAAGTAGGTGTCCAGGCGGGTCTTGAATATCTCCAGAGAAGGAGACTCCACAACCTCCCTGGGCAGCCTGTTCCAGTGCTCCGTCACCTCACCTAAAGAAGTTCTTGCGCACAGTTGTGCGGAACTTCCCATGCTGCAGTTTCTGGCTCTTTCCCCTTGTCCTGTCTCCACACACTGCTGAAGACTGTCTGGCCTCGCCACTCTGCCCCCCACACCTTAGATATCTGTAGACCTGGATCAGGTCCCCTCTCCGTCTTCTTTTCTCAAGGCTAAACAGACTCAGTTCACTCAGCCCCTCTTCACAGGGGAGATGCTCCAGGCCCTTCACCATCTTTGTGGCCCTCCGCTGGACTCTTTCCAAGAGATGCCTGTCTTTTTTGTACTGGAGAGCCCAGAACTGGACACAGTACTCCAGATGAGGCCTTACCAGGGCAGAGTAGAGGGGGAGGATCACCTCCCTCGACCTGCTGGCCACGCTCTTTTTAATGCACCCCAGAATGCCGTTGGCCCTCCTGGCCACAAGGGCACACTGCTGGCTCATGGCCGACCTGTTGTCCACCAGGACACCCAGGTCCCTCTCTGCAGAGTATATTTCAGCTTCTCATACTGTTCTGTCAATAAGGGGCTAGGGGTGCACAAGGAGCTGGGAGGGAACAGAAGCAGGACAGCTGACCTAAACTGGCCGAAGGGATCCCACATCTTTTCTTCCTCATCCCAGTGAGAGGGGGGAGAGAAGAAATGGGTGTGTTGTGCTGAGCTTGCTGGTTTAAACCACAGTGATTCAGTAGGGTTATATAGGGATTTATGTGTGAGACTTAAAGAAACTCTGCTTTTTCTTCAGCCCAGACACTGTGCCTTTTCTGGGCTCTCTAGGCCCTATGTCAGTCTTGACACCTTGGGGAACTTGCCACATAATGTGGCCATTCTTTTGGGTCTTTGCTGAATAAAGCCGTTCATATGATTTGTGGAGTTAAATACAGGAATATCATAAGGAGATAGAAATGTCCATCAGTTTTGCAGCAAGCTGCAGAGACCACTGAATGGAAACTTTGGATTACTTCTCCATTTCCATTTGTCCCATTCTCTCAGATATAGAAGTCTGAAACTCTGAGGTTTCCAAAGGTGGTTTCTTTGTGCAGCAGTTCTGTGTTGGTTTTCTTTTCTTCTTTTTTTTTCTTTTCTTTGTGTGTGTGTGGTGGGTATTTTTTTCCTAGGCCAATGTCTGCATGGGAATGCTCAGCTTTACCTTCTGAGCAGTGTCTGCCCTGTTGGTGACACATGTCCAGGTCCCTGGGCTGCACAGACTGGCAGCATGGGTGGGCGCCTCAGTCAGGCAGGTTCTGTGACACCAAACAGGGTAGCAACGTGAGTTGTGAAGAGTTTTGGAGACTCTGATTTGTTTGGGCACTGCAGTGGATGGTACTGCATTGGGTACATCCTCCCAACTCACATCTGTTGGGTTTCATGCTAAGCTCCTCTAGCAGATACTCCAAAAGAGAAAATTTTCACATCTGTGAGGAATCTTTCTTGTCCTGCACCAAGACGCAGTAAAGAGCACAGCCACCAGTGCTATAGTTATCTTGTGTGTTCCTGCTGAAAAACTTCTTTACAGAAGAGGTCATTAAGCACTGCCATGGGCTGCCCAGGGAGGTGGTTGAGTCACCATCCCTGGATGTGTTTACAAACCGTTTGGATGTGGTGCTCAGGGCCGTGATTTAGCGGGGACTGTTAGAGTTAGGGTGGGATGGTTGGGATGTGGTTGGACTTGATGATCTTGAAGGTCTTTTCCAACCTGAGCAATTCTGTGATTCTATGAAAGAAGAGATTTGTCCAATATGAAAAACCTCCTCCTGTGCTACAGGTTGCTTCAAACAGCTGCTTGTCCTGACTGGCCCTCTGTAGAAGGTCCTGCTCGTATCAGAGCTGGGTGACTACCAACATGCATGGGCAGTGGATGAGGGCTTTGAATCTGCACTTGTTTTTTTAGGCTAATGTGCAGCATAGCCTTGTAACACGTGTGTTTTGCAACTGAACAAATGGTGGTCACGATGTGTGAGTGGCATGTTTGCAGCTTTAAAGGTCTGTAAGACAATCTGTTTGCTTTGTTTAATTAAAGCAGTCTTGGAAATACTTGAATAGGGAGGGCAATGTTGTCATCCGTGTGAGAGGAGTGTTTTTTCTGACCCATCTGCAGGTACTTCCAGTGCTTTGTGGGTCAGCATACTCCCACTCTGTGTTCCATCTACTGTAACTGAATTACCAGTGATTTCCCCCCCCAGGGGAAGCCCCAGTCTCTCTCTCTTCTGGCTGACTGATGAGCAGTGATAACCAGTGAGCACGGAGCACTGCAGAAGCAGTTCTTATCAGAGGCAGCCCAGCAGCTGATAATTATCTCTTTCGGCAGAAGTTCTGCAGGGCAGTTCCCACCTCACTACACTTTTGCTTCACTGGAAATTATTGTTTGTACATCTGGGTTCAGCATGCCTCCAATCCTTTTTCTGGTGTGAAGATTTGTAGCTGGGATTTCTGTCTGCAGGGGATTGCATTGCAAAGCCCTTTTCTTTGAGAGCGCTGACACTTTCCCCTGGTGGTATAGCAATGGGTGATACACAGGGGTTGGCACTCACAATAATCCCCTGGGCCGAGTGAGAAGACACTTGGACCATGTTCCCTAGAAGAACAGGGACTGGGTGTTAGGAAAAAGTTCTCAGAGTGACAAGGTGTTGGCACAGCTGCCCAGGGAAGTGATGGCATCACCGTTCCTGGAGGTATTCAAGAACTGCAGAGATGTGGCACTGAGGGATGTGGTTAGTGGGCACAGTGGGCTGGGGTTGGACCGGGGGATCTTAGAGGTCTCCTCCAACCTTACTGGTTCTATGATTCTGTGATTTTAGGTCAGCCAAGCTCTACTCATAAATGGTCCAGTAAAGACATCATTAGTCTCTGCCAGAAAGTTTTTTGCTGATTTAGCTTTACTTTCCTGCTTGGGAAGAGAAGCTGTAACATGAAAGTGTTCCTGACCCCTGCATGTGATGCTTGTTTGTGTAGCCATGTCAGATACACTCGTGTGATTTTCCACCCTTCTCACTGACGTGGTGTTTTTTGTAAAATATTTGTGTACAGAATGAGCCAGTGTCACTTACATTCTCCATCCACTGGAGAAGGTCCAGCTCTGCTCCCTTGCCTTTTACCTTGAGTATAATGGGGTGGGCAGTAAAGCTGGTGGCATGGTGATAGATGCAGCAGAGAAAAGAATTAAATTATAAGTTTTACTGCAGAGCTTTTCAGCATCAAAACTGGGAAATATGGAAACATAGGACTAGCTAAATCATCAAACCACAGAAAGGTTTGGGTTGGAAAGGATCTTTAAGATCACCCAGTTCCAACCCCCTGCTGTAGGCAGGGACACCTCCCATATTGCTCACATCCAGCCTGGCCTGGAGTGCTTCCAGGCAGGGGGCATCCACAGCCTCACTGGGCAACCTGTGCCAGTGCATCACCACCCTCACAGTAAGGAATTTCTTCCTAATATCTAGTCTAAATTTACCCTCTTCCAGTTTAAAGCCATTTCCCCTCATCCTGTCACCACCTGCCCTTATAAAAAGTCCCTCCCCAGCTTTCCTGTAGGTCCCTTCAAGTCTTAAATGGGTCTTATGATGCTGGACTGAGAACAAGATGTGAACCCCCAGTGTGGGGGGAGGAACTTTGCCTTCAGTCTCCTGTGTTATACAATTACACAGCCCTCTTAAACAGGGCCACATTTTTCTTGATTCAAGGGCAACTCAGAGAGATTTCCTAACTGTTGACTATGAAATACATATATCTGATTTTCTTCAAGACAGTTCACTGTATTTATTTGCTGTTTGCTTGAAATCAATATTCTGAAGTGTCATTTCAGTGAAATCAGAGCTGCAAACAATGAGGAGGTAACGAGAAGACAAGATCTGTACATAGATTTTCAAATATCAGACAGTTTATATATTTTTTCATGTATGTAGCTTGATTTCTCGATGATTAATAGTGGAGATGGATAATAGATAACAATTACTGCAGCAGGAAATGTGAATGTGCTCCATTTTTCTCCTGAGCCACTGGCAGCCTGCAGATGTGTATGGCACTCCCTTGGGCTGAAGAACAGGACAGATCCTGTTGTTAAACAGCTGGAAAGAGGCACCTTTAAACTATACCTTGAGCCTCTTCTGTTTCAACCCAGGCCATTCTATGATTCCATGACATCTTTGTGGGGAGAAAGGCAGCTGTAAGGCCAAAACATTTGTATGCTACACTGCCCAAAAACTGCTTTGAGTTTGTGAATAACAGTGGACAGTGTGGTTTTCTTTTATATATAAATTATGATAAGAGACAATTCTGGTTGGTTTGCAGAGCGTTTATATTGACAGAGAAGGGGGTATATGGCCCTAACTCATCTAAAAATGAAGCTAATTCCTAAGATATTGGCTATTATTTTGATAGGAAAGGAATTTTGGGAACATTTTCATAGATTCATCAGAGAATCATAGCATGGCCTGGGCTGAAAAGGACCACAGTGACCATCAGTTCCAACCCCCTGCTGTGTGCACGTCGCCAACCAGCAGACCAGGCTGCCCAGAGCCACATCCAGCTTGGCGTTGAATGCCTGCAGGGATGGGGCATCCACAGCCTCCTTGGGCATTTTAATATAGAATGAAAGAAGCTTACAGGAAATAATTGCAGTAATGGGTTGTTTGACGGCAGAACTGAGATATAACTTTGAATTGGTGAGAAAAAGATAAAATGAAGTTTGTGAGTCAGTATGTCCAGAATCGTGTACTTCTGAGCAGGGGAGGAGGGCTGTGACATCTGGCAGATGAAGGAGAGCATTGCTTTGGGTTCAAAGGGGAGTACTTAAGGATGTCTCCCTAAAAAATCTGGCTGCCAATGAATGCTAACAGCCTGACTTCTCTTTGCTGGTTCATTTTTCAGGCTTGACACCACTTGTACATGTAGTTTTGAGGATGAGGCTGGAAATGATGTGAAGGTGGGCACTGAGTGGACGGCAGTGGGGTGTAAAGGGAGGGGACTGCATTGGCTCCTCAACACAAACCTCCAAAGCCTAAAAGCTGCCTTTGCTGTTTTCTTTCACTGGGAATGAAGATGCTCTGCTCTGTCCGCGTCTGTTGCTCCTTGCAGCCCCCTGCCACATCCTCTTTGCAAAGCTACTGGGCTGCCTGCTAGTGCTGAAGGGGCAAATAGCCCTGTTTGTGCCTACAGTGTGTATGATTTGTACTCTGACAAGAATCAAATGCTTTCCTTACCCCAGATCTTGAGTGGGGAAAGGCTGAAATCTCTGACCTCCTGACCTTCTCCTTGTTTCTTCTCAGCCTAGGAAATTAGCCTGACACTTTCTTTTCCCTGCTAGAGATACTTTGAGCTTTTGTTAGATGCTGGATTTGGATCTCTCATAATTAAAAGCAAAGAGAAATCATGCATACAGTCTGACAGTGGGTCTATGCAGTGTGGAAGCCCCTCTCAGGTGCAGGCAGTTCTGTTTGGGCTGTGCAGTGCTCAGTGAGCCCTGTCACTGCCTGGGCTTTCCTGCTGCTCATAGCATTCCTTTGCTATTACTTCTGCTTTTATCTTGCTTTGTAGAATTTGATCTCTGCTTTAAATTACATCTACAGCACTTGATTATTGCAGTGTGCCTCTCTGAATAGGGACTGTTCCCTTCCTCACTTCACTTTGGCTTATAACTTCACTTTCTAGAGAAAAGCAAGGTTTTATTTTCCTTTGGGATTTCCAGAGATGATGATCTTTGATTTCTATGACCGTGGTCTGAAATCTTTCTAAAATCCAGCCTGTCATATTGAAATTATTTACTTCTTTCATTGTTTGGATCTGCCAGCTCTGTGTAAGAGAACTCTCACTCCTGCATTTACCTGGGCTTTCTGTGTCTGGCTGAAGCTGTCAAGTTCACACATGTCTTTTATAAAGAGGATTTGGCAGACAGGAGCTCCCTGGAAGGCGATTGAGCCCTTTTGTTGTTGTTGTTGATATTGAGCTTGTTGCTGCTGAGAGAATGATAAATGCTGTTCAGGAGATGCACCACAATAAGCATACATCTCCTGAAGGGGATGTCCTTGTCTCTGTGTGCATTGTCACCTGCCTTACAATTCCCTTCAATATAAAGCAAGGATGTGCTCATGGTGCAACAGCCCATGTAGAGTGGAGTAGCTGTGAGGTTGCTTGATCATTCTGAGTATATGTTCAAAATGGATTCACTGGGATGTGTATTTTCCCTTTTTGAGCTGGTTGACGTACTGTTTCCCTATGGATCAGGCACTTACATTGAATATGTGTTTGCTAGTGGTGAATAACGTGAATAAAGTTCCATCTGTTCACTGAACTAGCTTTTGTTATGCTTCTGGAAGTATGTAAAGTCTTTCTGATAGACAGAATTTTCAGTAGGTAAAGGTTTTTAGGTAGCATTGGTACTCATAAAACATTTTCCTGCCTGCCATGGCTGAAATATTTAAGCCCATACCTCTGAATGGTTACTGCCAGTGCTTACATGGTATCTGCAGGTAGGTTGGGTCAGGGCACCTTGAATAGATTTGTCCTTCAAGAAGGCCTGGGAAGCAGAGAAGCCCCTCAGTGCACTCATCCTGTGGGCCTGGAATCATACAGGCAGCTGTGGGACAAGGCAAGGAAGTGTATTTGCTGCTTTTAGTTTAACTCTGACTGTGATTTGCCTTGTTGACCTTGAATGCATCAATTGACTCTCATGGTTGAGTTTTGTCACTTGTGGAAGGTTCCGCAGAGTGAAGGAACACAGAGGTGAGTGTGTGATTAACACAGACTGGGGCAGAGCAGATTTCCCCAGGCAAGAAACTGAGCAGCTGTTGGCCACTGACTTTCCTTTTGGCACGTATTCCTGCAGAGGGTGCAGTTTGGGGAGCCCCTCCTGATGACCCCGTGCTCGTCCTGGATTTGTCAGGGCTGCTTTCAGGAACCCTCACTCATATTCAGAGCTCTTCAGATGTGTAAGGGCAGAAAGAAGCTGAAATTCCCCCCCCTCCTGTCTGTGTGGCGAGGTGAGGAAGTCGGGAACGTCATTTCATGCACCACAGATGCTAATAATTCCAGGTGCTTGTGATTTGAGCACAGGCAGTAATGTGATGGGAGCTGTTTCCCCTGGCTGGAGTCGTATCATGCTTTGGACCTGTTTGTCTTGGCAGAGCTGCCCCTGTGAATGAGGTAACAGGAAAAGACATTCCTTCACTCATGGCAAGCAGCTAAAAATATCTGAACATCCACATGCCTGGGAAGGAGAGCAGGAGCCAGGATAAAGCTGAGAGCATGGATCTGCAGAGATCCTAAGCTGTGCTCAGCCAAGCAGGGGCTGCTGATCCCCGTAACCCTGAGCACAGCACCTCTGTTGGGCTTTACCTGGAACATTACTTGGGGCTTGAAATGCTTTACTTACAAGTTGTAGCATGCAGGCTGCAACAAACAACCTATGTTCTTTGGCAGATGCCCTGCTTTGCTTCCCAGAGACTTGCACATCAAGTTTATGAAAGTGATGTAAGAGCCTCTGCTCCGCAAATAGCTGGGAGAGCATCTTGGGTGATGAGTACTGCTTTGGGACAGAGGATGCAACACCCTTGTTAACTAAAGATAGACAGTAGAGTAATATACTTCAGTCCTGTAAAATGAAAATTAAACAGCCTTCAGCTTTGATGCTGGGGAAAAGCTACTTGTAAAGGCTTAAAGCTGGTACTCTTGGGACATGTAGGGATGGCAGGGGTAGCAGTTTGAACTAACCGAGGGTTGATAGTTGCCTTTTGTGTGTGTGCATGTGTGTGGTGTGTATGTTTAAGAGAACTTTTTCAACATGGAACGTAAAAAGCATCACCTCACAGCTCAAATAAGGCCACCAAAGCAATGCAGTTGTGCCTCTCCCTGAAGATCTGGCCACAGGGCTCTGTAGACAGAGAAAAGGCTTTGCTCAGGTACTGTTTATTATGCAGTGAGAATTCTTACTGCTGCTTTTCCCGTACAACTGGAACCACAGCTGTGTGTGTTTTTATGCGTATATGTGTGTGCTTCCTTAGAGGCACTTCATAAATCATGTCTGAAAAGAGCTTTAAACAAGTGGCAATAAACAAGTCAACTAAGAGAAAAACCAAACCTGGGGCGGTTCTGTTAGCAGCTGTGTGGGGAAGGGGCTCCTGAGATCAGCACGTCTGAAGTGTGCAGCAGCATCAGTGGGTGTACTGGCTGCTATGGTATGGCTGAAAGTTGCTCGATGATTAAGGGTGATTCCTTATTATTTATCTCCCTCCTTTGCGACTGCTGTATCTCCACAGATGTGCCCTAAAGCAGGGAAGTGGAGCCCGGGCAGCACAGCCAGAGTGCTTCAGTTTTATTGGAAAGCATTGCTTTTGCTGTGAGAAGGGCTTTTTATGGCCAGCCAGCTCAGCCTGGCCTTGTTTTACTTCCTGGAATGCAAAACGGGAATGAGAAGCAGGGAAATTAATTTTGATTGAAACTCTGGGGGACCATGAAAGAGGGAAGATGGAAAAGCAAGAATACCATAAAAGCTTTGCATTAAGGGCTAGAGGAGTGACGCTGTCCTGAGAGCATGGCAGTGCTTACTGCAGTCTGACTTGTGCTATGGAGATCCCTGCTCCGTGTAACTTTGACAGAAGTTGGATCAAGGTTTGGTTCTTTCTGAAGTCCAAGGGCACATAGATGTGGTTTTACTCATTTTTTCCTGCCATGCCCATTGTGATGGGAAAAGCCATACCTGTTCATGAGAGCCACTTCCAGGTCCTGCTCACTGTAACTCAATCTTTGTGTTAGCCTTGAGTGCTTCACAGGCGCAGGAAATGCCTTTTTCTTGCCTTTATGGAGGGCTGAGGCAAAGAGGGATGTAAGGCATGATCTGCAATAGCATTTCCATGTGCCCATATTTCTCTGGCTGCCCCCCCACACCTTGTGAATGTTGGCCTGGGTTCATCCTCAGGGGAGAGAGATGGGTGAGAGGAGATCTGGGTTCGCTGCTTTGTGATGTGCATGTGAATTTGGCACTCAGTGCCTTAAAACAGAGATCAGCAGCGTCCCATCTGAACCAGGACTTCTTGCATTCCCAGCTTGAAGGCTGCAGGAATTCTGTGAGCTCAGCGCAGCTGAGCTGGGGTTTAGAACTGAATCTCTTGTTTCCTGAGCTCCACTGATGGGGCTGCAGAAGGTGGACCTTGCATGTTCATATTGGATGGGAAAGCATCTGAGTGCTGAGCTTGGTGCCATCAGCATGGCAGGAGGCTGCAAAGGAAAGGCCTTCAGGGATGCTTTGCCAACCTGGTGGCATTTCTGGGCATGTGCAATAGATGCCAACCATGTATGCCAAAGGAAAAAGTTTATGTTTGGCGAGACGCCTGGGCAGGAAATTGGTAGATTGTTTTTGTGCCTCATTTTGTTAGTGTTAAGCATTTACCTTCTCTCTGAAGTGAAATCTGTGTGCCTGATTGCTGTGTTGTAAATCCTCCCTTAACTGGCATACCCAGGGTGAGCAATAATCATAGTGCAAAAAAGAAAAAGAAGCAAAGCAAGCAGGGAACAAGCTGCTACATCAAGGTTTTCCTTTCTGTGGTAACACCAGCAGCATCCTTCATCCCAGTGGTCACCAAGTTCTCTTCGCCCTGTTGCACCGATAGTAAGAGAGGCCGATTTGTCTGCACCTTTTGTTTCTCTTTGCTTTGCTGGGATGATGCATTTATTTGAGTTATGTGTCAAGCAACATCTGCTGCAACAGCATCACTGCTGACTGCCAGAACCTGGTCACTGCTGGCACTTGCTGAATGCTTGCTTATTTTAGGTGTTGGCACTCTGAAGCATTTGATGATTATTTCCAAACATTGCATTGTGGAAACTCCTGTCCAAATCACACTCTGCATTATAAACCACACTGGATGGGATTTGGATGGGAGTGAGACAGGGCAGGATGCATCCCTCAGTGAGTAAAGGCATAGATGTGCTTCTCTAAAAAAAAAAAAAAAAAAAAAAAAAAACAAGAGAAAAAGAAAGGAAAGACAGCTTGGTAAGTTATTTATATGGGTGGCTCCTAAGGCACAGGATGAAGGTGTGGAGGTGGGTATTGGGATCATTTAATCCTGTTACTGAGAAATAACATTTCATTGTTCCAAGGCAGAAATGCAAAAGGTGAATAGAAATGCCTTCTCCCTTCACTGATGAAACCTGTCAGCCTCCTCCTTGGTGCTCTTATGTTGTTTGAAAGTAGTAAGCAAACAATTTAACTGTTTCACAAGTGAGGGATGCTGATTAAAAGGGATCAGTTCCAGATCAGAGTCCTTGTTCACTTATGGGAGGGAGGAGGTTGGGACAGGACTTGTGAGAAGACTGAGACCATTCTTGGCTGCTTTGTGTTCCTCGTGTGTAGAGATGGGAGGCCTGACCTGCTGATGTGTGTTTGACACACAGAAATGCATTTCCCACAGCCCTTTGAACATGTGCAGCCCCAGAGTTCCCATTTGTACCACTTGGAAAGTGCTTCTGGTCCTATTTTTATTATTTGGCCAGCTGTTGTTTTGAAACATTCTCTCTGATGGGATTGCTGTGCTGCATGGGGAAGTACAAAAGAGATCGATTTGGTCTGAGTTTTGTGTGCACATCTGCCATGGCTGTAGGGCCTTAAAAACTCAAATGCCCTCTTCCTGTCTTTTGCTCACTGAAATTTTGGTTAGTGCAGCTGACCTGCATAGATTATCTAGAAGTTCATCATCTTTTTAATTAGCTACCTCTGCAGACTTGAGATTTCCACCTGCCTCCGTAATTTACATATTTTTCTGCCATTCTTAAAAGGTTAAAAAGTGTTTGAGTATGAGCTGTGTTCAGCTGGAAGCATCATGCCTTGGTGGATTAGTGTAGGTCTGTTGCTGCCAAATGGGAGAACAGAGGTGATCAGAGTTGGGTCATCATATTTAGACAAGGGAATCTGATGGCTGAACAGACATTTGGGAGCGGATGAGGCTGGATTGAGTCCAGAAGACTCTGGAGACGTGGAGAAGGTGACTGGGAAGCTGAGAATGATGCATTACAGTAATGTGCCTATGGCAAGCAGACAACGTAAGTTTGCCAGCACAGGCTGGCTTTGTCAGGATTGTCTCGTACAAATGGAGAGATACCTCTGCACTCTGAGTCATACAACCTTAAGCTCCTTTCAGAAGTCTACTGTCATGTCAGCAAACAGGATGGACACTGAAGTATTCTCTGTCAGGAGACTCATCTTACCATGTGCTGACATACTTTTCTTTCCATTGGAAGTGTTTGCCTTTGTGACTAACCTGCTGCATTTTCTCTTAGCCCATTGTTTCTCATTTGTCCAAGTAAGCATATAAAACACTATTTTTTTCTGCTATCAGTCTTTATGGTTTTAGAGCACACATTCCTTCTTGGACTTACGCTATTTATAGTGAGAGTATCAGCATCGCCTAAGTCATTCTTTACCTCTTCTGGATTATTTCTGGAAGGTCCCTGTTTCACATGGTAATGAGATGCCAGACCAGGCACAGTACTTTAGCTGAGATCTTACCAGTATGAATAGAAGGAAGGGGTTTAAATCCTCTGGTCTGATATCCATCAGCTTCTTGACATCATTGGCGGATTTTCACCCTTGTGAACTGCAGGACTGCTAAGTGGACAGCTGTTCTTCATCCTGTATTTGGCCAGTGAATTGTCCCTTGTTTATTTTGGCATCTTGGACTAGTCTGTCTACTACAACCTGTCAAGAGCACATGGGATTCTCTCCCTCTCCCTTTATTTCAGTTCTTCCTAACTTGGTATCATCTGCAAATGTAGTAAACGTTTATATTCTAGCATCTTGGTACTTGGTACTCTCTGTCCAGGAAAATGAAAATATGTTCAAAAGGACTTGAGCTTGGACTGACCTCTGCAAAACCCCACTCAATGTATCCTTTGTGAAAACCAATTATTGATAACTGCACTCTAAATCTTTTCCACCCAGCTCAGTTCCTGCCCTGATAGCGCACTGCATTGCTGTGGTTTGATTACGGGAAAGCTGAGAGACATTATTTTGAAGACGTTGCTCATGTGCAGATTAAGAGAAAATTAATCCTCAGGTAAATGCAAGCCATCAATGAAATGCTGAGCTCACAGTGGTCACACTGAAAGCTGCTGTGTATTTTCTTGTCCGCATTTTCTGAGCAGTAGCACCGCTCTGTTCCAGCACCACAAGGCATTTAACTAATGCTGCAAAGCAAACAGTGCATCTCTATGAGTGTTTCATCTTAACTTTCATGCTGGAGGCAGTCGAAACTTTCCTGCTCTAAAACACCTTTCCCAGGACAGGGGAGTACTGTGTACAAAGTGTGTTGGTGTTCCAACACTTTTCTGAATGGCTGCACAGTGGGAAACCACTCTTGCCTTGAAAACAGACTTTATTTGCAGAATCAGTAAGTCCTGGTAATCAGCAAGTCCTGGTAATCAATCAGTAAGTCCTGGTTGACAATGACATTTGAATTGGTTAAAATTTAGGAGCCCAATTACTTAACAGTAATAAGCAAGATCCAGTTGGGAAGAATATATGATACTGTATATAAATAGGCACTACGTAAGAGTATACTGTTGTGGTACTTTTCATAGTACAAGTGCATTAGCTGGGAGGAAGGCACAATTTCATCATTCTGCGGTGTTTTCAGCCCAGATTGTGACGTTACCCTGCCTGTGATCAAACTCTGCTTATATTCTGTACACAGCCAATGGCTTCTTGTCTGTATCTCAGAACTGCTCTCTATGGCTGAATCCTTACCAGCAAACTATAAAGGTCCACACTGTGGACTCAAGCTCTGCCAACCATCAGTGGAGCTGTTGAATTGCTCCCGTGCTCTTTGGCATGGTTTTGCTATGTGTGAATTAGCCCTTGCCCAGGCTTGAGAGTATGCTCTTCCTGGTGAGCAGCATGTATGGGGCTGTGCTGTGTGGAGGAGGGAAGAGAGGGAGAAAATGCAGCCATATGGTCACAAGCTGTGCTAGCATGTTTCCCTGCAGGTCAGAGAAAGAGCCCTGACCAGTTTTGTTTATAAGCACAGGCACAGCAATCACAGCACCCTTAGAAACGTAAGGAAAGAGAGCAGATACTTGGATGTACAGCTTCAATGATTTTGAAAGTTCTCCTTCCTCTTGTGACAGAAAGTGCATCCACAAGGATTATTTTTAAGGCCAGATATTAATATCACAGAATCACAGAATGACCACTTCCAGGTCCAGGGTTGGAAGAGACTTCAAGGACCATGAAGCTCCAACCCCCCACCACAGGCAGGGCCACCAACCTCCACATTTCATACCAGCCCAGGGCCCCGTCCAACCTGGCCTTGAACACCTCCAGGGATGGACGGGGCATCCACAGCATCTCTGGGCAGCTGTTCCAGCACCTCACCACTCTCATAGCAAAGAACTTCCCCCGACATACAACCTCAATCTGCCCTCCTTCAATTTAAACCCATTTCCCCTTGTCCTGTCACTGTCTGCCCTTGTAAAAAGTTGATTCCCCTCCTGTTTATAATCCCCTTTTAAATACTGCAAGGCTGCAATGAGCCTGAAAGGCCCAGTTCCCTCAGTCTGTCTTCACAGGGGAGGTACTGAGCCCTCTGACCATCTACAATAAGAATGGGCAAACTGATCTAACTCTCCATCACATAAGTTTCTATTTTCCATCTGTGTGCTCAATTCCTCAAGGTATAAAAGGTGAAGGGAACAAAAAAATTACATTGAATAAAAACATTTTTTAGTGACTTGCCAGCCTCATCTTGAAAGTCAGCAGGGCATAGATGTGTGCACACATTCATTTAACACTATAAACAGGATTTAAGCAGGGTGTATTTTGTACATGGATGTTGCTGCAAGTTGTTCTCTGCTTTCTTTCATGGCGAGACTCAAGCCTTGCTCCAGTGCAGCATGACTGCTTTGATTCCTGAGTCAATTTTGGTTCTCAGTGCATTTAGAGACCATGGGAGAGCAGGAACCTCAAGCCAAAATGGGGCATTATTTACAACCAGATGTTGGGCTGCCTTGTGTGCCAGGAAGTGGAGGGTTTATACATTACAGAGAGGCATGTGTTGGGTGTGACAACCTATGCACATGTGATTGCCATTAACAATTTGCTTGCAAATGCAAGTGAAAGTGAATGAAAATAACAAGGCAGTAAACAAAGAGGGGCTTGGCGTCTGCAGGTCTGTGTGCTGGTTTTCAAATGCGGCAGGGTAAGGCATGCTAACTTGTATGATGTCTCTGTGGGACAAATGGAATCAGGGATTAGGAGAAAAGAGCATCATCACGAAATAAACATCTGCAAAATGCCTGTATTCAATTTAAAGGGTCTTAATAGCTAATCTTAGAAACAGGATTATATATAAAATATTCCATTACCCACTTAATATTTATTACAATTTATCATCAGGTGAGTATAGCCTTTTTATCTCATTTATGGTGGTATGTGTTTTTTTTCTCCCAAGTGTAAGATTTACAGCATTGAGAACACCAACAGCCAAATCAGTTACAAAGGTACAGTGAATCCATGCTTCTTGCAAAGGGCTTGAGGTTTGGCAGGAAAAAAAAGGAATGTGATGGGACTGAGACTGAAAGAAATATTATTTTAGTGTGCAAATTAAACTCAATAACAATAATACAGCATCTGATCATATAACATATGGGTGATGCTTATGACAACATGAAGTCAGTCTTAGAAACAGAGTTGAAGATGCCTGCTTTAGCATGATGGGAAACGTACATTTAAATATCCAGTGCAGCCAGTGTTTTATAAAGGTTATGAGTTCACTCACCAAGTTTAAAAGCCTGAAGGGACCACTGGATCATCCAACATGATCTAATACATGTTATGACATCTTATCCAGTTGCTTTTATACTAAGGTCATTACAATAAACACATCCCACCTGGAGGTCCAGGCCTGATTTGCAGATCTCATAAGGAGGACAAGTCACTCATGGCAGTGACAGTGAATATCAGCCACGTGGACTGTTAAGGACCTGCACTGTTTCTCTAATCTGGGATTTCTCCAGCCAGCAGTTCTTGTTATGACTCCCTTTGCTAAACTGAACCATTCAGTGGAAGCGTGTGGTTTCTTTCTCTTCATACATAAGGTCAAGACATCTTTCGCAGTCACTGTGTTGATTTACTGAACATCAAGCTCTTCCAATTTTTCAGCATAAAGCATTATTTGACTGTATCATTCCACTGCTTCTCTTCTGTTTCTTATTTCATCTTTTTTCCATGTTAATAAAAATGGACTGCTTGAATTATACGTGATGTTCCAGTTTCAGTCTCAGCTGTGCCACACAGGAGAGGTAACGCATCCTGTCCCTGAAATACTGCTCTCTTTTATACCTCTCAGTGATATTCCACAGTAAGAACATCACACTGCATATTTTTTTACCCACTGTCACCTCTACATCACTTTCCAGTACTGCTGCTTCCAATACATGACAGCTCCTCCATCCTTCAGGTGCAATTGCCTTTGCAAAGGTCTGTTTCAACAAGCCAGTTGGGCTGATATGTAGAGCTGCCCCTTCCTCCTCCTTGTGCTATAGTTTTGCCTACTGCAAAGTCAGTGTGACTTGATTCCTGCCCTGCTAACTGTGCTGGCTGATAGTTAGCTGCCACAGTTCTGTGTGCACGAATGGACTGAGGTCATCCACCTGAGCATGCTGAAGCAATCAGTGGATAACAGCTGCCCCCACACAGATTTTCCAGTTGGAGGATATGTTTTATATCTGAACAATCCAAGATTTATTGCTTTCTGCGGGGTTGTTTTAGGACCAAAATTTTTAATTGTTGTTGAACTCCATCCTCACATCCTGCTTTGACACAAAATCAGTCTGCAATGTTTACATTTTATTTAGATGTATTCTGTTTTCTGTGACTTTTTTTAGCTTCATCAGCATTACCTTTGCAGTTATTGCAGTATATTCAGTGTTGTAACTGTGTAGTATCTTAGTCCTCCAAACTGGCATAACATGACCAGTAAGTTGGAACAGGAACTTGCTTCTACTGCACGTGTTATTTTAAATATTAAACTATGTTTGTGTGGTGCACGAAAAGTGCTGTGAAGGCATAAAGTTTCAACAAGCAGGGAATTTGTGTGTAGTAATGTCAAAAGGAATGAATTAAAATGGTTCATTGAAGTCTACGGATGATCAGTAATACATACACTAACTCAGAATACACTTTTAGAAATCTCTAAATTTGACCATTTTTGGCAATTATTAATGTCTCTGTCTTATGTACAGTAAATTTGATGTGTCAGTTTTTTCCAGCTTGTATTCTTTGTCCAGGTTTGCCCTGCAAGGTGGGATGCATGAAACTCTTTCAAGCAAGTAATGATCATTTTATTTCAAGCTCCTGTACAAAAAATATGAGAGGACTTTGGAAATATCATTATTCATCACTGCTTTCTCTACAAGGAAGACTCGTTTTGAGACTGGAGGGAGACTTGAGGGATCTGGTTTGTGTTTCCCAGCTTTGTCCCAAACGCTCACACATCTACTGGTTGTATTTTAGAATAACTTATCTAGCAGCTCAGGGGAAGCAGAAATAGGCACATTTTCATATGCAATAGTTTTGTTAGGTATTAAGCCCATGCCTTTGAAGTTATAGTAGAATAACATCAAGTTTCGACTTTTAAAATATGAATTATCTTTCTCTTTGACCTTTTTACTTTCTTTTTCCCTTTCCCTATCAGTTATGAGCATTTTGGAGCAGGAGCACTTATAGGCTGCATTAATGTGGTTTTAGGTATGACTTCATCCTGGTTTCTGCCTTCGGAACAATTTGAAGCTGTTTAACTTAAATAAAAGAAGAGTTGGATGGGAGTAGGTGAGTAGCTTTCAGGGACATAGAGAAGGCTGTGGCAGAGATGGGGAGAACTGCTATTCTTAACCTCCATGTTGGTAGTTAAGAACATAAACTGTAGAAAGGAAATTTGGGTTATACAATCAGAAGAATATTATAGTGGTGAAAAGAGAGTTATGGGAAGACACTGAATGGTAAATAGTGGGCTCTTCATCATCAGGGGTCTTTAAGAGCAGCCTGGTTTGGATCGTGCTGCAGGACCAGAAGGACAGACTGGACAACGCTGCTGAGTTGTTTATACCCCTATTGCTCTGTGACACTCAGCTTTTTTTGCAGTTGTTTCAGGCTGATCTACTGACTTGCCTAAAACCATAGGCCTGGACTTGCCATTCTTTGCTGACTATATGCCAATGAACCCCTGCTTGGGCTTTTCTGCAGCACTGCCAGAAACTAATGTTGCTCTTTTCACTTTGGGTTATTTTTTCCTGAAGCATGAAAGTCTACCTTGAAATATGAGTTTTCCAACTGTGAAGACCATCATTTGTTTTCACACAAAACTTGAGGCAGGACAAGAGAAGGTGTTTGTTTTTTGGTGATGCTACCCACATGTGATTTTTGGCTGTGCATGCAGACTGTGGAGTGGAAAGCCTTCCTATCCAGCTGGCTTCAATCTGCAGCACAGGACTCTCTGCCAGATTTCTCAGGCTGATTTAAATCAACTCTGACTTTGGCTTGCTCTCTCTTGTGCAAATGGAAAGGTAAAGCCATGTGCACTGGGGACTATTTCTTACCAAAATTCTTGAGTTAGGTGTTAAGGAAAGGTGATGAAAGAGCACTGCTCTGAGCACTGCTGCACTTATAGTGGGAAATAAAACGTGCAAGCAGTGCAGCAGGGCTTGCATAGCCAAATGTTTTTTTCTCCAAAACAGGTCAGTCATGCATACCAACTGCCTGAGGGCAGTGATCCAGGCTGTAGCCAGCCGTGGTCCAGGGAGTGCTAGTTGGCATTGCCTAAAATTTTGCTGAGAACGATGTGAGCATCTGGAGTACAGGTAATCATGTGGACCAATGCCCTGGGCCTCCATACTTTACAGAAAGAAATGTAGCTTGTGGACCTACAACACCAGTGCCATGGAGCTCAGTGCTTGTAGGACCTTGTAGATCAGCTCTGTAGGATGCTCTGGAGTCAAATCCTGGACGGTGAGGCCTGTGCTGTTGCAGTAAGTAGTGACTTTCACCGGAATACTGTAGGTGTTCAAACCTCCTTCTAAACTCATGACAAATCTGCATATGCTCTGATCTGCTCACTGAGTTTGGAGCACTGAGACAGGCCAGGTGCCAGCTGTAAGCCCATCTCTCTCATGTTTTGTTCTCTGATGAGAGCTGGTGGGACTTTTGCTGAGCCCAGTAGTGCCCCCTAAGGCCTGAGGGCTGGGCTGAACATGCCCATCTATTTAATGTACTGTTATGCCTGGGAAATGTTCTGTTGGCTCATTTTTGAAGAGAAACAGATGGTAATTGTCAGCAGTGGATGAGATTGTTTGACGACTTTAAAAGGAAATGTTTTTTCCTTGACAGAAGATTACTTTCATTCAATCAGTTTTGATATAATACTTGTATGGTACTGGCATATTTGAATCTAATATGAAAATCGTATTTACTTCTTTTTTATGTCAGTGGATTATATCCTTGGCTATACTATTCAAGTCAGCTGCAGGCAGACCCAGAGGAATGGTCTCTAAAGTGTATATTGCCTTCAGCACTTGGCAGATGTGGCTTCTCTGGTCCTTCCTTTACCAGTGAGGTGGTGAAACTGACAGCTGTGCAGCCTGAGGTAGATTTCCTGCTGAAATGATGCAGTCCAGGCCATGTAAGCTTCCTGTATGTCACCTGCCTGTCATGAGCTTGTTTTGGAGAACCACCTCTGTGTATGAGAGTCATGCTGACCCAGGATAGAGGTATCATGTGACAGCCAGCAAGTCTTCCCATTGGTGTCATTGTAATTATGACTTTTCTAAGGCTAGCACATTCATTTTACATGACTCATCTTTCAGACATCATTTTTTGCCTTTCCTTCATACTGGTTGACTGACATCCATGTAGTACTTGATTACCAGACTGTGTCTCGATGCCTGCTACATGGCCGGCAGTCTGCTTGTGTCTGCCCAGGGAAAAGAGCAATTTCTCTGTCCATCTGTACCTCCCAAGAAGCCAAGACATGGTCTGACTTATGCTGGACTGGCACTCAGAACCTCAACTAGCTATATTCTGATTCCACAGCGGTTACTTCCACATTATGAATGCAGAATGACACAACTGCTTTTAATTTTCTGTGTTTGTAAGAAGAAAGTGGTTCTTAATCAAACAATGTGGGAGCTTTGTTTGATGAAGCCCCATATTTACTGGCAACATTTTTCAGCTCTTTGCTGCAATTAGAGTGAAGGATGAAGCACAGAATAAAGGGTACAGAAGGCTGGGTACAGGATGAATCACACAGCCAACTTATATTCTTTCCTTACAGTTTGTCTTTCATGGTGGCTTGTGTCCATCTGTGTGAATGTGCCAGCACTAGAAGACACCAGTGGAAGACCTCCTATTGAGCTCTACATTAAGGTGTCCTGGGACAAGTGTTCCAGTAATAATTATTTCTGTGAGGAATTTGTACTCTCCAGAGTTGGAGCTGGATCTGGATCTGGGAGGACAGCCCTGGTAGGGAAATAGCTGATTTTAAATTGAGTGGAAGGTTTCTTTTTCAAGAGAGCTGGAATATACTTATAAATTTCAGGCTGTTGATGACTTTAGTGGAAATGGGGAGATACAGCTCATCCCTTCTGCAGGTGATGGGTTCTTTCTTTCCCTTGGACTGTTTCTTCTGATGGTTTTCCTGGTAGTGCAGTCAGGGTCTTTCTTGTTAGAAAAATCTTGATAAATACTGACAAAGAAACAAGAAAATAAATAAATGCAAAACACGTAAGAGATGTACTCCTTTAAACAGCCAGGTACTGGTGTTAGGGAGTTCCACCAGGAACTGGATTTCTGTTTTGTAGTTTGTCACGTTGAGAAGGTAAAAAGAGTTTTAATATTGGACTATAGCATCATATTTTTTCAAAAATATAGTTGTGATTAATTGCATACAGGTGTGGCTCTAAAGATTTGCTTAGATGTTCATGGATGGGGAATGAGAGTAGAAAGCTGTCTTGTGTCTACGCAGTTAGTTATAGAACAGCCACAAGTGGAGAAAAGCAGTCGTTGGATAGCTCATTAGTCAAATGATTGATACAAGTGTGGCTTGAGACTTAACTTCCGCTGCAATTTGACACAGTGGTTGTAATGGTATTTAAGAGAGAAGTTTTAGAAATCCAAGAACACAGGGGTGATTAGTTGCACATCCCTCATCTATTTTAGCTTTCTGTCACTTCCATCATTTAATTAAAATATGGAAAGATTAAGCCAAAGACTTTGCTTTGACTTGATATCCTTTCTCAGTCACATACCCTGCTGGATTCTCTAACACAGTCTTTTTGTTCTTTGCGTTTAAAGGCAACAGAGGAAATACAGTACTGTATTTCCTTCCTGTTTCTGGGCAGCAATGGCTTTATACTGTGCTAATAAGTTAGTTTGGTAAGACTGTTTAGCTAGGGCTGGCTGAGCTCATTCTCTGTTATGGTGGAGGCTGAGTGCTGCTGTCCGTGTTGCCCTGAGGGGATATGTACTGTTCCATGAGGGCAGATGGTGCGTCATGGATGGTGATAAATGTATAAATATATAAACCTCTGTATAAATGAGCTTTAGTGTTGCCAGCATGGCTAGAACATGTATGCAGGGACAGCTCAGGGAAGGGTAAGCAAATATTTTCAAATATTTTCAACTGTCTTCTTTACCCATGGAAGATTTTGTTACTTAGTATTTCTGAAGGGCTGTCCATTCAAATGGTGCGTAGCTGAATATGTGTCATGGCCTTGGGTCTGTGTGCTGTCTTTCAGGGCTATGCCTGGTTTTGCAATTGCTATCACAGAATGGCCTTGGTTGGAAGGGACCTCAAGGACCATGAAGCTCCAACCCCCTGCCACAGGCAGGGCCACCAACCTCCACATTTCATAGCAGCCCAGGCTGCCCAGGGCCCCATCCAACCTGGCCTTGAACACCTCCAGGGATGGACGGGGCATCCACAGCCTCTCTGGGCAGCTGTTCCAGCACCTCACCACTCTCACAGCAAACAACTTCCCCTGACATCCAACCTCAATTTTCCCTCCTTCAATTTAAAACCATTTCCCCTTGTCCTGCTGTTATCTGACCTTTCAAAGAGCTGACTTTGGTTCTTTTACTAGGGCCAGAGAGCAGATCTTTCATGGCCTCACACATCTTCAGGTCATCAGTATAATGTCTTTTATATTGCTATGGAGCTGTGATGTCCCGGGTGCTTTGAGTCCCAAGGAACAGTCCTGACCTCACAAGCCAGCCCAGCTGCTTAGCTTTCTGCATTTGAGCTCTGGACATACTGGGTATGTCTGTGCTGGTGAAAAAGATAAAAACAATGCCAAAGCCCAGGAATTCCTGCCACTGGAATCGACCCGCTGCCTTGTGAAGCTGCAGGTGCAGTGTTTGGTATTGCCCATCCCTGACACCTTAGAGGTGGACTTGTCCGTATGCTACATCCAGTGGGCATTTTGGATGGATCCGTTATTTAGAGTGCTAAGAGAGCTGAATGGCACAAAAATTGTCAGACTGTTCCTGGTTAATGACATGTTTAATTTCCTAGTATTCCTGAAACCACAGCTTATTTTTCCCAGGATGTATAGAAGTGGAGGCTAATACTCTTTTGTGTCTTTCTGGTGGTTCTAAAGATTAACCAATCTTGATTTTATCTATCAGAAAGTTGCTGTAGGTTTAAATGGAATGCCAGAAGGACCACACGCATTTCCCTTCCTGCATTTCCTCATCACTTTGGGTACCTCTGCATGAAGGTCAGGGCCTGCCAGCAAGGCTAGGCTTATCCTTCCAACGCAGGAATTCATCTCCAGATGCTGGCTTCCTTCTTTCTCTGTTCGCCAGGTGTTTTAGCCTGCAGATAGCTGTGGCTATTGTAGTGTCTGATATTTCAGAGGAAAGTAAACAGTGCAAACCCTCAGGTAATGTCAGGTCCTTGTTGAGGGAAAAGAATCCTTTCTGCTTTCTGAAGAAATATGGGGGTAGTCCACATCTCAGTGCACAGCAAGTAGCAGTCTGTGACAGCATACCACCACGTAGATCTGCTGTCTCCAGCCTGGTACAAACTGTACCACGCTGTGTAACTGTAAGGACTGCTGCAAGACACAGCACTGCAATGTGCCGTGATTCCCTCGTAAGAAGAATTTTGTGAATAATATTTCAGAGCTACCACTCGTACGTTTCATTTAATGCCTGAGTTTAAAAATCATGTTGTAGGTATTTCATCCCTTTTGTCAGCCAATTATATCGAAAGTAGACTGATGATAGATTTTGATTTCCAGCTCCGTTAAAGCCTGGCATCAAATCAGTACCCGTGTATCTTCAAAGCATACGTTGTTCCTGGGAAATTGTGCAGGCAGTTCTTTGCACTGATGGTTATACAAGCACAAAGGCAGTGTTTCTTCTACATACTGTGTTTTTAATTAAAGTGTGTCTCTTTCACGGTGTGCCATCCTTTGAAGTGAATTATTTGCTCAAGGATGAAGAAAAAAATAGCCTTCATGCAAGATTTTTTTAATACAGATTGTTTCAGATAGGGTCTCTGTTTTTCAGAGAAAAGTTTGAAGCAACTCAAAGATACAAAACTGACTAAGCAGAATCCTAGGCTAATTCTCACTCTCCACCACAGCAATAATTTTAGTGGGGTGGCACAGGAGTAAGCAAGGTGGCAATGGAACAGATTTCTGTATTGGACTTGCTGAAGTTCTTGCTGAACTGGGAGGAAATTGGAAAGGAGGTTTCTATGAGAGTGAGCCAGAGATGAGTATTCTGCCTTCTTCCAGTCAAATAGCTAATGCTTTGATCTCTGTTCAATTACTTGTTTGCACTCTTGCAGTGCCTAGAAGTCATGGGCATGAATCAGTCCTCTTCTGCCAGGCTGAGGTCAGTTTTAGTAGTTTAACATCAGATATATCTCCTATCAGCAATCTGTATCTGTCAACAAGTTAGCAGGTATTTTTCTCCTCTGACTGCTACGATCACAAGCAATTATCAGCATTAAGGTAATTAAGATGGATTACTTCAGATTTGAAGTAACATGATGGTTATTGGAACTGCAATTAATAACAGTTATTAATATCAGTTTATAGCTTGTTGCTATAGACTGAGCAGGTTGTGAGGTAGATTGTATCCTAAGTAGCTAAAGTAATAAGGATTAATTTTTTTCTTGGAGGACCTGCCACTTTTATTTGTGAGCCAAGAAGGTCCTGCAGCATGTGTCATTGCAGAGAGGAGCAGTCTCTGTGTTGGTATAAACTGTGGTCGCCCTAGCAAGAGACAGAAATACTTGGATGGGACTGTATGAGCTTCCTTAATGCCTATAGGATCTCGTCAACCATCCCTGTCTGTATGACCTCTCAGAAACGTGCTTGTTAAAGGTTTACTTGTTCAAAAGATGTTCACTGGCTCTTTGTTGGACTAATGCTTTCATCTGATGCTAAAATATCAGTTAGTGGGACATTCAGTAGAGAGAACAAACACACTGTGTGATACAGAGCATTAATTTCCACTTGAAAGAAGCAGCAACTTAAATTGAGTGTGTGCCAGATAAAGGATCTGCTTTGAGTTCAAGTTAGTGGCAACAAAGGCATGTGTTAAAGTCTGAAAAATTGTTTTAAGAGTCCCCTAAAGGAAACCTAAAAATAGAGGTGATACATCATGGAATGAGTACGCTGGAGGCCTCATAGCTCCTTTGCTATCTGTATTTCCTAGGGAGTGCAAAGATGCATCTCTATTTACTCTTTTTATTCAGTCATTTTGAAAAGTGAAGTAGGAGAGATGGAATGAACAGACCTTTCTACCCAAACAGACCTAAACTGGACTATGCTTGGCAAAGACCATGAAAAAGGAAATGCTGCTGGCCTTCCCAGAATGAACACCCCGAGGTTTGGTTAGGATGGCAACACGATGAGGATTTTCCAGTGACTCAAGTGTTACAGATAGTTGGGATGTGTCAGACTTGCTAATCTCTTTGAGAGGTCTCAAAGGAGTCCCAATTAGTAAGGGGATTTTTTCTCCATTCATTGATGGGCAGAACTCGACTGAGCATTGCTTAGCTCTGTTAACACTGTAATAAATGAGAGAAGCCTTTTCTCCAGCTACATCCTACACCTGTATGTATATGAATGCATATAACTTGTATACTTGCAGCTCTTGCAAAGCCTCAGTCACACCAATGCAAACATTTAACTGAAACGGTTAAACTAGGAGACCAGTCAGCCCACCTGCATAATTGATGGAAAGATTAATTACCCACCCATTTCACTCCAGTAAAGTGTCTTCAACTGGGTGGTGTGAATCCAGGTATTGTTTGAGAAAGGGCTTTCCATATAAATTGCTTGCATATGGAAGTGAAAAGGAGCAGGCTAGAGCTCTCAAATGTCTTCCTCACCGAGCATCTCATGAAGCCTAATAGAAACAAACATTTAGGTTTTGAAACCTCGTGTTTGCTTTAAAAAACCATTATTAAGTACTGGAAAGCTGCCACAAGCAGCACTGCACATTCCCACAGTTTTTTTGTGCTCACGGATTACTCTTGGTGGAAGTAACTGCAGGGCAGGTTGTATAAGAGCATGGGGTAAGTGCTCAGTAACATTGCTATGCTAAAACAAAACTCTGGCATTGTTTTCCATGGTGTGTGTCTGCTTTTATGTGTTGGCAAGAAAGTGAATGTAATTTAGTGTTCAGAAAGCTGGCAGTTACTTGCAGTAGAGGTTGTAGTAACACTTGAACACACTGTCCTTACTGCTCCCTCAGGATATGCATGGATGCAAGAGGATGCATGCTATGTGGTTTTGTACCAGAAAAAAAGATAATACAAAAAACACAGAAAGTTTTCACAGCCTAAAAAGCAGATAACTTAAGGCCAGTGCTGTGCATGAGGGAGTTCTACTACCTAAATGTACTTGTTTAAAAAAATTTGAGGTTTAATACTCTCATAATTTTAAAACATCTATAGAGATTATCCTCAAGATTTCCACTAGGATTAGGAAATCTCATCCCCAAAGGAAGAGATCTCTCAAGTCATAACTCTACAAATTAGAGGATTTATATTAAAAAACACTTGTGCCACTTTGCTCACAGATCCTTGGATTTTAAGTTTGTTTGTGTAGCCTGGCTTCTCATATAAGCCAAGTCTGTACAACAGAAGCTGGATCAAGCATAGCATCTTCAACTAGATTGTATTGTGGTTCAGTAAATATTAATTTGCATTCATCTGTATATAACTGAAGGGCATTTAGCACTATAGACAGCTTATATCATTTATTTCACCTTTGATTTTTATTCCAGTTCTGTTGATAAGCTTTCCTTCTGCAAGGTTTCCAGCTTGGGCATCTTGTGAGATCCTGGGAATTGCCACATGTGACAAATTAACCTCCTTTATTGGCAGAGGATACCAGCTACTCTCTGGACATTTCTCAGTCCTTGTAATCAAATGGCTTGTGTTGGAAGAGACCTCAAGGATCACGAAGCTCCAACCACCCGCCACAGGCAGGGCCACCAACCTCCACATTTCATACTAGACCAGGCTGCCCAGGGCCCCATCCAACCTGGCCTTGAACACCTCCAGGGATGGACGGGGCATCCACAGCCTCTCTGGGCAGCTGTTCCAGCACCTCACCACTCTCATAGCAAACAACTTCCCCTGTCATCCAACCTCAATCTTCCCTCCTTCAATTTAAAACCATTTCCCCTTGTCCTGTCACTGTCTACCCTTGTAAAAAGTTGATTCCCCTCCTGTTTATAATCCCCTTTTAAATATTTACTGCTATAATTACAAACATTTTTAATTAGATGAAAACAAATGAGAAACATGTGCATGCTATCGCACTGAGACAAACTAAGTGGGAATGTCTGGGGAAATGCTGTTGATTGCTCTTTTGTTTTGCTTTGATTTGTTTGTTTTTATTCCTAATTAGTTGTTTTCTAGATCACTTCTCTGATGCCTTACAGGTCATCAGTGGTCTGTGGACTTTAGTGTGGGTGATACTGCTTCAGAGATAGTCAAAGAATATCCCGCAAATGTCCATCTTGCTCAGTAATCTCAGAGGAGGAATTATGTTCCTACCCATTGGAATTTAATGGGTTGAGTTGTACCAGGCAAGCAGTTGGATCAGATGCTGAAGCTTGAGGCTTCTTACCCCCTATTCAAGTATTTGTAGCTATGGATGTCTTTACTGGTAACTTCCTGTCCTTAAGGACATCCTCATTCCCTGCCATCCCTTATCCTGTCCGTAGTGGAGGCTGACATGGATTCCGTGAAGCTCTGGTCCTTCACTCCATCACATTCTCCTTACTTCATACTGGATATCCTTTTATCTTTGATGCCTGGTAACTTGCAGCCACGTTGCATATGTGTTGGCTTCCTGAGCACAAAGACTCTCCTCCATCACTGGCAAACAGTTCTTCACACAAACAGCGCCTTGGTTCTGATTCAGCCACACTTGAATACACAGTGCTTACTGTTCTGTCAGCATTCTCCTGGGAGTCACATCTTGTGCCATGTATTTTCCTGAAAAATAGATAAGCTGCACAGAAGACTTTCTTCCAAGGTCCATAGCCTAAATAAGTCAAAGACAAAAGTCATTTACAATAGCAAAGCCTTTCTTGCAGTGTGAAATTGTTGATTAAAACTAAAGTGATAACTAGTCACTAGTGGGGTTCCACAGGGCTCCATTTTGGGGCCTGTTCAGAAATGGAGTGAATATACGTACAGCACTGCCCAGAACTTCAGTCCATAATAAAATTCTCCTCGAAGAGATCAACAGTTCTCTGTAGCACCAAAGAGATCCATATGTGAGTGGGCTGGTTTGCAAAGCATCAGTGAAAGTGTGTGAAAGATGCAGTCCAAACAGGGAACAGAGAAGGCTGGAAGAATGCTGCCATTTGTGGAATTGAGGCTACATAACTGAATGGCTGGATTCTGATCGTACTCAGAATTTCAGTAGGGGGGAGGTTGCTTTATTTGTCAGAGTTACCTCTGTATGTGAGTTCTGAATCTGGCTTTGTTCCTGCGGTGCTGATTGTAGCTACCCATACTTCTGACAGTAGCTGCTGAAGGTGAAGGGTTTGATCCATACCCATCTCAGTTCCCTAAAATGTACTGCAGCTGCTCAGGTGTATGAAGCTGCTGTCATGGTCTCCTGTGGGACTGGTGGAGATTAGACACAGCCGGACTATCAGAGAGGTCCTACACTGACAGAATATCCCATGAGGAGAGTAGCCAAGTATAGTGAAATTTGGACAAGGTTTGGCGTGAGTCTCATCCTCCTGAAGATGTGTTACCTAGTGAAAATGCAGAACTCTACTGACTTCAGCACCAAGCAGAGAACTACCAGATGAACATAACTCTGCATATCTGCAGATATCTTTTACGAGGCTTTCTTCCTTTTGATCCATTTTTCTCTCCAAATAGAGCTTGCAGGGAGCAGACTGGTGCATGTGATGCTTTCCACTGTGCCCTTTAGAGACAAAAAGCCACATCAAGCAGGAGATTTGTGAGTTGCTGGAAATAGATGCTTTAGATTCTGTTATTACATTTAGGATGATGAAAGAACAACAACTAACTTTCATGACTATGAAAGCAGAGGGAAAACTGCCTGTGGATAGATCAAGCACATGCATCGTTGGCTAGAAATTAAGGTGTTTGTAGCTTCAAATCCTGATTTGAAAAGTTCAGGATAGAAGAAAATATCTGAGCCAAAGATGTGAAGCTGCTCGTAAGATTTTAACTCACATATACACAGGAGAATAAATCCCCAGGTAACATTATGATTCATTAACTATACCTAATTAGGCTCCTAAATTTAAGTAGACAGAATCTCCCCTGGGGGATTTCAAGGCACCCACCTTTTACAGTTGTGGCTGTACAGGGAGCTTAGGAATTTAGTTTGTTTAAGGATGAGTTCTTCAGGGCACACGTGTTGAGTGCCCAAGTGAGGTGAACTAGCTCTTTTAATCAGGTTATTACATTTCTGGAATTAGGAGAAAGCTGTCCTGCAGTCCAGTGCAAGAGGGGAAAGGAGAGGCTGGGAGGGAGCAGTGACTGTTTGCCCTATGGAGAGTCTCAGTCAGAGGAGCCCCATGGTATACCTTCATCTCCTAAAACCTTGTATGTCACAGACCCATGCAGGAGTCCATTGGGAGAAACAATGAGACTGAGTGATTTTTTGTTGTGTGGTCTTTGTTTCTGGACCAGAAATGTTTGACTTCTAAAGTCACTTCTGATTACAGCTGTGTGAGATAAGGATAGCATCTCTTCTGGAAAGAAAACAAGTTATTTGTTTCTGTTTGTACACTTATTGCACAATCTTTCTGTAGTTAGCTGTTTCAATAGATGCAGCAAAAGGAGAAATGTCTGGTCTGCCTCAGCGGTTTTGGCAGAGCGCTCTGAAAGTTGGTCTGAATTGTGCCAGGAGTCGCAACTTGCACCATTTTCAGCCCAAAAATCACTAGCAAAAGAGTTGAATTTCTGCTTTGGGCAGTGTCTGCAGGGAGGGGAAGGGAAGGAGGGCCCTGGTTCAGGCTTTGTGCGTAGGTAGCTTTGCTTATGGCAAGGCTGTTTTCCCAGAGAATCTCACTTGATTTCCACATGGTGTCTGGAAGTGGACTTACTGTAATTGGCGTGAGTCACTTCCTCTTTATCGGTGGTTTGGAAGCACCACGCTCACAGAACATGCCTGCAGTAGGCTGAGTAACTCCTCCTTTCTCTTGGATGTTACATTTAGTTTCAGGATTACAGACCATACCAGCACTCTGGAAAAAGAAGCTCCCCTTTTAAAATGAATGAAGGAGAAGGAAAGGTCTTGCTAAGTCTCTGCTCCTTTTTATTTGCTTGAGAGTGTGGATTTTGAAGGGCAGTGTGTTGGTCAAATTCCAGCTTTCAGGCTTAGGTTCAGTTGCACAAGATTCCTTCTCCTGCTGTCTCCTGGGACACTTTACACTTGTGTGTGAACTATACCATACTTAAAATTCAATATAGATTATCCAGATTATCGGCTAAGGCACGGAGCTGATGACCTCAGGCTTTTATATGGGAGTGCCCAGTCCAATCTGGTCTCTCATGGTGACACATAAAAACTGTAGGATCTGATGGTCTCTTACCAAATGATTACAGCTATACTTGACCAAAAAGCAGCAGCTCCCCTGTCAGATGACTGGGGAATGGTTAACATGGGGCAGGATTTGAAGGCAGGCTTAGGATATCTGGTGTGACAGAGGAGACCATGAAAAGACGAAAACTCTTGACTTCTCCCTGCTGGCCACCCCTTCTTAATGGGCTTCATTAAAAAAGGGGTGGCCAGCAGGGACAGGGAGGTGATTGTCCCCCTCTACTTGGCTCTTGTGAGGCCCCATCTGCAGTGCTGCGTCCAGGCCTGGGCCCCCAGCACAGGAAGGACGTGGAGCTCTTGGAGCGGGGCCAGAGGAGGGCACTGAGATGTCAAAGGGCTGGAGCACCTCTCATCACTGTGGTCCTTTTCAACCCAGCCCATTCTGTGATTCTATGACCATGCCTAAGATGTTCGGTGAGGAACCAGAGGGGTTGTGCCTCTATTTACCTCTAGTGTTCAAATTAGTTTCTTCACTCCCATATTTCTAACTAAATAATGGTATTGCTGTTGTCACCAGATTCGGAGTGTTCTTACATATGTGATTTTTCCTTTTTGTTCTGTTTGGTGGTCTGATGCAGTCACAATCCAGTGTTTTAATTTATGTTTCACAGCACTTAAAACTCTTCCAGTTCTGCACTCTTTGGGAGCTGTGTACCTTACATATGTGCTAAGAAATTGCTTTCTTTTGGTAGTTCACAAACAGGAATGATTCCATGTCTGCATGCCGTACATTTTCAAGTCTCAAACAGCAGTGCTTCAGAGCTGCCACCTTTAAAAAAAATGCAGTAGTTTATATTGGGTGCTTACTCACAGTAGGGTGTTTTTATTATTTTTAATTAAAAACATGTTGAGCATTAACAGTTCCTGGCCCCAACCTGCCGGGATAAAAGGCTTGGTTGTAATTTTCATCAGTGAAGGAATCATGCGTTATTCAAAATGCATACTGCTTCAGTCGTTCATGGCAGGATTTGCTGATCTGCTTTAGTTGTACTGAGCTTATGGGCTGCAAATGCAAAAGTGAATATACAGCAGAGGACTAGAGATTGACAAAACCCATCTGTATGTTTTTAAGAATGAGCTTTCGTGGATCTCTCCTCCAATTGACTGATATGTGTGTACAGTGATGATGGAAGTTAGACAGTAATTGAGTCCTGGGAGTGGAAGTCTTTAAACATGTTTAGGACTGCGGAAGCATCAGGAAATACCAAATGATGGAATTTGCAGAGAAGAAGTGGTTTGTGAAGCTGAACTACAGGGAGACCAAATTTTCCTTTCTTTGGCAGAGATTCCCTCTGTGAGATTGGGTAAATTACTTTGATATTTAAACACTTTCAAAACTCGGTTCCTGAGCCAGGTTCCCATCTGTAAAATTTGGGGGTTATAGCAGTCAAACGTTTTGTTTAGTGGAATAATACATGCACTTAAATTGAAACACTCGACAGCATTTTGGGATAGAGATCCTGAGAAAGAGCCATAATCCTCTGCAAAACAATCTCATGTGGCAGGTAGCTGAACCTGCAGAACTGGAGTATTTAAAACTAGAAAGATCAACATTGCAGACAAGATGCAGCAAATGATCTTGATTAACACAGAGGCAAGGTGTTGGCTGGCCTTTTCCATCTCTTAGCACAGTCATTGGGAATTCTGCTGCTTGTAGGTGCAGTAACTTCTAGTCACCTGTCTGTCTTCTGGCCACGCAAGGGAGTGCTTGTATGGAAAATCCCAGCAGAAGGAGTCTCTACCACCTACAAATAAGGATGCTGTTAGTAGCATGTGTCTCTTCACACTGTCCTGCCAGTTGCTTGTACTCAAGGCTGATAGGCGTGCTCTGCCACAGAAAGCTTTGATTTTCATTTGCCTCGTTTTTTTGCAAGGGGAAGGTGGCATGCAGTGTTGGTGTGGATGTGTTGTGGGGTTGGTACCTTTAATTCACTGCACATTAATAATACAGGTCTTGGATTGGGAAATTATAAATTATTGGTAGCATGGTGCTGATTCAGAGAGATGAGCAGTCTTCCAGTGAGAGAAGTTCGAGCAAGGAGCTGGCTCTGCTTTTAGAGCAGAGAGATTACATAAAGATTTGAAACCCTTATCAGCTGCTTGGCCCACGTTACTGAGAATTTAATCATTTGATTGAATGCCCACGTCTCAATGCTGACTGCTACCCCCTGAGAGACTAAAAGTCCCAGAGGTTCTCCGAGTACTGCCTCTCTTTCAACTCATCCCAACTCAGTTCCCATCTACTTCTTAAGGTGCAGGGCTCCTGACTATCAGACCTGTTAGCATTTTGATTGATGACCCTATTTCTTTCCCTCGTCTATATACATCGCTGGTTCTGCTGACCAAATTGTGTTAAGTTCTCTGCTGGATTGCATGCAGCAGGCCAAGTGCCAGCCCTTCCCTGCAGGATTTCTGTGCTTAACGCTGAGAGGAGACTAAAATCCTAGGTTTGTTTTTTTTTTTCTGGTGGGTTTAATCATAGAAAATATTTTTTGACACCTTGTTGCAGTTCATGCCATGCTTTGTGTCAGATGTTTTGCTCTCTGGAGGATTTAAGGAAGGTATTTCAAAGGAACCAGATGTTTAATCTTTCTTGTGGAGTTGGCTGCTGCACAGAAGCTAGCTGGAAATTGTGAGGTGTTTTGCACTTGAAAAAGCCTTTCCATTTTACTTTCTAAATCAATCTATCTGAGCTATCTATGGGTTTAGTGTTGAATAAATGTTCTAGAATAAGAAAAGACTTGCTATGTGCCGTCACACTGTTTACTCTTTGGAAAGATAGATCTGTCCTGGTGAAATGTCCTCAAGATGTTTATGGAGTCCACAAAGAAGAGTGGTCATTACAAGCAAAAAAATTGTAGGTTCTTCCTTCTTTTCACTAAACTGCATCCAGAATTTAGTTGCTGAAATGAAGACAGGAACTAGTTAGGATTTTTAAAAGTACCAAAGCTAATCACGAATGTTAAATACCTGCCTGCTTTGGAAGTCTCTTTACACAGCCACTTTTATCTTTAGGCACCAAAACCCTATTTGGCATCAGTCTTTCTATAGCCATCCCAGAGGAATAACAGCACCCTAAGGTGCCTTAATGATAAATAATCTTTGTGAATACTTTCCTCTGATTATTTCTCCTTCTCCATTCTTCCCTGGGATGCTGCTGACCAGCTGCTGTGGTACAATACTTTAGCAATACTTTGTTTTACCACGACTCCTCTCCTGGTACCGCAGATAGCATTCACAATGGCATTAGCACAGGTGCCAAGGTGGGAGGGAAAGCTCAGTTCCCTAGGTCTGCTTAGGAAAAGATCTTTTTTGTCCATTTCTTTGAATGCTGAAGGGTGGCATCATCTGTTCAAAGAAAGATACAGCTCCACCCAGCCTATGTTCTGCCCCAGAGTTGACCATGCAGACTGGGAGGTGAAAGGAGATCTTTGTGAAGAAGAGCCAATCTGGATTATGAAAGAGTAGCCCAAATCTACTGAAACTGTGTTTCTGTGTTCCTTTTGCTTCATTTTCTTCATCAGACACATATCAGCAGGTTTTATGGGATGCAGTTTGGATGAAAGGTGTTGAAGACCATACTGATTTGTTCTCCAGATGCCTTTTAGGCCCTCAGCCTGTGATGCAGCAGTATCTGAAGGATACTAAGCCTTGTGCAGTTGACACACCAGAGGGATGGGATGCCATCCAGAGGGACCTACACAGGTTGAGCAGTGGGCCCAGGTGAAGCTCATGAGGTTCAGCAAATCCACATGCAAGGTCTGCACCTGGGTCAAGGCAACATCCACTACCAATACAAGCTGGGGGATGAAAGGATTGAGTGCAGCCCTGCTGAAAAAACATCTGAGGGTGCTGGTGGATGGGAAGCTGGATATGAGTCAGCAATGTGCCCTTGCAGCCCAGAAAGCCAACTGTATCCTGGGCTGCATCCAAAGCAGTGTGGACTGCAGGGCAAGGGAGGTGATCCTTCCTCTCTGCTCTGTGCTGGTGAGGCCTCACCTGGAGCGCCAGATATAGAGTCCTCAGTACAGGAGAGACATGGAGCTGTTGGAATGCGTCTAGAGGAGGGCCACAAAAATGATCCCAGGGATGGAACACCTCTCCTGTGGGGACAGGCTGAGAGGGCTGGGGCTGTGCAGATGGAGAAGGGAAGGCTGTGAGGTGAGCTGAGAGCGGCCTGTCAATGTCTAAAGGGGAGTGACAGGACAGAAGGGGACAGACTCTTTAGCAGGGTCTGTGGTGATAGGACAAGGAGAAATGGCTTCAAGGTCAAAGAGGGGAGGTTTATCACAGAATCACAGAATTGCCAGGGTTGGAAGGGACCTCAAGGATCATGAATCTCCAACCCCCCTACCACATGCAGGGCCAAAAAGTAAGTATAGTGAGACACTGGAACAGTTTGTTTAGCTCCTAACAGAGGATGTGCATCTTTTGCTGCCTTCCCATCAGAGGACAGTTGCTAATTCAGATTTCGCTACAGATTGCTGTGCCAGGTTTTTGCTGTTCAGAAGCTGTAGGTTTTCATGCCTGTTTCCTGACTTATCATGACTCTTCTAATAATATGGGAACTTCAACACTGATATCTTTGTAGCCTGATACAGGAGGTCAGTCTGCAAATATAGAAACGATTCTCTTTGCCTCAGCAAAGACAGCAAGTAAAACACAATGTAAACAAGGCAGTTGGATTGCTTTCCCCACCAGGAATATTTGTACTTATGCAGGCGGATTTACTGGGTGTGATTAAATCTCACGCTACAGCTTGGCAGCTGATTAGCTGCAAGGGGCAGTCAGGAATTTCCTTTCTCTTCCAGGGCTGCACACTTTCAAAATCTTCCTTCAAGCTTGTGCCAAGGATCTCAAAGTGCTTTGGTTTTTTAATTACTCTTCATCACGCCTCTGCAAAGAGCAAAGATGAGAGATAGCACAGCCTGCAATGAAGCAGTGAGGAAACTGAGGCATGGGAGGTGGCAGCCGACTTGGGGCAGTAGAAGCTGTGACAAAGGAGAGAGGGACGAACATTACAGCAGTTCTTCCCTGGGATTTCTGTGGGTCTAATGATCTTGTCAGTTCTCAGTACACTGTATCTTTAACATAGTAAAATGCTGGCTGTCTGCAGGAACAAAGTGGTGCTTTGATGTATGTTTTAGGGTATGGTCACCAGAGGGGAAAACATATTTCTCCCCTGTAAAATTTCATTTTATTTACTTGGTCCTTCAGCACACTGTTCCTCTAATTTCTGAGCTGAACAGCATATATAAGCATTGTTTGTTTGTTTGTTTTCTCTTTGTATAGAAAGGCACTTTGCTGTGAAATAGCCTCAGGTGTTGGCCATGGCTGAGGCACAGAACTGGTTCAGCTCCATAAATGATATGCTGCTGTGTCCCTACAGGGCAAATCAGTGAATTTACTGTGTGGATTCACCTTCCGTGGGTGTACACTAAAGGAGCTGCACTGGCTTTGATTGCTTTGCTTAGAGGTACAACCAAAGGGAGCTGGCCTTGCAACATCAAGGAGGGGAAGGAAGTTTTCTTCCTAAGGCACACATTGGTCCAGAGGGACCAGTGATGCACAGACGCAGCTCTGGCAGGCATGTTAACCCTTCTCACCTGTCTGTTACTTACACTGAAGATGAAACAAGGTACTAGCCAAGCCCTCACCCTCTTTCTCAGGAACAGAGAAGGGGTCTTTCTGTCTTTCTCAACATGGCTGAAGCTTGAAGTCCAAAGAAAGGAGTATTTTAGACCTCATAGGGTGGAGAGGGTTTCTTTCAGGTAGGATTTCTTATTTTGTGGTGGATAATTTAAGCTTTTTTTTTTTTTTTTTTTTTTTTTTTTGTGGACAGCATCCTCCAGAGGTAGGTTTTGGGTATCCAGAAATAGATATGCAGTCTCAAGTCAACAACATAATGCCTGAAGGGAGACAGGGATTCAAGCATAACTGACAGACCCCTTAGCTAGGGGCTTCCTGTTGTGCCTGCCACTACAATAGGACCAGCTGTCCAGCTGCAGATCTCTGAAGCTCAGGGCTGGAACCAAAGACCAACTTATCAGTCATTTAATTGCCTTAGATGGGTGTCTAAACAAGCTGTCTGAATCTGACCCTCAGTCTAGTCTCAAAGCTTAATTATAAGTAAACAGTATCTTGAGTGCTTTGTAGTTTCTAGCCTTTTCTTCTTGTGTGTCTCTGTGCTGGCATTTGAAGTGCATTCATCACAGTGGCAAATGAGTGCCTGTTTGTTCTGCACATGATGTAATTAGGTATCAGCTGAACCCACAGCATAATGTGATAATTCTCATTCTGATCAGCTGAAGTAACTCTAACAGTTGTGCTCTTCTTACTCTTCTCTTTCAGTTCCCAGGAAGCTTCTGCATGAAACCCAGCCAAGACCAATCAATTACCAGGGATTTCAGAAGCCACATTTTCCACTGCGACCAAGGCTGTTTGATGCCAATGTTATAGGAGACGGCGTGTTTCTTTCTGATGTCCCTCCTCCTGGTGTAGAACGTGCCCTCCCAGGTAACTATGACTATTGTAATACTGGCTCAAACCCTACTGTGGTCTGGTAACTCTTCTCTTCCCCTTATGGAAACTTCTACTTTATCCAGGTTTCTGTTTTGTACCCATCCATGTCACGGTCAGAATGAGAGGTTCTGAGGCATTAACACTGGCTGACTAAAGTGAACTGTTAAACTCACACTGAATTTCTTGAAATAGCAGTCATGGCCACGCATGTCAAAACTTGTCACAGAAGTACTTTGAAGACCCATCTAATACAGTCCCAAATCCAAAGCAGGGCGAACACAGCAGGAGATTGCTTCACTGAGGACAGAGAAGTTTTCAGCTGAGCTTTGAAATGTGATGCCGTTTTCATAAAAATGCAAAGTGGAGAGAGATGAATGAAGTCAGATCTTTGCTATCGAGGGGTAGGTGAGTAGAAGGAAGAGACTGATTATAAGTAAAGGAAAATGGCAAGTGAGCACTTACTGGGTTAGGCAATGTTTTTGCATTGTGTTTCCCAACACGTTGGGGGTGGTGATGACATGACTGCTGGAATTTCCTACCCTGCGCTCCCTGAAATGCAGTGAGGGGGTGGCTGTGCACAGAGCTGCCTTGTGTCTGTCTGTGCTGTAGGCAAAGTTAACTCACAGCCTGGATAACCAATCTGCAGGCAGTTACATGTCAGCAGTGTCACATTGGTCAGTGGAGACCTTACTGAAAAAAAAATTGTCAAGAAAACGAACTTTGGATTAGTCTGAAATAAAATCTGTCATCCTGGTGATTTTTTTTAAACGAGAAGAAAAACACAGAGCTCATTTTCATTCCTGTAAACATTTCACTTCTACAAATGACACCTTTTTATTTAGTTTTCATATTGTTTATTCATTCATTTAAAAAAAAATGCAGTGCTTTTCAAACAAGGATGTCAGTTTAAAATTAACAGCTGAAATATTGTTTCAGAAATCACAAAAGGAAATATTTGGACATTTCTGTAATCTCCCTTCCTGTTTTATTTCTTTTATTAAAACTATTTGCTAAAGTCAGCCCAGTATCTTGAATAGTTTCTCCTATGTTACTGGGCAAACATTCTGCTAGCTGAAATACTTTTGCTCTAATTTGGTGTAAAGTCGCAAGGAAAGCAAATGAGGTCTTCAGAACTAGCAAGAAGAAAGGGGTTGCATTGAAATGTGATCCTGGAATAAAAGGCAGACAAGGGAACCGCATAGCAAACCAACACGTGACCCTTATGATGTTTGGTTGTTTTTCCCTCCTGCATAACCCCAGCCATTTTCAGTTTTTCCTGTCTGTTCTTGCACAATCCTGTAGATGACAAAACTAGTTGTGTAGTTTTGTGATGCTCTTTGCTGGAGTACAGTGTATGCAGATGAATGTTCATTGAAAAACTTGTTTGATTGCATCTGTTCTTTGGACAAGTCGGAAGAAAAAAAATGAGACTCTTTTTACATCTTGCATAAGAGGAGTTGTGCCTTACTCTCTCCTAAAAGACACCATTTTGCACAGCTTGTCTTCCAAGGGATGTTCAAATCTGTTTTTCATCTGAGCCTTTCCTGACTGGTGTAGCACATGCAAACAGGGAAGCCCCCGTGGAAAGTATAGTTTAAATCTCATTCCTAGTGAGATGTTGTGACTGCATTGGCAGTGAGGGGCAGTAGGTATGTTGTCACTAATTCAGAGCTGGACAAGTGAGAGTGTGATACAGAGGTGCCAGGTTGCAATCACAGAAACCTCTTACAGACCTATCAGAAACCTGTAGCACCTAACTCAGTGGTCCTTTTAAGATGAGAAATATGTTTACGAGATTATATGCTGGCAGTTCTCTTCCTTTTTGTTAGTTGTAAAGAGATTTTAGATTAATTATTTTAGAACCAGACCTCTGTGTGCATACATCCAAGGGCAGGACTCTCTTGCTTTCACACAAGTGTGTCATTTATAGTGGCAGAAGCTATTCTAAAAGAGTGTGAATTTTCCCCACATCCCTTCTCATATCTGCCATCTGTGTGGATGTCCTGCTGACCCTGAGATGGCTTAGATGTCCATGTGAACAAATACATTGAGCTTTTAAGTTCCTGTTATGTGGGGAGAGCTGAATCACTCCATTTAGATCTGTCAGCTAACAGCAGGATTTGCTTGCCATGGTTTAGATACCTACTGCTACATGAGGTACTTTGAAGTACCCAGGGCATCTTCAGGAGGGCAGGGGTTCAGTTTGAAGGAATAAAAAATGTACTCTGCTTCCTGTGGATTTCTTGGTGGGAGTGGTGGTGTGGTAAAGAAAAACTCAACCACTTGTACAGACATGGATTTACTGGGCAAGGAGAATAAAAAGAAAGATTAGAGGGCATGTTAGCATTTCATAGGGCCTACATTTGAATTAAAATATTTTCCAAAGGTTTGCTGTTAATTTCCTGCTGGCTGTGCCTTTGCCCTTCTGTGCCTCTGTGCATGTAGTCGCATCAATCTCTATTCTCCCAAAGGAAGGGCTTGTGGGGATGTTTTTCTCTTTTGTATCTGCCACCCAGAAACCCATGTTTGAAAACCTTTCTCTGGGGCAGTCATTTACACCTTGGTAGCTTGGTAGGTGTGATTTTCTCAAGGCCATGCAGTCTTCCAGTGGCAGATACAACTGTACCCATGTTCCTCGGGGCTGATCCCTCAGAGCAACACCTGCACATCCATCTCTGCTGCTTCTCCTCCGAGGCACATTAGGGCTTGGCATTGCTGCACGCACGTTCATGCACTCAGTCCCTCTCCATCCAGTATTTCCTGTTCTCTTTGACAGCCCTCATTCTGTTACTGCACCTCTGGGCTGTGCCACTTCCCAGCACGCAGGACGGGAGGTTGAATGTCTTGTCTTGCATTGCTGAGTTAGCAGGGAATGGACACAGACTGGGTGAGCACAGATGATCTCCGGTTGTGTCCTTTGTTTGCATGGCACTGGTGGTATCGTAGGAGGTGGAGCCGACAGTTTCCTGAATTTAATATTTGCAGATAAGTGTAAGCCAGGTGCATGTCTGTGATTCTACAGTGCGCTGCTTGGAGCTGCACACCCAAGAAAAGGAGCCTGAGAAGCTGTAACAGCTACTTTTAAACAATCTCATGGGTCATGGAGCTGGATCCTGTGCACTGGTTTTCGTATATTTAAAACAATTAGTGTTTTGTGACCAGTGAGAGTGTCTGCCAGCAGATCAGCGTGCAAGAAGTACTCGGCAGCGAGCTGATAAGGTCTGAAAGGGTCTCTTTGAGCCTCCTGGAATTCTGTGCCTCCTCAGCTCTGGTCTTCTACAAATAAAATCAAATCATTAACTCATGCTTGCTCACCTCTCCAAAGGGAAATGAAGTCTGGGTGAAACACAATGCAAGTGAGCTTCTGAAGGCAATCATAAACTCAGATTTGCCCTTCTCTGCAAAGGCTGGGGAGAAAGTGTTGTCTGTTTGCCAGGTGCGGATGGATCACTGCAGCACGACTCCAGCAGAGGGTTGCCAGCTTTGGCTGTGTTTTCCGTGCCCATGTGCAGACTTATAACAAGCTTAGCTGATAAAGGTTCTGTTGATTTACATAAGATAAAAGAAACCTGATCCTATATTTGCTGTAACGTGGGTGGGTGTGTCTAGGCGGTGACATGAAAGAGCAGGAGACAGTGGAGAGAAGATGCTGTTTGGATGCAGCCAGGGCATGGGCTCGACTGAAGTTAACTGCAAAGGTTTTGTTGCCCCAAAAAGGGGAGCAAATGTGGGTGGCTTGGTGCTGAGCAGCTCCAGATCTCTGAACACAGATGAGGATAGGTAGGGCAGGACAGGGTTGGTGCACGTGCCTGGTTCCTCACTCCCTTTCTGTTTCGAAGCAGAGAAGAACAAAGGGAGGTTGGCCACCTACTACCCTCTAGACAACACCCCCTTCCTGCTTCCTGTGGATGAGACACAGCCACCGGCGTTCACCAGCAGCATGGAGCCTGTGGGTGTCAGCACAGAGATGGCATTGCTCAGCAACATCCTAGCAGCGTACGCCTTCATCACAGGTAGGTCTGGTGGCTGCCACCTCTCTGCGCTCCCACGGGCTCCTTGTAGACTCTGCACTGAGCCCTACATCTCACTCATTTACAGCTAAATTCATTTCTTAGAACTATTGGTATTTTTCATTTGTCTCTCAGTGAATTCTGCCTTGAAAGGCCTGGCCAGGGCAGCTCTGGCAGACAACACGCAACAGGGTTTATGGTGCTCTGCTTTCCCCTGGATTTGCTCTCATCTGAAGTTAAATACAATGTGATCTTAAATGTGGTCTTATTTCTAATGCTGTGTTTTTCCTGAAGATCAAAGCCTGGCACATAAGGAAGGCAAGCTTGTTGTCCCATAATTTGGAAAATAAGAGATCATTACCCTGCTTAAGAGAATTTGGCTTATCTTCAGTGGGAATGTGAAGATGAAGTAGCTTGAGAGTCTGCTTAATTATATATTTAAATGTAGTTTAGAGCAAAATTTCCTTGAATCACAGTTTATCCTTCACCCACATGTATCTTTCAAGTAGCAGAGGAATAGTCTTCCTTTTAAGATTTGCATTAAGAAGTTACTCTTGAAATAGAGACTGTGTGCTGTGTTCAATGCTTGGACTCAGTATCATTGAGAATAAAAAGTCCAGTAGAGGCAGACAACGTAGTGCAAATATTTTCCATCTTGTGAGGTGCCTTGTCAAAAGTAGGAACTGACTGCAGAACTGGAGGATCCACCCCCCACGAAAATAGCACTGGCTCTACATATTTTAGGACAATCTCTTGTGCTTTCTGCAGAATGAGGGTGCTGGTTTTTTTACTAGCCTTCTGTGACATGCCATTTACAGTCAGTTTTTCTTATGAGACTGCAGAATGTTCTCCATTTTAATGAAATGTTTGTATGCACCTTGTTGGTAATACTAATGTACTGCTCTTTTAGTACATGCTGTGAATGATTCTGTGTTCTATAGCCAATCTACTCACACCACCCTAATGCAGTTAAGCTGGGATCTGTATAACTAAAACTGTGTTCATGAGCAGTAGTTATTTCACGTCTTTGTGACATTCAGCCTTACTGATTCAGTAAATAGTAATGCATTCTTGGTGCCCTGCTCTTGCTGAGATACCACCATGCTGCTACAGACAAGTATTTGGATTTGAAGTAACTAACTTGGGCTTTTCATTGTGGAATGACTAAGTAGCTTAATAAGAGTTTTTCTGCATGTTAAGTGAAGGATCCTTCTAAGAGGACACGAATATTGAATGCAAAGTTCTGTTTTTCTACACATTGAATGGTGTCATTGAAATTGGCTCTTGGTGACACTTTAAAGAAGCTGGCAGCCTAAATGCAAGTAGTGATGTTCTTCACAGAAGATGACTGAGTGGGATATATTTTTGTTGCTTGGACTTTCTAAGGAAAGATTAGGGAAAGGAAACATTAAATGTATCTTCTGTCTATCATACTTCTTCCTTCTCTTACCTACATCTATTTTTGCTGTGAAAGAAAATGCCTGTATTCTCAATGCTAATAGAAAATAAAATGCTGTTAACATTATTTTCCCCATCTGCAAAGTAACGGGTAGCAGAAAGTTTTAGGATTTATGGTAGGGGCAGTAGTACTAAGATTTAGGACTGCTGACTTTGCTTCCATTTGCTTCCACAGCACAACTCTTTGACCTTGCACTCATTTTATGGGGCACAAGGCCTCGATTCATCCCCTTGCCAAGGTGTCAATCTTGGCAGGAGCCTTTTACTCCAGAACAAATAGTAAATCACAGGATCACAGAATTGCAGGGACAGGAAGAGAACTCAGGGGATCATCGAGTCCAACCACCCTGCTAAAGCAGGTTCCCTGCAGTAGGTCACAGAAGTAGTTGACCAAGCGGGTCTTCAGTATCTCCTTAGAAGGAAACTCCACAGCCTCTCTGAGCAGCCTGTTCCAGTGCTCCCTCACCCTTACTGTGAAGAAGTTCTGCAAGTTTGTATGGATCTTTCTATGTTCAAGTTTTCGGCCGTTGCTCCTTGTCCTATTGGTGTGCACCACTGAGAAGAGCCTGGCCTCATCCATTTGTCTCCCACCTCTCTTTAGATATTTATAAATATATATCAGATCTCCTCACAGTCTTCTTTTCCCCAGGCTGAACAGACCCAGGTCACCCAGCCTTTCCTCGTACAGGAGATGCTCCAAGCCCTTTATCATCTTTGTGGCCCTCTGCTGGACTCCTTCTAGGAGTTCCCTGCCTTTTCTGAACTGGGGATCCCAGAACTGGACACAGTATTCTAAATGTGGCCTCACCAGGGCAGAGCAGAGGAGGAGGATCACCTCCCTCAACCTGCTGGCCACGCTCCTTTTAATGCACCCCAGGATCTCACTGGCCTTCTTGGCCAGCAAGGCACACTGCTGGCTCATGGCCAACCTGTTGGCAACCAGAACACCCAGGTCCTTCTTTGCAGAGCTCCTCTCCAGCAGGTCATCCCTGAACCCATACTGATACATGCAGTTATTCCTCCCCAGGTGCACTTGCTCTTGTTAAACCTCATCCAGTTCTGTCCAACTCTCAGCCTGCCCAGGTCTTGCTGAATGGTAGCACAGCGTACAGGTGTGTCAGCCACTTCTCCCAACTTGCTGAGGGTGGACTCTATCCCTTCATCCAGGTTGTTGATGAAGATGTTGAATAAGTCTTGACCCAACACCGACGCCTGGGGGACACCACTAGTTACAGCCTCCAACCAGACTCTGCACTGCTGATAACCACACTCTGAGCTCAGCCAGTCAGCCAGTTCTCAATCTGCCTCACCATGCACTCATCTGTCCTGAGTTTCTGAGTTTCATAACAAGGATGTTGTGGGAGATGACGTCAAATGCCTTGGTGAAGTCAAGGTACAACACTCACTGCTCTCCCCCTATCTACTCTCCTAGTGATGACATCATAGAAGGCTACCAGTTTGGTCGAGCACAGTTTCCCCTTGGTGAATCCATGTTGCCTACTCCTGATAACCTTCTTCTCTTCCAGTTGATCGAAGAGGGTATCCAGAACAAGCTGTTCCACCTTTCTAGGGATGGAGGTGAGGCTGACTGACTTGTAGTTTCTTGCATGCTCCTTCTTGGCCTTTTTTGAAGACTGAAATGACATTGGCTATCCTCCACAGAATTGAATCACAGAATCACAGAATTGTAGGGGTTGGAAGGGACCTCCAGATATCATCGAGTCTTCTTGTTTGCCAGGACCTTTCAAAGATGGTAGAGAGCAGTTCAGCAGTCACCTCTGCCAGCTCTCCTGGCACACATGGGTGCATCCCATCAGGGCCCATGGCTTTGTGTGCATTGATTTTGGCTAGACATTCTCTGACCATCCTCCTCAAGTGATGGGAAATCTTCCTTTCCCCGGATTCTCTGTCATCTCCAGGGTCAGGGATTCTTGAGGGCCAGTCTTAGCACTAAAGACTGAAGCAAAGAAGGCTTTCAGAATCTCCACCTTCTCAGTATCCTCTGTTACCAACGTACCCACTTTGTTTAGTAGGGGACCCACATTTTCTCTAGTCTTCCTTTTACTGTTGGCATACTTAAAAAAACCCTTTCTTGTTATCCTTTACCTTCTTTGTAAAGTATAATTCCAAGAGGGCCTTAGCCTTCCTCATTGCATCCCTCAATTGACAGTCTTAACTGTCGTGTTGATGCGGGACTTATTTGCTTACCCTCTTATAAAGTGGTCACCTTGTGATATGTTCAGATTCACTAGATGCCAGATAAGTGGTATAACTCAGACCTCACCACTTTAGCTTCCAGTGATGAGTTCCTGAGCTTCTTGCTCATGTTCTCCAGTGCACTTAACCATGAATGCTGGATGAATTTTAATCTCAACGGTATATAGGTTCAGGTTGGTATTTATCACAAGAATAATTGATGACTGTCCTATGGATTGAAACAGCAGATGCTGTAAATTCTTTTTATTTGCTACATGTAATGTTGTCATTTGCTCTTAGCAAGGAGAATGGATTTGGCGTGGTTTATTTTACTATATGTTAGTATGGGGAGGAGGCTTTATGTTATGAGTTCAAAGACATGATGTGTGACAGGGCACAAATATAACTGGAATAAAACTAAGGCACTGTAAAGCAACCTCTCTTCTTGTTGCAGACTTTGAGCAGCAGATCACTTGGAAATTTTCATGTTTGTCTGAGTTTGCAGCCTTGAAGAGGGCTTGCACCACTATAGCTGTTGATGCCCATAGAGAAGTCCCTACAGTGGCTTAAGAGGCAGGGTGGCGAGGGAGGTTTTGGTTCATACATCTTCCACCACCCCCTGGCCACAGCCTCTGTGCCAAAGGGAAACATAATGCAAGAAGTGCTCTGCTTCGTGACGCTAAAATGTCCCTCAGGTACACTCTGAAAATTGAAACTGAAACTGTGCCATTCTATGAATCTGCTGATCAGGACTTGCCTGTGCTGATGAGTTGGCTCAAAACAATACTTTGCAAAAGCAAGTTGTAAGTAGACAGGGAAGTGACATACACTTTTTTTTTTTGCTTGGGAGGGAGGATGGTGTACACCCTCAGACCTCCTCCAGGAAAAGGAACTTAGGGGCACTTGGTGTTGCATGGATCAAAGCACACGCTTGGAAAGATCTTCCACTCTGCTACTTTTCCTGCCTCCTGGCAGTGGAATGTTTCTTAGCCTGAGGAAAGCAATAAAATCCATGTCCATGCTGGTGTTTGATTCTTCTGCACAAAATGTCAGGATTGGTTGGGAAGCTCTGTTATTTGCACAGTTGGCACGTGCAGAGTCTTACTGAAAACGGAGTGGATGAGCACCAATATTAGCAAAAGCCTCTGGGCTCATTTCTACAATCTTTTTGGTTGCAGTTGCCATGTAAATGTTGGAAATGTTCCTGTTGACAACCAAGGGGTGAAAAATCGCAGCACAGCAGGAAGCAAAGCCTCTCTGCAGGAGAGTTGGTTTTCATTGTCAAATCTGTTTGCAGCTATCACCATGTTTAGGAGTATCACAGCCTGTTAAGTGTTACCCAGCTTCCAGAGCCTCAAAAGCATTTCTTCAGAAACAGAAGGAAAGAGTCAGCAGTGCCTGTGATAAGTGGATTTATCAGCTGATCAGACAAGTGAGTCTTATGCAGAGTGTGGTCCTGCAGAAGGCTGAGGAGTGCCCTTAATTTAAAAGCCAATTTTTGTTAAAGAGTTAGGATTAGAATTAGATGCAACCCCTGTGTGTAAATCTCAGTCCTGTTATTTGTCATGGACCTGATCCAAAACCTGTCTGAGTATCTGGGAAGACTTCACTCTTCTTGGTGACAGCTGGACCTGCCTCTGCACTCACAATCTTCCAGCAAGACCAGAACTGTCCCTTCTATTTATATAAATATTAAATGTCTAAATTGTACCAGATCACTTCCAGTGCCTTCCTTTAGATAGAGGACTTACTCTAGTTTTGTATTCAGGATAAAGGAGTTGGAGGGAAACCTCCACAAATCCCTGTTTTATTCTTCCATTAGCCCTAAACCATTGCTGCCAACCTATTAACAAGGAGCTTCCAAAAAACAATCTGGGGGGGATCATTCCAACTTTTAGACTGCTTGGCCTGAGCTTTCTTAATAAGGGGCTCCTGGAGAGCTTCCTCTGTCCAGCCAGGGGATCTCGGCAGCCTCCAGGGCTGACTGTAAATTCCCAAGAAGATATTATTCCTACTGTTTTTGTGACTGTGCTTAATGCTGAGCCTTTCACTGGGAGCTCTGAAATATCTCTCCCCACTGAGGTTTCTGAGTGTATGAAGCCATCACAGGAAGCCAGCAGCGTTAATGCCTCGATTGCTTTGTATTTATTGAAACGATTTATTATAATACCAGTAACGACCTTGGCCTGTGGCATTTCCTGGGGAATTAATGGCAGTCTGGGCTGATGCTCCCAGCAGATTGTTAGCCCTCAGGAAACAGGCTCCATAATTGCTGCTGGTTTGGTTGGAAAAACAAAATAAAATGTGTTTCTAATTTCTGGGCAGTTTGACTGGATAGAGTTTTGTGTAGAGAGTTTACAGAGAGCTTATATCTTCTGTCTGCAGTGATTAAATTCAGGCTTGAATCAGTGACGTTTTTATCAATGCATTTAGTACAGAAAGAGAAATACCACAGAGAGGAAAGGCAACCCCATCTAAAGAGATTGGCAGCAGCTGGGTCCTTCCAGAAGTGTAGGACTTCAGCTGTCATCCACAGCAGTGAAAGAAAGAGCTCCGCTGGTCAAAATCTGTGTGCTAAAGGGGTAGTGGGGCACACATACACATGAATTCATATCAGACTATTGTTAACTCCTGTTACTGATATCCATATGCTTTTCAAGAGTTTTTGAAATACTTTGAGACGTGTTACTGTGGGCATGATGAATGCGAGCCTCCCTTGAGTTTTAGAAGGTTCTGAGCACCCACTTCTGAAGAGGATGCTGCTTTTTGTTCTTTGCAAGGAGTACGTGCAAAGGAGAAGGCTAACTGATCAACCCCCCATATCCAGGGGGTTGCTGACTTGGCTGCTTCAACTGAGAAAAAAACAGAGCCCTGGTTTTTAGCTTAAGTTGCTCTTTCTGCTGTGGAAAGAGAGATGTTGCTGCGCAAGTGGATTGTATGCATGATAAATGCCAAGGCTGCAGTTGAATGGAGGGTTACAGCTCATGAGGAAGTCCAGACAGTGTCTCAGATGTTGACAGATTAGCTGGAGGAGCTCATAAATGCCAGCGAAGCCCAAAGATTCGATTACAGCCTTTGCATTGCATGGAGAGCTATACACAAAAAGATGAGCAGGGGATGAAAAATGGTTGCTTAAGTAGCAATGGAGGTGCTGCTTGCATATGAGCAGGATACAGTAGCATGGAAAAAGGAGTAGGGAGGAGAAATGAAAAGCAGGACATGGACAAAAATGGGAGAAAAGAAACCACATGTGTCCGTCTCAGGCTCAAACCCATGTTTTTTTATGAGTTGCTTTAAAAAGAGTGAACAGTGGAACTAATGCAACCAAATGAAGCCCATGTGTGTGTAGGAATGTAGTGCTCAGGAAAGTGCTGGGCATCATGTCAGCCAAAGCCAGGACAGGGGCAGGCTGCACTTACTGGCTTCCAGGACAAATGGATCAGTCCTGCTCATTTGTGCTTCTCAGTCTGCATGTCTTTGGAATCCTCCTTGTGCCTACTTGCAAAGGAAGCTTGCTTGCTGTCCTGAGTTGTCCAGATGGAGGTAAAAGGGGATGATTTCCTGGGGTTGTCATGTCTCTGGAATTAAGACTGCTTTAATGTTCACACTGTAGCAGATGGACAATGGCTTTGCTATTGCATAAGCTAGGCTGCAGTTTTTATTCAAGTTCTGCCGCTTGAGTTCAGGATTCCATTAACTTCACTGGGGCCAGGATTTCAGTCAGTCAGATTGCTGCAGAGCAATCAGCACATTCTCCGTGATTGTTCTCATACCTTTTTTCTCTTTTACCTTCTGCTTTTTTGTTGTCACTCTTGTCAAAATACCTTAGTTTAAAGTCTCTAGCTTTGGCCTCCCTTCTTTCTCCAATTACTGCTGCATTTTTTTTCCTTTTCTGCATTGCTAAATGCATCTTTTGCAGTTCTTTCCTCCTCCTTCTTTTGCAGTCTGTCTTTGGCCTCTTTTTTCCTCATGCCTTCCCCATTATCCACTCTAGCAAGTCTCATGTTTTATTAGCCATATTTCAGACTGTCATGACATCTTCCTCTTCCATGGCTTGTCATTTACTTTTGAAATCCATTTGGTAGGAGAGAAGCACAGAACACAAATGCTTCTTGTTCATGTAATTGTTCCAAGAGCATCTTGGGGCATTGAACATGCATTGCCTTGAACCATGCACGAGTTGGTGTCTGGGTTCTGGATGCAGAATCAGAATGATTTAGGTTGTGTGGGGCCTCCAGACGTCAGCTGGTCCATCTCCTCACTCCTGCTGTTTTCCTTTTCTTCTGTAAAAGTTTATTTGAAGGAAATGACTTGGAGAGTGATCTAAAAGCATAGTGTGGTGGGGTGAAGGTAAAGCTGAGTCTTGTAGTTTTTCCAGGGACCAAATAATAGTCTTTCAGCTGGGGGGATCTAGGACAGCTTCATCTCTGAGTTCAGGGGATTAGGCTCATCTGAGGAGTTGACTCCATTCTTGAACTCAGGACTTCCAACAGACACAGCAGAGCAGAGCTGGCTGTGACACTTCTGCTTGGTTCATCTTCACCCACTCAGGGTGTCTATGAATGTGAAATATGCAGAGGTGATGTAGCCCAGGGCAAGTGCAATAACAACATTTATCACAATTACACTTCTTAGCAGTCTCGTGAACCAAAAAACACCACCCTGTAGTAAATAAACAAGGTAACCTGGTTGAAAAGGCATTGTGGATCCTTTGGAGTCTTGTTGTATCACCCCAAAATGCAGCTCTGCAGGACTCATCGTGTCAGGATGCAAACCTCAGCAGTGCTTCTGTAGCACAGGTACTCTTTTTGGTGGTCTGGGCAGTAAGCCAGCACACTTGCCTTGGATAAGCAGAAAGAAACTTATGAATAAATAATATGCATTTTTCCATGCTGCAAGGCTTGCCATTTCAGCTGAGCTACAGCACCGAGAGAATGTAAAGCTTTATAATAAACTCTATTCTTTGTACAGTGATAATGGCTATGACAGAAAGTTGCTTCTGCTTGCGCCGTTCTCAGGTTTCAAGGCCGTTCCTGTAGCAACTGGAATTAGCACTTAATTCATTTTTCAATTCAATTTCAATTCAATTTATTCTTCCAGATAACTCCAAGGCACAACTGCAGCTAACCTGCATTCAGCATGTGGGTCACTGCCTTGGCAGCAGATCCACCACGTAAAATCCCCTCCCTGGTTTCCCTGGGGAGAGGAGGCGAAGGAGGGCTTGGAAGCAAACCATTAGAAACTCTGCCCCTCTGGAGACGATTGCTGGTGTTTGCACAGAGGAACAAGTCGTGCGTTTTGTTTGTTCAAGAATCATTCTCAAGCACTCTTTCCTTTCCCCTTTCAGAAAACCCCGAGCGGGCCGCTCTGTATTTTGTCTCCGGGGTGTGCATTGGACTCGTCCTGACCCTGCTGGCCCTGGTGCTGAGGGTGTCCTGCCGCACAGACTGCAAGCGTTCCTCCACCAAAAAACCTCCCCGGGAGAGCGACAGTGACAGCAGCGACAGCGATGGGGATTCGGACAGCACGTCGGACGTGTCGGCCCGCAGGCACCGCAGGTTCGAGAGGACTTTGAACATGAATGTCTTCACTTCTGCAGAGGAGCTGGAGAGAGCGCAGCGGCTGGAGGAGCGGGAGCGCATCATCCGCGAGATCTGGATGAACGGCCAGCCCGACATCCCTGGCACCAGGAGCCTCAACCGCTACTACTGAGTGCTGGGAGCCCGGCCGTCCCGCTGCGCCACGGGGCTCCTCCAGCCATGCCTGGCAGAAGGGAGGTGCTGAGGAATGCCGTCTGGGTGTCTCCTCTTTTCTTTCCAGGAGTGCTGTGCGATGGACAGCAATAAAGCTTTCTCTGTCTCCTTTTCCCTGACGTATGACTATCACCCCTCTTCATGGACACCTTCTGGTCACATCAGAGGTGGCTGCCATCTTCATTTCTGAGTGGCTGGCACAGAGCTGACAGTTTGAGTCCTCTGTGTGGGGCACAGAGCTTGGCACACCATGGTGTGAGTATTGCCCACTTGGCTGGGGAGAGAAGTCATCCAGGTTTTGGTCTTCATTTAGGAGTGTTGGGATTTCCTTTCCTGTGGACTCTGGGAGAACTGTGAACAAAGCTACAGCTCTGGAAAGATGACTGGGGAGGGCAGGGGGCTACATCCTGATTGACCGTCTTGTGACTTCAGAAGCCATGAGATAAACCCAATTAAAAACCAATGGCAAATATGACTTGTGAAGAACTGGGGGGTAGGGGGAGTGTTCTTCCATAATGAAATCATCTTGGTGCTTGGATGTTTGCCATAGTGTATTCAGTTATTTATGGCTGTCTTTTCATATTCCTTTTCAATGGGAACATTGTTTTTTTAACCAACACCTCAGGGATAAAATCCTTTTTTTTTTTTTTTTTTTTGAGTCTGTTCTCCCCACTGTTCCCTGTCAAATACAACCCAACTCACCTCCAACAGTGAAATTATGGTAGTATAGAAGATGTGTCAGTGATTGGTGAGATGTTAACAACCTCAAAGAGGTTGAAAAGGCTTTTCATTTTGTTTGTTTTGTTTTAAATATATATATATATATTTGAAGATGCTGCACAGGAGTGTGCCTTATTCTTTTTTTTTGTTGTTAAACTGAGGTTTTCCTATGGATAGCAATGCACAATGTTTTATATATTTTATTAATAAAAATGAAAAAGGAAAAGGTCTATGTTTACTAGAAGAAAATTGAGACAAAAGAAGCCACGTATAACAACAGAATGGGTAATAAACGCTAAATAAATTCTAGTTTGCTTCAGTACATTTGAATTTGCATCCTCACTTTTGATACTTTCGTTGCTCAAGGAAAATGGTTTGGAAGAGTAACACACCTCTGCAGGCAATCCAGGCTGACATGCCTTGCATGCAGGAGCCCAGAGGCACTTTTATTTGGCCTCAACCCATCAGCCTGCTTCTACAGTGCACACAAACAGGAGCAGCTGAGCAATGCATTGCTTCCCAGCAGCCATCCCAAAGTCTACCTGCACTAAGGGAAAGAGTACCAGTAATTTCATGATGCTTTCAGCCTGTACACCAGTCCCAAATCGTACCTGAGCCAGAAGCAAATGTTACTGAAACAAAATAATAAATGGGAAAAAAAAAAAAAGGTGAAAGTGCTCTTCCAGTTGTCCTTGGAGTTTTCAGTGGGTTACTGGCACATTCCACCGGGCCCAGAGAGTGCTGGTGAATGGAGCTAAATCCAGCCAGTGACCTGTCATGAGTGGAGTTCCCCAGGGTCGGTGCTGGGGCCTGTCCTCTTCAATATCTTTATTGATGACCTGGATGAGGGCATTGAGTGCACCCTCAGTAAGTTTGCAGATGACACCAAACTGGCTTGAAGTGTGGGTCTGCCTGGGGATAGTGAGGCCCTACAGAGGGATCTGGACAGGCTGGATCCCTGGGCTGAAGCCAATGGGATGAGATTCAACAAAACCAAATGCCGGGTCCTGCACTTTGGCCACAACAACCCCAGGCAGTGCTACAGGCTTGGGGTGGAGTGGCTGGAAGACTGTGTAGAGGAAATGGACCTGGGGGTGTTGGTTGATGCTCGGCTGAACATGAGCCAGCAGTGTGCCCAGGTGGCCAAGAAGGCCAATGGCATCCTGGCTTGCATCAGGAACGGTGTTGCCAGCAGGAACAGGGAAGTGATTGTCCCCCTGTACTCAGCTCTGGTGAGGCCGCATCTCAAGTCCTGTGTCCAGTTTTGGGCCCCTCACTGCGAGAAAGACATTGAGGCCCTGGAGTGGTTCAGAGAAGGGCAACAAAGCTGGTGAGGGGTCTGGAGCACAGGTCTTACAAGGAGCGGCTGAGGGAGCTGGGATTGTTCAGCCTGGAGAAGAGGAGGCTCAGGGGAGACCTTATTGCTCTCTATAACTACCTGAAGGGAGGTTGTAGTGAGCTGGGGGTCAGCCTCTTCTCTCGTATAACTGGTGATAGGACTAGAGGGAATGGTTTCAAGCTTCGCCAGGGGAGATTCAGGCTGGACATTAGGAAATACTACTGCTCTGAAGGAGTGGGCAGGCACTGGAATGGGCTGCACAGGGAGGTGGTGGAGTCACCGATCCCGGAGGTGTTCAAGGAACGTTTGGATGTTGTGTTGAGGGACATGGATTAGTGAGAACTGTTGGTGATGGGTGGATGGTTGGACTGAGTGATCTTGTAGGCTTTTCCTGCCTTGGTGATTCTGTGATTCAGTGATTCTGTGATGGGATGAGTAATAAGACTTAGTGTTTTCCAGGTCTGCACAAGACTGCTTTAGCCCACGTGGCTTTGGGATGTGCTCCTCATACTTGTATCCTAAGTATGCAGAATTGTGGCAGTGACCAAAAGCTCTGAACGCCCAGAGCTTTTCCACAGCCTCGTGGGGAGATGGAGGTGAGTGGACCTGTCCACAGGATTACTAAGGACTGGGGAGTGGGGCTGGCTTCTGCAGAGTGATTCCTGTTCCTGAGCCTGTGCAGTATCATATGGCATTATTCAGTATTGACATGGGATGTAATTTTACAGCTGATATTTAGAAATAAAGCAGGAGGCAAGTCCTGAACCCTGGGTGAGTCACCAGGTGCTGTGATTTAGCTGGAATTTCCAATGTGTTGTGTTGTGCTGAGAGGAGCAAAGTGACAGGATGAGGCCAGGGAGATCAGTTTTGCTGGCTGTGTCTTTTCCGCTGTAACAAATACATTCCTTCAACTTTGGTGATTAAGGAATGGCAAAGATTTGGATTTGGAGTGCTGTGTCCTGAAAGAGAGATTGCAAAACTGGTTTTAAAAATGATATAAATGAATAGATTTATGTATAAAACTTTTCCAAATGAATTCTTTTGTCCAGAGGAAAGAGCAAGTGCAGTAACCCTGAGTGTATGTCAGATACAACCAAGGGATTCAACTGTAAATCACAAGTAAGCCCATGATAGAAACTGACGAAGGATGTACCCTGGGCACTGTGAGCACTGCCGTAAATCTTCCAGCTGAAGCTTGCAAGGCAAAGCAGCAGGCTGTGCACACCGCTTTCAGCTCAGCCTTCCATGGGTATCAGTGTGTAGCAGCGGGATCACCATCTTCACAGTGCATGCAGTACTGCTGTGTACTTACAGCTCCTTTGGTCTCAGGGCCATGCATTTCTAATGAGGCTTTGATTCAAGAAAAAGAAAAATACAATCCTTTGAGCTGCCTTAAATAAAATACTTTAAGTCATTCTTTAGCTATTTTTGGATTTGATCCAAAACTATTGAATAGTTCTAGGGAAAAAACACAATCAAGCTTAACAGGGCAGGAGTTGGCGGCTTGCATTTAACTCTATAAACCTGTGAAGCAACACCACACAGCTGGTGCACAGAGGAGCTGGATTCACTGCAGAATGGAATTGAATCCATATTCTTCATCCCACGAGTGTCTGAAAAGGTCAGTTGTCCCAGTTATATCACCACTGCCTCTGCAGCTCTCTCTGCATTGGCCTCTGGCTTCTTAGGGCCATTTTCAGCTCTTGCTCCATTGACCTCTCCTGCAGACCTGCGCTCACTGTTCCCTGACAATCTCACTAATGTGGTGTTGATTGCCTTTCCCATGTCCATGGTGCTGCTCACATCCTCCAGACATTCCAACCAGTTAATAAGGCATGTGTTCCCTTCCAGATTGCTTGGTACCAGCACTTAACCCCTTGCCTGCTGCTGTTGCCAGCACCCCAAGGGCTGCACAAATAAAGCAGATTGTCTCAGCTGCTGTGCTGCCAAGACAGCATACACTCGTGGTGCAGTGGAGAATACAAATTTCTCCTCATGCTGCATGGACTCTCCCAAGTTTCTCGAGGCATCACATGCAATTAATCATCTTAGGCTGGCCCAGAAATCTCTCTGCTCATAGTCATTACTGAGGTCTCAATCGTAGTGAAGTTTTAATAAGGTGATTTGAGATTCTGGTATCACAGAATCACAGAATCATTAAGGTTGGAAAAGACCTTTAAGATTATCTGGTCCAACCATCATCTTATTACTACTGTATTGCTAAACCATGTCACTCAGTGCCACATCTACCCTCCTCTTGTAAACCTCGAGGGATAGTGATTGCACCACATCCCTGGGCAGCCTGTTCCAACACCTCACCACTGTTTCTGAGATGATATTTTTCCTAATATCTAACCTGAACCTCCTCTGGTGCAACCTATATCTCTTGTCCTGTCGCTGTTACCTAGGGAAGGTGGCTGACTTGTCAAAATATTGCCTTTCCTTGTCCACTCATTAAAATCAGTACAGCTTGCTCTGGATCGACATGGCAGAATTTAAGTCAGTCAGTTGCTTTTTGGATTTTGGATTGCCCATCACTGTCTGGACGTGTGCCAGCAATGGCAGTGCCATTGCCACTATTTGGATTGTTGCATAAAGTACCCCTGGTACAGCGTTGCAGTGAGTTGTGTGTTGGAAGAAACAGGACCACCTGAAAGTTGTTCTGAGATGTGTGTGCCATAGATGCCTACCGGCTCCCTTGTGGTCCTCTTCAGAAGCAAACTGAAGGACAGAAAGGAAAGCAGACACAGTTTTATCCTTCTCAAAGCTAGAATTTTGCAACTGACCCACAGTTTCCCTTGAGAAGTGTCTGCTGGCTGAGGGGAGATACATGATAGACTCCATAATCCAGTGCCTGAAAATGTGGCCAGCACCACAGCAGAGACAGATCTGATGGATGTCATCACTGATTCTCTTTTCCCTCTGCACATGAGTGGGCTTCTCAGAAATAGCCCCAGATGGAGAGAATCCTGGACTAATGTGCTTCACACTGAACCTCCGAGCGGTGTCCTTGTCAGATAGGTGTTGGAGGACACAAGCCTGCTGCCAGGTTTATCTTCACCAATTCAGATGCTGTAGCTTCCTCAAGAAGCTGGAGAGCACAGCCACATGCTGATGGCAAGAGGCTGTGACAGTAGAAGAGCATGGCCGTGGACATGGTCAGATCTCCATCACTATTAATACAACCAGTCAAATGTGGCAAGATTTGTAAGTATGCTCTTCTTGGATAAGCCTCCAAGGGGCAATATAGCTTATTAGTGCTGGAGAAACTGGTTTGAGCTGTGGGGATATACTGGCTGGAAGTTGCCCATGTATATAGAATCACAGAATCACCAAGGTTGGAAAAGACCTCCAAGACCATCCAGTCCAACTGTGCGCCTTCTACCAACATTTCCCACCAAACCATTTCCCTCAGTACGACATTTAAATGTTGCACCCCTGAGCCTCCCCTTCTCCAGACTAAATGATCTCAGCTCCATCAGCTGCTCCTTATAGGACTTGTGCTCCAGACACTTCACAGCTTTGTTACCCTTCTCTGGACACACTCCAGGGCTTCCATGTCTTTCTTGTAGTGAGGGTCCCAAAACTGAACACAGTGCTTGAGATGGGGATCTGTGCTACCCTTTCTTTTTTGCTGAGGAAAAGTCACATTGTTCATGACACTGGAGAGGATTTTGGCTTTCACTACTTCTCCCATTTTCCTACTGAACAACAAATAGCTGTGGAGTGGAAAAGAGAAATCAAGATCCAGTTCTGTATATTTTTTCCTGTTGATGTACATTGTTCTGAGCAAAGCTGAGTGGCTGCACAGCAAACCAAACCTCAGGCTATGGCTGAGCTCAGAGTACACTCAGTTCTAAGGGGGAACTATTTCTGCCAAGGCCTTCCATCCCTTGCCAAGTGCAATCATTGCCTCTTTGGCACCTCCTGAGAGCTACAAGCTTTTCTCCTTTGTAATAAGCTTTTGTCTTGGAGCACACACTTTCTGAACACAAACAGTGATAGCAGAGAGGAGCAAAGTCAGTTTGTGTGTCTGAGCTGTCAGAAAACACCTTTCCCTTTCTGTTACAACTATATGAAGAAATGATGTGATATCAACTGGTATTAAAAAAAGCATCTTACACAGGATATCTGAATGACAAAGCATTTTTTTAGTTTCTGGTGGAGCAGTGACTCAGCTTGTTAATTTTCTGGTAATGTTTGGAGTCTGACGTTACTTTGTATGGGGTGTAAAATGTAAGATCCCTGCAGCACTGCTCTGTAGGTGCAGTGCCATGCTGGGAAAACATCCTCTGGCTTTTAAAAAGGCAGTGATTTGTACATCTCCTTTTTGCAAAGGTCTTTAAACCCTCCTCCTCATTCTGCTTTTTATGTGGGACATTTATTTAAATGAAGGAGTTATTTAGAAATAACAGAGATGATTTTCCTTCATCCATCTCCTGTGATTCTGCCTTCAGACCATCCACCTATAGCTCAGAGGCATCCTAAACTTTTTCTAAGCTGTACTTTGATGAATTTCTTTTTTTTCTGGAAATCACACTATCCTGCTTCAAAGCACCCAGCCCAGCAGTAGCTGTGCATACTGCTGTTCCAGCCCAAAAGTTCTTCAAGGTATCTGAATGCTCAGTACAATTTGGTACTAACAAGGAGTCTGTGCATTTATAGCATCTTCTAAAAGACAATTTAAGAGAAAATGTTCAAGAGGGTTCAGGTAAACCACAGTGAGTCAGAATGGGGAACTTTGCATCTAAACCCAGTGCACAATTTGGGATTTGGGAATGGCCAAATCAACCTCTGAGAACTGATCAACAAAAAAAAACAGGAAAAAAAACATCCATTAAAGGTACTGCTTGAAGTCCAAGGAACTCGTGTGCTTTGGTGCTCACAGAGCAGAACCTCCAAAGGTTGCACTTCCTGGCGTAGCAGAAAAGCTGTTCTGGGTTGAAGCAGTGATGCAGCACCTGGTGGGAAGGCAGGGCCAGCCCCGGGGAGCTCAAGTGCAAGCAATGTACCTGAATGACTGGAAGGGGTGAAACCAGGATCTACCCCTTCCCAGCCCTCATTTAAGGGCTGGCAGTGGAAATAAGGGGACCTTACTGGAGTTTTCTATGTCCCTGAGGCCTTTCAAGGGTGAGCAGCTTCTTTCTTTTGTTTCTGTGTCCACAGCTGCTGCTTGTAAGCATATTCTCCTCACTTGCTGCAGCCTGGGACTTTGCTACTGTGCTCTCATTGCTGTGCTTTCCATTGCATGTGCACTTTCCATAAACTACACTGTTTTCAGGATGAAAAATTGCCATTGGAATGTAAAATAATTCTGTTTACTTCTGTATGGTAAAGTGCCATTCAAAAGCAGAAGCAGCAGTGACAGCAGTCAATGTTTATGTCTCAGGTATAAACCCACACAGACTTCTAGGGAAAGAAGGAAGGAGTAAATAATTTCTAGCTGTGTCATTTTACTTTGGACTATTTCTGTTTTATATACAGCAGGAGGACAAATCGTATCTTTTGTCTTCTGACCTGGAAAATTTCAACTAAAAATTGCCCAAGCAGGATGAGTTGAGAAATCTTATTACGAATAACTCTTTTCTGCTGTCTGCTTTTTTTATAAACAAATGTTTTGATGAAAAGCTCTCAGCCACTTCTACTCACAAGAGCCAATGGGGCTGAAGCTAAAAGTAGACATAGAGTGAACTCTTTTAATAAGGGCAATAATTTGAGATTGGAAAACCTTAGCAAGTGGTGGATTCTTTGTGATGGGGAAAATTGTAATTGGGATAGATGACTTCTAAATGACATTCTAAATTCCAAGTTAGATGGAAATTCAGGGAAAGCATCAACATATGTGATACAGAAGTAACGTGAGATGGTCAGAATGGCTCTTGCCACCCACATACCCCATGACACTGAGACCTCCCCTGCAGGCTATACTCCACTTTCAGCCTCTGCAAAACCCCTGCAGGGGTTCTGACACACAAACCTCAAGGAAAAGCCAGAATGAAAGCAGCCACCACTAGGTTCTTCTGAGAACAGTGTCATCATTAATAACATGGTTATGTGCTCCAGTTTCATAAGTAGAATGGGTTGTGGTACTTCTTTGCAGCTACTGCTCCTTTCATTGGCTTTGAGTGCCAAATCCTTGTGAAACTCCAGCATGGTCTGCAGTGGCTCCTCGTCACCTTTGCAGGTTCATGGAAGGTCAGGTTGCTTTGCAGAGATTACATTCAGCATGTGTGTGTGAGAATGCACATGTAGGAGCTGGGGGAAAACCAAAGCCAGCAGACAAGAAAAGCCTAAAAATATTTATGAAAAGTGTGAAATCTGCACTGGTTCTTGACTGCTGAGAATGCAGCTTCAGAGATAAAGCTCCTGAAGTTAAGCCCCTCTGACACTGATAGATGAAGGAAGTATTTCTTCAAGTTTTATTTGTGTGGGAAAGGATTGTATAAACTCAGGTAGGAAGAAATCTGGAGCAATTTCAAGGAAAAACTGAAGTGCCTTAACAGTAAGTGTGAGCTGTTTCCTGGAGGTTTTGGTGGTGTGGAAGAGTGATGTTTTTGGTTTCTGTGCAGAGATCTGAATCTGTTGGGGAAGACAGAAGTGAAGGTGCACTTCTATGTGAAGTAAAACTACTCAGGGCAAAACAGCTTAAAATGCTAATGGAGCATCCATTTGTATGCATGAAATATTGATGAACTGATAGTATGGGAAAGAACTTGCATTGATTAGCTCAACTCAGGGCACTAAATATTCCTTTAAAGTCATTAATCTCAAGAACAAGTATCTCTTTGGAGAGAGGCATCTTTTTAACAGGATTTGTAACTGCAAACTTCAGAAGACGAGATTGTCCTGGTTGTGAAATTTATCATCCTTCAGCTTCTGTTCCATGTACCTTCTGAGTATAAAGTCATGTCTAGTGATTGCTGACCGTGCACATAGCAGGGGGCTTGAAACTAGATGATCATTATGGTCCTTTTCAACCCGGGCCATTCTGTGATTCTATGTTATCTTTTGGTTTATTCATGGCATGGCAGTAGCAATAAAACATTTCCTTATTGACCTATCCCCGTATTCGTTTTCTTTCAAAGGGCACATCGTCCTTTCTTGCCTTATGACTGCAGAGGCAAAGTGACTTACTGGTGGTGTGTGCTTTGAGCAGGCATTGGGTCTCTGGCAGACATGCCTTATAAACATGACACAGTGTAGATTGCAACTGAGTACTGTGCCTTGAGCTAATGGGCATCTACCATTTTGCACAGTACAAGTGATCTTCTGACTTATGCTAGCAAGATCCCTCTGAGAGTTCAGGACGTTTGCATTGCCTTGAATCTCTGAAGTCCTCAGGTTGATCACCTCTTAGGAGTTACTCCTTCTATCTTTTTGCTTGAGTCTTCCTTACACTGAAGTCCTCAAAACTTTAAATGCAGACTGGCTTTTTTCAGAGCCCGTAGCCTGACAGTCCTTCCTTTTCTGAATGAGGTGTAAGGTGATCTATTAAATTGAGTTGTGGAGGTCTGAAGAGCACACCTCAGCTCTTGCTGTAGCTATTCGAGTTTTTAATTCACAAAATGGCAAAACATTTTCAAGATCACCTGTGGTTTGTCCCAGACAGTGCTTGGTTTCCCATATAGAAAGGAGAACTTGAGCCAGAAAAATGGAAGTAGATGAAGATACACATAAATGAACACAGACCTCCTATGTTTTCGTTCTTAGGCCCTTCCTTGGAAAATGGCCATTGTATATCTAACTGAAATAACATCTTAATTTTACTTTGTGAGATGCACCTCAAAGAATCTGTGGGTTTTTTGTGTGTTTTTATATAAACTTAGGAATTTTGTATTCAGTGTTGGAAAGGTACGAAGTTAAGGAAGCTCAAGACATCCATTTATTTCCAATGAGGAGACTCTGTTGGGCAGGACTGTGTGTCACCATCCTGCTTGAACAACACCTCTCCTCTCATAAGGACTGATGAGGTTTGTGAGGAGCAGTAAGTGGCCACAGAAAGCTTCAGATTTTGAGAATGTGATTCTGTGTTTATAGAAAAAATATCCCAACTGCTTGACTGTTGATCTCTGTGAGCCATCTAATCACTTTTAGCATTGCAGTGTTCTAAATTGCTCTTTTGTCATTGATCACTGATTTGTAATTGCTGTTTGCTCATAAATTTCATGCCTAACCCTTCTGACTAGCATACTAATGCACTGGTGCACTTTATACTGCTTTTTTATGTTACATTATTTTTAGCGGTTGATATTTCATGCTAATTGATGTTGTACTGGAGAGAAGGTAGTTCACAAATGCATCAATGAAATCAGCTAAAGCTTCCTTGCAATTAATGAATCTGCAGGACTGAAAAGTATAGCTTGGTTCTGCTATATAGAAACCCACATTCATGTCTGAAGCAGACCCAGCCTTCTCACAGATATCTCATGTATATGTAAGTCTCATGAGTAAAATTATGGGCCTATTAGACATATCTGTGGCTTTGCAGACAAGAGGGAGAAAACTGGGACTTCACTAACACTCTGCTAATGTACAGAAAGAGGATGGTGGTCTCCAACTACACTGATCTTTGGGAAGCTGGAGATACATCAGCACTGTTTGAAAGGCAATTAGAATCATAGAATGGCTTGGGTTGGAAGGGACCTTAGAGCCCATTCAATCCAAACTCCTGCTGCAGGCTGGTTGTTCTCCACGAGATCATGCTGCCTAGGGCCTCATCCAACTTGGCCTTGAGAACCTTTAGGGGTGGAACATCCATGGTTCTCTGGGCAGAAGTGCCAGGGCCTCACACCCTCTGAATAACGTCTATCTTCCTAATATCTAATATCTTTTCGTTTTAAACCATTCCCCGTTGTTCTATCATTATCAGACTGTGTAAAAAGTCTCTCCCCCTCCTGTTTTAGGCTCTCTTCAGGTAGCGGAAGGCTGCAGTGAGGTCTCCCCACAGCCTTCTCTTCTCCAAACTGAAGAAGCACAACTCCCTCACTCTTTCTTCACGGAAGAGGTGCTCCAGCCTCTGACCATCCTCGTGGCCCTCCTCTGGATCTGTTACGACAGCTCCACATCCTTCTAGGATACTGTTGGCATTCTGGGCTGCAAGAAAACACTGATGGCTCATGTTAAGTTTTTCATCTACTGGGACCCCCAAGTCCTTCTTAGCAGGGTTGCTCTCACTGAATTCTTTTCCAAGTTTGCACATGTATCTGGGATTGCCCTAACCCCTGTGCACTGCCTTGCATTGGCCTTATTGAACCCCATTAGTTTCACATGGGCCCACTTCTTGAAGTCCCTCTTGATGGCATCCTTTCCTTCTGTTCTGTCAACTGCACCATTCAGTTTGGTGTCATCTGCAAACTTGCTGAGGGTGCACTTGATTCCATCATCTATGTCACTGGTAAAGATGTTTAAGAATACTGGTCCAAAAACAGACCCCGTGAGGCATCACTTGTCACTGCTTCCACCTGGACATAGAGGCACTGACCACAGTTCTCTGGCTGTAACCTTCCAACCAATTTCTTATCCGCTTATACCCATATCTCTCCAGTTATGTATAAGAACGTAGGTGTAGGACCATATCAAAGGCCTTGCAGAAGTATATTACATCAATCACTCTTCCTTTGTCTACTGATGGCATTGCTCTATCATAGAAGCCACTAGATTGATTGGGCCTGATCTGCCCTTGGCGAAGTGATGCTAGATGTCTTGGATAACATCCTCTTCTTGTGTGTGCCTTAATACAGCTTACAGAAATATCTACTCCATGATCTTCTCAGGCACAGATATGTGGCTCACAAGCCTGTAGCTCCGTGGGTTTTCCTTTCTCCTTTTCTTAAAAATAAGAGAGATGCTTCCCTTTTTCCAGTCTCTCAGACTTCTCCTGACAGCTATGATTTTCCAAATATGATGGAGGGTAGCTTGGCAGCTACATCAGTCAGTTCCTTCAGGACTCAAGAATGCATGTCACCAGGCCTCAAAGACATGCTTACCATGCCTTTTGGTTCAGTTCTTAGCTGTCTGTGAGCTGCAGAGTCATGTAGAGACAGCAATTAGATGTTGTGATATAGTTCTGCATTCTGGGACAGAGCTGGCTGGTTCAGAACATGGAATGAAAGAGCAGGGGGTGCTCCTGGGCTGCAGGGAACTTCTGCTCTGCACCTGGAGCCCCTTCTGTCCTCCTTCTGCACTGACCTTGAGGGTTGCAGGGCTGCTTCTCTCCCATTTCTCATCCTCTCTCCCAGCTGCTGTTGCACAGCAGCTTTTCCCTCTACTCAGTCTGCTCTCCCAGAGCACACCCAGCATTGCTCAGGGCTCAGCTCTGGCCATTGGCAGTCGCTTAGGAGCAGCTGGAGCTGGCTGTGATCTGACATGGGGCAGTGTGGGGCTCTGCTCACAGAGGGCACCCAGCCCTGAAGCTTCATGCTACCAAAACCTTGTCATGTAAACCTAACAAACTTTACCCCTCTCTATCTCAACAATACAAACCTTGGATTCAGTTCAAGCTTCTCCTTGGTCAACTCTGGATCCTGGGACACAATCCTCACCAGATCTGATGTTAAGAGACAGAGCCAGTGATGAACAAGACTGTTTAGTGGAATATTCCCAGGTTAGTATACAGTGCTTGAAACTGCATTTATGCTGTATGCTCTCATTTGTGGTGTACCATTAAAGATACCAGATGAGGATAGATGATATCCAAGACTCAGCAGTTGTGATTCTAAGTGGATCAACTTGTTTGGGAAGGGATTGCTGGGTCGTGGAAGTGGGTGAAATACATCCTCCAAGTCTTACTCTGGAGGAGGAAGCTGATCTCCAGATGTCATCACTACATTCCTGCTGCTCTGTACCACATCTGCGCTCTGTCTGCCTATGACTGTTGTCAGCTCAGTATCACTGGCTTTTTACAATGAAGCTTGAAGCTGAGCAGGCTACATTCCAGTAATGGGCTGCTGAAAAATTAATCCACTCTGACAAATCAACAAAAAGAGGCTTTGGATCCTTCCCAGATCTATGCTGAAAACACCATTTGAGCTAAGAAATGTCAGCTTTCCTGTGATAATTATAGACAGAAAAACATGGCATGGCTAGCATTACGTAGGCTGGCTTCCTGGGAATTTTCTCCTGAACTCTGTTCCAGCCCTTCAAAAGGAGAAGCCATGCATACAACTTAGTGCTCATTTCCTTGTGTGGAGCAGGCAATGTATAATCATCTTGAACTTTGGGGGAAAAAAATTAAAGGCAGAAGCGCAAAAACAGAACTAGGGAAACATAGACACCATTAAAGACATCAGTGCTTTTGTTTATGCTGAAAGAAATGAAGTGCTCTGAATAATAACCTTGAAATTGAGTAAGTGCAGGGAAAATAATTTCAAGTTTGTTCTGAATGTTACATAACCGGACAGCGTATGTCACGATTAAGCTTCTGCTTGGAGCAGAGCATTGGAAAGTTTTCATTCTTTTTCCAGCTCTCCTCTTGTGGAAGATCTAGAAGAAGTGCCCATGAAATGCTTTGGGTATTGCAATGCCTAAATCTTAGCTAATGTATAGTGTAGGTAAATTCACAGTCCTGAGTAGAAGACCAGGCCTCTAATACAACACCCAGCTGCAGCACTGCCTCCTCATCTCCTGCTTGCTGCAGGACTCCACCTGATGAAAACACACCTGAAGACTGGATAATTACCTGCCCTGTGTTCGGGCAGACTGGGAACCAACTATCAAGGCCCTGAAGTTAGCAGCTGCGGTTACTTCTCCATGTGCATATGTGTGCCCGATACATTAGTACCAGTTGTCAGAGGATGCTCATACCTTTTCCCACTCGTTTAACCCAGTACCTCAGCCCTTTGGTCTGTGGGATCTCACGGGCTCACATCTGGAGCAATGTGGTCTGCCATGTTTCACAGCAGCATCAAGGGAATGTCTCTGTTGGACACATGAACTTCCAAGCATTCAAGGTCTGTTTTGCCCCTGATGCAGCTGCTGGAAGGCAGTGCAGTGTCTCAGTGGTTTTGTTTAGGGCAGCTGTGGGTGTTCAGTAACAGCCCTGGTGGATCCTGATGGCTGCAGCAGAGTTCAATGTTCCGGTCAGGACCTTCATTCTTGCTACAGCTGTAGACCTCATTGACATGATATTTTGTAGGCTGTTACCCTAGAGAGGAGTAAATCCTGCGCCTTTGGGAGATGTGACATTTATATTAATGTTTTAGTAAAAAAGTAAGAGGAAAAAGCTTTATAACTGTTGAATTGAATCATGTGGCTGGTGTAGTAGCTGGAGTTTCTGCATAAGTCATACAATTTATTTGGAGCAAAAGAACCTACATTTCTGATTAGATTTGGTCTTCTCTATACTTCATCTTGTGACAGCTTTTGGAGCTTGACTTTGCTGGATCCTGCAGGAGAGGTTCAGATTATGCTCTCTTCTCAAGACTTTGCTTTGCTTCTTTTCTGATTTTGATTTATTAAAAAAAAAAAAGATATATTCTTAAATTAAAAAATGGTAAAAAACACTAAAAATGAAAGCAATAAAGCAAAAGAAAATAATTAAAACACAAGTGTCCAAATGAAAAAGCACAGACCGTGTGTCTGCACTGAGGAGAAGCGTAAGGCTTAATAACTGCCTTGTAATGGGCCATGGCTGCATTGAACATGCCAGGTGACACCAGCAGGCCTCTAGAAAAGGAGAGTCAAAGCATCAGTACTGGAAGGTCTTGTTTAAATCATACATGTTATTTCCAGGTGCTTTTAGTCCAAAAAACAGATCTTTCCTCTCCTTTGGAAAAGAAACAAAACAAGACAAAACAAAGCCCAGCACATTCCTGTAGAGATTAAACAAGATAGTCTTTCATTAAAAAAAAGCGTTAGGAGGAAAACCAGCTATTTCTGATGAGCTCTGGCACTGGGAATTATAGCACTTTTAATCTAATGGACAGAAAATATTTCAGTTTTGGCAGAGAACTTCTTGGCTCTCAGTGTTAATTCCTTCAGAACTACTGGTGAGTGCCTTTTTCCTTATCCCAGCACAATAAGCGTGCATTGCAACCTATGGTGTGAAATGAGGTGTTTTTTTTCCTTTCCCAACAGATTCTCTCTTTATAGTAAACAGGGAGGTGAAGCACCTCACACGAGCATTCGGCAGCTTTTCCCACCTTCCAGCAACATCTCTGAGCCTTCCCCAGCATCTCTGTGCCTCAAGGAACTCCTAAAGTGGCATTTTTTTACTCCAGGTTTGCTATTAGCAGCTCCATCCATATTAGCAAATAAAATGGCTGTGGAGTCTTCTTTGGTTTTGAAGCTTTGTGCAATTTATGTTTATATTAATCTCTGTAATCTCAGACCAGGATGGTTGCACCCAAATTGCCAGCTGGGCCTTGTGCTGACCTGTGAGCTGTGCCCATGCAGTTAAAGTTGGCCTAGGTCTGCACAGAGCCAAGGGGGATGCAAATAATGACACAGCACGGAGGATTACTTGACATGTTTTGTCCCCATGCCCTCCTGTTGTTTAGGTTGCTGGTGTGTGCATAGACAATGAGTTCTGCCAGGTCCAGAGGCAAGAACACATCAGCAGAACTGCTCAGGCTGCTCGCAAATAATTCAAAGACTAATTCTTTGACCTGGACAGACTGGAGAGTTGGGCAGAGAGGAACCTGATGAGGTTTAACAAGAGCAAGTGTAGAGTTTTGCACGTGGGGAGGAATAATTGCATGTATCAGTAACTGGGTTCAGGGATGACCTGCTGGAGAGGAGCTCTGCAGAGAAGGACCTGGGTGTTCTGGTTGCCAACAGGTTGGCCATGAGCCAGCAGTGTGCCTTGCTGGCACAGAAGGCCAGTGAGATCCCGGCGTGCATTAAAATGAGTGTGGCCAGCAGGTTGAGGGAGGTGATCCTCCCCCTCTGCTCTGCCTTGGTGAGGTCTCACCTGAAGTGAAGCAGCCAGTTCTAGGCTCCCCACAACAAAAAAAAGACAGAGATCTCCTGGGGAGAGTCCAGCGGAGAGCCATGAAGTTGATAAAGGGCCTGGAGCATCTCCTGTATGAGGAAAGGCTGGGTGACCTGGATCTGTTCAGCCTTGAGAAAAGAAAACTGAGAGGAGATCTGATCAATGTGCATAAATATCTAAGGTGCTGGAGGCAAAAGGTCAGACTCTTTTTAGTGGTGCATGGTGACAGGACAAGGGGAAATGGCCACAATCTGAAACATAGGAAGTTCTGCACAGATTTCTTCACGGTAAGAATGACAGAGCACTGGAACAAGCTGCACAGGGAGGTTGTGGACTCTCCTTCTATGGAGACTCTGGTTTAAGACCCGCCTGAATGCCCACCTGTGCAACCTGGTCTAGGGAGCCTGCTTTGCAGGGGGGTTGGATTGATGATCTCTAGGGGTACCTTCGAGCCCTGTGATTATTACTGGATATTGTCCCAGCAGAGATGTGGGATCCCCCCACTCCCCTTGAAGTCCTTCCAGATCTGCCTGAGTCGCATCTGCAAGGCTGTTTCTGCTGCTGGGCTCCTCGATGGCCAGATGGTGGGGGAGGAATTCACCCAGTGGGAATGGATAGGTAGAATTTCCCATCTCTTCCTTTTGTCAGTCGCTTGCAGTGAAAGGAAGGACATAGGGGATATGACGAGGAGATGTCTGCAGACAGACAGATGTGGAGAAGGGCAGGAGGAACCCCAGATAACCTTCAGTGTAATCCCCGAAGTGAAAAACTCCAACAGCTCGGGGCATTGGTAGTACATTTAGCTGTGAAAGTATTTAAATAAGTTAATGGTGGCTAAGCTGCTTGTTTAGGATTCCAAATCTTTTTGCTGAAACACAGATCGAGTTAATCCAAATCAATTTCTCAAATCCATTTTTATTCAGATTATCAGACTCTCGGGCACATTAACCATTCTGCAGTACAAACACACTGGCTATATGGTAGCTCTCCTCCCCCTTAAATCTCCTAAGCATCTGGATTGAGGGATAAACCAGTGTTTGGATTAACCTGACATTTATCTCTGGTCTCCCTTTTCCACACTCTCTCTTTTTTGGGGTATCTTTGGTGTCCAGCTGTGTGTAAGGCCTGGGCACTGGCCCTGTGAAGGTGTTTCTGACAGAGGAGGGAATCTATCACCTCCACTCAAGAATGCTGTGAATCACATAAATTCATAACCTAATTCAAGCTTCATTTTTATGATCAGAGCTGAAAATGGGCATGAAAAACAGATTTTTAGGTCTGATTCTGAATAACCATTTTCTACAGCAGATATAAAACTTGCAAGAGTGTAATATCGTGACAAAGTGTATCCCACAGTTGAAAGAACTATCAGATTTACTGCTTTTTGAGGTGAATTTCATACCAGTTAGAAGTACAGGTTTGGCTTCTCTTGACAATAGAATCCTGTAGGCTAGAGGTGGACTGAACATTTCCTTACTAGCTAATTGACTTTAACCATCCTATTTAAAAAAGAATAAGCCAATGCTCAGTCATGCAAGGAAGTAATACAGCCAGCTTGTTGAAAGCTTTTTTTTTTTTTTTTTTTTCTTGAATAAGTAATTTATATTAAAACAAAATAAGTATGAAGCGATTGACAATAAATTAATGAATGTGGTTGTCAGTGCTGTTTTGGGAACTGAATTAATTATTCCTAGACCAAGTGAAGTAAACTGCAAGCATGCATATCCTGAAATGAGCATCTGCAAAATGTCTACATGAGCATTACCATTATGGATTTCACCTGAAGAGATTTTCAAGCCAGAAAGGATCATTACATCATTCACTTGACTACCAGCATAATGCAGGGTGTAGAATTATGCTGAACAATTGCTGTCTTGTGTCCTCAGGGCTTGGCTAAGCCAGAGCAAAGGGAGGAAGGAAAAAAAGAAATATTTGCTTGTGTGAAAATAGAAAAAGAAATAGAAAAAACCTGAAAGGCAAGGTTTCAGATGAGCTTCCAAAGGTCAGTCACCATGCATCTGCTTAAAGTTTAAGAAATAGTAACAGGCCTGCAGAACAGCAAGGAAAATTTTTCTCTCTGTGGCCATTGATCACATCGCTCAGGGAACTGCCGCTTCCCATCTCTGACTTGCTGCTGTGGAGCCAATCCCTTTCCCAAGAGCCATCAAATAGGAGCAGTAAATCTGATTTTTTTCTGAAATCAATGGGTAGCTATGTGCAGGGAGAGGGAAATCCTCTTCATTTTTCTTTCCCTACATTTGTATAGTCCAGATGACTAGATGCTAAAATTAGAGATGGGGCCATGCCAGAGAGTTCTGAGTTGTTCCTTAGTCTCTACAAACAATGGGAATGTTTGCAGGCAGGCTGAGCCAGAGAGAACATACCAGGAACAGAATTCAGATTTATTCTTTGGAGAAATGTTCATTAGCACTGCAAAGGGCCAGACTGGACAAACCCTGGTGGTTTCCCAGGATATTCCTGCAAACATATCTTAGAAATGCTCTGTCCGTTTTCCATTTTCCATGTGTTTTCCTCTCCTGTTCTCTTTTTTCCTGAAGATCACTGCTGACAACTGGGAAGTAAGGGGAACCTTCTGTGTTGTGGCTAGTGGTCTGACACCCCAGGGCCAAACCATTCAAGTAAGTATCCAGAGCCAGACCTCTCCTGTCTATCAATGATCTTTCTTAATTACACTTAGTATTCAGGAGGCAGAATATAGCCTTTTTCTCTTTCCAGAGACAGCAAATAAACGGACATGTTGGTTGTTTTCTTCTTTCCTTGTATCCTTGCAATGTGTAGATGGTACAAATGGCATCCGGGCTCCATCTGCTGCTGGTTCCAGACTGGTATCTTCATGAGTTTTCTTCCTGCCTATGTAAAAAACGGATCTGCCAGTTATGGTATGGTTACCACAATACTCCTGGGCCCTCGGCGCATCTCCTATTCCACATGGTCTGAACAAAACCCTACAGCAGAAAGCAATCTTTAGCCAATGAAATCTGAAATCTATGTAGCCAAGGCAGGCAGGAGAACTGCATGACAATTATTACTGTCCTATAGATAGGAAAAGGAGACTGACAACCAAATTACATAGATTCAAATAATTTGGAGAGGTAAAGATTCCCCACTGAAAATACATACTTGATTCCCCACTGGCATTGATGGGATTTGGTGCCTCGGACCAAGAAGGGTGGTGGGGCGCTGGCACAGGTTGCCCTGAGAGGTGGTGGAAGCCCCATCCATGGGGAATTTCATGGCCAGGCTAAAAGGCCTCTGAGCACCCAACTGAGCTGTGGGTGTCCCTGTTCACTGCAGGGGACTTAGACCAGGTGGTCTTTAAGGGTCCCTTCCAACTCAAATAATTCCATGATTCTATGATTAAGTCTTTCAACACCACATGGCTTCTTACACTACTAAGCATCCTGAAGTTCCTGTGGTTTTTTTTCTGTCTCAAAATCTTTTTGTTCAGTGTTTGGTCCTCTGGAGCTGCCTTCCTGCAGCACCAATTCTGTTTTATTTCACAAGTCAGCTAAGAAATATATCTCTGGTCTCCTGTTTATAGCTATGGCAATTTATTAAGTTACGGTGCATACACTTCAGATCACAGTAGGGTTGTGGGGCACTGCACAAAATAGGAGCTTTTCTCCTTCTGCATGCACAAGATATTTCCTTGCTTTTGGAATTCTTTGCGATGTTTGGAATGTCTCTCATTTGGTTTATATTGATGGACAAATATCCTGGTTTTATTTTGATGTATGTTGCTTCCTGGACCAACCTCACATTCGAACTCAGTAATGAGAGAGTGGGTGGAAGCAGAGAAGCTGATAAAATCTCACTTTGTTGCTGTTGCATTTCTGAGATACTTTATTCAGATTTTCTTTTTCTTTTTTTTCTATTTCTCTCCCCTCCCCTTCCCTTCCTTCCCCCTTTTTTCAATATTATGGTTAGGAATCCAGCTTTAGCAATGGGGACAAACACCCTCATCATTTGCTACCTGGGTTGGGTGCTGGTTTGATTAGAGAATGGTGGATCTCTGAGTTGGGATTTTAATGTAGTTCATGGGTATATCCAGTGTGCTGGAACCATTTATTTACATTGAAACCTTGAAACTTAGAAGTATCTATAAATTATCTGTAGACAGGGTTGTGATGCTTCTCTGTGAGCACTGGGATGGCTTGAAAGGATTTGTCCCTGCCTCTGTTAAGACCCCCTCTCATGTCATTCTTGGCCACTCATTTGGCAATGCCAGAACATTCTCGACAACACAAAATCTCGTCTTTTAGTATAAAATAGCTCCAAACCCATCTTGCTTTAAATGCAAGGCTGTGATGATACAAAGGCAGCTTGGCTGTTCAGAGGGACATGGCAGACAGCTTGGGGTAGCAGCTGTGTCAGCTCGCTTTGGTCATACAGCTTTGGCATGGATAGTTCCAAGAGAAACTGCACAATGAAGGTCAAAATACATGATCTCTTGAGACTACCCTCAACACTATATGCATTATGTGTATGCAGACATCTGCCATGGATGTATCCCTCAGAGCTTGCAGGATCTTGTTGCTGATCCAAACTCAGGGGGTCATGCCCAAATGTCCACGCTGTTGGGGGGAAGGAGGACAGTGCATTCAATCTGTCTCCAGATCTGGTGGCCTCACTATGAGCTGCTTTTTCAGAGCTGGTGAGGTTCACACAGCTCTTCTTGGAGGAAGCAGAAGAGAAGCGGAGGCAAGTGGGGCTGCCATATGGGATGTATAAACCTAAACATGTGCACTGCTTCTTCCAGTTTATTCACTGGAGAGCAGAAAAATCATGCTCCTCGTGAGCTAGAGCAGGAGGGGCCCCAAGGCTGAGCTGGAAGCAGAGCCAGCAACTATAATGCAGTCCAGAAGACGAATTTCCGTGAATCAAAGACATGCATGTTTATTTACAGTACAGTCAGCAGTGGGGAAGCCAACCCAACAAGCTCATAAACATATTTACAGGGATTTCACAGCAAGGTTTGTAAGAAACAATAAAGCAATCACTCAGCACCTCTGCTTAGGATTTCTTTGTAGCATGGAGTCTTACCTCTACTCTTTAAAAAGCCTCCAACTTGGCCTGCTTCACTGAAGTTTATTGCTTTTCTCTCCCAGAAGCTTTCCTAACTCTCTCTGTTCCTGTAAGCAGCCGATCTGCTCTTTAAGCTACTGAGGCCAGGTCATCTTGGCTGCACTTCCTTTTCCAAGGGGTGGACGTGTCGTCACCACCTCCACACATGATCTTTGATGTTCCTTATTTTTGCAGATGTTTGGGAAGCACTCTGGGAGTCAGTGCTCCTGTAGCCAACTGCTTTCCAAACAACAATACCCAACAATGAAACCTGAGAAAATCCCATCCTTCATCCTAAAACCTAAATAAATTCACAGTCTTGTTGATCAACCAAACACATTACACCCAGAGCACGAACTTATCTCCACCTCTAGGAGCAACAAAGGAGATATCCCTGATTGTTCTAGTAAAGTTATCCAGCTCATGGGATACTTTCCTTCTCCATTAATTATTTTTCTGTCTGTTGGGACAGTTCTTGAAGGGAAGACCATGACAGATGCAGCCATAACAAAGGAACAGACAGCAGAGCTGCATCTGAAACTAGATGATCTTAAGGTCATCCAGGTGAAGACATTCTGTGATCTGCTGTGGCAGGAGACCTTAGTGAGAAGCAGGGAGGTGAAATGCTTCCAGCCCCTGTACACAGAGCTATCAGTTTCAGGTAGATGATACTTCTCTTCCCACTAGCACAGGCTGGTGTTGAAGCTCTCTGGAGAGGCTTAGCATCTCTTATGATTAATTCCTGTTGATCCACATCCAGCTTGTAGACTCACTGGATATTCTTTTGAAGCTCTCACCCTTTCCAGACCTTATATTGGAAGCCTCATCACCTATATTAGGTCTTACAGAAACAGAAAGGTGCCACAGACCCAACAGGAAGAGAGGCTGAATGAGGAGAGAAGAGGTAGCAACCCTGTCCTTTTGGCAGCTGTAGGCTTGTTTGAAAGTCTTCTATTGTTGGAAGTTAGCAAATGTGCATGGAAAACACAGAGCTGCCCAGCTGCAAGAGCAGGGATTGTCATTCAGTGAACTTCTAGTGCTCTTCAGGGAGGGGGACTGGCAATGTAAGAAATACTGGAGAAAAACTCCCAGGTCATGATATTGTGGTTACAAATAAGGCTGGGAGGAGAGGATAAAAACAACACACTAGTGTGATGGGAAAAAGTGGAGACCTGCCTTTCTCCTATATCATCCCTGAGCTGCTGGCCTCTGAAGCATGCTCTGTGTTCTTTTTGGTCCTGGCAACTGTGGTATCCTCTGCTATAGCACTGGGGCTGGTGCTTCTCCCTCTGGGAAGGCATGCAAGCTGGAATGGAGTGTGGTATTTTTAGTAAAGATCACAAGTGTATTTGGGAAGGGTCATGACACGAGCTACTCTGTGAAAGAGCAGCTGTTTCTCAAGACATCATGAGTCAGGCTGCTGGTGAGGAGGAGCAGACCTGCCAGGCTCTGGTGTGGATGAAAGCCCTGGGGAAGACCTGGTCTCTTGGCTGTCTATGAGGACAAAGTGTTCAGAAAAGAAATAAACATAAAAGTAGAAATGGTCTCAGGCAAACAGGAGGATGTGCGCGTTGCACTTGGGATGTCCTTCCTTACTGAAGTAATTCAGCTCCCCATTTTACTTCACTTACTTTTTAAAACCTCCAACTAGTAGAATTAACTTGGTAGACTTTTCAAAATGGTGCTTGAGAGTGAAGAGGCAGAAAAAATTTTGGCCTAACTTGTTATTCTGACTATAAATTCAGACTATAAATGGGATAATCACAGGGGTTTATTGAGTGGGTGCCAAGTGTCCTGTGCTGAATGTTGCTGTTTTTACTGTTCAGAGAACATGGGCATAACGCTAGGTGCAGAGAAAGAGGTGCTAAGTGCAATGTGAAGACTCCAGACAGCTTCCCAGGTGATGTAATACTGGCTATGTAAGCCATGGCCCTGATGAGGGTTTGGGTTCAAGCTCAGAGTAGTTTCCTTCAATGGCTGTGTTTCTGTGCACAGTCAGTGTATGTCATGCTGGATCCTGACCTTGAGCCATGCCATTGGCAGAGAGGGCAACGTAGGAGTCAAGAACTGAGGGCAGCCTCGAGTCTTCTTTTGTAAAGAAGTAACCCAACGTAACAACATAAGTGTATCTTTTGTATTGTTACCCTTCAGGACATGTTGCTCCCGGTTATCTCCAGGTCACATACAAGCGTGGAGCTGCTGATTTGCACTGTGCAATTATAAAGCAGTAGGGCTACAGTCTGCAGATGGACAGAGTTTGGGGTCCTATGGTCCTCTACTGCTATGCAAGCACAGTTCTTCAGGGCTCTGCAGACCTGAAACAGCCATACAAAGCTACCAGGCCCCACCAGATTGAACAGAAGCACACAGAGGCTTCTAAGCCTTATTGCAGGCCACAAGACCTCCTGTCTGTGATGATGAGAGTGGCAGCAAGCTTTGGCTTTCCAAAGCTGGTGGATCTTTTTCTTTATGTATTCTAGTGAAGGCTTTTTCATGCTGTATTTTTGTGGCTGTTATTCTAGTTTCTAGCTAACAATTCTTGTTAGCAGACAACTAACATGCATGCAACCATGTATGGGCAGTTTTGGGGAATGCAAAACCATGTGCTACACAGAAGGTTGTCTATCTTACCTTCAGGGTTTGAGGACATCTGTGGTGTTGTGTGTCTCGTGCATGATTTTCAGCTTCTAAGGAACTAAATGGAGCAAAGTCATAGTAAATCTTAGCAAAATTCTACCAGAGGCGAAATCCCTTATACAATTCTACTGGATACACATCTTTCACATAGTTGAATTCAGATGCCCTTAAATAAACTAAACGTGCTGGAAGTTCTCAGACGGATATTTAATACAAGGGACTGTTCTACATGTCATACGAATCTTTGGGAAGGTAATTTCCTATTAAATCTTCCCAAAACTGTAGGAAGGATTACCAATATGAAAAAGAAATAATACAATCATGTTTGGAAGAATGGCCTTAAATCCAGCTAGGTTTATTTATTTATTAATTACTATTATCATTATGCCTTTATTTTGAATTATTCCTGGTGTGTTTGATTTGGAGTTTTTGGTTCTATTTTCCTGCTAGAGTTCTTCATATTTTCCTGAACGAAAAAGTGGTGGTTGGATGCCAGCGAAGTGAGGAATAAAGAAAACAGAACCCCATGTGAAATGCTACTATGTTACTGGTGTAAAATGTATGAATACTAGCTTCAGTGCTGTTCAAAGGAAAGCAGCTTGTGTAATTTTGAAATTACACAAATTGAAAATACTGTATTTTCACTTTAGAAGAGATGGGGGGAAAAAAAAAAAGTAAACTGACTGAGATTTTGCTAAAGGAAAATGGTGTCTTATCAAGCTATATTCTTCTGAGAGTTCAGTTCACTTCTGAAGGAGGGTTTTTCTATAGAATATCCCTCATAAAGTATTTCCTTGGAGGCTGTTCCTGCCTCTTTAATGTTTGAAAGCTGCTTTAAAGAGTTCTGTGGATACTACAAATTGGAGATTCATGCCTTGCAAATACATATATGTATATTCAACAATCTTTTCTCTCACTCTGTGGATAATTGCAAATGTTTGAAGAGCAAGAAGACGTTTGGCCAAGCAGCTAAAAACACATGGCTCTGTGGATCTCTGAGCCCTCTTGTAGCAGCTCATTCACTCCAGGGTTGTAAGAGTTGTGATTTAAATGAAAAAAATAACAAGTTGCTTCTGCTAAGGCACAGATATGCCTTCCTTTTTCCCTTGGAAGGAGAATGCAAATCAGACAAAGGTGAGAAAATACCAGAGAAAATTTAAGTTCTGTATTGCTCTTCTGTAGGGAAGAGAAAAATTGTTGCCTAAATTCAGTTTAATCTGCACTCCATCCCTCAGTTTCAGCCTTTGCTCAGGATCAGCCAACCATAAAACCTTAAAGAACAGAATGAGTTATTTTTGGCTGCTGAATTATGTAATCTTCTAGGTGAGGCATCTGACAGATGATGGTGCAGTAAGAGAATGTGTTGGGCTTGGCTGTGTAGTTCATTGCCACTACAGAGCTGAATGTGCTGAGGGCTGGAGAGGAGTGATGTTAATGGGCTATAGCACATAGGAAGTGAGCAGGGTGACTGATAAGGGCTGGAGCTGGGATTTGACAGTCCCCACAGGTGCATGAAAGTCCCAGCATTTCTGCCTGAGCTGTTAAAAGGTCTACTGCAGAACACAGACTGCGTGATGAGTAAAACCATCTGTGCCTTTTCGTCTCACTACAGCAAATTCAACATTAAAAAGCCACAGGGGTTCTAGTTGATTCCAGACCACATTTGCTAATGCATGCCACATGCAGTAGTCATATCTAACCAGGCTCCTCTGGCAGCCTGTTGGTTGCTGGGGCAAGGCCATTAATATTCTCTATCAGTGTGTGAAAAGCTACCTACGCAGGTCCAATATGTTGTGCAAGCCCTGGAGAAGTTGTGGGTAGCACAGCTTTGCAAATTCACTAAAAGTTCTTTGGCTAATAGAACTCGTGACTGGGGCTCACCTTGCTTACTTCCACAGGAGCGAGCCTGTGGCACATTGTTTGCTCATGGCCAAAGAAACAAAGTGCAATGGGAAATTCATTGGGCAGAGCCTGATCCCTGGTTGCTAAACTGATGTTCTGTAATGATCGCAGGGTTCTGCTTCTCCAGACTCTCCTGCCTCTCTCAAGGAAGTGCCATCCATCTTCCAGTGGCTTCACAGCTGTGGCATAGGAGATTGCAGGCTGGATGTGGCTCTGGGCAGCCTGGTCTGGTGGTTGGAGGTTGGAATGAGGGTTGGAATGAGATGAGCACTGTGGTCATTCTCAACCCAGACCATTCTGTGATTCTGTGATTCTATGATATTGCAGTGGAAACATCAGGGCTTCAGGGAGCACTTCATTCTCTTCTTTTTTTGCCTGTTGCTGCTAGCAAAGCCCTGGAAGTCATTTGGGCTGAGCATGTAATAGATGGCTCCTGACCAGCTCCCACGATAGCAGCTGCTCCAGAGAAAAGCCTGGATTATCCGGAGTCCTGGGGGAATAAAGAGCTGCTGCTCCATGCTGTGCATCACAGCAACATCCCCAGAAACCGTGCTGGGCACCCAGAGGTTCAGAGTGTGGAAACCACTGCTGCACTGAAGTGATGACAAGCAGATTAGAAAATATTAGAAAATATCAAAATCCAGTGCTTAAAGGCAGGCACAGAGACATATGCAGGCATCAGAATAAATGTGATCTGACTCTAAAAGGTAATGAGAATCCAAAGTGATCATGAAAAATGAGGATATAAAACTGATGTGCAGACTGAAATAGACCCATACACCTCCTAGATGTGCTCTTATCTGCTAAATCACAGCTTCTGTTATGAGAGAATTATTGCCCCTCTACTTAATGCATGTTCATCAACACAGAAATTATTCAGTTCCCTCAGGTCTTGTTAGAAGCTAACAGCAATTTTCAGCAAGTTAGCAGATTGCAAAGGCTGTAACTTTGGCAGAATGTGTGAAAAACCTTTTCCTAGCTAATGTAGAATAATCTCCATGATTTTAATTGCTAAATTGTGAGTTTGTACAGCTCAGTATCTTAAAACAAATCCCCTGTCTGATCATCTAAACTGAGCACTGAAAAGTGGGTAAGGACAAAAATGTGCACTGTAGTCTTGCAGCTAGACATGGGCTTCTTGCTAACACCAACTTAAGTCAGTAACTCACAGTGGATTGTAGATTCAGCAGGAGTTACCAACTACATTCCTTGAGCAGTGCATTCAAATGGAATTTAGGGAGAGCTAATAGCTCTGTGAGCTCTCATTTCCCAGGAAAATAAGATTTTCCCAGTTCACCTTTTTTTTTGCTCAACTGTTTTGAATTAAAGCCAGCTCTTCAAGGGCCCATTTTTCTCTCCCTTGTAACAATACAAATCGAAAGCTAACTATGTTAATGTCACTGGTGTAAAACTGGAGGAAATGAGAGAAGAATTAGACTGGATAAAATCTAATTTACATTTTACTCTGTATTTTTCCAAGTTGAAATCTAGATTTAAAATATTTCTCAGTGTATTCAAATGGGAAACTGGCACAGCACATCTTCTCAGAATTACAGAATCACAGAATCACAGAATGGCTGGGTTGGAAGGGACCTCAAGGATCGTGAAGCTCCAACCCCCCAGCACAGGCAGGGCCACCAACCTCCACATTTCACAGCAGCCCAGGCTGCTCAGGGCCCCATCCAACCTGGCCTTGAACACCTCCAGGGATGGACGGGGCATCCACAGCCTCTCTGGGCAGCTGTTCCAGCACCTCACCACTCTCACAGCAAACAACTTCCCCCTGACATCCAACTGAAATCTGCACTCCCTCAACTTAAAACCATTTCCCCTCGTTCTGCTATTATCTACCTTTTCAAAGAGTTGACTCTCCTCTGTTTGTAGGCTCCCTTTAGGTACTGAAGGCTGCAATGAGGTCACCCCACAGCCTTCTTTTCTCCAGGGTGAACAAGCCCAGCTCACTCAGCCTGTCTTCATAGGGGGAGGTGCTCCATCTATCTGGGAGATGAAAATAAAGACTTTTTCCCCATCTCCCAGTCTTGCTATGAAGCAGACAGAAATGGATGAAGCACTCCAGCAGGCTAACAGCTCAGCAAGTGGGCTGCTCAGTGCTGCTGACTGCAGCTGGCAGCTTCTGGTGTGAGCTAGGAGGCTCAGCAGAACCCTGGACATGCAGGGTTAATGTGTGCTTACACAAGCACTACAAGCTGTTATTTCACTTCTCTCCCATCTGTATTTGCCACAGCCCACATGTACAACTGAGCTCTTTTCAGAGATGACATAATGTAGTGTTTAAAAAAAAATGGGGTGAAAGTTTTCTTTTCATCCTGCCAATGGGAAATGTGCCTTGTGTGCTGCAGCAAATTACTGCCTTGAGGCAGAAAAAGCTCTTTGTAATACTTTGGTGCTAAAACAGGTACCTAGTCATCTCTCTGGTAGGGTCTGACATAGCTGTATCCTCCGGAGAGAGCTGGTTGCCTTTGAACTTGCTTTCCCGGCAGTGCTGTTGCATCGAGGTACATTTTTGGATGCCATTCATCTCTAAGGAGGTCTGCTACAGCTGCAGTACACATTCTGTGGGTTCTGCAGAAAGAAACAGTCCCTCGGCAAACACAGTAGCTGCATTCAGGTGTATATTTTACTAGTATGTCTATTTGTCAGACAACCAGTGACAGATGTGAATGCTCTGGTGATAAAGCGGTGTGCTCAGAGCATCTTTCTCCCGATGGAAACAGAGGGGAATGTAGCTGCAGTAAGACGCATTTTCAGGCAGAGTTTTAGGCAAGCTGGAGAGGGAAAAAGGACAAAAGTCATAAAGAATCTGGTGTCTTCCACCAGGTTCGGTAGAGGGGATGCTGACGTGGGGTCTGTGTACTTGAGCTTGCTTTCCTAGTGACTGGCAATATGCTGAGAAACATGGATTTGCACACGGCCACTTTCCATCCCTAAGTCCCCACACTATTTGGGAGGTACTTCACAAAATGGGGACTGCCTGCAAAGCAGTTCTCCAGGGGTCTCTTTTGGGCAGTGAAGCTGGCTACTCTGGAGATGCACACGGTGGATACAGCTGATGGGAGTGGTGTGGCATCTGCTGGGTCAAGGTTAAGTCAAGAAAATGTATTAAGGATTTCATACATCAATGGGAAAAAAAATTATTGTCATTTCTGAGGAATTTGAATAAATAAATGACTATCTGGGAAGATAAAGAAACAGAATGAAGTGAAAATGGCCTTCAGGGTCTCCAAGGTTAGAGCTGTTGTAGTCATCATGGTCTAACGATGCAACAGGGACAGAGACTGTGGGGAGAGAGAATATTTTTCAGCTGACAGGGTGCTAAGGCTGGTAAAAAGAGACAGACTCCGTGCTGAGCTCTGAAGGAGTGACTCTCTACTTGAACACCTGGCTACTTTTTTACAGCTATACCAAATGATCTAATAAAATACATTAACTCTCTCCACAAGCCTTGCTTTACTCAAAAATCACAGCACTGAACATTCCTGCTATGGCTACACTCAATTTCCCAACTTTTTGGTGGATTGCTGGAGCCAGGATTGTGTGATCAGGCTTTCTGATTTCCACCAGCTTCCCCTCTACATGATAATAGTTAAATGAGAGCTGTCTTGCACTGAGGACAGTCACTGGATAACCTGGGTTTCTGTCCCATTGCTTCTTACAGCAGAAGGTACTTCTCAAGGAGAGTTCAGCATCTCTTACTTTCTTTTAAAACTGCACTTTCTTAGCCTAATCTAGATGCAGAAGTGGGGGTTTTAGAGGCTAGCAATGATCTTTAGCTCAGTTAATCTGATCTCTGCTATTCCCAACCTATACATTTTAGCATGTCAGGCCAGTGGTGAGCCCAGAGCAAGCCTAAGACTTGTGCCAAGGCACCAGGTCCCAAGGGCTGCTCATTGCCAGCAGGCATGCCAGCTGCTAATCTGTAATTTTCAGCTTTAGTTCCCATATGCTGGTCCTTATTATGCATTTCTTAAGAACTCCAAAAGCCTATTGGTGATTCCTGCTTTTTTCATAAGTGCATTTGCACTCTCAGATGTTCTCCAACACTAAACACAAAATATAATTTAAAGGGCTTCTCAGTGGAAGGTGTTTTTCCTAGCCTTTGAATGTCTGACTCTATTCTGTTCTTGCCGCTATTTCTTTTTCAGCCTGGTTTTAATATCAAGTTGTGCCAGGCTGTGTGCAGGGCTGTCTTTGCAGTCTCCTGGTGCCTCTACTCCAGCACTTGCCCGTCAGGTGAAGATATCTCCACTCTATAATTCAGAGCACTCTTGAGTTTTACAGGAATGTCTAATTAAGTGTTACAAGATTTCTATGAAAACAATTAGTACTAAGCCCCTGATTTCATGTGGATAAAATAAAATGCATTGAGTAAATGTCCTGTTCGAGGCAGAGAGAAGACTAGTGCCTGGCAGTCCCCTCCCACGTGGGTTGGAGGGCAATGCAGCCCATGTAGCTTTTTATCTTGAATTCCAGCCAAGCGACTTTTGCTCAGTTCAGAAACAATCAATTTTATTGCTTTCCCATGTAAATAAAAGTGTCATATCACCACTGGTTGAGAAGCAATTTCCTCAAACTCCCCCATTTATAAAAGCATTGCAAATGTTCTTCAGAAAGATATAGGAAACAATAACTCATGCATTTCCTGAAAAACAGCAAGCAGAGAAACATTACAAATGATTTTGCTTCAGAATGACAGACAATATTGGTTCATGCAATTCCCAGGAAAAGTGCAGGGAAGACTCCCACTCAGAACCAAATGCAGGTTGTCACTGAAATGCCACACTTTCAAATCCTGTCTTGGAAAGATGTATTAATTTTTATGGTCCCATGGCACCTACAGAAGAAAGGGTGAGAGAAAAATGCAGTGGCAAGTTGCACCCCTTAGTGGGACTGATTGCAAAACTCATCCTTGATTCTCTGTTGTCCAATTTCAGAAATCCACTTTAGGCCTCAGGGAACTACTGAACTACTACAACTGATTCTATGATTCTATGAACTACTTCTGTTTCCTTCTGCTGACTGTAAAAATTCCTTGATTGGGTCAAATACTGTTATGAATGAATTAACCCCGCTCCTTGGGTCTCGAAGTTCAGTATAACACACTCCCATAAATAGTTTTATATTTCATCGAGAGGAGCTACCTTGGACAATAAAGAAATGATGGTGAGAAATCAAAACACAATGAAAAAAGGAGATCAGTGATCTTACAAAGAAAAGGGCACCCTGTCATCCATATCCTCCTTCAGCCATCAGTCAATGCAGCCTCTGTTGGGTGGAATCACTGAGCTCTGCTCTCTGTGTGAATCCCTCCACATCAGATCCTTGATTTTTGGTCAGTCCATCCAGGGAAAGCCCGTGGCACCATCTAGAGGGAGGAAGGAAATAGTGTAGCTTTCAGGTTTCTTCTCCCATGAGGGGTGCCATCACAGGTGGGTATGGGATGGTTGTGGAAATGGACAAGCGGAAAATCAGAAGAGGTGCATGTTGAGTTAAAATTAGGGGAGAGAAGATTGAGGGATGAGATAGATCCAATTACTTTCTTGGATGCTGCCTGCAATCAAATGCTTAGCATTTAAAGGATTAGATTTAAAATAATCTGTCTGGAGATTATGGAAATAAGCAAGAAAGTATTCAGGAAGGTCACCCTTTAAGGCAGACATCCACCCCCGGCCCAGCACTTGACTGCAGCCTGCACCCCTCACTGCCCGTGGCAGCCATGCCCCGCCAAGCACCAGGCCTGGCCTGCGGCACAGGGTGGGCACAGTGCAGTGCTGACAAACAGTGTGGTGCTGAGCTTAATTTGCAAGGAAATCCTATCAGTTTTCAAAGATTACAGTTTGAAAAGACATTGTATGCAGAAACATGCTACCAAATTCGATGCATGTCAAGGAGTCATAGAACAGTTTGGGTTGGAAGGAGCCTTGAAGGTCACCGCGTTCCAACCCCCTGCTGTAGGCAGGGACACCTCCCTGTAGCCCAGGCTGCTCACAGCCCCATCCAGCCTGGCCTGGAGTGCTTCCACAGCCTCACTGGGCAACCTGTGCCAGGTCTCACCACCCTCACAGTGAAGAACTTCTTCCTGATATCTAGTCTAAATCTGCCTTCTTCCAGATTAAAGCCATATCCCCTTGTCCTGTAGCTACCTGCCCTTATAAACAGTCCCTTCCCAGCTTTCCTGTAGGCCCTTTCAGGTACTGACACCATAAGGTCCCCCCAGAGCCTTCTCTTCTCCAGGCAGAAGAGCCCCAGCTCCCTCAACCTGTCCCCATAGAGGAGGTGCTCCTCTGATCCTGATACTTTGTAAATACAAAACAGTGGAACTGAAAAAAGTCTGTCACATCAACAAAATATTTGTTAAAAAGTTAAAACTCAGACTCTGTTATAAAAGCTAGTTACATGGTTGCTAAACTGATGCAAAAAAATCAAAACCATTTCCTGATGGTGAGTTCGTTAAGCAATGTATGGAAAGCACGGCCAATATAATGTTTCCTGATTTAAAAAAATGGATTTTTCTAAAATTAGTTTGTCTCACCAGACTAGGCAGGTGAACTGAAGGAACAGGAACATCTGTTGAAATGAATTTGGAGAGTAAAGCTGCTAATTTCAAATTTTATCCTTTGGCAATAGATGAAAGTACTGATGCTACAGATATGGCTCCACTTGCCATTATCATTAGAGGTATTGATAATGAATATAATGTCACTGAAGAAATGGCTTCTTTGGTGCCATTGAAAGACACAACTAAATCTCTTGATTTGTATGAAGCCGTTAAAAATTACATTAAAGTGATTTTCTTTAACCTTCATCAACATATCTAGTACAACTACTGATGGTGCCCAGGCGATGGTTGGTAAAAAAAGAGAAACTTCCAAAATGAATAGAAGATGATGCAGTGACCACTGGTAACTCAAGTTTGAAGAAATATCACCACATCAGACAGCAATAAAATTTATGTGCAAAAGCTTAAAAAATGGGTAATAGCATGCAAATCATCACAAAATCTGTGAATTTCGTAAGGTCCAAGGGTCTGAATCATCACCAATTCTAGGAGTTCCTTATAAGTACGGATGCTGATTATGGGGTCATCGTTCACTTTTCTGAAGGAAAGTGAATAAGTTGAGGTAAAATGCCAAAAGGCTACGATTTGCAGTGACATCAAGTCCTTTCTGGAATCAAAAGGAAAATATGTGCCAGAATATGAAGATTAAAAATGACTCTCAGATTTAGCATTTTTGATGGATTTGACAATTCAAACATGAGTCTTCAAAGTGAAAATCACCCTATCTGTGCTATGTTTCTGACAGTAACAGTGTTTAAAATGAAACCTAAGCTATCGCAAGATCATGTTATGGCAAATGATTTCCTGCATTTTGATACATTGGTTAAACATGGCCCTGTGAACAGTGAAAAATATGCAGCTCTACTTTCCATTTTCACAAATAAATTTGAGAATAGGTTTCAAGATTCCTTATAAAACTAATCAATATTTTTGTGTATTTTTGACTCTATTTTCAGTCAGCATAAACACATTGCTTGCAAATTTTCACATGGAATGCATAGAGGGACTCAACTCAAAGAAAAATGTGGTCATGTTTCTTTACCAGACTTTTATAAGCCCTCTCTTACCAGAGAAAAATATCCCGCTGTCCACAGCCACACCTTATTCACATCACCACTTTTTGGCAGTATGTACATTTGTGAACAATTATTGTCAAGGATGTTTTACAGGAGGAGTAATATTTCATCAAAAATCTCTGACAAACACCTTGAGAACTCACTAAGAATGGCAGCCACTGCCATCGAACAAGAGTGATGCATTGGCTTCAGAAATACAAGGACAATCACCCCACTAGTTTTATGTTGCTCTCTGCTTTTTACATTTTAACAAAAAAATACATTAAAAAATAAGCTTTGTTACTTAAATGCATCAAATTTATTATATCTTTTATATGCAAACCAAGGCAACTTCTGTTCATTCAATGTGGCCCAGGCAAGCCAAAGTGTTGTACAACCATGCCATAAGGACATGTTAACTTTGGAATGTCTCTCTTTTTTACTAGCTCTTCCATCCCCAAAGACTGAAAGACAAATGATCTCCTCCAGCAACCCTTTCCGCCTCCCTCGCCTGTGATTCCCAAACCCTGCTTTGACCCTTTTTCTGTCACATGTTCTCTCGAGGTTAGGAAAAAAGTTTACACTTTCTCCAAAGCTCTTCAGAAGTTTGATTGAATTCTCTCAACTATAGAAGAAATATGGTGTTAGGAATTCTAGAGTATGGAAGCCAATAACATTATTTACATCAGCTGATATCTTCTGGCTGTGTCTAGTTTCCATATGAATAATGTTCTTCTGAAGCTAGCTGCTTCTCAGAGTTAGTACATCTCAGCAGAAAGATTGTTACTGAGTTATCCTTCTGATAGCAGGCTGTGACATCAGTCATCCTCATGGCCCTGCTCTGTTTGGTTGCTGCACACCTACGCTGCTATGAATGGCTGAGCACACCACGTTGGATCTGCATGCAGCCCTTTCCCTGCAGGAATGTCCCTGCTCTGCCATGGCCATTCAGAAAGTGCTCAGCACGGACATCAGGAGAGGCACAGCTCATGTAGCATGGAGTCACGTGTGGGGAAGCTCAGGGTGCTATAGCCCACCCATGACCAAAACAGACCTTCATGTGGCAGAATTCACTTTGCCAGGAGCTCCTCAGTAAGACTGTGCTGGTGAAGTTGCCATTTGCCATTTCTGTGAGGGCCGAGAGACATCACAAAGGGCTGGTGTGGGGGGCAGGGTGCTGTGCCTGCCCCATCGCTCTGCACCACCCCAACTATGTGGTTGCAGAGGCGATAAGAAAGCCACCAGGCTCTGCATCTGAATAGATTTGTGCTCCCTAGTGCCGGCCATGCTGGTGTAATGGAGAAACTGTCCCCATCATAGAAGGGTGAGGAGGCTGGAGAATAGTTGTGATGATGCAGAGGCAGTCATCCTGGGGGACCTTTCTGCATCCCTGGAGGCAAAGTCACATCTGTGTGGTAGCACCAGAGCTTCTAATTTCATATGCTCTTTTTGCAGTAGAGGACTCCAAAATTTCTGGCTAAAATGAAGTAATACCAGAGACACATAAATTGGCTTGAGATGTCCTTAAGCAGATTACAGAAGGAGGGAAATTAGAGGGATCTGGAGGCTCTTCCCTCACTGTGCAATTCTGGTTACATCATATATAGTGGTGAAAAATCTCACTGCTGTGGTGAGGTCGTACCGCCACACGATGGCATGCTCTCTCTTCAGATGTTGGTCTCAGCGTGGTGCAGCACTGGCGCTGGACCGAACCTTCCCCTGCTCTAGCATTTCTCGCTTGAAAAGCAAGGATGAAATTCAGAAAGACACGGGAGGCTGCAGCTCATTTTAAAAAAGACTTCAGTGGATGACAGACTGGTTGGAGAAAACTGCTGAAAACCACAGCAGTATGGCTGAGCTGATGTGTATGGTCACATCTTTCTTCATGCGCTAGTCAATGGTAGGGTAAATAGTAGAGAGAGAATTATGAGTAAATTAATCCTATTGCTATATTCATTTGTTTTGGTTTCCTTCTCCTATAATCCTGCTGAGACAGGCAAATGAATGTCTTCTGAATATGTATTGCACAGCACTTTGCAACACAGCACAAGGAATTCTTGGCTAGCTTGGTCCCACTGCACTGTATGTGCTAAATGAAGACAGCGAAGCCGAAGCACAAGTTGGTAAAGGATATTGTAAAAGTTTAATGCTGAAAATAGTGCTAATCTATGACGTCTGTCTGGGTGAGGAAATGATTTACAAATAATCTTATATATTGCTTTATTTTGAGATGGTGGACTTAACTGTGTGCTCAGGACTACTGCTGACATTTCCTTTTAATGACAACATGCAGGTCCATTAACATAAATCTTCTATAGGAACACGTCAATTGAATTCCTTTCTATAATCAATAAATAAATACAAGCATATCGAAGCCCGTGTTCTCAGTTCCAGCTCAGCATTCTCAGAATGGAGCCCTTTGCACTTTTGGGGGTTAATTTCAAAACGAATGTTTTCTAAATAGACTACATTTAGTAGTTAAGTTCTACATTTTAACAATAGCACCTGTTTACATTTCTAGGAAGACTAGAATTAAAAGAAAAAAGCGATTTTTAAAGGATTAATGAGCAGAAATTGGGATTACTTTTTTTTCGTTGATAGCAGAGGGAAGAGGGAGATCTGAAGGCGATTTTCATCCTGAAAATGAAGCTGTCTTGAAAAGTGCTTGCTAGAAAGTAGATACATGTTACAAGGTCTGCAAGAACAAATCACTGCTGGTCTAACACAACAGCACTGGAATGAAACAAGGCAGGTTTCAAAACTGTGCCCATACATTGCATCTTACTGCAAGTAAAGGTAGCTGCAGCAGATGTTGTAACTTGAAAGGGCCTTATTTTTCCAAGTATATTGCTACAAGATTGGTTTAACTGGAGTACTTCTCAGTTTAGTAGGATTCTTTTCTACTTTTACATCAACTGTGATCTTGAATCCAAGTCCAGCAAGCCATTGTCTCCCTATTCCTTGTACTTTCAAAACTTCTTCATGTGAAAAAAAACCTACAAAAAAACATGCATATGAGAGCATGGATGAGATTGCCCACAGGCGAGCAGATTGAAAGAAGCAATTAAAAAAGCAGTTCAGCACCACTGCAGAATTCCTTTCAAGTGCCATTCGTCTTGCATACCAAGCTTAAGATAGACAAATAGCAGAAATACTGTCTATTGTACTACTGAGTAGTAATGACAGGTTAGATGCTCAACTGTAGGGTGGTAAAGGTGCTACTGATCTTGCCTTAGAACAAATATGAAGTAGGTAACACATAAGAAACCACTTCACCCCTATTTTGCATGGTTCTGTGGACTTGTACAAGTTTAGAATATAAGAATGACCATTCTGGGACAAGTCAAATACCTATAGCTACGGACATACCTTGTGAGTGATCTGGAGACCTCCTATTGCACTCACATGGCTAATGCTTCTGACTCCCCGGTGGCCATGGTCAGGAATAGTCCCTGGCCTGTGCTAATCCAAGCATGATACAGGCATATCTTGTCTCTTGCAGGGATATGTAGTAAATTCTTAGAAGGGTCAAATAAAAGCATGAAGCATTTCGAGGATATTTCCCCTGGTGAACTCACCCGGAGTCGGGTAATCAGTGTATTAGGGAAGAGAATGGATGCTGTATCTACTTTATGCTTGAGTCCTGAACAGTCCTGATGTCACCAAACATAATACAATTAGATACTGTCTTCCATCACATACTTTCAATCATAATTGAAAAAGTGTTTTCACTATCATTTCCCTCCCCCATGCTATTGTTTCCGTTACAACACTTTATTTTTCTTTGAGATGCTTCAGTAAGCCCAGGTATTTCCTTCCCTGTAACACAGTATGCACATTGGACCATCAAGGGAATGTGGGAGTTTTGCTCATAGCAATGTGAAAGCCAAATGAAGAAAGAGCATCACTAAGTTTGGAGGCCTACTGCCACTGTATTTACGTACTTCAATTCCCTGTATAGTGGAAAGTAACATACATGCACTTCAGTCTGTATACAACAGCTGGGACATTGATAGAAGAGGTTTTTAGCAGGCACTATTGAAGAGAATAGCAACTTTTAGATGCCCATTCTTTCTCAGATTTAGATATCTATAAAATATTTAGATTTGGACACCTGAATTCTACTTTTGGGTACAGACAGCTGACTCTCTCTTTCTATTTGAATAGTCAAAATAAAGCCTTTTATTAAGAACCATGGTTACTGTGTATATATATATATATACACATACACACATATACTGATGGAGTATGTGAGCTTCTTTCTGCCTGAAGATCATCAGGCTCAACAAAACTCATTTTTGCAGCAGATGTGTGTTGGCGCTCCGTCGAGTTAGAGAGCTCTCACAGTTTCTTGTAGCATTAGAATAGTTCTCTGAATAGTTCTGCTTTATTGTGTTCAGCATACATCTTATATCCCATTCACTCACAAGCCAGGAATTCCTGTCCCTTTAATCAGTTAATTGGCCTAGCTTCTCCCAAACAACAGTGATAAAGGATGAAAGGTTTCTTAAGTGTGATAAAGTTAACAATGCATACAAACAGAACCTCCTGTTTACCCTTAGATGCAAATAGATACCATTTGTTCTCTGTCAGACTCCTAAGGTTTTACAGTGATAGGGTCTATCAAGGAGTCTGATACGCTCTTTGCTGATTTGCCCACAGTTAAATCTTCCCCACAGATGTGCCCAAACAAGCTCTTAACACCTTCATATGCAGGAAGAGAACTCCTCCCCCCCCAGTACCCCCAAAATATGTATGGCTGCAGAGGGACGAAATCATGATGGGATCCCAGGTTTTGCTCCATGCTCTTTGTTGTGTTTAATAGTACTGAAAAAAATGCATGAACATTCTTGAGGTTCCTGAGCATGTGAAATGAGGTAGCCCACAGAGGCAGCAGTCTGCACAGAAAGCTATTTTGTGTGCTTCTCCATTGCCTGAGCACCATGGTCAGGATCACTGCAGGATGTCTGGAGGCTCTCTGAGAAACCTGAAGGTGTCTGGTGCTGCCAAGTACGATCAAGATAAGGGGATCCAAAAGACTGCGGGCCTGAGGAAACTCCAGCGACTTCTAATGAGTGTGGCCATTTGCCCTTCACCCAAGGTGCCTGAAGGATTTGTTTCAGCTTCCCCTAAAATATAAAGGAAGTCTCAAGCACTCTTTGAGCTGGTGCTTTCTCTAGGATATGCAATTTCAGTGATGCCAAATCCGCATACAGAAGCCTTCCTTCCTTGCCTTAAGAAGAACCAGACTGGGAGAAAAAATATGAGCTGTGCAAGTCCCAGTCATACACAAGTCTTAATTGCCTTGTCCTTCCTCTTAATGAGCCCCTGACTTGTTCAGAGCCATGAGCACAGACAGTTCAACATTTGTCTCTCTCTGTAATGCATGTATTTGAATTTTAACCGCTTTCTTCTAATATCCTCTTAGAAACAAGAGGACTTCCTGATTTGCTCTGTTTATTTCTAGCTGGCCATCAAATGCTCAAATTCTCTCTACACTTCAGTAAGAAGGAATAATATGTGTCCAAATCCATGTGTCCATGCCCAAATCTTCGTATCAGTTTATCTTTATTCGAGAATTCATGGAGGGATCCCTCAGTGAAAGATCTGCCAAAGCAGTGGTTTGTTTTAAAGCACCCATGATGTTCAAGAGCACAGTTTCAGTTGCTGCAGCTGTCTAGCAATGTCAGTCTGGACTTGTGTGTTTTTGTCCAGCTCTTCATCCGCTTTGGGGACTAGAAACTTTGAAGTAACATGCCAGTGCTTCTGAAGAGCCTTTCAGATTTCACCCCTTGGTTTCAGTTACTTCTACCAATCACCTATCTCATACTGTACGTCTCTGATCTTCCTCTTAGAATACTTATTTGCTCACTGAAAACTGGGAAATCTTCTGTGACAATTCCTGCTTTAGAATTGCAGCATTACATCCTGTAAATGGAACTAGGCCATGGAGCCTGCTAATTTTTTAAGCTTGTTAAGACACCAAGGCATTAACGTATTAAAGCAATGCCTTACAAACAAAACACACAAGAGTACAATAAATTACAATAAACTTACACTTAAATATAACCTGCTTAAAAATGCACGTCTTAAAATTTAAAACACATGTGGCTTTGAAGAGGAACAATCTTTTTTTCTTCTTTTCCCCATTCTATCCCGTTAATTGAAAAAGGGATGATATACTTGAAAGTCTTCACCACCTCGTCCACTTAGTGGGGACGTGGCAATATCAGCTGAACAGCAAAAGATCAGAAGTTACAAATTAAGCACGTTAGGCTTTTATTTCATCACATGATGAACATGCCTGGGGCTGCGTGCCATGGCCTGAGCAACCCGATGGGGCCCATGAGAAGACATGTCCCAGGGCCGGTGGTTGGTGTGAAACACTGGTTCCAAGCACGTGAGATGTGGGGAGGAACGGAACAAGCAGAGGTGCTGGGGAAAGCCCAGAGACGCGTGCTGGGCTTGAGTGCTGCTGGCACACGCGCAGCAGGCGAGGCCAGCTCATTGTGATGACCAAGCAGTGGATGGCGGCATCACCGTGGTGATGACCCTGAGGGAAGGTGAGGACCGGCACCACGGCCAAGCCCTCATTTGTGACATGTCTGTGTGATAAATTGTGACTGCCCAGCCCAGCCTGCTTTAACGCGGGAGCGGCAGCCCAGCCGATCAGTTCGTGCCTGGCCTCCGACCGAGCGTGTGTGCGAGGACTGGAGTGTGGACAGGGCGAGTTTGGAGCTGGCACGTGCTCTGGGTGCTGCTAGCGCAGCTCTCAGCGGCCGTCTCAGAGCCACTTGTGCTTTACCCGGACCCTGCTGGGAGCAGGCAGACGGGACATTCCGCAGAGCCGCGTGCAGCAGTGCAGGTAGGCAATGCCTCCCGCTGCCAGCTGGGGGTGCTTCTTGAGGAACCCTCCACAGGTCGGCCTATGCCCGGGGGTTTCTTGCCGAGGGACCGGGGCATCACTGCTGCCTGCCCCTGGGGCAGCAAGCGACCGTGGCCTCTCTTTCTCTTTTGCAGTTTGGGACACCTTCTGCTGCCGCAGCACCAGTGAGGGGAGCAGCTTCCCGACCTCAGCTCTCCCCAGCCCACCGCAGAGCCCGGGGCCATGGACGTGCCATCCGACTGGACCTGCCCCGTCTGCGGGCAAGCTCGGGAGGACGTGGCCTACGTGACCCCCTGCCAACACCGGCTCTGCTACGGCTGCGCCGTCTGGTGGGCCGAGAAGAAGCCGAGCTGTGCCGTGTGCGGGCACAAAATCATCGGCATCCGCTACTCGGTGCGGGCGGACGACGATTATCTCGAGTGCTCCGTCCCGCAGCCCGCGGGACACTCAGACGGCGGCCCGCAGGACGAGCAGGGGCCTGCAGAGCCGGTGCTCATCGCAGCCGAGCACGACTTCCCAGCCGAGGTCTGGGCCGCGTTTTTCGACCGGCATCCCGAGGACCTCGCACCCCTGCTGCACTGGCTGCAGCAAGAGATCCGGGAAATGTCGAGCGACGACTGGTGGGAAGTGCAGGCGGGGCTGTGGGCCACCGTGAGCCTCCTCTGCCAGCACGGGCTCGACCGGGCGGCCTTGGTGCGGGAGCTGCAGCCCATCACCGACGGCGACGCGACGCCCTTCGTACGGCGCCTCGTCGGCGTCGCCGCAGCCCTGTACGGCCCCCGGATCCGCCGCCAGCCGGACCGGCGGGACCCTGCAGCCGGCCCCAGCGTCGGCGCCTCCCGCCGGGACCCTCCCGCCTCCGGCGCCGAGGAGCCGCTCGGCAGCTCCGCCGGGGGACCCGGGCACCCCGGCGCCGCCGCCGCGGCGGAGGAGCCGCGGGAAGAGCCGGGGCGGGCGGCGGCAGCGGGCCCTTCCGCCCGGAGCGGAGAGCGCTCGTGTGGGGGCCCCGGCGCGCCCCGAAGAGGAAGACCCTCAGCGGCCCCCAGGATTCGCCCCCGCCCCGCAAGAGGCGGCCCCGACGGCGGCGCTAGGCCGGCACCCGCTGCCAGCAGAGCAGCCTCCGCTGCTGGAGGCCGACATCTGCCTCCCGGCCTGCTGCTGGGAGAGACAATAAAAGCACGTCAAACGAAAAGAAAAGGCTCCGCGTTCTTGACGAGGCTGCCGGCGCTGCCGGCCCTACCCGTGCCGCTTTCTCCCCTTCTGGTCCCGTGGCAGCTGTAGAACCGCTGCTTTGTTTCCACGGCCCTAAACTGGCACTCGTGACAGCACCAACGAAACACGCGTGGGCTTCTCCTAGCAGTCACAGTGCAGATGCCCTACCCTGCTGCTTCACGGAGGGTTATGCTTGTGTGTGTTGGCATTTGTTCGTTATCACAGCACTTAGGAGCACGATACAACACAAGAATAGCAGTGCAGATGTTGAAGTGATGTGTATTTGTCCCATCCTATGCTGTTTCCCCCATCTGCGTTGTATATACAGCATAAAGATTGCATTTGGACGTCTGCTTCTATCTCTCCAATTTCCACAGCTGGAATCTATATATTTTGCATGGATTGTCCAGATAAAGTCCGAGCAATTAACTTCCTTTTCTCCTTGATTTACTGCACAACCTGCTCACCACCTGTGTGTCCTGAGCGTTTTCCAGAGGGAATACTGTCCGTGGGGACACAAGGAGAGCATTTCCATTTCAGGAAGAAGCTTAGGAAGTGTCCTCCTCACGTTCAGCAGGAAGACAAGTCTAGCTGCATTTAAGTCAATATAAAATATGCATTCACTCCTAGTGGCCAAGTTTTCTTGGTAGAGGTTTGGTGGGACCATAAGGACTTCATTGGCCATCTTCATTGGCCATGCTGAGTTCAAAGCTGACTAATCTCACTCTGCTTGCAAAAAGATGCAGACTGTCACATGTATAGGCTGTACAGAAAGTTTTATAAAGCTTCAAGTATCAAAACATTTGGATTAATCTAACTCAGCTTCAACTATCTAAAAGTCAGCTGTTTCCATCTAGATGATAGAAAGAGGAAAGCACTGGCACAGGGGTTATTAATGTTGTCGAAGGTAAAGATATGAGCTAGTTCTTGTTACTGGCTTCTCAAATAGAGGGTACTTGCTAAGACTATTCAGGTATTTAAGTTAGGTATTTGAGTCCAGTGAAAGTAAATGGGAATCTCATTCAAAACAATTATGTCCCTGTTGACTGTAGGGAAGTTGATCTAGATGACCTTTAAGGGTCCGTTCCAACTCAAAACATTCTATGATTCTATGATTCTATTTCATAACTGACCTCTGGTTACATGCCAGAAGAGTATGCTGGGAAATGTCCTATAAAATGGGAAATATGAGGCAGAGAGTTCAGAAGGAGACAAACAATCAGAAGGAAAGCAAACTGAGGTTACAAACAGGATAAGTGAGTTTTTACGATCTGCATGCATATAGCTTGAGTTTGCAGAAACAGGCTGTGAATGTGAACTAATTCCATCTTTCTTCTGTGCACTCCTGACATGTTAATAAATGGTCCCTTTTGGAGCTGCTATTTGCTTTGATGGAGGTTATCACTATTTCAATGCAGAAGAAATGATTATATGTCTTCTCTCATATGTTATTATTGCATATTAATACAGATTACTACCCATCCACGTGCACAAGGCTAAGGACTGTGAACAGGACTCTGAAGATAAAGCTAACACCCAAATTAGCTAACCTTTGATTCATGTGAGATGAGCACAGCTTTCTTTCTCTGCAGGTAAACTGTTGAAACTTGCTTGTCTCTTGCAAGCCCTTGCTCCTGTCTAAAATCTCCCTAGAGCAAATACAAGCTGAAGTATATTGGAATTAAAGGGAACAACCTTCTCTAAGCAGGAAACATTGTACTGAAGGCTCTTGCAGAGTCATTAGGAGAATCACATGATGACTAAGGTTGAAAATGACTTCTGTGTCCATCTGATCCAACGCCATTGCTCAGTCGTGGCTACCCAGAGCTGGTTGCTCAGGATCAGGTCCAGAGAGTGCTAAAAGATCTCAAACAAGGGAGACTCCACAACAACTCTGAAGAGGAGATGCTCTGAAAACCCGGGCTGGTGCTCTATGATGCAATGCATTGTACTTTTCCCACCCAAACTCTGCAATTTAAGTGAGACCTCTCAATTAGTGGTGTGGCTGTCTTTACTCAGCACTGCTTCATGACCTCAGACATGGGCTCTACATATGATCAGTGAGGAGGAAAAGCACTTTAGAATATGGTTCAGCCTAATTCAAGTGTGGTTTACTCTCTGGAACTACTTCTATGTCCCCACTGACATGGTGCTGAAGAAAACTGTTTCCTTCTGAAGTTTCTCATTTCAGTGTCTGCACTGGGTAAGACAAAGACTGGTAAAGGCATGACCTTCTCTGGCAATATGATCCAATGTCTCATCACTGTCTGTACTGGGAAGTGATGTCCAATTTCAAGGTAAAATTTGTCCATCTTTCTTTTTCCTCCAGCAAAAACTTTACCAACTTTTTCAGGTGTGCCTACATCCAGTGGTCAAATTACCTTCTAAAACCCAACAGTAATCTCGATGGTCTTGTCTGATAAGAGCCTTAAGTTCTCTGAGGCTCAGTAGCATTTACTTCAAAACTAGTGAAAAGATTTGGCTTAATTTCCAGAGTAATTTGGTCAAATAATGGTCCCCATCCTTCTCCAACAGAACACAAGACCTTTTTTACTGACTGCAAGTAGAACAAATGTAGACTGTGCTGTTTAAAGACTTTGAAGTCAAAAAATGATGATGTGCAGCTCAGCATCTATTATTGTTTTGAAGCACAGACCACGAGAATTGTTCACAGCTTGTCCAAAGCCAATATCCTGACTCAAACAGTCACTCAGAGTGAATTCTGAGGCAAGAAAGTTTGGCTATAATCATCTGTGCTTTACATTCATCTTAACACCTCAGATCTAGAGCTGAGGAACTGCATCGTAATCTTTTCTATTCCAAATTGTTGCATTAGAGTGGATAAATTCCAATCTTCTCCAGACTCACTGATCTGACTAGTTGAGGAATTGATGGATTGATCAAGAAAGCCTTGTTTTCTTCTCTTTTACAACTTCCAGCAATACTAATTATCTCACGCAAACTTTAAATACTGTCCTTGATGAAAAGTGCTAAATACTAGGTGTTAAGATTTTATTTATCTTCTTCCTGGCCAACTTTTATCACATTTAAAGCAGTTTTTCAGTCTGTTGCTAAATGTGGTTGAACACATGATCAATCTCTCTTATTTCTGAGTCTTTGATATTAAAAGTTATTAGCTTTCATTATGGGTGGGGATATTTCCTGATGAATTTAGATGTCCAAAAGCAGACATCTAATGTATACAAGGTATATAAGCTTTTTAAAGACTGAGGGAGATGGGCATCTCTGGAAAGTGTTTTCCATGTTGACCTGGTCAGCCAGAACTTCTCTTTGAATCCCCCTCCTAACTTGCCCTTGTCACCTACCATAACTTTACCCTTTTCACTCTCCTGAAGTTCAGTTCTGACTCATGTGTAAGTCCTATCTGACAACAGTTATCATCCTGAATGGACTCATGATTGATAAAAAAAATCCTACATGATGATGTTAAAAGGTAAGAGATCTGTGGTGAATGGGGACATTGCTTAGCATAGGACAGTTCAGCAAACTCTGAAGTGATTTCCATACACATGCAAGAGAAACCCATTCTAGACACTGCATCTGTTATTTTCAGAAACTGAAATGGAAGGAGGTTGCTTGTCTAGATGGAACTGACTTTGAAGATTTTAAAGCAAGTTCAAGAAGAGATGCTAGAAATAAGTGTGTGGCTCTCAGAACAGACTTCAGATTTAGACTGGAAGTTAAAGCCTTTAAATGAAAGGCTCATGAATTCAGTTTTTATGGATAATAAGGCACTGAGCCAAATAAGAGAGTAGAAGTCTCGGCATTTCTTAAAATGATTTTGTGGAATTGATAATCCAGTAAGTACGTAGCCCAACTCGCTGACCTTATCTGCTGACCTAGGAAACCAAATGTCTTTCCTTGAATTTCTGGAACAGAACGAATGTGCTCCATGCTGAAGCCAGAAGTATGAAATCTGTGCTGCTGAGACTTAAATTAAGATATTAAGACAGTAAGTAGTGACATTGCTGACCTAACAGATCCAGTATAAGGTAATTGTTCTAATCTTATATCTATCAATTATATTTAACAATTCAGTGGAATTCTGTGTCCACGGCAGGCGCCAACATTAGCTAAGGTAACAACAGTTCTTATTTTCATATAAATTCGATTATCTTTTTCTTTGCTGATTCAGAAGTGAAGTTAATATTGCTCACAAGGGCTAAACTGAAGGTATGAAGATAGCAGTCTACTGTTTGAGTGAAAGGTCTGATGCACTAAAGGCTGTGATTGCAAAAGATTCCCCCACTATATTTTGCCTATGAGTCTTAAACAGAACCAAAACATTTCTGTTGTAGAAGAAGCTCCTTAGGTCTGACAAGCTAAAAAGGAGACAATTTTCTAATAAACAAAACAATCTTTTATTTTTCAACTCAATAGAAATGAGTTTTATTGTCTGGTTGCCATTCCCATTAGAACTGAGATCAAATTAATTTACATAAATTATGGCTTCATTAAGGGCTTAGGTGGCTGGGGAGGAAGAATATGCAGGATTTGCTGTGAAATAACTCGCTCAAACACATACGTGTTCTTATATTGTTATAAACAGGGGACAACAACTTTGAAGCATCCAGAGGGGAATTTCATGTGCCTGGATTAGAGGCTTTAACTTGGACAGATTACCACTATGGAGATGTCAAAGTCAACCAAGGTTTATATCCCCTCATTTGCTTGCCATTGCTTAATGCATTGCAGCTCTTTGAAGTTCAGACAGTTTCATACTCTGTACATGCACACTACCTCTGCTCGTGCCTTGTAGCACCTCTCTAATGCAGAGGATGAGGACAAAACCCACACTTCTGGACAGATTTCATTGAGCTTAAATAACTTGGAACGTGTTTCTTTGAGATACGGTTTAGTAGCTTAGTGGGTAGTAATGGTGAGAGGAGGACAGTTGGACTGGATGATCTTGCAGGTCCTTTCCAACCTTGTGATTCTGTGATTCTATGCTACAGTGTGTAACAGACTTGGGAAGTAGAAGAGCACGTCTGCTTGTGTCTTAATGCTATTTATCAAGTCAGCCTTTTGTAAGGTTTTCACTTCAACTGATGGCAATAACACTCTATTCTAAATCTCATTCCTATTATACCTAATTTTCTTGAAACTCACCGTTTGAGGAAGATACACCAACATCTTAAAAAATACATTCAACATCTTAAAAAATACATTCAACAAGCAAATATGAGAGGTTGTCATTGCTCATACAAGTGTTATTTTGTCTCTTACCTTTCCTCAGAAACCTCACCTGCTTCTGCTGATATGTTCCAGCAAAGCTGCCAGCAAACGCCAAGAAACAGGCAAGTGGAAAGACTTGTGAAGAAACATCTAAAATGAAGTGAGTGGAAAATGCCAACCCCATGCACTGAAATGGGGGAGTTCCAGCTGTTCTCCACAGTGAACAGGCTTGTTACCTGGCTCCTAGCCTCTATTTTTGATTGCTCATCACAAGTTGAATGGCCAGGAAGTACACTGAACAGCCTTAGAAGCAATAGCACACCTGTGTTCCTAAGTACTCAATCCTGTGAGTTAAATAATCCTTTTGAAAGGGGAAAAAGAAAAAGAAAAAAAAAAAAAAGGCAAATTGAAGGTTTAAAGATTTAAAAATAGATATTGTGATATATTACAGTTCTGATCCATTATTACTTGCTGCAAGCAATAAATTCTTTCTTTGGAACTTTGCTCCTCCTGTAGAGGTCAAATCAGATCTGGAAATTGGAATTGCAGTATTTGGGTTTGTTGCTGACAAAACCACAGGAATTGTAAGAAATTAGTGGGAGTTTTAATGTGAAAAGTTTAATAAACTGAAAAAAAAACTGCATAGATTGGATGAGATTTGTTAAAAACTTTTTGTTTGATTTGCAGCAAAACTTTCATTTGTATTTCATATGGTGCGGGGAATTGGATGTGAACAAAATGGGGACCTGGCAGAGTGACAGCATGGGGGGGTTTCCCAATCTGTGGCAGCAGCCAACTTCTTTTAAACAGAAATATCCTGCATTCACACTGACAGTTGTGCCTTTGGATGCAACAGTTGCAGGCCTGATTTAGAATATTGGACCTGCTCTCTTACGGCCTTTACAGCACTGGGTGTCACCAGCTGTGTCCTTATTCACTTGCAGGGCCCTCAAGGACACTGGTATATTGGCCATAGAAAAATCAGCCTTGCTGGCCATAGGAATCCAGACACCCCTTCTTTCCAAGGCATTCATTTTGTTTCTCTGAAGCCCATCTTGGTGTCTTTGGTCAGATGCTAAAGCAAAAAGGAGATGGCCATGCTGGGAGGGGTCACATTTGTACCTGGAGCTGTGAGTGTAACATCTAATGGAGCTTTGCAGTGACTGGGGGAGCGGTCAGTGCACTCCTTCCACTTGAACGCATTCTCCTCCTGATTATTACTTACCATATTTAGACTATTACTTACCTTATTCATTACCTTCATTGGGAAAAACCTGCAAGCGTCCCACAGGAAACCTTTCAGAACTCATAGTTTCTGTTACAGGAATATTTATGGCTCAATAACACAGCACTTTAAAAATTAAGTACTAAACCAACCCCAGAGGCACCAGTTACTATATACTTAAAACGTCCTTCAAGAATCTGTGCACAGTAATCACAAACAGAAGAGTTTATTTTAAAAGTAGGTTTGATATGCATAATATCTTGGAATGAACACAGAACAAGCAGACAGGTGAAATAAGTGTTAAAAAAAAGTGCAACGTATTTCACGTTAAACATCATTTCTTGCAGAAGCCTATGTAAAAAGCATCTTGTAATAACCTTTCAGGGAAGTGAAGGAATTCTTTGGCTGTTCCAAAATCCTATGGCAATCCTGAAGCTGGGTGCTCCCTGCTAATATTAAGTCAATGTGTTGCTTTAATGCTTTGTAATGGAAGTCATGGAGACCTGTAAAATACTAAAGGTATACCCATATATAATTGCTATATAGAGATATTTCTTCTATGTCTATCAGCCTAGAAACATCCCCTGCTTCCGGAAGTAGCATTGTGGAACTTAGACGCAAACACTGCAGAAAAGCCACCAGCTCCAATTGAGACAGACAATAGAGATGAAGAGTTCTTTTCATTCAGACAAGCTTTGGATTGCGACTACTCAGAGGAGAAGAGGCTATTACAATGTTTGTTTATTTCAGGCTGAGTCCTTTGAATTTGCTCTAATGCATGCCATCATATGAAAACACAACACTTCACCCACTGAAACCAGAGCATGGATTCTGATTGTTGCTGCTCTTCAGCAGCCCAGACTGTGACCTCTAGGACTCCTGTAGGTCCTACAAATATAAAGCAAGCGTTGTTCTCCAGACAAGATCTGGTCATGGACAACGAGAGGAGCTTGAGCTTATTTTTTTTGCAAGCAGAACTGCTGGAGAGAGATTTTTTGGGAAGCGAGGTGGGTTATGTGCCCTTTGGATGCTGCCTGCTGCAGTGCTGATGTCAACATGGAACTGCAAAGAGCAGAATCATATCAGAGGTTTCCTGAGGCACTGTATGAACTGACATAAATACGAGTTACCTGCTAATATTGCTGTTATTGCTGCCTGGCCTAACAATGTTGCTGTTTGTCTGCAAAGCTGGCCAAAATGTTCCACCAAAGGCACTATGCTTTACCCTTTTGGACAACAAGACGGGTAGATAACAGTTCTGTAAGTCCATTCATTCACTGTTATTGCTTTTGTGTGCCTCTGTGTGCTGATATTTCTGAAACATTTCATTGATTCTAGAGAAATGATCTCTATGAAATTAATATCTTTCTATTTTTTCCTTGTGAAAATCATATTGCGACTCCAATTTCAAAACGAATTTTCAAAATTTAGGAGAGTCTCTTTAAATTTATATTGTTCTCAATGGCTGTTGACTAACAGAGGATTTCTTAAGTATATTTTACAGTTGATTCACAATTTTCTTTTAAAAATCCATTGCCGTTACAAACATGTATATTCTTTATTTGTTTCCTGTTGCATTCTCAGATGTAGAACTTTTAATTTTCTTACAGAAAAGCACTGCTTTGGGTATAGGTAAGTTTTTAAAAGATTGTATGATTTTCTGTTGCTAGTACTTAAAAATGGAGGAGGACATGAAAATGATTCTTAACAGGTATTTCCTTAATTTTTTACTTTCATTTATTCTATTTTTAAGTTCAGTGAAGTAACTGATTTTCCATTGCACCAATTTTCTGTATTAGAGCTGCACATCCTAAAACTGATCTCATTTCTCCCTTCTGGTTTATTGGGATTTCTTTTTTCTTCTACTGTCAGCTGAGAGATGCCTGCTGAGACCACAACCCATCGTAGGTGGTGTAGTGGCAATGCTAAATCACAGCATGAAGCACTGATGGAGCACCTGGTGAGAAGGCAGGGCCATCCCAGAGGAGCTCAGGTGCATGCAGTGCCACAAACTGATGAAAGGGTGCAGTCAGGATCCATGCCTTCCTAGCCCTCAGTTAGGGACTGACAGTGGAGGTGAGAATCCCTTGCTGGAGATCCCTGCATACCTAAGGCCTTCCATAGGTAAGCAGAACTTTTCCTTCACTTCTGTGGCTCTGCTGCATTTGGGCTTCATTCTCGTTTGCTGTCATTAAAGGCTTTGCCACCCTGCTACTATTACAGTACTTTCCATCCCGTTATAGCATTACAGTTGGGATGCAGCTTTACTAGGTAGAAAACATAAGCATTTACATTGTCCATCTCTGTGATGAAGTCAGGTATAGCTACACTGACTTATTTTGGTATAAGAAAGGCTTTTACGTACTTGATCAGTCAGAACACAGAGAAGTAAAGCCTGGGATTGCAGAGCAGTTGAAAGTGGCTGGGCAAATCTGAATCCATCTGGCCCAATCCCTGTTCCAACAGTGATGTACCCAGCAAGGTACCCAGGCCTGTGCCCAGGCAGCCTTAGAAAGCTATCTCCAAAGAGGAGAGCACACAACCTCAGCCTTCCTCTGGCTCAGAAAGCTATCAACCCCCTGCAAGCAGTCAGCAGCTGTTGTTTTACCTGCTATACATAAAATCAGGCAGCATGTGTTTAGCTATGTTTGTAGTGAAGAAGCCCCAGTACAGCTTTTGATGAACCATGTCAGGGAGAGACAGCAACCCAGCTGTGCCATCCTGGAGCTCAGGGAGGGTAATCTACCCCAAACCTCTTTTTATGTCTTGAATATTCCTAATTTGCTTTGCATCAGTTAGTACAGTCCCACCTCAACTTGCATGACTTAATTTGCTTTTGTTAGTGTGTGGTATCCTCCAGGTGTGAGAAACTTACCTGTGCTTATCAAATAAATGCATTTATTGCATCCATTTCTGGCAAGGATTAGACAGTGTTTTTGTTTTCAGTACAATACCTGCATTGTTTTATTTTTCTCACTTTCTTTGTGATTATCCTACTCTTACAGTGAACACTGCAGTAATGCTCCAGCCGTTCCTGCAGGTTACCTGACGTTTCTTCTTGAGCTTGAACGTTTGAACTCCTGCAGTGTTTGCATGGGACAGCTGGGTTTTTCTGCACAGAGTTTACAGACTTAGTAGAATCTGGACTTCCTGATTTTAATCCGTTCGGATGCTGGAGTGTAAGATTTGCTGAGCAGGAGAGAAAGGAGATGATTGATGACTTTGTGAACTGTGAGCACTTACATAGTTCTGCTGAGAGCAGAAGGGAGAAGGAAGCATGTGGTATTTCAGGAGCTGAATGGTTTTATTCCCAAACTGCAAATTAGTGATGGTGCATCAGTTTCCCTGAGGTCTTAATGCTCTCATGATCCAAAAGAAGGTGATAACCCATTTAGCGGTGCCAGGATTTAACCTGAGGGCCAGGCAGTTCTGCTGATTGCACAGACAATATATTTGTAAGAGTGGCTGCAGGCACTGCTGGAGTGTGCCCTCTGGAGCATCCAGAACTTAGAGCAACTGCACTGCAGAAAGCTTTCCAGGTTTGCTCAGCCAGGCAGCGTGCAGTGGTCCGCAAGCTGGTTCTGAGATATGCGTGCACACTGAAAGGGGTGAAAGATGGAGTGAGTCCACATACAGTACCTCTTTTGTCTGATTTTTGTTCTGGAAACCAGGCATGGGAGTGTAGAGACACTTCTGCTGTTGCAAGCTGTAATTGTGCATCTACCTGGCAAATGATGCAGTCAAGTCCAATGATTAAATCTAGGAGGGAGCATAACTTCATATTTCTGAAAGTCCTTCACTTTCATTATATATTTCATTATATTAAACATTTGACTCACTACTGTATTAATCTTATATATAGTACTCTGCACTTAGTTACTAACCTTGCTGGGCTCTTACTGTTTCATCCAGGGATTCCGTCTCCTTTCCAACTTGTTTTGAACCTCTTGCTGCTTGTAGGGACTGGTGCTCATGGGATTGTTGCTCCAGGATTGCTTCCCTCTGCCATTTAGAATGGAATAGCAAAGCAGCTGATTCAGCTCTTAAAAATAGCCTAGGAGTTCACTTTCAAAACAGGTATTGCTGATGTAGTGATATTGTGGTTGTATTGTTGACTTCCAGAGGAGCAGAGCAGAAGGTTACTCCATTAAATTAGGCATAAAAAATGCAAAGAGATTTTTTTCTCCTTGTTTCAGAGCTACAGAGCAGCTGGTTGCATCTCCTCCTCAACAAGCTCTGAGCACAGGGTTTTGGTGGACTGGTGTTGTGGGTTAACCCAGCTCAGCATCGTGCAGCCACTTGCTTGCTCTCCCCAGATGGGATGGGGCAGAGAATCAGAAAGTGCAAGGACTTGGGGGTTGAAAAAAAAAGACACTTTTCTGGCTAAAGTGAAGTCTCTGCACTCAATCAAAGCATAACAAGGCAGACAGTTGCTCAGCCACTTCCAGGAAAACAGGGCTCATTGCATACAATGGTTTATTGAGAAGACAAATGCCCCCACTTTGAATGTCCTCCCCTTCCTCTTTCTTTAGCCCACCTCCTATTGCGGAGTACAGTGCCAAACAGTGTGGGACATCTCTTTGGTTGCCCATCCTGACTGTGTCCTTTCCCAGCCCCTTGCTGGCAGCACAAGAAGCAGAAAAGTACTGGCCTCTCTATAAGCACTGCTCTCTAACTACTAAAATATTAGTGGGTTATCACTATTTTAATTAAAAATACAAAATACAACACTACATGAGCCTCTACAAATAAAATTAATTCCATGCCAGTCAAAACTATGAAAACCAGGAAACTTCAGCCATTCAGCCTTAGGAAAGCCTCTGCAGTATTTCTCATGCTCACCTCTGCTTGTCTTCAGCAGTGTTGATTGAAGCGCATCAAACAAACACAATCAAGTGAAATAACAAAGCAACTTTTCACCATTCAGGAGGGAGAATGGCTGTTTACGAGGGTGGAGGGTGATAGGACAAGGGGGAATGGTTTTAAAGTGAGACAGGGGAGGTTTAGGTTGGATGTCAGGAAGAAGTTTTTCAGCCATAGGGTGGTGAGGCGCTGGAACAGGTTGCCCAAGGAGGCTGTGGATGCCCCATCCCTGCAGGCATTCAAGGCCAGGCTGGATGTGGCTCTGGGCAGCCTGGGCTGCTGGTTGGCGACCTGCACACAGCAGGGGGTTGGAACTGGATGAGCACTGTGGGCCTCTGCAACCCAGGCCATTCTATGATGATTCTATGGTTCATTAGGAGAATGTGGAACATGGCAGCTCCAGCAGAGACATGTGAGACCCTGACACTGAGAGCTGCTTCCAGCTCAGGTCTGGAAAGGACCTCTGGCAGCTGGAGCCCACTGCAGTCAGTCTGCCAGACACACAGCCCTCTCCCAGGGCTGGCAGAGCTGCTTGCTGTGTTGCATGGACCTCTGAGACATGGACAGTTTAGGGGAAAGCAGAGGTGGGCAGAGGGAAGCTTTCAGGCATTATGGCCTGGATTGTAAAAGAGGTTATGGTAAATTTAGATGTCAGTAGGAGATCTTGAAAACATTAGGATATTCTCTTTCAAAGTTCTGTTGGTGGGACTCTTCTGCATGATTATAGGAATCTGTCAAAACGCCTAGACCCATTAATGAAGACAGGAGAGAAATGAGTGCTCTTGGAGGAAAATTAATCTGACTTCAGATGAGATGAGGTGAGAAACAGGTCAGAAGAATCATCCAGGAATCATGTCCATTTCTCTTTAACAACTGTGAAACAACGATAATGCCTTCTACTAGGATAGGAGCACATTTAAAAAGGTATGCATTAGGAATTAGTATAGAAAGCAATATAGGAGAAGTTGACTCATCCTTTCTGAAGGCTGGTGACACTTGTAAGGCCCCACCTCGAGTACTGCGTTCAGTTTTGGGCAGCTCAGTACGGAAAGGACATGGAGGTGCTGGAGCAGGTCCAAAGAAGGGCAACAAGGCTGGGGAAGGGCTTGGAGAATATGGCCTATGAGGAGAGACTGAAGGAACTGGGGCTGTTTAGGCTGGGGAAGAGGGGGCTGAGGGCAGACCTTATTGCTCTCTTCCAGAACCTGAAAGGCGATTGCAGCAGAGCGGGGTTGGTCTCTTCTCACTGCTGACAGGTGCCAGGACGAGGGGAAATGGCCTCAAGTTGTGCCAGGGGAGGTTTAGGTTGGATCTCAGGAAACACTTATTTACAGAAAGGGCTGTTCAGCACTGCCATGGGCTGCCCAGGGAGGTGTTGAGTCACCATCCCTGGATGTGTTTACAAACCCTTTGGATGTGGTGCTCAGGGCTGTGATTTAGCAGAGGGCTGTTAGAGTTGGGGTAGGATGGCTGGGTTGTGGTTGGACTCGGTGATCTTTAAGGTCTTTTCCAACCTGAGCTATTCTATGATTTCTAGAAGAGCACAATCTCTAAAGAAACACGCTGCTCCCTTGGCTGCTAACCCTTAAATGAGGGTAAGGAGAGGTGGACCCTTCTGGTTGTTAAGGTATGCTGCTTGCATCTGAGCTCCCTAGTCTAGCCACACCTTCTCACCTGGTGCTCAAGCATTTATTCAGGCCATGACCTAGCAATTCCCATACAACTTCTAAAGGAGATATCTAAGGTCATGTATCTGACAGAACATAGAATAACTTTAAACATCAGGCCCTTGGTGAGCAGGTCCTGTCTCTGGATTTTCATTAAAGCAAGCAGGCGGTTACTAAAAGAGTGGGCAGATGGGTGAATTAAAAAGGCGTGGTTACCAAATGCCAGTATTTCTGCATCTCTTTTCCATAGAGGATCTCAATATGCTTTCTAGGCTGCAGTGAGCGAATTGGTTGAATTTCAGTGAGATGGAATTAGAACCAGTTCACCTCAGTTCGCCCTGCCATGACTTTCTGTATGAAAAATGGAAATACTGCTGATAGCCTTTAACTTTTTTCTCATGTATACCATAAATTCTTAAGAACAGATATTATCTCTTGCCACCTGTCTGTACAATAAGGGCTTAATCTCAGCTGGAGTCTGTGGGTTTTTGAGTAATTCTGGTAACGTTGTGTGTGATTTATGGATAAGGGAGCAGTTCATCTGATTCTGTTCTAGAATTATAAGAAGTCCATGTACTCTGTACTCTGCCCAACACAATGACTGTAAAAATTCCAAAATGTACCTTAGAAAGTAGTTGGATTTATGAGTATATCAGATTCTTTTTGGACTCAGCTGTAGCAGATATTCCAACAATAATTCAACCCCAATCTCCTCACCATTATTTTATCCTTCCAAATTTTAACAAACCTCGCTGTGTTGGAACTGCAAACAATTTCTTAGATATATAGTCCCAGAATAAATAGTCTAGGCATTATGCTTTTTATTAACTTTTTTTTTATTTAAAAAAAAAAGAAGAAAGACATAAACTCAGAATTTCAGAGTTTTGGTCTTTCTAGCTTGTTGCCAAAAAGCATGTATCTTTTAAAGTGACAGAATGTGTGTCATTAATTTCAAAAACATGGGATCTCAGCATAAGGATGTGTATGGAGGTTCAGGATGTGCAAAAGGTTCAAAAGAAGTTAATCAGAATCAAAACTAAATAAGAAAATTAGTCAATTATAATGACTAATCAGTTTAAAGGGGGGCATGTACAAATGAGGTTTGAAAAGATAACTTTAGAAGGAAGCAATAGTTCCTCAAAACATGGCTTGTCAGGTGCCAGGACGAGCACCTTGCTGGAGGCCAGCAGGCGGCCATGATGCCTGGCGCTGTTGGCTGAGGCTCAGTGTCTCCTGTGAGGCTCAGCTCAGCACCAGCAGCAGAAGTGGCTGCAGACCTCCCTCTCGCCTTCTCAGGCTTGATCTTCAGACTGGCAGTGGCACGATGTCCCCTGGGAGCTGACTGTCACCTCTTCTGTCCCTCCCATGGGCACACCGCCCTTCCCCTCCTGATCCCACGTGGGCATCCCAGCATCCCACAGCTGCAGCTCTCCAAGCAGTGCCCAGCACAGCTCGGTACCACAGATCCCACCCTTCAGGCCCTGCTCAGCCCTGTCCCCATGGGTGGCAGCTCCCCCAGCCCTCCTGCTGCACCGAGGGCTCCTCTCTACAGGCTGCTCCTGTGGGGCTCCATGGGCTGCGGCCTTTTCCAGGCCACATCCATTGCTGAACTGTAGGCTCCCCCATGGCTGTGTGTGGAGATCTGCTCCACGTTGTTGTGCCGTGGGCCGCAGGAGGACGGCTTGCTCCACTGTGAGCATCCCCTGGGCTGTGGGGAGCTTCAGCTCTGCACCTGGAGCACCTTCTGCCCTCCTTCTGCACTGACCTTGAGGGCTGCAAGGCTGCTTCGTTCCATTTCTCATCCTCTCTCCCAGCTGCTGTTGCACAGCAGTTTTTCCCTCTCCTCCATCTGCTCTCCCAGAGCACACCCAGCATTGCTCAGGGCTCAGCTCTGGCCATTGGCAGTCGCTTAGGAGTAGCTGGAGCCGGCTGTGATCTGACATGGACGGGGCAGTGCAGGGCTCTGCTCACAGAGGGCACCCAGCCCTGCAGCTCCCTGCTACCAAAACCTTGTCACGTAAACCTAACACTATGCAGATGTATTAAAGTAATTGAGTCTGGATGCAGAGAGCAAGGTTCCCCATTACCACTGCTTTCAGAACCAATTTTCTCACTTGCAAACCTGCTTTTTATAATAACATCTTTGCAAGGAGTTTGGCAATACTTGGGCTGCCTCAGCTCACAGCATCTTGATTGAGGCTTTGCAGTCTTTAATTTGGATTTAAGCAAAGTATATCACTGTGAAGTAAGGGTTGGACCTTAAAGACCTGGAATGCACACTGAAGATGCAGCTGGACTCATGAGAGGCTTGAAGGTTGAAGTATACTTGCAAAATGTGCTGTGAATGGGATGGATCAGCAGGAGTTGTTTGTTCTTGTGTAAGCAGCTATTGCATTATTCTAAATATGAATATTGCCCTTTCAACTCTGTAAGCACAATGTGTGTGGCAAAACTTGCTTCATTTTCTCCTTTAATTACCTGTCTCTACTTAATAGGAACTATGGAATTCCACCATCTAAAGCAAACACATGGAAAAAATTAATTAGCTGAAACTCCTGTTCTTTAAAACAAACACAAAAAAACCTCCCCAAACCCTTAGGCTGCCATATGCACAGGGCATCAAATATCCATTTTGATTTCTGTTATGATGATGGTTTTGTTTCAGCAGTAGATGCAGATTGGCAGACAATTAAGAAAGGATTGCAAATGCAGCTTTAATTGATGATATATTTAATTGGAAATTAGGGTTCAGTCTCTCTGCAATTTTCAGTCACACATGGTGAATTTGCAGCTCTTGAAGTTTATTTTGCAGATTTTCTGCTGTGCATAATTCAGTACGGGTCTCCAAGCACCTGCCACACAGCCTTGTCTTCTCCACAATGACTTACAAATTCTGAATCAAAGTGGGAAAGGAAAAGCCCTTGGTGTTTAAATGGACTGAATTATTATCTGGATCAGAAGGGGGTGCTCCTCAGAGCCCCAAGGGATGCAAGCACACTGGCTCGCTCTCAGCTGGTATGTTTTATCATGCTGGTTTGAACTGATGAAGAAATTACAAATGGGATATATTCTCAGCTGGTGTAAATCAATATCATTCCAGTGAGTTTAGTGAAACCATAAAGATTTACACTAACTCTGCATCAGGTAGTTCAAGGCTAGAAAGTGCTCACCTAGCCTGCCAACGCAGGCTATAGACTTTGTTTGAAAGCATCCTGGCTTGGCTACTGCACAGTCTGAATGCACAGCAGCTCAGGTGCCAGACTGCCGTACTGGGATGTGGCTGGTAGCTAATAGCTATTGCATCCCCTTAGCGCCTATTGAGGCTTCTAGCTCCAAGCTACAAATGTACATAATGCTACAGCAATGGGTTTTAAGGTCCGACCAGCTAAGTGCTTGGGAATTTGCTGTCTTAGTGCAGTCTGTTGGCAGATTTCTAGTAGTTTTTTAGCTATTGTTTTTTTGCCTTAGTGACTCCTCAAATACCAGGTTTGGTTGGGTCAAGATGAGAACTAAAGCTTTCCATATGGACAGCATCAGTTCACAATGATGAGCATATCCTTACCAGCTGATAATGGCTAGTGCCTGTGTAGATTCTATGTGTGGTGTTGTCCTTCGTGGACTTTGTGTGATGGAGTGTGCCATGTGATGAGGACAGCTCTGAGGGCAGTGGGTGCCTCTTGCTGCTGCAAAGCATCTCTAGCCAGGCATGTAGGGAGGGGATCAATGGGGTCTCTGCTCTTGATGGTGTTAATGCTGAACAGGAGTGGAGAGCAGTCAATGACGTACTCACAAGGGCTTTCTTTTTGACAGATGTTATCTCCGTGGTATTCATTATTCATAGTGGTCTGAGCAGGGTCAGCTGACACCTGAGGTTTAATAGGGACATCTGGACAATTGTGCAGTACTGAAAGTTCAGAGAGGAACACCCATAGAATGCTAGGAGTAATAAAGGAGACCAGAACTGCCAAATACAAAGATGAGAAAGCACCTGGCAGGTGTCTCCTTCCATCTGTGGCCCTGCGTTGCTTCTCTTTGCTGTGTCACCAGAAGATTATCTGTGTAAGAAGGTGAGTCTGTGTGAATCTCCCCATGTGTCCAGGTGTGAGGGGTGATGAGAGCTCTAGTGATGGATGTGTTTAGGTAAAAAATGTGCAGAGCAGTTAGGCTATTAGGGCTGTGAGAAAACCTGCTTCTCTGGAAGCTGGCATGGTATCCACTGCTGGAGCTGCACAGGGATTTCAGTGGAAACCTGCCAGCCTCCATCACTTGGATCTGGCTCTGATCCTCCCTGTCCTCTACCTTCTGAGTGGTGCCACTTCACACCTGCTTGCTGAAGTTGTCAAAAACTGGCTGAGGGGGCAGGGCAGTGAGAGTCTGTTCTAGGCTATTTAGTTGTATATTTAAATGGTTTTAATTTCAGAATGATAAAACTATAAAAAGTATGATCTTATCAAATAGATATAGCTAACACCTGTGCCGACAGACAGGGATGAACTGTAAATCAGCTGCCAGTGTAGCTATAGTATATTGAGAGTAAGCCTGACAGAGGAGAGATTAATGGAATTGGATAGTTTGCTCCCGCTTTGCCCAGAGCTACCCATGCTACCATCTGCTCTATGTGCATCATCATCAGGAGCAGCTGATGCAGAACAGGCCAGACACATTCACAGTTCCCATTTCCTACAGATGAAGCATTTTTTTCTGCTCTCTGAGCTCCCCAGGAGACAGGAGAGCTGGGGCAGGAGTCTACTTACATGGCATTGTACATAGAGACCTCTGCTCAGGCTGGTTTGTGTTAATGTGGTTCCTTTGGTACTGGGAGGTGTGCATAAGGTCATATCCCTCTCCTTTATTTCCAGTTCTTGTCTATAAGATAGATCATAGAATCATAAACTCATACCCTGAATTGGAAGGGACCCACAAGGATAACCAAGTGGAAATCCTGGCTCCATGCAGGACAGATGTTTATCTGTTTCTTGGAGCTGTGGAAACATACCATACATGAGAGATTATTGATTGTTATGCTGTCACAGAGGTGAAATAGAGAGTTGGAAAGGACCTGTAAGATCACCCAGTCCAACCCCGGCCCACACCCACCATCCCTCAGTGCCACATCTCCACAGTTCTGGGACACCTCCAGGGACAGTGACCCCACCACTCCCCGAGCACACTGTGCCAGCATCTGACCACTCTTTCAGAGAATAGATTTTCCCTAATAGCCAACCTGAACATCCCCAGGTGCAACTCAAAGCTATCCTCTTGTTCCTATTTCATTACCTAGGAGTAGAGGCTGACTGCCACCTTGTTACAGCCTCCCTTCAGGTAACTGTAGAGAGCAGTGAGTTTTCCCCTGAGCCTCCCCTTCTCCAGACTGAACAATTCCAGTTCCCTCAGCAGCTCCTCATACAATTTGTGCTCTGGACCCTTCACAGCTTTATTACCCTTCTAAATTCCTGTGGGTTTTTTTTTTTTCCCCTTTTGTTTTGTTTTCCTTTAAGATACTATCTAATCTAAAGGCATTTTTTTAGACTGTTGTGTGCTTATAACACCTTTCCAGTTATCTGCACTGAAGGTAATGCAACACTAGCCATTGTAACTGTGATGACTGTGTAGTTAAGAAATTTGCTTGCATCTAAGAATAAGTCTATGATTAATATTAAATGTTCTCCAAACCTCTGTGGAGTTCTCCCATAATGTGTCCACTTCCAATTACTCTCAAGGATCTCAATTTCTGTGCAAATCAAACTGTTTTCCACTTCAACATTTTTGACCCAAGATAATTCTGGTTTTCATCAAATCAAAACTCCTCAGTCTGTCTCATTACTGTGTAACATCTTTAGGCTATGATCCTCATTCCCATTTTCTGAAGGCATGTACTGAAGTGTCAGTATTTCACTATGATATGTGCTAAACATTGCAATATTGCTTATTTCAGTTATATTTCTGAAGACAGCTTCACATCTCATAGTACCTAGTTAGTCTGATGCTGCTCTGAACAGGTCTGGTTCTGATGTGGCCTTGGCAACTTTAGGACTGAGATGAGAAATGGTGCTGGATGGCTTGAGGTGATGCTAAAATCAATCCCCCTTGTACTTGATAACTTCACAGATCCTATTACTGGAGATTCTCTTTTATCTTGGGCATATATCCTCCAATGCTTCACTTGTATTGGTTGAAGAGATGTCTGCTTTCAGCTCTCAGCTACCCCCCCTCTGCTGCGTGCTGCCATGCTCTGAGCACAGTGTGCAGCTGCTTCCGGTCCTACTGATGGTCGGATGAGCCATGTTCCTAATGCCCTCTGCTTAAATCACAGCTGGAACAGCTCTAAATGCTCTCACCTGATGAATGCTCTCAGCCTGCATTCCACTGTGGACAGTGGACAGCCTGCCTGAGGGTACACCTACAGGCTGAAGCTTCCTCAGCTGTAGAACTATACCTGGAAGCACCTAGCTTTCTGCATTTCCACTTCCTCAGGCTGAAGTTAACCATTGAAAGGAACAGTGTTACTGCTCATACTCACAGACCATCCCCCCTCCCCCCCCCCAGTCCAAACACCTTGTGACCTAAATCTTTCAAAATCTGCATTTTTCTAACAGCAAATGAACTTCTCTCTTGCTAACACGTTATTGATGTTCTTCAGCATGAATGCCTAATGTGAGGGAAGGAAATTCTTGTTTAGATTTGCTCACTCTTACGCCCTCTGCATTTAGCAGTCTGCCAGGGAGCAGAAGCAGCATCTAACAAATGCCTTGCTGCAGTTTCCACCTCCTCTGCATACCTTCAGCTTCTGTTTTTTAGTGGATTGATATATGGGGCGAGTGCAGCTTTCTGACAATTTGATTTTTCAGTTTCTAGGAGGGGAAAAAAAAGTGCTGGAGGACACTGCTGGGTCAGATGAGAATTTAGCAGATCCATCTGTAGATATAGGACATTTGTTTTTAGTGACCCTACCCTTGAATAACTGCATCATACATTAGCTAGACCTTTAAGTGTAGGATCTATAGAGGAAACAAACTTCTTAATGGAAGATGTTAAACACTCTTCTATTCATGACAGAAAGAGGGATCTGTGTGTCAGTGTTTTCAGCTGGCTGTCCAGTGTGTGCAGGAGGGACAGGAGCTGCTGTGCTTGAACCCAAGCTGGAAATAAGTTAGTAATAACACATGCAAGAGGAGCAGATGCATGAAACACCACAAGTGAAGCACCAAGCAGGTGGGAGAAGAGGATTGAAAAAACAAAGGACAACTTGTAGGTTGAGATAAACCATTTATGCAGAGCGAGAAAAGAAAAAGGATTATAGTTATGGCAATAGATAAATGTCTATAACAAGTGATGTGTGCCCAGTTGCTCACCCCCCAGCAAGCAGAAGAGCCAGAAGAAGTCCTGCCCCCTTCAGAACTCTCCTTCCACATGCTGTCACATGGTACAGAATATCCCTCTGAAGAAAACAATTCCATCCCAGCTGAAGCTAAGATAGGAGTGAAGAGAAGAGGACACACTTATTTTAAAGCAAAATTAGGAAAACAGGTTCTGCTTTTCTCTGTTTTCATTCCCTGTCCTTTATTCACTCGTTTGACCAAAGCTCTTTTTGCCTTGGGTTCCATTACTTCATCACTCCCAACGCTTTCTTGTGGTGTTTCATGCATTTGCTCCTCTTGCATGTTTTATTACCGCTTTATTTCCAGGAGATTGGGAGAACCAGGTGCCCACTTCCCCTCACACTGAGCTCCATGCTGCAGCTACCTCTTGTTTTCCTTTGCACAGTGAGGCCTCCACTGCAGGAGTCCCCTGTACAAGCCCCCTCCTGCAGTTTGCTTTGCTCATTCTCTGTGGAAACAAATACATAGTTTAGAAAATCAGGCCAAGGTGTGGATGAGGGCATTGTACCACTGATTTTTCATGGTGCTTGACTGCTATTATACTCTGGTGGAGGTCAGATATTTTGTCTCCTGATTTATTTAGCAGCAAAAACACAGAGCATGCTTGTAAGCTTGTCCTACTGGTGAGAAGGTCTATTGGGTCATTGCTGGATTTGTGTTGGAAATGACACATTATTGCCCTATCTTTTTCTTTCTTGCTTTTTGTTTTTCTAGTGAGGTTTTGATTAAATGATTATTCTCATATACAGCTGCGTGAATCACTAAATAGCTTTTTTTTTTTTTTTTTAGCAAGGCTTAGGAAGAGGCAAAGTCAATAAAACTGCATCATGATGTCTGACCCACACCTGGTGCCCAGCAGTGACTCACAGCCATGTTGAGGGTCAGCCCTGCTAAGTGCCAGTGCAAATTACCTTCAGCAGGCAATTCTGCTCCCTATCATTGCCCACGTGATGCCCCTGCCTTTCTCCTGAAGGTCTGCCATGCGAGCATTGCAGATGGAGGGCTGTGAGGCTGATGCATTTACACTGATATACAACCAGCATTACAGCACAAGAGTGGTCTTCCAGCAGTGATACAACCTGAATGTGGTGAGTTATTTTGTGCTGTTACCAAAACCATTTGGAAGGGAAATTAAAGTACAAGTCAAATGGGGAATGCAATCTGATGGACTGAAGGCTTAGAGATAGTTCCTTTGCTCTTTGTTAGCTAGCTCCATGCTGTGCCAACAGAGGGAAAGGAAAGAGTTGCAGGAGCCTGAAAGCCTTGTTCCTGGTTACAGGAGAGTTACACAGCAAGGTGGTGGTGCTGAGAAGAGATAGCTGGGCTCTGGGCTGCTCCTTGTCCATGATGAATGTACAAAGATGAGGAGGGATGACATAGAGCTGCCTGCTGTGGGGGAAAAAAAAAGCAGCTCTAAGGAAATGGGACCACATTTTCCTGCTCTTAATGAATGAGGACCTGCTCCCTGACCCAGAGACCAACTGGCATAGTCTGCCAATAGACCATGAAGCTCTTTGACATCAAGGAAAGCAAATTTAATATGAAACTAAACTCATGCTTCTCCTTCAGCTTGCTCTTCCATAAAGTGTCTGCAGCACATCATAGAACCATAGAATAGCTCAGGTTGGAAAAGACCTTAAAGATCACCGAGTCCAACCACAACCCAACCATCCTACCCCAACTCTAACAGCCCTCCGCTGAATCACAGCCCTGAGCACCACATCCAAATGTTTGTAAACACATCCAGGGATGGTGACTCCACCACCTCCCTGGGCAGCCCACTGCATATTCCTGACTCTGTCATTTCTGATGCAAAGAGAATTAAAAAAAGAAGAGTGGTAAGACTGAGAAACAGGGATTTTGGCACAGCTGGAAATGGGGAGTTGGTCAGCTTAGGTTGTGTTGCTGACAGAGAAATACCACTGTGCCTGGCTGGGCACTGCAAGAAGGCAGGAAGCTGGACTGGGAGCTGGGCTCTGTGCTTGGCTGCCCTGGGCAGGCTATGGGGCTTTTTTCAGTCATGAAATCACTTACTGTTCCCACTTACAGTCTGAGGAGAAGGAAAAATAATTAGAACGTGCTCTGTCAAGAAAAAAGATTGTGGTTACTTTTCTCAGTTGGTTAGTTTTTCCATTCTCAGACAAATATATTTACAATGAAAGTGCCTTGACTAAGCTGTTGAGTCCTCTCTAGGGCTGGTTGGAGCTGAGAAGATCAGTCCGGGCTCAGTTATGCAAATCTAGGCTGATTTCCAGCTACATAAAGTGAAATTAATGCCTCAGATGAAAGTTATATTCTTTCTGTATGACATGTGTTTCCCTACTGGTAAGTCGGGTGTGACTGCACTGAGGTCATTGGGGCTATATTGCACGAGGTGAAATTGAGATAAGATTAAGGGACTGGACTTTTTCTGACGCAGTGCTTTTGATGGCTGTGGGTTCTTGTCTTGCAGAGCTGCGTGATGGAGCGAGGCTGCACGGCAGTCCTCACCCGTTCCTACAGTAGGCTTCCAAATGCAAGTTGAAAATAAAGCATCAGGACAGTGGTTTCACCCAAGTCCGGTTCACAGGTGAGGAGAAATCTGCCTTCAGTAAACCCAGGAATCTCAATGTTACATTTTTGCATAAGCTGCAAAGATGCTCTTCCAAGATATTGTGGCACGTTTTGATGGTTATTAGCTCAATTCACTGGCACAATTACTGCAGGCCATTTAACACAATGTATCCCCCGTTGCTCTCCATTATAATAATGTCAATGCTTACAGCTGAGAGCACTGTACATCATAAAAAATAAGAATATATATTTATTACAGCGCAGCCATATATTTATAGTATGAATCTTATGATAACATCTTACCGCTTCAGTATGGAGGAACGGCTGCTTTGTGTGTGGGCAGAAGCTACAGAAATCAGATGTTGGGCCAAAATGGGATTTTTTTCATTGTCATTGGCAGCTGTTGCACATAAAACTGTCCTCTCCTTTTTGCATTGGATTTATGTCACCTGGGTTACTCATCTGAAAATTCATTGTTTAAATCTGAGCTGGTCACCTCAGACTGCATAGAGTCAGTAGGAAGAAATATGCATCTCCAGAGGGTGGTTTTTCTCATTGTGAAATAGATGTCAGGGATGGCACAGAAGATCTGCCTCTTCGCATACCAGTAACTATGTGAATTTGCTCATCTATCCTTAATAACAATAATCTTTTTTTCTCTTAAGGTCTATCTACCATCTGGAGCAATTACAAGGTGAACAGAAAGCTGGGGAAATACTGTTCCCAAGGAAAGGGTGTCCAGCAGTAGAGGCACCGGTCCATCCCAGAACCCTCACCCATACCTCCAGGACAGTGATGTGCTTCTTCACTAAGTTGCAGAATTGAAGAGTCTGAGGACCTGATGTTAAAATTTTAAGATAGGTATCTCTCAGGGTCCATCATGTTTCTGGCAGTATAACAGGACTTTGAACTCCAACCTCTCTTTGGGATTGTAACAACAGTATGTCCAGGTTATACAGAAGTCACTTAAATGCTTACAATAAATGTATTAATTAAGAGCCACAAACAGTCTTTGCCAAAGAATTTAGCTTGTCTAACTTAAAAAGAAGTGGGAGCTGACTGTTTACAAAATGATTTGCAGAGCTAGATACACAATTTCTCCTCTAACAAATCATAGAATTGCCTGGGTTGCAAAGGCCCACAGTGCTCATCCAGTTCCAACCCCCTGCTGTGTGCAGGTTGCCAACCAGCAGCCCAGGCTGCCCAGAGCCACATCCAGCCTGGCCTTGAATGCCTGCAGGGATGGGGCATCCACAGCCTCCTTGGGCAACCTGTTCCAGTGCCTCACCACCCTCTGGCTGAAAAACTTCCTCCTCTAACTGAAATGGCAGCAAGGATGACAATTCTTTTTAATGCAAAAGGGAGATAGGGATGAAAACCTGTAAGATGCTTAGATCTCTCTATAAGGGCTTTTAGAGATGAGATCCCTGATCCCTGATAATGGCAATGTAATGACGCCTGACAGCAGAAAGCAAGGTCAGTGAAGCATCCTTTGCCATGTTGCATGGGTCACTCCAGTGCCTGCTCACCCCTTTGGATGCTGAGGGTCGCAGCAGTGATGCACTGACCCGCAGCCCTGAGCCTGCTGGGGCTGTGGTGCTCTGTGGATTCACCTCCTGCTCCATGCCCTTAATGCAAAAGGGAAGAATGCAAGAAAGGCCATTTCCCCACGTTGCCAGCTGGCCCAGCAGCCAGTGGAGAAGGAAAGTGCCTTAATATCACATGAGGAAAAAAAAACAAATGGGTATTTTCAATGTTTATAATAGACTTTGCAAGTCCCAGAGTTAATGAAATTGCCCAGGAAAACCAAGTAGCTGCTGAGAAAGTGCTGAGGAAGCTCTTGAAGAAATCGCATTTCAATTTGCTTATTTAAGTTACTTGAAAAAAGACCTCTTTATTATCTAATTTGTTAATGAGTTCAGACACTTTCTGGAATGATCGCTTGTATAATTTACTTTATTGGTACATTATTTAAAAGTTCTTGTTCAGCTTCAGGCCGGGGGTTTGGCAGCAAGTCTTATACAATGGGAAGTTGGTGTTACTTCATGTTAAAGCAGTCAGGAGCATTGGTGACAATCCAGAGTTTGCCACAAAAGCTGCAATATAACCAGAGGTAATCATTCATTGCTGATTCATTACAGAGTGCTCCCTTGCCATTAGTTCGTAGGAATCTCACAAATTATAATGTCTTCTATCAGTTGAAGAATACAATTTCCTGAGAAGCACTGGATCCTGACTCAACTGCTCCTTAAATTGAAATCCAGTATCTGTGGCTGGAAGCTGTGCTTCCATGACTTTCAAAGAGGATCAGTAAATATCCATTCAAGTTCAGTCCAGAAACACAGGTACAGGAGAATCCATACACCATGAGCTTCAAAAAGGCGTGCTTTGACAACTGCTCGGTGATACACCTTCAATTTAAAGAATTTGTTGAGGCTTTGGATTGTCCCTGGGAGCACAGTACTGCCTGTCCCTTCCTGGCAACGTGTTTGAAAACACACACATGCTGAGAAGAACACGCGTGTATTGACACAGAGTGTAACTATACTGCCTGAGACTCCATTCAGCACTGTAGGGAGAAATGCTTATTGGCAGGCAGATAATACGCTTTGAAAGAGGAGGGGGAGCAATTGCTTCTTGAGGTAAGAAATCCATTTCTCTTGTTTAAAACTGGTGTTAACTCGCAGAGAAGGCTGTTCAGCCTGTCCTGCCATCAGCTGAAATGTTTTGTTGCTGTCTTGTTGAGCAAGAAATAATTTACCTCAGGTTTATTCAATGAGACGTTATTACTTAATATGTTGAGGTTTGAACCAGACTGGCCTTATTAATGTAAGAAATATCTGATCGGTGTTCCTCTGAAGTGTACAATGTGCCTGAGATGGGAAGACATTCCTGTCTGTCATGGCAGGAGCCACTGCAGGCGGATGTGCTGCTTACTTCAGGCAAATGTGGGATTGTGCTCCTTGCTGCATTTTAATATCTGCCTGGAAATAACGACACTACCTTGAAATGACTCTTCCTCTATTTTATTTTAATTCCAAAGGAAGGGATTATTACTTCCCTACTTAAAAATCCCTCTGCTCTGCAATTGTTATGCCAGTGCAAGACGTGAAGTTTTGAACAGGGCATAGAGGAGGAAAATGTGCAGAGTGTCATCATAGAATCACAGAACAGCCTGGGTTGCAAAGGCCCACAGTGCTCCTCCAGTCCCAACCCCCTGCTGTGTGCAGGTCGCCAACCAGCAGCCCAGGCTGCCCAGAGCCACATCCAGCCTGGCCTTGAATGCCTGCAGGGATGGGGCATCCACAGCCTCCTTGGGCAACCTGTTCCAGTGCCTCACCACCCTCTGCCTGAAAAACTTCCTCCTCATATCCAACCTAAGCCTCCCGTCTCACTTTAAAGCCATTCCCCCTTGTCCCATCACCATCCACCCTCACAAACAGCCGTTCCCCTCCTGTTTATCCGCTCCCTTCAAGTACTGAAGGCCACACTGAGGTCTCCCCACAGCCTTCTCTTCTCCAAGCTCAACAAGCCCAGTTCCCTCAGCCTTTCCTCACAGCAGAGCTGCTCCAGCCCTCTGACATCTCAGTGCCCTCCTCTGGCCCCGCTCCAAGAGCTCCACATCCTTCCTGTGCCCCAGCACTGCAGATGGGGCCACAAAAGAGCTGAGCAGAGGGGGACAATCACCTCCCTCTCCTTGCTGGCTTCCTCTGGACTGTTCCTGTTCCACAATCTGGAACATGTGGGCCAAGGACTGCTCCTGATAGATGGCAGGGATGAGGCACCTGCAGGGCAGATAGAAGCAGTGTGTGGCTGTGCTGCACTGCGCTGCTCAGCCCTTAGTGCAGGGAAGGGAACCTGGCCAGGGTTGGTTCCTGGCAGGGATGGAGCACTGGTGTCTCATTCTGGAATTCAGGAAAAGTACTGTAAAAGTACTGCAAATACAACAAGTGCTGAATAAATGTGTTTCTACGGTTAGTAGTGTACTTCCAGTATGCCCACAAAACCAACACTGACTTTAAGAGCTGCTGGTAAAAAATGTAAGCAATTATTCTCTCCATGCTTGGAGACTAGTTCTGTAAAAGGGATCATTAATACTGTCAGAAGTGTATGTGGGCTTTATTTTCCTGTGTTATTAGTGCAGAGATTTTTTGTATTACAGAGAATTTTTTTCTAATTCAGTGCCTTTTTTTTTTTTTATCACGAACGGGAACAATCCTAATTTAAACATCACTGCTTATTTTTATAAACGTGATAAGGACGCTTTAAACAATATTATCATCTGCAATCTGATGTGTGTTCTTTAGTCCTAGGCATACACTTATCTTCCCTACATGTTTCTCTATTGTGCAGTTAATTTTAAGTTTTTTAATACGTGGGCTTTACTTCTACCTGTGTTTTTGTGTCACCAGGCAAAATTTAGTTTCATTAATGGTTGTTCAGGAAGTAAAATGCTTCCTGGAAAAAGGAAGGACTAATGAATCAATCAATTGTTGGGAGGGAAAGTCCTTTCCTGAAGCAAAAGGGCAGTTCTGAGGTATCCTGGTGACTCTATTCCTCAAAGTGTGTGGGCAGATGAGCAGAATGCATGGTGCTCCTCAAGCCCACCGTCTGCCACAAACAATATCTCAAAACTGGTTGCAGAAAGCAATAATCTACTTCTGCCTCATATGTACATTAAGCAGCATAAAGAGATTTGTATACGTAGAATCATAGAATGGTTTGAAATGGAAGCATCCTTTAAGATCACGCAGCTCCAACCCCCTGCTGTAGGCAGGGACACCTCCCATATTGCTCACATCCAGCCTGGCCTGGAGTGCTTCCAGGCAGGGGGCATCCACAGCCTCACTGGGCAGCCTGACAGTAAAGAATTTCTTCTTAATATCTAGTCTAAATTTACCCTCCTCCAGCTTAAAATCATTTTCCCTCATTCTGTCGCCATGTGGCCTTCTAAAAAGTGCCTCTCCAGCTTTACTGCAGGCCCCTTCAGGCACTACAAAGTCACTTCAGAGTGCAGTAAGGTCTCCTCAGAGCCTTCCTGTCTCCAGGCTGACGATCCCCACCTCTCTCAGTCTTTCCTGAAAAGGGAGGTGCTCCATCCCTGTAAGCACCTTCATGGCTTCCTCTGGATCTGTTCCAAAAGCTCCATGTCCTTCTTGTGTTGGTGGCCCTTGTTTTGGTCTAGGATCTTATCTGGAAGTAATAATAAGGGTGCCATTGGCTTCAAAGGGAATTCTCTGAGTACCACTGGCTCTGACCCAAGAAGTCCCATATTCCTATCTCTGTTTAACTAAGCAACAAAAATGGCATTTGTATTCGCAGGCCTTGACTTGTACTCATAGCTTGAATCCTTTCTCCACGTTTTCTATGTTGACAGCTCATTTTTCTAATGCTGTCAAAAAACCCCATGAAAAGTGTGCAACTTGTGCAAAAATGTCATCAGTCTTCAGTAGGATGTTCTATTGATTTCAGACTAGCAAACATCCATATAGAAATGCTTTAGTTAGTCTGGCCTTAATAAAAGCAAAATGGTAGAAAAGATCATGCAAAGCCAGTCTGGCTGGGGCTGGGGAAATGGAGTAGCTAACTGAATACTGCAGGTATTTTCCATCTATAAACACTGCAAGAGACTTGCGCTGCTTATTTTAGCATTTGTCAGCTTGATGGATGTGCCACACGCAAGGCAGCCACATTCATAGGTTTAGACATTCATTCAAATAGGAAGAGAACAGAGATTTCCCTCTGACGGAAGGGATGTACTGAACAGGTCTGGTTGTCCTCCAAGCAGATGAGCCCTCCAGGCTGAGGTCTGACACATTATTTAGGTATGAAGTATGCAGAAGGTCTTAAGCCTGTGTGTAAGTTAAATATAGTTACAATCCAAAAGGGGGTTGCCACCTGGCCAGCAGGTATACAGAGATCCTAACAGTAAGTTTATAGGGTTTCCTAATACACAAGGACACGGAGGCTTTGGTTACCAAAAATTCCTATTTATTACTATTCACTGCAAATCACCACTATTGAGATATTGTGATTAATAATACAAATATATATTCTGCATATTTATGGATAAAAAGCTGTTACAGATATTACCAGGCAGCAAGTATATCTAAGTATATAATAACAGTAATAGAAAGGTCATTTGAGGTAGGAAAACCAGTAATATAGCATCAGATAGGATTTGGGGATAATTATAGCTCAGCAAACTTATAAATAATACCATGACAGTGAATAGACTTATTATGACTAACAAATAGTATTATAACAGCAAGTGTATTTAACACAGATATTCTTGTTACAAGTATACTTATCACAACTCTAACAAGAAGAAGAATATACTTACCAAGCTATACATATTAACACTACTAAGACAGGGAAGGCTTAAGTTAGATATGAGGAGGAAGTTTTTGAGCCAGAGGGTGGTGAGGCACTGGAACAGGTTGCCCAAGGAGGCTGTGGATGCCCCATCCCTGCAGGCATTCAAGGCCAGGCTGGATGTGGCTCTGGGCAGCCTGGGCTGCTGGTTGGCGACCTGCACACAGCAGGGGGTTGGAACTGGATGAGCACTGTGGGCCTTTGCAACCCAGGCCATTCTATCATTCTATAATATTTAGCTATACATACATATATTCATAAAATCACCAGTACCAAGCAAACCAAACCAATCCTGGACGAGAATGTCAGATTCATACCAGCCTCATGGAAAGACCAAGACAAAAGTGTCCAAAGTCAACCATGAGGGAGACTGACCTCTTTGAGGGGTGGGCCCAGAAAGGAGGCCGAAACAGAAGGATGGAGTCTTATTTCAGAGTTGATCTTCATCATGAAAATCATGAAGGGTGGAGTGTCATTGATTTTCATAGTCAGTATCATGGAGTCACAGAGTTGATGTCATGTTCCATTGAAGATTCAACGTGTGTAATGAGAAAGGAAAAAAGAAGAGGAAAGAAAAGAAGAGGAAAGAAAAAGGACAATGTGAGGCAAAGGTAGTTTTCTTGGAGAGAATGCACATGTTCGGTAAAAATCAGAACTTTAACCTATTCTTGAGATATAAGAGGGCATAGGACACCACCTGTTAGGGAATCAATGGGTGCTCTTCATTTCAGTCTTCCTCCTGAAAAGGAAAGTCATTACATTCCTTGTTTTGCTTTTCTTTCTTTAAACACCAGTTTAAAATCTCATGTCAATTTCCAATTTCTGAGGTGGTAAGTTGTCTCTCATTTTCTTAGTTCATTTTAAACAGTGGTGTTTTCAGGATGCCTCTGCTATGAGGTAATCTGCCGCACATCAAGGATGTCCTTCATTCCCAGGCTGAGCTGTGAGGCTGAGTTTCCAGGCTGACTTTTCCACTGGCAGACACATTCTCCTGTGTTTATCAGTCTGTGTTCATCAGTCATTTTTGGTCACAGCTTGTCTCATTACAGCCAGGTTGCCTCTGTAAATGCTCCCATCAAGTACATAGCTGATTTGCTAAGGAGCTGGGAATTGCCTAAGCAGGCTCTCAATCATCCTCATGATGCTCGGAATAGCACAGGCTGAGGCTAGGCAGAGTGGTACATCTGAACCTGGGCACTCTTCGCCTAATCTCGGGTGTGTACTCCTGCAATTAATTGCATGCATTCATCTTGTTTTGATGACACATTCTCATTACATGACATCCTCCCAGTGTCACTGTGTGCCCCTCGGCACAGATTGGTTTGTTCTGAGGAGTAAGAAGGAGCTAATAACAGTCTTCTCACCATCACCTTTTATGACCTGGATTTTTAATATCCATAAATGCAAGAGATGAGGACTGTTTAGAGCTACTAAGGCCCTGGTCTATTTTAAAGGAAGGTTTTGAATCAGTCCAGGGAAGAGTACAATTTTCTTGTGAATTTTGTTATGAGAAAATTTAGGGTTCCTGCTGATAGAAAACTTACTTTGGAAATCTTCCCAGCCTTCTCTATTGTGGAAAGAGAATCTATGAATTCATGTAATGCAACAAGGGAAGAGGAAACTGAACTGAACTGAACTGAACTGAACTGAACTGCTTTAAAGAGTGCAATACCCAGATCAGCTTGGGGTCAACCCCATCCACAAAAGAGAATATTGAAGCACACAGCACTGAAGCAACTTTATTGAAGTCATCTAAGGACAGACACAAGCACTTGTAAATGAGACTCATCTCTCCTGTCTCTTCTCAGCAGCGCCATTTGAATTTTGAGCATCATCAGCCACTAGTTGAACACAGTAATTTTTGGACAAAGCCAAATAATAAATGTGTCTCTAGGAACTCCTCATTTTTTCCCTTAATTTTGCGGGAAAAAGAAAATGAATTGAACAAGTGTGCTATTTGTCATGAAATGTGAACTCAGCCCGGGCTACAGGTGCTGTTCCTGCTGCCAGTAGACAAGTACATATTGCAAAGCCTGCATCACGTCTTATGTTAGTCTGTCTTTTTTTTTCTCTGTTGTTTTTATTTTCTGTGGAAAGGGCAAATGCCAAGTGAGCCCGGAGACTGAACTGCCCTTTCTCTTACTTGATAGCCAGAACTTGGGCATTAGGGCTTTATACAAAATATAGAATTCTTCTACTCATCTTTTCTCAAAGCCAGAAAATGTGACTCTGTTATTACTGGGGCAGGGTGGGGAAGGAAAAGAATAGGCAGGTGAAGAGGAAAGTCATCTCTGGGGAAAAATTGAGCTGATGCTCTTTAGCTCAGGGATGGTGCCGTGTAGATAAAGCAGTAGAAAAAAGCTGTGGTCTTTGCACCTCAGTGCCTTTCTTGATTTGTGTCTTCATTTCCCTTTCCGCAGAAGGGAATAATGAGTAAAATACACAAAACCCCAAACAAAAAACAGCTAACAAAGGACAGAGTAGTGCAGAGACACCTGAAGAACTGTTCGAAAAATGTTGGAGGTAGGAATAGTTCAGAGGGTCTGTGATAGTGCAATTGGGATCTCAAACATCACCTGGATAGAAATAGAAATTTCAGAAATGAGGCTGTGTTACTCCGTGCTTCTCTGGCCATTCTCATTGTAGGGGAACTGGACAAACAATTGATGTGCTGGGCTGAATCTTTTTAAGGCACACACAGTCTGAAGGTTTGGGATTTGTTAAGAAGTTATTAAAAAGATGGGAGCTTTTTAAAGAAATGGTAAAGTTGCACCAGAGACACTAAATTAATGTTCCTTACAAAGCAAGAGGATGAAAAAACTTTCCTAACAAAAAGTTCTAAGACATCAAAGGTGACAATACAGACACACAAACACAAATAGGATGTCCTGCTGATGTGCACCATCCCAGCTTCACCCTAAGATTAAAGAGAGTGTGGTTTTTTTTCCTGATGCTATTTTATATTTCCTTTGTGGACATCAATTCTTTCTTTTTCCCCATTTAAGTGAAAAAGAATGCTGAATTTTTTTAAAGTTTTCAGCACAAGTTTCTCCAGATGCATGATTTCCATTTAAAGCAGGAATATCAAAGGGCTGAATGACCAGGGATCACTGCTTAATTTTACACTCTGGGTTGATATTACTGTGAGCCATATCAAATATAGATGGCAGTAAATTAGAATGGTCTGTTCTCTCTCCAAACCCACAGGTTCCACAGAGAAGGGTATTTTTGTTAACCTGTGAACCCAATTAGAACTCAGTTAGAAATAGGTGCTGTGAATGTGTAAATGTGATGTCTTTCTACTGGACTCTATTCAAAATTTTATATGAATTTGGGTATTTAAATTATGAAAGTTCTTGATACCCATAATAATGATTTCTTCATGAAAAGGCAAACCATAAATCAGAACAAATGCCAGGGAGATGCATTGCATACTAGAAAATTAACAACATCTCAAAAACCTTCCTCATGAAATAATGAATTATTCAAGAGTCATTTTTCTCGAGTTCAGGCAGTACTGGGCCGTACAGGCTCAATTCAGATTAGAAACTTCTGAATTGTAATGCTGTGATGTAAGTCAGCGTCTCACCCCCTGTACATAACTTACATTCGCTGTGAGGAGATAGCAACCCAACAGGTCTGTGAGCTGCTATGGGCATTATGGGCATTTCTCAGAGGAGTGTGGGAGTAAAGATCAGCAGTGAATAAGGATATTTTCTAAGAACTAGGAAAGAAATACTCAAATTAGGAGCTTTGCTTATGGGTGTGATGACATAGCAGCCAACGCAGACTTCCTCTATGTATAATGAGCTTTGAAATGAAAATCAGACTCTCTCTCTCCATGGATGGTAGAAGGAATCCAAAGGGACTGGGGAAACAACACCCTTAACTTGGTGATCTAAAGCTTTAGATCAGATGAATCTAGGTCTTAGTGACTTTCCAAAAGTTATGTGTGTAGTAAGTGAAACAAAACCAGGCCTTGGTCCATTTTATTGATTCCGTAGGCTCCGTAAGAACTGGAAGGATGAGTATTACATTGAGTTGCTTTGGTTAGCACTGAGCTGACAGAGCAGAAATGCATATTATTCTGGTGATAATTTTGTCTATTTCAGCAATTTCTTTCCTTACAGATTAAATTCACAGCAGGTAAGGGAACAGCAGCTCACTATACTCAAAATGGATTTTTTTACATTGCAATGAATCAAGGCAATGAGGGACTTGTGCTTTCTTTCCTTCTCTGAATGCTTCTGTACTGCCAGTGTTCACCCAAGTTATACAGCATGTCAAATAACACCAGGTGCACAATCTTTATTAAAGCACTAATGTATTTTTTTGCTTTCTCTATAATGAGTCAAAACAATTCAAACTAGGCGGCTATCATTTCAGAAGGTCTTAATTCCTGTATTCTTGCTCCCTTTTAGAAGGTGGATGCCATAGTAAAATTACCAGTTTACCACATAAAACTCAAAAATGTCAGGACATAAATCTTATTAATAAATGGTGAGAAAGATAAGAGGTTATTTAAACCAAATAAATATTTGATAACCAAAGTATTACCTAGTTACAGCCAACAACTAATTGAATGCCATTTACCAATATGATGAAGCTAAACACCTTTTGATGGTTATCCATCCATCTTTTCTTGGGAGAAGCAAAAGTTTTAATGTGCTACAGGCAGTGCCTTAGTGCCTCGGGAGTTAAAATTGCACATGAAGAAAAAGGTTTTCTCTAAGAGGATGGAGAAACCCCTTGGACTGGCACTTGGACTGTTTGCTCAGAGAGGGGTTGACATCCCCATCCCTGCAGCTCTTTGAGAACTGTCCAAGAAAGCCATATCTGATCTGAGTAGATATCAGAATGAAGAGGCTTTTCTGACCCTCAGGACAAGGCCAAAGTAGATGTCAAGTGCTATCATTTAAATTAAGGAGTAATTAAAAATAAAAATCACCTGGCATGCTTCCTTCTATCTTAACTCTCAGATTTGTTTTCTAGCAAAGACTGTGATTATAGCCAGTGTTTTAAAATAATGTGTATTTTTGCAGTTTTCCGTACTTAAGAAGGAAGCACTCATTTTCATCAAGTGAAAAATTAAATAAATTATTGCCTGGAATTTTATGGAACTTAATGTGCCATAAATCCAAAGGGTACATTATCTTATCACCTATATTGCTGCACTTTGCATATTTTGCCAATACAGTGTTGGACGTGGTGATTTAAGAGGCTGCCTACTGATTCACAGCAGAAGGAATGTTTTTGAAATAATTCCCAGCTTCTTGCCTGGTCTCATATCATGGCTGGTGTCTTCCACTGTGTAATATGTGCCTGAAATTTGTTTGGAAATGCTCGCTTTTGAGATAGGATTTCCACTGCCAGTGGCTTAGGGTGGAGTTGGCTGTTTGTCTTACAGCCACAGGCAGATAAATCAGTCAGGATTTAAGCAACTATGGGTTAAGTGGCATTGTTTGCTCAGTATGAAGCTGTGTCACTGCTGAGGAAGCTTTGAGGAAGATAACCTAGAGGGATACTTCTTTCTGGTAAAAGAAAACAAATTCCGCTGGAGTAAATCAGACTTCCTATACATACGCATCTGCCTTTGGCTGAAGGAGAACCACGGAAGCATCTCTTTTCATGTCCACTTATCACATGTGTTCTTAGGTGGCAGAGCAGTCATTCAGACATTTTTCTGTTTCTCTCACATTATCCCTGGTCACAATTATTCAAGTAAGTCAAGCCTAAACTGAAGCATTTGGTTCTTCTCGGTGTCTATGTAGGAAGAAATCATAGTCTTATGTCTGTTACAGTCAAGAGTCACATTCAAGTATTACAGTCAGTTCTGCCCTTAAGAACACCGAAGAAAGAAAACTCATGCTTGCTCTTCAGTTCCCTTAAGAAAAATGTTCGTAATGGCTCAGATGTTTTTCTGTGAGAATACATGTTTAGAAGCATCTTTTCTGTACACCTCTGATTTCTGCAGCTGTGCCCAAAGCACCTCTGGGTTAATGTTGGATCTGGGTTCCAGAGATTATAACATGTTCTAGTATATTGTAGTACAGCTGGTATGAAAAATGATTTTGTATTTTGTTTCAAATCAGGTAACATAAGTGTGGACCATCTTGGTAAAAAATTTCCTTCCAGTTCATGTTCTGCTGTCTTCTATTTCCGATCTCCACCCATTTCTGCTCCCCAATGCATCCAGATACGCTGTTTGCAGATGTTTGAGGTTGAACATAAGTGCAGAGTGAGGTCAGCACCACAGTTTTTGCCTTTTTGAGAAGCTCATTGACACCCTGGTGTCCCCAAAGCCTGGCCAAGGGTCAGCACTTCTTTCTTTGCAAACCCCACGCTCCCTGTAGCCTTCAGGCCAACACAGAGGGTATCATCACAAGGTGCTGGAGGCACCAACCCACTGGTGAGCAACTTCTGCTGGAAAGCAGCTGTGCCAGGAGAAAAGTGCCACAGTTGATTTTGCTTCACAAAGCAACACAGTGTGCACTTGTGTAATGTGGGGAGGCAGGAAAGAAAGAACTAATATTTCACTTTTTATGTTCGAGATTGGTAAAAACAACAAAGATTTCCATCTTGTACAAGCTGGAATAGGGGCTGTGTCCCCCTCAGCTGATGCTGACATGCTCTTGCTTCTCCTGAACCAGTTCTGTCTGCACACACTGTGCAGCTCTCTGTAGGTTCCTGCTTCCTTTTGTCCCCAGCAGCAACAATTCATCCTCCAAAGAAAGGATGGATTAAATAACCCGCATGCTTTGGAACACACAGCCACGTGCTCAGCTCCACAGAGATATTTTTCATCTGTCTGTTTAATTTTTTTTTTGCAAGCATTCAGCAAATTGAAAATATAATTTCCACATTGTACAAGTTTGTTTGTTTGTTTGTATGCCTAACAATCCTTGTTGTATATATAGAAAAGCATGCAAATTATTCTGTAATTGCAGAGGGAGTAATCATAGAATCACAGAATGGCCTGGGTTGCAAAGGAACACGATGCTCATCCAGTTCCAACCCTCTGCTATGTGCCAACCAGCAGCCCAGGCTGCCCAGAGCCACATCCAGCCTGGCCTTGGATGCCTGCAGGGATGGGGCATCCACAGCCTCCTTGGGCAACCTGTTCCAGTGCCTCACCACCCTCTGGCTCAAAAACTTCCTCCTAATATCCAACCTAAACCTCCCCTGTCTCAATTTAAAACCATTACCCCTTGATTTATTAATACTTGTCAAGAGGGTGTGTTTAGCAAGAATGTATTTAACAACCATAGCTGGTATAAACAAGGGTAACCTGCTGCCCATTGCCTCACTGCTGCTGCTTCAGCAGCTCATGGCTTCAATGGCAGATTTATTGAATTGCCCCTGAGCCTGTAAGAAATCCATTCCAACACAGCCATGAGGGAAAAAGTGCTTCGTATTTGTTGGGAAGTGTGTGCTGTGTGCTGTGCTTCACAATGCAAAACTGTTCAATGGTTACAATAGAAAGTGGCAATCTTGTAAATAATTTCAAATGGGCAGAACCATATTTTTAATTGACAGTTTTGTTGCGCTCGATTTTTTAACAGTCCAGTCTTTTCTGATTTTAAATATTCCTGATCAATATGATCTCATTATTTTATTTCAGAGTTCCCAGTTGTGATGGTTTCCAGTGTCTGCCTTGGATAATCGATCAGAGTTAAACTGAGAAGAAAAGAACTCCAGTAGAAATAAGATCACCTCCTTCAAATGCAATGACAGAAAACAGAAAGCCTCTATTGCTGAGAGTAAAGATTTGCTGGGTCGAAGGCAACAGCTGACTCATGAATCTTTATGCCTTCATGATCCATAGAAACTGCTGGCCAGTGTGGTACAGAAATTCTGGCTGTAGTTGGTGTGGTAGGTGATGGGGGCTGTGGAAGTCACCAAAGAGTTTGCATCCTTGTCTTCAAGCCAGTAGAGCTGGTCAGACCAGTTGGCCTGTGCTAGGAGCTGGGAGCACGATGTGCAGTGCTGCTGTCAGACACATCTCCTGCCAAAGCAGGGGGCTGAGGTGTGGAAGATACTTACAGAGGTTGCACAAACTGGTGGAGAAAGTGATGGTGAGGATGAAAGAGGGGTTCTAGGAGGTGTGAGCAAGTGCAAGTGATATTATAGGGCAATTATTGCTTCTCATTTATAGAAAGAGCTCCTCCAGGGAGGAGCTCCTGGCTGGTGATTTGCGGAATCAAACTCTCTAACCCACGTAAGGTTATAAGAGCAGGTACGTCTTTATTTCAGCACTGCGCCACACGCCGGGTGCAAGGGGGATCGCTCCTCCTAGCTTGCACACCGGAAAGTGAGATCCCATTACATTTATAAGTCAATCCATACATATTCAGGAGTGTTACCCAAGACTCACTAACATATTCATCACCTTTCCAGGAGTTCATTTACAACCTGAGAACAGGAGAATGACCTGTATTACCAAACACAGGGTTGACAGAAAGACCGTATTAAAAACCCTTTAGTCCCCATGGAATGTCTGGATGTCTCTCTGAAATAGATTTTCTGAGGCATTTAATCTTAAGGAAGTTGTGTTAACCACTGTGCTTCTCTCTGGGGCTTCATTCTCAACCTTTCCTCCAGTCCCCTGCAGAAGTAATGCAGGGGCCTCGTGAGAGCTACCTGCTATCCATTTCCCTTCAATCTAATCTCAAAACCTGTTCACAGCAAAGAAAGGGGGAATATCTAGAAATTGCTCTGTGAAATAGCAGAAAGTAACAGAAAATGTGGGCAGGGACCAAGAAATGATCAGTCTTACTCTTCCTAGAGCTTCCATGTCCATTTTTATCAGGACTGAGTTCAAGATGCTCAGTCAGTGCTGGGGAAGCACCGTGAGGCCGTGTGGATCAGAGCAGCACAGCACCCTGTCAGCGGCTTATGGCTGCTCCGGCCCGGTTCCGTGAGCAGCGGGGCGGAGGGATTCCGCAAAATCCGCGCCTCCGGAAAAAGGGAACAGGGGACCCCAAAATAGTTAAAAACAGCGGCAATGATCTGAGGAGAAACCAACTAATTTACTAAATATAGTATCGGAAAGCAAGAGAACACACCATAATACAATATAATTAGAATTGAAGCTAACAAATCAAATATAATGAGAGAGAGAATGTCCGAAAGGTGGATAGGCCTCAGCACAACGCTGAGGTGAGATGCGCAGTCTGGTTGAGCAGCAGGGAGACGGGAGGAGAGCCGACGAAGAAGAGCGGACGAAGAAGAGCATCAGGTGACCTTGCCAGGAGTTCTATCTCCTCTCTGTGACCACAAAGTCCCCTGGGGAACGTAGTTCTTCTTCTCTTCTGGGCAGGTACCCAGAACTTGAGCATTAACAGTTAAACTCCCAGTGCCCCACATGATGTCATGATGTGGAGTACCGAAATCCAAAAATCACAAAACCACGACACACCCGTCTGCCTGGGGTTTGCTAACTGAGCTGACGCCTCGCAGATGAGCACAGCTGTGCAGAGTGGTTAGAAGACTGGAATTGTTTTATTACAGTATTACTTTCCATGGGTTATGTTTTACTTTCTTCTGAGTGAAACAAAATTAATTGGATTTTTTTTTTTTAACTGAGCATTCAAAAATTGCGTGAGTTACTCAAAAGTCTGTGATGGCTTTAGTTCAAGTATACATAGAACTATTTTTGCTGTAGGTTCTTTCCCTGGGTCATTAGCACGCGATACTATAGATAGAAGAAATCCATGAATTTAAGAGTTGTGCAGGCAACTAAGGGAAAAGAATTCTACTGAAAGGCCTGAAATAAAATGTGTAACCTTTGGCTTAGGAATGAGACTGAGTTGAAAGCGGTTAGGTGCTGGGAGGGGATATCATGGAAATGTTAAAATACATTGGCCTTCTTGCACTCTCCTTGGGCAACCTCATCTGCATGAGTTGCAGTGTGCAATTTGTTACAAGTAATATGCTTATGTTTCATCTGTTTTAAAAGTGCCACAAGAAGGCTGCATTTGCATCTAGATCTCAGTGCCCTTCATGACACAAAAGTGATAGGGCTGAGGTTGAGCAAGCATTAAGAGCTTTTCTTGCTGAAGCTGTGAGATGCGAGTAGAATTCTCTGGGATTTTTTGCTATTTAATGACCTTGACCTAATGCTAAATGCACGTCTCTAATCAGGGTCACCATTCAGGGTTTTCATTAAATTCTGGGACATGAAAGAGAATAGTGAATAGGTTCATAGAATAATTCAGGCTGGAAGGGACCTCTTCAGGTCTCCAGTCCAACCTCCTGCTCAGATCTATTCTAACTTCAAAGTTAGATCGAATTGCCCAAGGATTTGCTTGCTTTCAGGATCTGAATGTCTCCAAGGACTGAGATTTTGCAGCCTCTCTGGGCACTTGTCCCACTTGAAATTTGTTTTCCTCCTATGAAGTCAGAAATTTCATTCTTACTCTTCTACTGCCCGTCTGTGAGAATAGCCAGGTTTTCGTCCTCTCTATTTGTGCCCCTTCCATCGTGGAAGAAAGCATCAAGCATCAAGATATCTTCTTTAAACTAAAACATACCCACTCCAGTCCCTCACAGATGTGGTTTTGGTAGGAATCTCATTAAAGGATAAAGTATCTGCAGATGGGATGAACCAGCCCAATGCAGCTCACAGGCAGCATTCAGCATGATCACAGTGCATAGAGGCATAAGGTACAGCACAGGAGAAATATGCTGAAATATTAAACTGCAAATGCAAACAGGGATGCTATGATCTGTGGTTGCATCTGGCAATATCATACAGCTGTGAATGAAAAAGAATGGATGTGGATGAAGGGCTGGAAGCTGCTCTGGCTAGATATTACAGGGGGAAAATTCAGATTCTTAGGCAGAAATCCTTCACTCAGAGAGCAGTGAGATGCTGGCAGTGCCCAGAGCTGCGGTGCCCATCCCTGGAGGCATTCAGGGCCATGGATGGGCCCTGAGCAGCCTGAGTTGGGGGCACCCAGCCCACAGTGGGAGGTTGGATCTGGTTGGTCTTTAAGATCTCTTCCAACCCAACTATGATTCTATGATGATGATTCTAAGATTATGATGAACCCAAGCCATTCCTTGAGTCTATGATCACAGAATCACAGAATTGCCAGGGTTGGAAGGGACCTCAAGGATCATGAATCTCCAACCCCCCTGCCACATGCAGGGCCACCAACCATTCCACCTAATGCTAGACCAGACTGCCCAGGGCCCCATCCAATCTGGCTTTGAACACCTCCAGGGACGGGGCATCCACAACCTCCCTGGGCAGCTGTTCCAGTACCTCACCACTCTCTCCGTAAAGAATTTCCCCCTGACGTCCAAAATTTCCCCCTGACGTCCAAAATATGATAACAGGTTTTTTTTCCATAACACCAAGACCTTGTTATTGAGAAGTGTCCACATATTGACACCTATAAGGAAATTTAATTAGTGCTCATCCTGGCAAAATTCTCACTTGTTTCTCCTAAGTAGGATATGTCTATGTTGTCTCTCTTACAGCTTTTGTGGAGGTTCTGTATGCTGAAGGAAACCTCATCTGAAGCCCATGCTCAGGACCAGGTAGTGCTGCAGTTTGTGTGGGATCTCTGAATTCTGAGAACCTTACTGAACTGGTAAATCTGCACGTACAGACCTCGTGCTTTGTCTTTGTGAAATAGTACAAGGTCTCTCTTGTCTGTTGCAAAATGAATGCAGATAGTGAAGGATCAATATTTTATGCAAAACAGACTCACTCTTCCCTGGCTTGCTCCAATATGCAGGCCCAGGCTTCCACTATCTATCCACAAGTTCTGATGTCAATAGCTAAATAATTTCCAGTAGCATGAGTAATGTCCTCTTATAATTTTCCACTTTGTTCCCATTGCTTTTTCATACATTTTACCAAAAAAAAAAAAAAAAAAAAAAAAAAAAAAAAAAAAAAAAATCAAATCAAATAATAATTAAAAAGAACAAACCCAACCCTAACCCACAACCCTGCATTTTTGTTTGTTTGTTTGTTTGCTTTGGATAAGCACCTGTTTTATTCCCTCCAAACTGGAAGAAGCTTCATGGTTAAGGATAACAGAACTGCCATGTGTCCACTGCAAATAGATAACAGCTCAGAAAATGATTATTCTGTTACAAAAGCTGTGTTAAATAAAGATCTTATCAACAATGAATGAAATTTTCCCAGTCATGTTTCCTTTTCCCAGATTTGCTTCACCTGAAATCAGGAGAATAATTCAGTTTCCAGTACTGAAGATACGGAAACTTATTATTAAATTCATTTGCTTATGCAAAGAAGTAAGAGACATGCAAATCACACAGCTGTATTTTCATTCTCACATCAGCATTCAAAAAATTTCAGCTCCAAGAATGACACGAAGCACTGAATTACGTTGGGCTTCTGTTCCTCTGTACTTCTCGGTACTCCTCAGTTTTTCTGATCTCTTTTACTTTTGGAAAGATGTAAGATTTGATCCTCAGCTATAATTAAACATGAAATTTATAGAGAACTGTGACTTCATTTGTAGGTTTCCCATTTCTGAAATCTGTTTTCCTTTTTAGTGTGAAAAGCTTGAAGAGTTTAAAGAAGCAGGATAGAAAACTGTGTCTGATATTTACATATCGTGATCTGGTGATCTGGAGGTGACATCTTAATGGGCTGAGCTGAACTGGGAAGCAGGAGGAGACCTCAATTAAATAAAATCTTGCATTAAGGAAGCCCTTTGTGGGTAATTTTCCAGTGCAGCTCCTGTTCATATTTATCAAATTGCTTTTAAAAATGACCTTTCCACCAGAAAATACATATTTTATATTGCTCATTAAATCTGGGACAGTAGGATGTACCCCGCAGTAGTTTGAATAAAACTGACAAACTACTGTTCCCATTCCTTGTATCTGGTGTCTCGTTTTTCAGAACAGATTCAGAAGTGTTGAAGAAGCTGTGGATGTCAAAGAAAGCATTTTCACTCCTGCTTTCCCCAAAACTGGGTCACATATAAGAATTCAGCTGCTACTAATTTATTTTTCTGTTAGTCTGCTGTCACATCTAACTTATCACAAGGTGGGCCTTCACTGTCAGAGCACCGCTTCTTTCTCTGTTGTGGAACTCACCAACTTTGTCCCCAGGGTCACTCATCTCTATTAGCAGCTTTTCTTTACTGTACGTACAGTAAGCTGGCTCATCTGCTCTGATGTTAGCCGATAAAACCTGATTGCAATGCCTGCCTCAGAGGTGACCTGGCATAAGGAGTGATGCATCATTCAGCTGTGCAAGTGTCCATTTTGCTAGAGTTGTTTAAAAAAAATAGAAAAAAAAAAAAAAAGACCTCCCCACCAATAGGCTTTACTGGAGTTTTTGTGGGGATAATTGTGTAGAATTTGTCTTTTTTGCTGTCTGTCTAGACTACAGGGACACATAGACGTATAGCTTTATTGGTAACATCTTACATTCTCTTACATACAGCTTCTTTCTGCCTCACAGAGGGTAAAATCTAGCAATATGATGAGGAGGGACCCAGCACAAAGAAGAACATTTCTGACAATTTTATCTTTTACGTGGCACCCAGTGTGGTCACACATGCATGCTTTGTTGCTTTTGGTCTTGTACTGGGCTGTGGTGTGAATGCCTTATTCTGAATAGGGACAGTTCTCAGTGGTACCATCCATGTAGGACCCTCACCTCCTAAGCACTGCACTTGTAGGGCAGAGAAAGATCTCACCCTGTTTCTAGATAGGCTCTGTGTGATTTTCTGTAAGATGCTTTAACAATTTCACTCCAGGTGCAAAATGAAGATAGGAATACATTTTGCTATAAATCTTTCAGGGTGCTCAGAGAATGGCACAGCCTTTGGTTTATTGCTGCTGTCATGTTGGTAAAGTGATGGTAATTGTAGTGGAGTAATTTTAAGAGGACGTGTAGTGCAGAAATTACACTTTATTTGTTTAAATAGCAAAAGCTCTGGGCAAGGTATTAGATCACCTATTGAGATATTTTCCAGCTTATTTTTCTAAGCTTCTGTGGCTGTATTGGGATGGCAAAGGCTAAGGACAAAGATTTGTCATCTCAGAGCTTACTGTAATTGCAAAGCAATTGCTGAATGGGATCCTTGTGGATTAATTTTACAGCATTGGGGCAGTGGACTGCTCAACTCAACAATTTTTTTTTTCTTTCAGTTGGTGCTGCTCCTTTCTCCTGATGGAGTGCTCTCTTGGTAGTGCACGTTATCATTTTTCATAAGCAACAGTTGGAGGAGCATTAAATATGTAATGGAAAAGGCCTGATCTCATTCTCAGAGGCGCTGGTGAGCTTTATGGTTGACTTATGTGTGAGTAGAATACGACTCAGGGGACAAGCTGCCTCTTTGCAGAGAGCAGCAAGCTCCTGTTTTGTCATCCAGCCATGTACCACGGTGTCACTCAGCTGCCTGTGGGGCAATGTGCATACTGATCCCACCACAGCATCAGCCACCAACGTTTACAGGAGTTAACTTTGAAAACTTCTAAGGGAAGATCTTGTTGGGTGTTTTTTGGCACCTCTGCTTGGGAGAATGCTACCACTTGCTGGGGAGCCTTCGGAAAGCCTGGCTTGCTGGACACTAGGAAGCAATTCATCTTGCATGTATTTAAGAATAGGAAATATCACCCAGTCATTATTTATTTTAATTAACCAAAGCAGGACATAATCTTCCATCTGGACAGCTAGCCTGTAGAAACCCAAATGAGGTCAGAGAAATCCATGCCTCCCAAACTCGGCTCATCTGCTGAGGGAAACGTGAGGCAAACATTTACTTTCCTGTAGTAGCAGACAGTTTTAAGATGTTCTTTCCTTTTCTATCCTGATACAGTGCCAAGAGCCTGGTAAGTTGTCATCAATGAAGGAAACGCACCTAGAAGTGCAGAAGCATCCTTTCAGAGACTTTCTGAACTTTCTGAACTGTCCCAACTCACACAGAAATGAATTATCATTGGACAGAAATCTGATGAGGGCTATGGCCACATATCACACATTTTTACCTGTGTGAGAAGTTTTTTTTAATTTCCTTTGTGCATATTGATGTTTTCTCTAACTTCAGGGGTACTTGGGCAAAATATTGACTTGCATCTGTCATCTTTGCTTACTGAGATTTGAGAAAGTAAAGGCCTCAGGCTCGTGAGACTAGGGACAGATTAAATAATCTGCTATGAAGCTCTAAAACTTGAATTAAAGTTCTCCCTGTTCTTGTCTCTCTCTCTCACATGCAAAGCCACTTGAATAGTTATTTGCACTGCAGTTTGTAAGCTCTACCTTTGCTTTTTATTTCAAACCAAAAATCCAACAACCTATAGCACAGTTTTTGAACCTTTGTCTTTTTTTTCCTGTTAAAGCCGAATACTTGTTCTATTCTGAAGAAAAATTGTCACTCTTTAACAATCAGCAAAATTCATTCTGTGCAAGAATGTTTTGCGACAGATTGTTATGTGCTAAGTATTGTGATCTAAAAATAAAAGAACTGATTAAATTCTTTCGCAAGTTGTGTGTTGCTGTGATGCTTTAGGCTGCTTGAACAATAGCTTTGCTTCCCTGTATCTTCCTTTCGACTTTCACGCCTCGAACATCTGATGAGATAAAAAGAGTGAGTTGGAAGTTCATTAACATTTGCCTTTAAAAATAGTGTGCGTGATGAAATAAGAAGACTGTATTGTTTTTCAGCTTAATCTTTGATTTGTCACAGTCATCAGTTTCTATATGTGGAGGAAAAGAAAGCAGGTGTAAACCAGATGGGCAGATGGAACAAAATGTTACTGAATTGTGCATCTATGGAAACAGCAAGACCTAGGATGAATGGACCATTTTGGATGGAAGGTGACCCAGCCAGTCAGTTCCAGTCAAATTCCTATTACAAGTGAAATTAACTCTTAGGAAAAAAAGTTTGAAGATACAGGGAATGATGTTGAATGCTTGTTAATCCTTCTTGTGTGTTGGAAAAAGGAGGATACACTCTGAGAAGGTCCAAACCCACTGGCTTACTATACAAAAAACACAATGAAGGCTTTTCATGGAGGAAGATGGCACTTATTTACTGCAGTGAGCCACCTTGGGTTAACCAGAGTATCACTTACAGTCATTTAAGACCTTTGGTCTTCTCTAACTGAGAATGTTGGGCATACCTCTATTCTCTTCTAAATTCTAACATTTTTGGAGCCAGTTTTTTCACTTTTCCCCACTTTGCCTTCAGCAGCCCAAATCTATATTCTCTTTCCCAGCTTCTTATTCTGATCTGTGATCTGGATATCAATTGGTTGATCTTTTGCCAATACACATTGTCTAGCTCATATCACGCATGCAAAAATTTATACTAGGACCCTTTCTATTATTACTATTATATGCAAGATTTTATAAAAAGTGCCTTTCCTTTTGTTGTGTAATGACTATAGTGACTGCCTGAAAATAACAACTGCACTGAGATGCCCATTTTGGCAAGAGTGCATTGTGGAACATGGCATTCTGGCACTCAAAGCTTGCCAAGAAGACCCTACAATTGGCTGTTCATTATAATTCTAAGTACATTTTTTACGTATTTAATCCTGGAAAAATCACATAGGCTATAAAAGTAACCTCCGTTTTTTTCGTGCCAACCACAAAAAAAAAAAAAAAAAAAAAAAAAAAAAAAAAAAAAAAAGTTTTGCTTCATAATTAAAATTAAAAGAAAAATGAAAACAGTAATGACTCGATACTGGCATGAAAAAGAACAAAATAAAATGTGTTTGTTTTGGCCTGTTTGTGAAGTGAGCAGCTGCCCAATGTGGCATGACAGCAGCACTCCCACCATAACAAGCATGTTAAATGTCTTCAATTTTCAACTTAAACACATGGATGTGGTGCTGTAGAAGTGCATAAAACCATCCTAATCCCACATGCGTCTGGACTGTATTGAACTAGAAATAAAGAGAAAGCTGTCTTACAACTTGAAATGCAGAGCAAAAAGAACAGAAAATACAAACCAGTGGCTCAGCACATACACGTTTGATCTTCAGTCAATCTGATTAATTTACATTCATACAATTTATATTCATACCTTTTCTGTTTTTATTTGAATTGGTGCAACTTTTTAGCCACAAAAAAACTTTTCTTCTGTATCTATGCAGAACATTTATAATGAAAAGCATCATGGGAAAAAATGTTGATTAAGGTATACAGGTTTTTGTGTGTGCTGTTAAAAAATGTTTTCATTCTTAAGGAACATGCAAAAGCTACTTATCAGTAGTAAATACTATTGACATTTTTATCCACTTAATCCCATTTAATAATGCTTAACTTTTCCTTTATGATCTTCACATGAAACAGGACAATACTGTTACCTTGTAGTCATTTACCTACAAAGTTAGTGGATTATATTTTTGTGAGAGTTTCTGAGGGCTGCAACATCTCACAATGAAACTCTGGGATATCTAATCCTATTCTTCCTGGGCTGAATTTTTGAAACAGTCAAAATCAATTTGTGGAGTCTTATTTTCTGGAGATGTTCAAGACCCGCCTGGACACTTTCCTGCTCAATTTATTATAGAGAACCTGATTTAGCAGGGGGTGGACTCGATGATCTCCTGAGGCCCCTTCCAACCCCTGTGCTTCCACAAATCTGCGATTCTGTGATTCAGCAGCCATAGAGCTATTAACAGAGACTGTCCTCTATCTACTAAGATAGCCAAGTTCCTTTGGGAAAAAGAATCTACAAAGAATATTTTCGTGCTTTAGTTTAGACTAGCCCTGACAAAGAGCTCCTTTGGCATCACCTCACCTATTTGAGTAGGGATGTTAACTTAACTAATGTTAGAATTAAAAATAGATCCATGTAGGTACTTAGGCAGAGTCACCTGGAATGAAGAAACATTCATTCATTCATTCATGAAGGGTTATAATAAACTTTTTAATTCTCTTGACATCTGTATGCATCTTTTCAAATTTTCCAGCCACTGAAGCACTAATCTAATAGACCTCAATAAATTAATTAACTTTGGGATGTCTGTCACACTCCCCTGAGAGTATCCTATCAGACCTGGAGAGCTCAGAGCATGCACTAGAGGCCGGAGGATGCTGAGAAAAACAGAGGTGCCTTGGTACAGGGGGTCTGAGAGCATCCATGTTGCCGTGTCCAAGGGCTGTACCACTGTTTGTGAGAAAAGAGGCGAAAACAGCAGCCTATCTCTACACAAAGCAGAGAGAACAAGAAATGTAGCTAGATCCTCATAGATCAGAAGGCTAGGGTTTAGTATCAAGTGCCCCAAGAAAGATCTCTTTCTCCAAAGCCTCCCTGAGTTGTGCATAACCAAGTAACGATGAGGGCAGTTATTAAAGATATTTGTGCATCTACGCATGCAAAGGCCTACATCCAAAAAAGCTTTCACAGCCAGTTACTGCTTTCTTGGCTTTGTGATTTGCTCTTTGTTTTGGAACTGAAAGAGAGGGAAGAAATTTTCTTTCTGAATTTTTTTATTTCTAAGAAATCAAAACAATTAGATTAGTATGATATTGCTGTATGTTTGCATGGTGGCATAGATGGAGCCAAATATGGCCTTTCTTCCTATCTTGACTTTTAGAAATACTGACAATAAAATAAAAAGCTCAGAATGCTGGGATTCACAGAGCTAGCCAAGCACCGCAAAACCCAGGTTGTCCATTAATTTGTTTCACCTACCTGTTATCTCAAGGTAGGAGCATAGAATTTGAAGCTCTGGAAATTTCTGACAGAGTGCCTTGGTGCCCCTTGCAGTTCCAAGGCTGTGGAATGAGAACACCAAAAGCCTTTTCTCACCACTGTTGTACATTTGTTATTCTTAGGTTTTTTTCAGGCAAGAAAAATGCTGCTTGTGCTTTATTAACATTTCAATGATTGATGTCAAACGGAAACAGTGGTGCTTTGATTTCTTTATGACTTTTATTTGCACTGTTTTCTTTCCACAAAAACAAGACCAAAAAAATTGAAATGCCAGAAGAGCGTATTGCTGAATAACTGATTACTTTCTGTGATGAGATGTCAAGAGAAGAGCAGCGGTTGTTGTTTTGCTTCAATTTAGTAAGGATTTTGGCACAATCTCTCTCGGTAAACTTACAGGCAAATGTAGGAGATAAGGGCTGCATGAGAGTATGATAAAGCTTGTGAAAAATTTCCTGGACCACTGGGCATGGAGACTGACATTCAGTGATACAAAACCCTACTGCCAATTGGTTATCAGACAACATGCTCGGGGTTTGATACTGGGAAAAATGTTGTTTAATGTCTTTAAAAATTTGGTTGACAGGGCCAGGCAGTTTAACAAGTTTTGATATTTGTGGGGTTGATACCTGGACTGTATGGCTGCTATATGACCTAGGTAGGTTAGAAAAAAGGAACTGATAGGACATTTCACACAGAGAGAGAAGTAGAAAGAGGAAGAGAAGACATTGCCATTATGATCTGATAACTGAGACCCATACATGTCACATTATGGTGTGGCACAAAAGCCATTTTAAAACACCAGATGTAGGGTGAAAATGGCTGCAGAGTGGATATCTCTAAAAAAATGATGGCTGTTCTGGCTGATTCTGTAAGATAGAAGAACAAATTTCATGGATCCCAGCACAGAATAGACATCCCCAGGCACAGAGCAGATCTTTCCATTTGTAGCACAGTACTGCTGGTTACTTTGCTTGCAAATGCTTTTTTTTTTTTTTTTTTTTTTTCCTTTAGCAATGAAGACACTGGCCAGAGGGTAATATTATTTTCATGAAGAAAAATGCCATTGTCAGTTTATTGTCCTTGATCAGTTGGTTGTCCTAACAGCTTCCTGACATGTCCAAAGAAAATAATCTGTTACTTTTGGAGACACTGTTTATTTCTGGAATATCATTTTCACATGAATGGTGCTGGTAAGTTTCTAGCCTAATAGTCACATTTTGATAATCTTCTTGCTCAAAAGGCAAAATCTATATAAATCAATGGATATTCTTTGCTGACTTCATTAGAATTTAAATCAGACCGCTCCTTCAAACACTGATTGAGGGGGTATATATAAATGTTTGATCCTGTGCTTACCATCATTGATTGAAATGAATACTTTGCAAGTGGTACAGCTGTTACTAGAAATTATTTGTTGGATACTTAAAATTCATCCTGTTAGATGTAAAGTTAGAGCTTCCTGAAAATGATTCATTAATTAGAAAGAGGCCTAAAATCAGTAAGGTTCACAGGTAGCCCAGCTGAATTTGGTCTTTCTTTACTACTGTGCTTAACTACTATGAAAGATAGCAGTCTGGATTAACTGAATCCAGACGTATATTGATGGAATTTGTTTCACTTCATCAAAATGGGTTTGTATCCATTTGGCTTTGTGTGCCTGCAGTGAAGATGTCTGTGTCCAAAACAGTCATCTTGGACACTGCTTATACACAACAGAAAGCAACAGGCACTTTTATCTGATCTATTCTGACTATCTCTGTAAGACTGAGAGGAGAAGTACTCAAGATGATTACATTATCCTTTGAGTACAAGTGAGTCTCCACTAAATTTAGAGTCTAGACAACTAGATCCAAAATATGGTTATTTACTTTGTAGATGTTAGCATATGAACACAGGAATCATAACTGAAATCTGTATGCCTAAAGGTCCCGTGCAATCATTAAGCAAAAATGTACAGTCGGTAGGAGATTGATTCAACATTTTCAAGATGTTGAATCTCATCTAAAGATTCCACTTTCTTGTAAGCATATGATAATTGAAATGCATAGGAGACTCCTGCTCTGAATTACTTGTGAAAGGGGTCGTTTTATTCTTCCCATTGACTGTAGAAGGAATCAAGCCTTTTTGTCTTAACACTTCCCTTCCCTGAATGAAGTCTAACAAGGACTCGTCTATACACTAATAGATCTGGTCCTATTTGTCACACAAAACCTAAATATATCCAATATTAGGCAAATGGCGTAGGATGTAGTTTTGCTTTTCAGACCACTGCTGTCTCTTACTCCTTTTTGTCCTTGTATGGTTAATAGTGTGTCTCTCTTTGCCAAGGGAAGAAAGATGGTTGTGACTTTACTTTGTGCACTGTGTCTGTTCATGGTAGGCATTCTTCTCCCTCATCTTCTCGTGCCTCCTCAGGAGAAAACGTCCGCTATTGTCTGCTCTAGTGGAGGGAGGATGAATAATAACCACTTCCCCATTAGGTGTCTTAGTGCCCTCATGATGTTCTTGAACCTGCTTTGTTCCTGAAATGTCCTATTTTTTATAGAATTAGTAACTGCTGATGCAACATCTGTTAAAGCATGTGCTTGCGGGAAGGTGAACTTTGCAGTTCTTTACTTAAATTTAGGCAGTGAAAGGCCAGAATTCTGTAGATGCTGATAGCTGGAGTGACCCATTGCTCATAGCTGGAGTGACCTTTGTTCTATCGCATAAGAAAACAGTATGGCAATTATGCCAAATTAAATCTTTATTAAACTCTGTATCCAGAAAGACTTTGGATTTGAACAGGCTCTGATATGTTTTGTTTGGGCTGATAGTTATCATTTTATGATAAGTATCATTGCTTGGCTACATTTCAGCATCATTATGTAGACTACAAAACATGCACCACCCTATAGCAACAAATAACATAAAGAATTACATAATTATATGGAAGAAAAATCCATAGACAACTATATAAATAAATTGAGATCAGTTTCAGGAAGTATCTTATCACAGAAAAGGAAATATGTTCTTCACATTTTGGACTTCAGATGAGGTAGAAATTGCAGCCCAACGGGTTGCTATGAAAGACAACATGAAACAGCAATTAATAACAGAAAAACCATCTCCTGAATTTCATTTTTTTTCAGTGTAGTGCAATTAAATACGATATCAAGGCACATTCATGTCTTCCTTTTACTGTGCTCAAACAGGAGTGGTTGGATGAGAGTTCAGATCACTAACCAGGACTTTACCCCTTCTGCAGTAAAAATAAAATAACTGCCACTGTGTCTCATGCCAGCCTATTGGTAAGAGGCAAGTAAAGGAATAGCTTTTGAACTTTTTATGAAAGAAACTCATTGTACACAAATGAGCACAATTAATATTTGTACTCATTCTCCATCAGGGTGATGCATATCTTCACCCCAAGGTTATTCATCAATTACTAGGCAAAATAATCAAAGCTTACAGGATTTGGGTTTTTTTTTTGCCATATCTGTTTGCAAAACTTCTATGCTTAAAGGGTGGGAACAGGGAGCTGGCAAGCTTGTGCTTGTAGTAGTTAAGTTTACACTGGATATAATTTGATCAAAGATGTTACTGCTGAAGAAAATGAAATGTAATGGGAATACAATGGCTTGCTTTACTAATGTACATTCATTTATATACATGTATTTTCTCCAGATCAACCTGGTAGGTAACCTTGTGCTGAGACACATTCGTAAATAAGCTACAATTTTTAAACAGAATTGTTGCAGTACTATTATTAGAGTGGAGTGGTTGGGATGCTGCTCTTACACTGCAGTGCTATTAAACTGCAATTTATGTTTCCTATGAACAAAAGGTCAGTGGAAATAAGGGCCTGAACTACTGTTACATATGATGAGATATTTTACTGGTGTCATGAAAAAGTAACGCCGCCGGTTTTCACAAGGATTAGGTTGACATGCTTTAAACCAAAATCATATTCAAGCTGATAAATTCCTAATGACACATAATTAACTGGAAATTGTTGAACTACATACAGTTTCAATATCAATATCAAGATAAATTTCAGTAATAGAGTTCTGGCAATACTAGAGATGTAGATCCCCTATTTGCACCCCCATCTCAGGATAAATAGGAGTGCTCCAGATACATACGTATTTCTGCCACACATCTAGAGGTGAAACACCCTATAGGGTCACACACAGTGGGGTCCCCACTCACTGCTCCCAGCTCTTCCACACCAGCTGGGTGCTGCCTTCCTGTGGCATCACAGTGGACAATGCTTAGCCCAGCCTGGGTAGGATGATGGTGCTGTAGGGTGACTTCTTGACAGCAGCAAATCACATTCAGACAGCTGCTCATCTCACTCAAAGATCTTTCTTCCACAATAGAATCATTGAATAATAGAACAGCTCAAGTAGGAGAAGACCTTAAAGATCATGGAGTCCAACCACAACCCAGCCATCCTACCCCAACTCTAACAGCCCTCCGCTAAACCACAGCCCTGAGCACCACATCCAAATGTTTGTAAACACATCCAGGGATGGTGACTCCACCACCTCCCTGGGCAGCCCATGGCAGTGCTGAACAGCCCTTTCTGTAAAGAAGTGTTTCCTGAGATCCAACCTAAACCTCCCCTGGCACAACTTGAGGCCATTTCCCCTCGTCCTGGCACCTGTCAGCAGTGAGAAGAGACCAACCCCGCTCTGCTGCAATCGCCTTTCAGGTACTGGAAGAGAGCAATAAGGTCTGCCCTCAGCCTCCTCTTCCCCAGCCTAAACAGCCCCAGTTCCTTCAGTCTCTCCTCATGGGCCATATTCTCCAAGCCCTTCCCCAGCCTTGTTTCCCTTCTATTTACTATCACTGCTACTACAACCAATGTCACAAAAGAAACCATCCCAAAATCATGTAAAAGTCCTAAATTAGGAGATTTTCATAGAAGAAAAAGACGTCTTAAGGACTCTGAAAGGAATATAAAACATTTGCAAAAAAAAATCTCCTGCCAGGCACAAGGGAAACATAAAAAACAGGTTGTTTGGTATTTCCACACTGTCACCATTCTGGGAGCTTGAGTTTTAAAACAAATGTCAAATACAGTAAGAGTATTAAGACTGTCAGTGTAGGTAACACAACTTGTGACTAAAAGGCAGTGATGCCTATCTTTTCTCTTAGACAATAATGATCACCTATAGGGAATGCTATGCTTTGCTAGGAGAGTGACTCTTCTTTTTCTGTGGGGTGATAATAAGCATCATTGTTCTTAGGCCAATGTATTTCCTGGGACTTCTTGTACTACAAGATCTAGAAACATCATTAAGCACAGGCATAATGACTTCTATTCTTATTGAAGAAGGATGACACTTTTCTGTTAAGTGTGTTCCTGATTCAGAGAGGTTGTCTGCTGCATTGCAGGTACTTGCAGCAGTGCAGTATTTTCCCTTTTTTTTTTTCAGACTTGCATTGGAGCAATCAATCTGGGAAAGCTGCAGCAATCTGCAACAAACCAAGGTTCCCTCGCTCTCTATAAGCTCCCAGATTTCTTGCATGTTTTGATTATTTGTTACTGACAAAACACACCTAAGTTGTAAGCCCCCTTTGCAGGTTATTTTGATTTTACGGTTCACTCACTGCTAAATGGAAGTCTGATCAGAATTTGGTTCTTTTTGGTTATTTTAGGTTTTCTTGATGAATAGTTTATCCTTATTTTTCTTTCTTTTTCCTTATAGGCTAACCATAGAAAAGAATACTTTCATTTATCAAAGTCACCCACATATTTCACTTCATCTCAGAGAAGCTACTGCACTGTCATCTTTGAACTTGAGCTCAAAAAAATCAAAGAAAGGGAGGTTCAAAATAGTCCTGTCACAGTCTGAATGTACCACTTATCCCATTTTTTAAGTGTCTCCCTTTCAGACAGATTTTCAGTGGCATTATTTAAGTAGAAGTTTTTTTTTAACTTTGAGATTTCTGCTCTTATAACTAGGAATGCACTGAAAAACGAAGCTTGGGTGATGGCCTGTTTGTGTCTAGGCTGCCTTTTAGATGCTCATGAGGAATGAGAGAAGAAAAGGAGAGCAAAAAAGGACAGAGATGTGAAAGCTTTTGCAAAACAGCAAAGACTGAAAGGAGGACAGCCTCTTTTCTCTCTACCTGAGCCTCTGAGGAGCAATACTTGATATCTGACTGATAGGAGAGGTGACCACACCAGGGGTACTCAAGCTGCAAATTTATTTTTTTCTAAAATCCTTCCAGTTCAGATATAACTTTGCATGTGGCAACAAAGGATAGCATTGCTTGTGAAGGTTTTGGAGTCACACCCAGTCTTAAGACAGAGGTTGAGAGGAAACAGATGACTCGCCAGGAGCAGGGGACACTTTAGGACAGCAGGGGAAGTGGTAAACACATAAATAACCTTTCCTACCTCTCATGATGTGGCTGTACCCTGCCTCAGGTGGTTAAGGAGATAGGCAGAAAACAATCAATCATTCTGCCCTTGCTCCTCCCAGAGGAGAAACACCTGAATGTCTCCAGCTATGTGCTTGTCGGGAACATTTTCTTCACCTCAACAACATGAGTGATTCTGCCAGGAGTGTGGGAGCTAACACTTGTGAGGAAATCATTTCCAAGATTACTGAACACCATCAGCATCACTCTTAAGCACAGCTGGTCTTTTCACCTAATCTCACAACACCATTGCCCAATCTATTTTAAAAGGCAGTCTTGGCTTGTGTCACTGCACAGGAGAACCAGCCACTCCTCGTGTCAGAGCAGACAATCCTAGACCCCAGGGGATGCATGTGGTCAATGGCACAGTTATCTAAAACTACATGTAATGTATTCTATTAACGTGTAAAACAATCTGTAAGTCATGCTGTTTGTGTCTGATGCATTATTTAATGTCTATAGGGTCTTACACCATGAATCAGCGAGGGACACCTTCACTGCAGTAATGAAAACTCTTGACTAAAGAAAAACACAAATCTAGACTTGGCTGGTTTGGCTGGATTAAAATCAGTTAACAGTGCTCTGCAAAAGTAATAACAATAATATTCATAAGTAGGGGGACATCTTCACTAGTAACTCAGCTGAATCTCATGAGCTTCAATGAATCCATGTCCACGGTCTTGCACCTGGGTCAGGGCAACCCCCACTCTCAATACAAGCTGGAGGATATAAGGAGAGAGCACCGAGCTGCTGAAAAGGACTTGAGGGTACTGGTAGGTAGAAAGCAGGATATGGGCCAGCAGTCTGCCATTGCAGCCTAGAAAGCCAGCTGTATCCTGGGCTTCACCAAAAGAAGTGTGATCAACAAAGCAAGGGAGGAGATCCTGCCCCTCTGCTCCATGCTGGTGTGACCTCACCCAGAGTTCTGCGTCCAGATGTGGAGTCTGTAATACAGGAAAGATGTGGACCTGTTGGTCCACAAACCAACAAAAAAATTGGGCAACAAACAAGAAGAGTTGGAAGCCATGGTGCGGCAGGCAAACTATGACCTAGTCGCCATTACGGAAACATGGTGGGACTGCTCCCATGACTGGAGTGCTGCAATGGATGGCTACAAGCTCTTCAGGAAGGATAGGCAAGAAAGAAGGGGTGGTGGTGTGGCTCTGTATGTTAGGGAGTGTTTTGATGTTACTGAGCTTGTGGCTGGGGATGATAAGGTTGAATCCCTATGGGTAAAGATCAGGGGAAGGGCTGACAAGGCAGATGTATTGGTGGGTGTCTGCTATAGACCGCCGAACCAGGATGAGGAGACAGATGAGGTGTTCTATGAGCAGCTGGCAGAAGCTGCGAGGTCGCCAGCCCTTGTCCTCATGGGGGACTTCAACTTCCCTGACATATGCTGGGAATTCAACGCAGCGCAGAAGAAGCAGTCTAGGAGGTTTCTGGAGTGTATAGAGGATAACTTTCTGATGCAGCTGGTGAGAGAGCCTACGAGAGGAGCTGCCCCGCTAGACCTGCTGTTCACAAACAGAGAAGGTCTGGTGGAAGATGTGGAGGTTGGGGGCTGTCTTGGACAGAGTGACCATGAGATGGTAGAGTTCTCAATTCTTGGTGGAGCCAGGAGGAAGAACAGCAAAACTGTTACCTTGGACTTCCGGAGGGCGGACTTTGAACTGTTTAGAAGACTAGTAGGGGGAGTCCCCTGGGATTCAGTCTTAGAGGGTAAAGGGGTCCAAGACAACTGGTTGCTCTTCAAGAAGGTAGTCTTACAGGCGCAGGAGCGGGCTGTCCCCCTGAGCTGCAAAATGAGCCGGCGGGGAAGGAGACCGGCGTGGATGAATAAGCAACTATTCTTGAAGCTCCGGGAGAAAAAGAGAATCTACCTCCTGTGGAAGAAGGGACGGGCAACTCAGAAAGAATACAGAGAAGTTGTTAAGATATGCAGGGAGAAAATCAGAAAGGCGAAAGCCCAGCTCGAGCTCGACCTGGCCACTGGAATAAAAAGAAACAAGAAATCCTTTTACAAATATATCAACAGTAAGAGGAGGACTAAGGAGAATCTCCATTCTTTACTGGATGAAGCCGGGAATGTGACTACTGAGGATAAAGAAAAGGCAGAGGTCCTGAATGCCTTCTTTACGTCTGTCTTTAAAGGTCAGACCAGTTATCCTCAGGATATTCCACTTTTCGACCAGGTGGTCTCGGCTGGAGACCAGACTAAACCACCCATGATTCAGAAGGAAACGGTCAGAGACCTTCTACTCCAACTGGACTGTCACAAGTCCATGGGGCCGGATGAGATTCACCCGAGAGTGCTGAGGGAACTGGCGGAGGTGATAGCCGAGCCGCTTTTCCATCATCTATCAGCGCTCCTTGTTGACTGGTGAGGTACCAGAAGACTGGAGGCTTGCCAATGTGACTCCCATCTACAAGAAGGGCTGTAAGGAGGACCCGGGGAACTACAGGCCTGTTAGCCTGACCTCGGTGCCAGGGAAGGTTATGGAGCAGATTGTCTTGAGGGAGATCACGCGGCAAGTGCGGGACAACTGGAGCATCAGGTCTAGCCAGCATGGGTTCACGAAGGGTAGGTCCTGCTTGACCAACCTGATCTCCTTCTATGATCTAGTGACCCGCCTGGTGGATGAGGGAAAGGCTGTTGATGTAGTCTACCTAGACTTCAGCAAGGCCTTTGACACTGTCTCCCACAGTATTCTCCTGCAGAAGCTGGCAGCCCGTGGCTTGGACAGGTACACTCTTGTCTGGGTAAGGAACTGGCTGGAGGGTCGAGCCCAGAGAGTGGTGGTCAATGGAGCTAAATCCAGCTGGCGACCGGTCACGAGTGGTGTTCCCCAGGGGTCGGTGCTGGGGCCTGTCCTTTTCAATATTTTTATTGATGACCTGGATGAGGGCATTGAGTGCACCCTCAGTAAGTTTGCAGATGACACCAAGTTGGCTGGAAGTGTCGATCTGCCTGGGGGTAGCGAGGCCCTACAGAGAGATCTGGACAGGCTGGAGAGCTGGGCTGAAGCCAATGGGATGAGGTTTAATAAGACCAAATGCCGGGTTCTACACTTTGGCCACAGCAACCCCAAGCAACGCTACAGGCTTGGGGTGGAATGGCTTGAAGACTGTGTAGAGGAAATGGACCTGGGGGTGTTGGTTGACGCTCGGCTAAACATGAGCCAGCAGTGTGCCCGGGTGGCCAAGAAGGCCAATGGCATTCTGGCTTGTATCAGAAGCAGTGTGACCAGCAGGAGTAGGGAAGTAATTGTTCCCCTGTACTCAGCTCTGGTGAGGCCGCACCTTGAGTATTGTGTCCAGTTCTGGGCCCCTCACTGCAAGAAAGACATTGAGGCCCTGGAGCGTGTTCAAAGAAGGGCAACAAAGCTGGTGAGGGGTCTGGAGCACAGGCCTTATGAGGAGCGGCTGAGGGAGCTGGGATTGTTCAGTCTGGAGAAGAGGAGGCTCAGGGGAGACCTTATTGCTCTCTATAACTACCTGAAGGGAGGTTGTAGTGAGCTGGGGGTCGGCCTCTTCTCTCGTGTAACTGGTGATAGGACTAGAGGGAATGGTTTCAAGCTTCGCCAGGGAAGATTCAGGCTGGATATTAGGAAATACTACTTCTCTGAAAGGGTGGTCAGGCACTGGAATGGGCTGCCCAGGGAGGTGGTGGAGTCACCGACCCTGGAGGTGTTCAAAGAACGTTTGGATGTTGTGTTGAGGGATATGGTTTAATGAGAACCATTGGTGACAGGTGGATGGTTGGACTGGATGATCTTATAGGTCTTTTCCAACCTTAGTGATTCTGTGATTCTGTGATTCTGTGATTGGTGTGCTTCCAGAGAGACACAAAAATGATCCAAGGGGTGGAGCACACTCCTACGAGGACAGAGAGAGCTGGGGCTGTTCACCCTGGAGAAAAGGCTCAGAGGAGACCTGGGAGCAGCTTTTAGGTATCTGAAGGAGGACTGTAAAAAGGAAGGGCATGGATTCTTTAGCGTGGTCTGCTGAGACAGGACAAGGGAAACTGGCTTCAAACTAAAGGAGGGGAAATGGATGTAAATAAACAGAAGAAGTTTGTTTACAATAAGGGTGATGAGGCACTGGGTCAGTTTGCCCAGAGAGCTGTGGTGTCCCTGTACATTGCAGGGGAGTTGGACCAGCTGGCCTTTAAAGATCTCTTCCAACTCAAGTGATTCTGTGATTCTATGACTGTGAACTGGGATTGGGAAATTCCAAAGCTCTTCTCCTGAGGGCCAGTAATATGCAATGACATAAAGGAATAAATAGTAATAAAAGTATAGAGAATACTTGTGGCCATTTTCACTGCCACACATAAATCAATGCTGTGTCTCAACTTTGGTTACTGCCTTTTAAACTGCATCATGAAAAGATATCATAGGAGTTGAAATAGTTCAGAGAAAGAGGGCTACAATAGGTACAAAGAGAGAGAAGACTTTCTTTGAGTTCAGGACTGTAGGGTACCTCTGGCCACACAGAAGCTCATTCTTTTCAAAAACAAGGAATAGGGTTCTGTATAGGGTGTGACTAGAAAACATGATCCCACTAATGTTAGCTGGATGGCCAAACATAGGACATTACTAATACACTCATGTTTTATTTTGGACAGTGGCAAATTGCCATTTAGAATTCCACTGTTTCTTCCAAGAAGACCCGGCAGCCTTAAGTTAAATTCTTCCTCAGATCATGTTGTCCTCATATATAATAATAGAATCAGAATCACCAAGGTTTAAAAACACCTCCAAGATCATCTAACCCAACTGTGCACCTACCACCAGTATTTCCCCACTGAACCATGCCTCTTAGTACAACATCTAAATGTTTCTTGGTGATTCGATCAACTTCCCATGTCTTATCACTATTTTGGAGAAGAAATTTTTTGTAATATCCAATTTGAATCTCTACTGGCACAACCTGAGGCCAGCCATTTCCTCTAATTCTATCACTAGTTACTTAGAAGACAGGTAACATTCTCTGGTCATGGTCCAGGGCATTGATGTCTTTCCTGTAGTGGAGGGTTCAAAACTGAACACAGCTCTCAAGGTGTGGCCCCACCAGAGTTGAGTAATTGTCACTGTGCAAATGAATTTCTAATTTATGTACTCCTACAATTGCTGAAGATGCCAGATCTGCAACCCCTGTGGGGTAAGGATGAAGATGTGAATCTTTGCTCCCTTTTCTGGGAATATTTACTCGAATCCCTTTTCACATTAGAGGTATGGACAGCACTATGTTTCCAAAACTAGAATGACAACTCTTTGGTTCCTCTCTCCTCCTAAAACAGCCATCTGAGACCTCTAACTCTGGTTAAAGTCACTTTTTTTATGTCAGTGAAAACATACTCATTTATACTGTTCACTTTCTATAATATTGTTTTAAGAAATTGGTTAGTGGTGCTTATGTTGCACCTAGTCTTTCTTTGTTCAACGTCTATTTTCAACATTAGCTGTCTAAAGTAATGTCCTTTATTATGTACTCTATATCCAGAAAGGGAGGAACCTTGCCTACATATGCTTGAAGAGCTTCTTTCTTTGAAAAAACGAAATTGAAGATATCAAGATATGAAGTTCAAGTTCACAAGATGCAGTCATTCTCAAATGTTATCATATGCTGCCTCTATATATATGTTATTGATGTCTTAGCTTAAGTACTGTGTATATTTTTCACCCTTGACTTGAGTCATTAACATGTAGCTAGATCCATCTCCTCTAATTGTGCTGGTCACAAATCTTTTCATGTCTAACTAAAATGTGATTCTAACATGGAACATGTATTTGCTGCAGGTTTGTACTCACATGAGCGTAGTAGAATTTTTTGCACTCTCCTATCTGTTTTACACTCCCTATCCATTCCCTAGAGCTCCAGAGACAATAAAAATAGTATAACAAAAGAAACAGTGGAAGACAGGAAGAAAGAAATTACAGAGCAGAGGCAAGGCAAAAAAGCCTCTTTTGAGCACAGATGTTTGATGAGATGGAGGAGTGATTCATTGATGGAATACATGCAGTGTGCTGGAAGGGCAAGGAGATACAGGGAGGAAAAGTCTTTTTCCAATGGTTTTCTCTTCTATAAGAGATGGAGGAGTAGTGCATTGAACTCACTATCCATAATATTGCTTAAAATCATTGCTTATGATAAACAGATGATAGAAATCTTCCAGAGTGCATTTCTTCTGTCTTAGGAAACATGACAAATAAATCAATTTAAGTAGCAGAACTGCAGTCAGTTACTTGCAGTCTCAAAAAAATATAGCCAGATCCTCAGGAGTGTTAAAAGAACAACTCTGCTGAAATGCTGATGGTGGTTGTAAGACAGATAACAAGCTGGATGGCACAAGCCAGTATGTGCTACATTCTGAAGGAAACTTCTGTTTGCTGGGTATAATGTACATCTCTAACAATGGCTTTGACTTTGCATATAGGAGAATCCATTATGACCAGTTGCCGGCAGAGCAGTCCTCCAGTTACAGCAGCCTGCCTTGTTTTTTACCAGCACAAAAGAGGACTTTGGTTTATATTTGAACTTGAGGATATACACATGGTGATAAGTGAACACACTGTAATAGTAAACTGGGTCTCTCACATTTAACAGGTGATAATTTTATCAAATGAATTTACCAGTAAAAGCTAATGACCAAAACTGCACAGATTTCATTGACTTTCTGGTGGCTGTAAAATCAGGGCTTTATTTGGTAAGCTATCAGTAAGTATTAGTGAACCCCAAGTGAAAGAAAGCAAGATACTCCAATAGTTCTGGAAACACATTCTTCTTGATGTGGGGGTGCTAATCTGTAAGAAATTGTTACTATTAATTTTTTGAGTTATTTCCAGAATCCAAATGCAACCTGCAGTCAGCCCTACTGTCAAAGCTTCTCTAACAAAACTCAGATGAAATGCTGAGTATTGCTAGACACCAACTATAAAACTAAGACTATCCTGACAATGTTAATGCTCAGTAAGTCCATATAAATGTGATGAGCATTCTTCTTCATTCAAAACCTTTTCCCTTATGGTTGTTCATTGGTAGGACAAAATATCAGTGCTTCAATGGCTTGAAAGTAGAGGACCAAAGATGATGCCCTGCTGTGCATCCCTACACTGTAGAACTCTATCTCCTCCAGCATCTGCTGCTTTCCCTGTGTTTTTTCATGAGAGTCTCAATTGAAGATTTAATAGACCTGCTTGGTTTGTTGGAATGCACCTTGTGGCAAGAACATCATAATCTACTTTGACTGGAATTAAATTTGATTTGAGCCTATTTTGCAAGATACACCTGGTTTGATGAGGGAATTTTTCCTTTCTTTTCACTTGCATCATTTATTTCTTGTTCTTCTCTTTCTTTTTCACGTTGTGCATGGTTGTTGACCTCCTTCCCTTGAAAAATCACCAGATTCCTGATAACAAAATATAGAAACCATCAAGTGCACTTCCTCTTCAAGGAGACATAAAGACCATGAAATTACCATCATCAAGGAAGACTTCTGTTTGCCAACATTTTGGAAGGAGCTTTGAAGGATGATAACACCATCACCTCCTTATGTCTTTTCAGAATGATATATTTCCTTTATCCTTTAACATCTAGCAGTGATCATGATTCAAATTGAAAAATCATCTATCATCATTCACTTTGTCACCGGGTGATAAAGGACAAAGAAAATGTATATAGTAGGAATAAAAAGAACTGAGTCTTCACTGGTTTTTGAGTTGCTAGCATGTTTATCTGGAACTTGGAATGCTGAACAAGAAAATTGGTCATGTACTTCAATGAGGCAGGAATGTTAGCTTAAAGTTAGGAACAGCAGCAACATCTTTCTGGAGGAAAGATTCAAACTTTGAGAGAGTACTATTTTTTATGCAATGTTTAGTCTTGAAGCTGAGTGGGGCTGTTTGCTCCACTGCATGAGAAAATTAACCTTTGTTGTTTTGCATTTCATGAGAAGCTTTTTCTTCATCACAATATCCTTTAGGTTTTACCACTTCTCCAAAGCGTTGCTTTAATGAACCTGGTATTTTCCCAAGAAATGACATCATCTTTACTCACTCACAGTTCCCATTATCTTAACTCACAGAGCAATGACAGCAGTATGAAGCAAAGGCTTGACAAAGGAATTGTACACTGTGGTTTCAGCTCCTCCTATCTTCCCAGCCATCGTGCATAACCTCTCTAATATCTCTGCTGCAGTTTGCCAATCTTGCCCAAATAGACTCTGATGCATTCATGTAGAAATGGTAATACTCCCTGTAGAGAATGCTTCCATTTTTAAAGAGGCTGTATATTTGCTTTGCTTGCTCTTGCAATCACACGCTTAGACATTCTCTGCTCCAGTCCATCTGGCAGCTGCACATGGAAGCAAAACTCACACGTCAAGCACTGCTGTCTGTATCCTAATTAGCAAGGGAAATGTTGTGCTCTAACATCTCTGACACAGAGGTAAAAATGGGAAACACTGTTTGACAATCTGGCATACAATAAAATGAAGTAATGACTCACTGCATAGAAGCATAGGAATGGAAAGAGCACTAGGATGTTAAAATCTGTTTGTTTCATAATCACAGGCAAGCTGGTTGTGAACAGTTAATTCAAAGGATCCATGCTACATGTAACAGGAGTTGCAAACTTTCAGAAGATTGCTAGCAAACAAATCAATGATAAAAAACGACTAAAGGCACGTTGATGTCTTTCTTGTACACTGTGTTTATGAGCCAGTCCACTTGTAGATGCTGGAAAATTCAGTGTCCCATATGGAAAAGGGTATTGCTGGTACTGTATGTTGTGGCAATAGCAGAGGATTTATCAATTGAAAATTTCTCTGTGAGGAGGAAAATGGAGACGTGCTCTGCTGCAAAGGAAGGAAAAGAGTTCAATTTTGTAAAACCTCCCTTTGCTGAAGAGACTGCCTCTGCAGGGACAAACACCTGCCAGCAGATAAGACAGCTTTACCATACATTTAATTGCACCAATGAACATATTTCCATAATTTATATGGTCTTGCTGTGCATGGAAAAAAATTTCCTTGTATCTCATTTTTCAAAGCTGTCTGTGCTGAATCTGTACTGAAGGTAAGTTTCTGTCTCACTCTACAGTGCTGTCTACCAAGCATGTTTTCTGATTTAAGCAATCACGGTTTATGTGTGTTAGGCTCAAGCTCAAGGTTTCAGTTGTTGCTACTAATGGCTCACCCAAGCACGCTGTGTGATGCGAGCACTTCTGCAGGTCCTTTCTGGGAATAATTTTAGGAGGAAAGGGAAGGATGGACCCCCCCAGCAACTGGCTGTGCAAGACTTCAGTAATTTGTAATATTCTTGCTATCATACAACAGCATAAAATACTATCAGTTCAGTGAAAATGAAAATACCAAAAGGAGAGTCATGTCAGGAAAGTTGTGCTTTAAATAAATTCAGGGAATTCTATTTTATGTCCATTTCAAGTTTATTTTATTACTATCTAGGCTTATCCTTTGTACAACCCGGTCTGATCCTTTATTACTCAATGACTGCAATTAGCTATCATATTATTGCTCCTCCTCTCTTGGTTGTCTAGTTCTGCTTCCTGTCCTAATAACTTCGCTCTAGTAATTTTAGTATTCCCCAACTCAGACTTCATGCACGCCCCAGAGTTGTTTCATTAGCTAAACAGTTCTCTTCAAATAAACAATTAATCTGAAAGGTATTACTTTATTTCTCTTTGAATTGATTTTAAAATACCACACAAACCTTTTAAAATGAAAGATATTAACAGGGAAATGGAGCATAAAATTTGTTTCTTACTCTTTTATACAAGGACAGCTTATATCCTGGTGATTATTTTCAAAGGCATTTTCACAAATCCCTTGGATTTTAATTAGAAAACAAATTGAGTAGTCAGGTATTGGGGAAATGAAGGGCAGACTTTTAAGTATTGTTTGGTCAGTACTTGGCAGCATATTCATTAACTACAATTTTTATTATTAATTTCAAATCCACCTTCACAAAATGGCCTGGGTTGGAAGGGACCTCAAGGATCACAGCTTCTAAGATGTATGTTAAATAAAATTAAATATCTTTAATAATCCCTTCCTTCTTTCCTTCCCTCCTTCCCTTCTGTCACATACTACACAGTTGTAGTCATCAGTACATCTAACTTGTTCTAACAGAGGAATTAGTCACCCAGGAGACATTTTCTATTAATGAAATTTGTGTAGAACTCAATGTAAGTGGAAAGACTCATTTTGGAAGTGCTCAAGGTGAAAGAAGTCAGGAGAAGCGGAAAGGAAAGGGCTGTGGTGCGCCACATGAGCTGGATTTGGATAGAAAGTGTGCTGGAGGCATCATCTTTGGACCTCTAGTTTGATGTCGTATTTCTTTTCTTTTTTTTTTTTTAATGATAAAAAGCTGAGACATGGTTCATTACATGAAAATGTTCTTGAGGTTAGGTAAGAGAATGAAGGGGCAGGCTGATCTGGGTGATGTTACTGTGAGTGTGTACTATGGGCTGCCTGATCAGGAGGAGGAAGATGATGAGGCCTTCTGCAGAGAGATAGAAGTGGCCTCACAATCAGGTTCTCATGGAGAATTCAACCACCTGATGTCAGCTGGAAAAGCAACACTGCTGGGCACACACAGCCTGCTGCTGATACAAAAACCTATATTGTTGTTTGGGGAGGCTTTCAGAAGCAAACATTTACAAATAGATCTGTGCTTTCTTGCTAAAAATATTTAAAGCAATGAGAAAATTCCTAGCTAGTTCCTTGTTAAGTTTTATTCTTATGATACATCTGAGGGATTTCAAAATGTCTTTGGCATGAATTGCTGGACAAATATAAGCCATCACTATCTGACCTGGAAAGTTCATAAGGAGTTACCACAACCAGAGTGGGCTGACCTCAAAACATGGTCTTATGGAGCTGAAATATTTTCAGTAGAAAAGACTGCATTAAATAAGCACCTTTTTAATTATTATTATTCATACCTAACTTGTCTACACACGTAGTAGCATAAGAAAATTTACTTTTGGTTGCTATGGAATAGCTGGGAAAGAGGCACATTCTATTAGTAGATTGTTTCATTCCGCTTCTCCTATCATGACATACCTCAGCCCATGTATGGAACTGTTGAGGTGTTTGAACACCTGGGAAAGGACCCAGCCAGCCCTGTGAGCACAGGTGAAGGCAATTCAGCTGTGTGAGCAGAAGGGCTGCAGCCTGGCTGCAACTCTCTTAGACCCCATTTAAGGGCTGACTGTCACTGGGGAAGGCTTTCTTTCTGGAGACGCTTCCTTGTTTCCCCTCCAAACCTGGAATCTTCTGATACAAGTGAGAGGTCTTCTTCCTTTCCTTTATATTCTTCTTTCCTTTTTCTATTGTGTCAGCCTTTCTGTCATCAGCCCTCTGTTGTAAGGTCTTTCCCATCGTAATGATCTATTCAACTGTTATAACCCAAATTCCATTCTCTGGTGAACATACATGGCTGTATAGGAACAGAGCCTGTGTGCAAGGTAGGAGGCACTGAAGAGAGATGAAGAGGGATATGCTGTGCTTTTCTTAACATAGAGTTAAGGTAACAGCCTGATGACTGCTCAACAATGGAAGTGTTTTGCTGGGGAGTACAGCCTTCAGCTTTTCAGGTGGAGAAAGTGCTGATGCATGTTTTTATTTAGCATTCAGTATCCATGCCCTTTGTAGGACTTGTTCTCAGTGGGAGATGCATTCACATCCAAGGAAGTTCTTTCTCTGTCCAGATGGCAGGGGGATTTCAAAATTCACAGGGAGGGCATGGGAGCAGTCTATCAGTCTCCCGTGTCTCTGCCAAGGCCAAAGGGTTCTGTTCTAGCAAGCTCTGCAGTGGGAAGAGCATTAGAGAGCTCCCTGCAGCAGCTGCTCGCAAATGCCAGGAAGGAAAGTCCAGAAGCAAAACGATCTGTTTCAGAGCAGAAAGTTAAACAGATCTCGTGCGACTCTTTAAAAGATGGTAATGCTACAGCTTGCCAAGGGCAAGAAAGGTAACGTATCTTCTGTTGTCATCTGAGAATAAAGCCTCAGCTTCACTGCAATGAAAGAGTGAAACTTGTGTTTGACTTTGGTGATGTCAGGTTGGCACTCAAAGTCTTGGGGTGGTGACTGTAGGCTGGATGTGACAAGAGGGAAGTAAATTTGTGTCACGCTGGTTTGTGTTATAGCAGTGGTGATGAGCTGTGGTGTTGAGCAGCCTCAAGGTGCCAAATTGCCTGTCAGTTGGCCAAAGACAAACAGGTATTTCATTTCTCTCTTCCCTCCTAAAATAAAGCTTAGAACTGTTCTGAAAAAGTGTTTCAAAGCAGGATTCACATATGTATGTGAGATAAAGGGTGTGAAGGTAGAAAACTGATGTTTTGTCCCTTCTATGCCTCGTGGCAGCTGCAGTTTGCCATGCCTTGTGCACTCCAGTTCCAGCTTCAGGCTGGAGGTGCAAATTTAGGTGTTTTACATGGGTCGTCTTCATTATAGCAACACTGGCTTCGTGGCCTGTGAGCTCAAGGGTATGAGATGCAGTCCTTGAGTCAAATTGCTGTCTCCTGTTAGCTGTCATGGATCACTTCCATGGAGACAAAGATTTCCTGGCAATCACAGAGCATCTCCTTTGCTATATTTTATCCAACTGCTCCTAATTCCTTAGGGAATAGGTGCCAGTTCTCCTGGATTATAGATAGTAATGTTGTCATTTTTATCTATAGGAGCTGCATTCATGGGATGAATGGAACAAAGCAAAATCATGGGGGTTTTAGATGATTTTTGAAACTTATCCTCTCTTTTAACATTTCATTAAAGTTCTGAGCTACAAAAAAGTAGTTTCAGTTCAACCAAAATAGGTCACTTTCTATTTTTATTAGACTATAATGTATTTCGAAACTACAAAATGAAAAATTATTTTTGAGGTATCACCATGAGCTTTTTTTAAAATGATGAATATGGACATTTAAATATTACAAGAGCTGTCCTGCTCAATCCTTATTCCCTCTGAATCTTCCCTCTGATGTGATTTCATGAGGTGTCTGCCTCAGAGCTGAGCAGGAGTCCCTGTTCAGATACTTCTCTGGACAGTTTTTTTTCCTGTCATGTTACATAGAAATAGAAAGTATTCAGAGTTTTTTAACCTGCTCAGCCCCGCCTCATCTTAACAGTTCTGGCCAACACAGTAGGATCAGAGTTTGATCAATGCTTATTTCTTGGGCACCCACAAGCAGGCTACTATAAGAATGTGTACTCAGAAATAAGCTTTCCCAGTCTCTTTTGACTTCTTTCCTGCTGATTTCCATCAGAGATGGACCATAGGATTTCACCATCTGTGTTGGTGCATGGGCCTGTTTGGCTTATTAGCCACTACAAACTGAATGGCTGGGTTTCCTATAGCCTTTAAATCTCAACAGCCACAGCTCTACCAGCCAAATTAGCAGCTGCAGGAGGTGGGAAAATGGCAATTCTGATGGAAGATGCTGCACTGCTTTTTCCTTTGGGAATGGAGCAGAATGTTATGCATTTATATGTCTGCAAATGAACAGAAGCACACATCCTTCATGAGCAAATAATCCTTTGTGGTAACCAGAGGGCAGGTGGGTTGCAATTAATGGATTAATTACATACCAATAATTGTTAGGGTAAATAGCACAGTCTAGAACAACAGAAGAAAAGAATTGGCAAAATAATAGGTTTTTAAAATTATTTTATAGATATGGCAGGGGGTTGGAACTAGAGGATTTTAAAGGTCCCAATCAACCCAAGCTACTCTGATTCTATGAAAGAGGCATTGAATATATCTTGATCAATGAGAAAGGTGTTGGGTGATGGGAAGAAAAACCTCAGACTGCATATCTCTCTTGATATCAACAGCTTGATTTGTACTTTTTAATTCTCACCTCCTGGTTGCCTCTATGTGTGAAAAACTTTGAATTACTCTGTGACAGACTCCATGAAGTGCCCTTTCCATGCGTTAGGGGTAAGTGTTAGGAATGGACTAATGTGCACAAACCTGGTATCTCCTCTAGTGTATTCAAAGAGGTAAAAAGTGGAAAACTGGGAAATGATCCTCGCTTCTCATCTGTCTTACTTCACTGGGTACATGTGAAAATGCTCTGGGCAAATAGGTGTGAAAAAGCTTATTTTTATACTCGAAGTTCCTAAATAAGCAAAGAAAAATCCCAGCTACTGTGACGTAAGCAAGAATCCCACAGCTGGGCAATTAAAGAAAGCTTAATCTACTGAAGGTGGAAGGTCCAATCATGTATCTAACTAACCTGGACTGTGAGAGGTTTAGAGCCAAGCCTGCTTTCTCTAAGCCATGACTGTGGGCTATTTGTTTCACATCTCCATGTCTCAGACTTCCTTCTTTGCTCCTGTCTGCTGATTTACACACCTAGCGAGAAATCTGAAGATTTGTGTGTAGTACTTATATAACAACCAGAGACAGAATTAAAAGATCTCACTTTGGTAGGCTTGGCTCTTTCTTCACCAGCTAATTAAATGGCTGAAGAGTTATCTTGGGTACCTAAAGCCAACTGGCACTGAATGGCCTGCATCTATGCTGTTAAATAGCCTTAGCTTTCGAAACAGGGTGACAGAATCCAAAGTGCTTATTAGGAATCATTCTTGGCTTATGTTAACTTCTGAACCGTATCCAGGAGTTGTTTGGGGTAAATGCATTTGGCCAGAGATCAGTTCTAACAATTTAACAGTATAGAGACAACTGGCTTTTAGCATCAGAATGTGTTCACTGAGACTTCTTAATTTTCTGGTGTAAGATGCTAATGACCTTCTTAAATGCACTTGCTGCTTTTTTCAAATGCAAAATAGTCATCTGCTTTGACAAATGGAGATTTGCAGCATGCACCCCAGGGTAGTAACCAAATTCTTTTAGTTGCACAAGTCATTGAAGTGGCCCCAGTAGTTATGACCCTTAATAACTTCTCTCTCAGCCATCTGAAGATCTCTCCTGTGTTGCATCCTTAAGTTCTAATGCTGTTCCCTACCTGAACTCTTAGGGAACTTCCAGAGGTCAGAACTCTCAATATAGCAGTCCTAATCAACAACTGCTTAGTTTGTGACTCTTGGATTCTATCTGACTTCTGTCTCTCTATGATGAGTGTTCATTATCTGGTGCAGATATATGAGGGTGATTGCTTGTAGAAATAGATGTGCCTGCAAACACCTGAGGAGAATTAAGATGTAGAGGTAAAAACTGTGTTTGTCACAATGAAAACTGCAATTTGGTAAGAGAGAGACAGTATTTCATAGAAGTGATGGAATGCAAAGGACATCTGAGGACTGTGATAAAGGCAAGATTCATGATTCTATGATTCAAGTCATTGAGATTGTTAACAAGAAGTCAGATTTGATACAGTGTTAACTTTCAGAAACCTCAAAGTGTGGCAAATACAGCAGCAGCTGAAAAGGCAAACTTTTAAGAATTTTGTTGCTAAACTAACTAGCATTCTCCTCTATGATTGGGACATCCAACCCAAGGGATGTGTTCAATATCTACTCATGTAATCACAGCGTCGGGGAAATATTTGAAGATCTATTATATGTGAAGAATGAAAACTCTACAGCCTCATCAGTGCATAGAGTAGGATGTTTTTTATTAACTGGAGTTATTCTTCAGATCTCAGGCTAGGAAACAGTATTTGGTTATTAACATCCTTTAGTTTCTGGACACAATGTTGATAAACCTTGCACTTCCACAGCAAGATAAGTTAGCATGATATGTTCTTTAATGTTAGAATTCCCATCATAAACATTTAGGTAGAGGGAACTGTGCTTGTTTAGCTTGGAGAAGAGAAGGCTCTGGGAAAACCTCATGGCCTTCCAGGAGGGGAAACTGCTCTTTACAAGGGTGGATAGTGATAGGACAAGGGGGAATGGTTTTAAAGTGAGACAGGGGAGTTTTAGGTTGGATAAAATCCATTTTTTGTTGGTTGTATTGTGTCTTCACAATATCTGTCATTGAAATAGCCTAAAAACTGGGAAGTTGTGAATATGCAGCGTAGCTGAAATTATCCTGTTTTGATTTTCCTCTTTTTAATCTGGTTGTCTTAAAAGAGATTCATTTCAAAGGCTAGAACTAAGCTAAAGATAAATTTTCAATTGCATTTCGAGCTGTGCAATGCTATTCAACTCACTGAAAGCAAATTCCAAGATGGCACAGTATCTGTAGAGTTATCTAGTTTTGTGAGCAAAGTACAGTTTAATTGTCCATATCAAATGGCACTGTCACATTCAGTTATGTGAAATATAAAGACTCACTAATTCATTACATGAACTGATTTCTCTTGAACATGAGAAATACCACTTCTGGACCAAGAGCAAAGCAGGCACATCTGCTGAAGTCAACAGGGTCCTTTTGCAGACACTAATATTATTCCTTATGCAGAACAGGGAACATGATTTGGAGCCGCAGATACTTAAGTACATCGTGAGCTTTGTAATTATTTCAGCCAACAGAACCAAACACCCATCGGGGCAACTTACATTACCATCCTCACCATGAGACACCCAAAAATACATGAAAAATAGAGTTTTCAGTAATTCCTTCAGAAAAACAAAGAAAAAAGTGCTTATACCAGAGAGGTGAAGTTGCAAAATGATCTAAAAGGCCTAAGGCTGGTGTGAAGAGCACCAGGCCAGGGGAAGGAAAGCAGGCAGCTGGCGAGACCTCACTCATCCCTTTCACAGTGCCACCATTTTCACAGCACAGTGAGTCCTTTGGAAACTGCAACTTTCTATTATGTTTCTAAAGGAAAGTTAGAGAGCGTTGTTATCAGCAATACGTCTCAGTGCTGCACTCAGACAGCAGCTAAAAGCTTCTCTGAACAGTACAAATGCAAAGTCAAGCACCAAGTGCAGAATTTTTCCTGCAGCACGGGGCTGTTCTGCAAACCAAAGCCCAAAGCCCAACTCTAATGCTGCCTCGTGCCAAGCCGCTGAAATAAAGAACTGGGCGCCAGCTACCATTGCTATCTCCAGAACCTTTACTGAAGTTTTACAGATTTGTGGCTAACTCATTTTTGGAATAGGTTTTGGAAAAAGCCCTGAAGATTAATTCCAGCCAAAGGTTGCCTGTTTGACTATAAGCAGGTTCCCATTACCCTGACACTGAAGAACATAGCAGGATGAAGAGGCAGACATACTGAGTGAGATGTCTTTGCTTTGCTAAAGGTGAAAAGTAAAGTTCTGGCCACACAGGAGTGAATGCATATTTTATATTGACTTAAATGCAGCTAGACTTGCCTTCCTGCTGAACGTGAGGAGGACACTTCCTAAGCTTCTTCCTGAAATGGAAATGCTCTCCTTGTGTCCCCAGGGACAGTATTCCCTCTGGAAAACGCTCAGGACACGCAGGTGGTGAGCAGGTTGTGCAGTAAATCAAGGAGAAAAGGAAGTTAATTGCTCGGACTTTATCTGGACAATCCATGCAAAATACATAGATTTCAGCTGTGGAAATTGGAGAGAGAGAAGCAGACGTCCAAATGCAATCTTTATGCTGTATATACAACGCAGATGGGGGAAACAGCATAGGATGGGACAAATACACATCACTTCAACATCTGCACTGCTATTCTTGTGTTGTATCGTGCTCCTAAGTGCTGTGATAACGAACAAATGCCGACACACACAAGCATAACCCTCCGTGAAGCAGCAGGGTAGGGCATCTGCACTGTGACTGCTAGGAGAAGCCCACGCGTGTTTCGTTGGTGCTGTCACGAGTGCCAGTTTAGGGCCGTGGAAACAAAGCAGCGGTTCTACAGCTGCCACGGGACCAGAAGGGGAGAAAGCGGCACGGGTAGGGCCGGCAGCGCCGGCAGCCTCGTCAAGAACGCGGAGCCTTTTCTTTTCGTTTGACGTGCTTTTATTGTCTCTCCCAGCAGCAGGCCGGGAGGCAGATGTCGGCCTCCAGCAGCGGAGGCTGCTCTGCTGGCAGCGGGTGCCGGCCTAGCGCCGCCGTCGGGGCCGCCTCTTGCGGGTCGGGGGCGAATCCTGGGGGCCGCTGCGGGTCTTCCTCTTCGGGGCGCGCCGGGGCCCCCACACGAGCGCTCTCCGCTCCGGGCGGAAGGGCCCGCTGCCGCCGCCCGCCCCGGCTCTTCCCGCGGCTCCTCCGCCGCGGCGGCGGCGCCGGGGTGCCCGGGTCCCCCGGCGGAGCTGCCGAGCGGCTCCTCGGCGCCGGAGGCGGGAGGGTCCCGGCGGGAGGCGCCGACGCTGGGGCCGGCTGCAGGGTCCCGCCGGTCCGGCTGGCGGCGGATCCGGGGGCCGTACAGGGCTGCGGCGACGCCGACGAGGCGCCGTACGAAGGGCGTCGCGTCGCCGTCGGTGATGGGCTGCAGCTCCCGCACCAAGGCCGCCCGGTCGAGCCCGTGCTGGCAGAGGAGGCTCACGGTGGCCCACAGCCCCGCCTGCACTTCCCACCAGTCGTCGCTCGACATTTCCCGGATCTCTTGCTGCAGCCAGTGCAGCAGGGGTGCGAGGTCCTCGGGATGCCGGTCGAAAAACGCGGCCCAGACCTCGGCTGGGAAGTCGTGCTCGGCTGCGATGAGCACCGGCTCTGCAGGCCCCTGCTCGTCCTGCGGGCCGCCGTCTGAGTGTCCCGCGGGCTGCGGGACGGAGCACTCGAGATAATCGTCGTCCGCCCGCACCGAGTAGCGGATGCCGATGATTTTGTGCCCGCACACGGCACAGCTCGGCTTCTTCTCGGCCCACCAGACGGCGCAGCCGTAGCAGAGCCGGTGTTGGCAGGGGGTCACGTAGGCCACGTCCTCCCGAGCTTGCCCGCAGACGGGGCAGGTCCAGTCGGATGGCACGTCCATGGCCCCAGGCTCTGCGGTGGGCTGGGGAGAGCTGAGGTCGGGAAGCTGCTCCTCTCACTGGTGCTGCGGCAGCAGAAGGTGTCCCAAACTGCAAAAGAGAAAGAGAGGCCATGGTCGCTTGCTGCCCCATGGGCAGGTGGCAGTGATGCCCCGGTCCCTCGGCAAGAAACCCCCGGGCATAGGCGACCTGGGGAGGGTTCCTCCAGTGGGAGGCATTGCCTACCTGCACTGCTGCACGCGGCTCTGCGCAATGTCCCGTCTGCCTGCTCCCAGCAGGGTCCGGGTAAAGCACAAGTGGCTCTGAGACGGCCGCTGAGAGCTGCGCTAGCAGCACCCAGAGCACGTGCCAGCTCCAAACTCGCCCTGTCCACACTCCAGTCCTCGCACACACGCTCGGTCGGAGGCCAGGCACGAACTGATCGGCTGGGCTGCCGCTCCCACGTTAAAGCAGGCTGGGCTGGGCAGTCACAATTTATCACACAGACATGTCACAAACGAGGGCTTGGCTGTGGTGCCGGTCCTCACCTTCCCTCAGGGTCATCACCACGGTGATGCCGCCATCCACTGCTTGGTCATCACTGCTGTTCAGCTGATATTGCCACGTCCCCAATAAGTGGATGAGGTGGTGAAGACTTTCAAGTATATCATCCCTTTTTCAATTAACGGGATAGAATGGAGAAAAGAAGAAAAAAAAATTGTTCCTCTTCAAAGCCACATGTGTTTTAAATCTTAAGACGTGCATTTTTAAGCAGGTTATATTTAAGTGTAAGTTTATTGTAATTTATTGTACTCTTGTGTGTTTTGTTTGTAAGGCATTGCTTTAATACGTTAATGCCTTGGTGTCTTAACAAGCTTAAAAAATTAGCAGGCTCCATGGCCTAGTTCCATTTACAGGATGTAATGCTGCAATTCTAAAGCAGGAATTGTCACAGAAGATTTCCCAGTTTTCAGTGAGCAAATAAGTATTCTAAGAGGAAGATCAGAGAAGTACAGTAGGAGATAGGTGATTGGTAGAAGTAACTGAAACCAAGGGGTGAAATCTGAAAGGCTCTTCAGAAGCACTGGCATGTTACTTCAAAGTTTCTAGTCCCCAAAGCAGATGAAGAGCTGGACAAAAACACACAAGTCCAGACTGACATTGCTAGACAGCTGCAGCAACTGAAACTGTGCTCTTGAACATCATGGGTGCTTTAAAAAAAACCACTGCTTTGGCAGATCTTTCACTGAGGGATCCCTCCATGAATTCTCGAATAAAGATCAACTGACATGAAGATTTGGGCATGGGAAATCTCTTTGAGAATTTGTTGAGATAACACATCTAGATCCTAAGCTGTCCCGCCTTCTCTACGGAGCTCAAGGCAGCTGCTCATTTTGGAGAAGCTGCGGGTGAAGGAAGAAGTGTAAGGTAGCTTGAGTGGGAATCAAGTCTGACATCTGAGCTGTCTGTAGGAGGGTGCTTCCAATCGTGGGAAGGGTCTGAGTTGCGTTCACCATCATGGCGGATCTCAGCTCAGCTACTTATGCAGAGCTGTCTGGTACCACCTACGACATTGCAAGATATCCCAGACAGCTCTACCATATGGTAGGAGCAGATTATTTGTGCTTCTTGATCTCTCCAGCCTTTGGTTTTGGACTTTTCCCTTCAGAAGCCACGTCACTCTGAGTGCCTGAGGATGGGATGAATTGTTCTCTATAGGTGTTTCCTTTCACTGATGAAGAGAAGTGAAATTCTCACGTAAAAATGTCTGTGGCAGACCTGAGTCCTCCTTGACCAGCAGTTGAACTAGGTTATTTCAATTACTACTAGACTCCATGTGTGGTGGTTTCACACTGATGGACAACTAAAATCCAGCGCGCAATTCTTCCACCCATCCTCCTCAAAGGAATAGGGAAAATATGATGGGAAATAGTTTGTGGACCGATAAAAAGATGAGGAGACCCCTCATGATGGAAAAAAGACACTCAGTACAGGGAAAATAATGAAATATTTTGCCTATTTCTAGTGGACTTGAGCAGTTCGAAACTCAAAGCAAACCACAGTCACCTTGCTCCCCACCCATTCTCTTGTTTTAGATCTCGATATTCCCTCACACCCTCATAAACCAAGCAGAGCTTGTCCCTCGCTCAGATTATGACAAGAATGGACCTATCCTCACCATGAAACCCTATAGACTACTATATTATACCATACCACTTCTAAATTATCTCAATTCCACAGTCAGGCTGCCATCTCCATGCTGCCATTTCAGCAGTACAAGCCATCACACCCACAACCCAAGGTTGTGCCCTGAAGCCTCTTCTTTTTCTGCCATAAATATGCCCCATAGTCCAGCTGTGATCTGTATCATCCCACCTGCTCATAGCTCTGCCCCTTGTTCAAGGGTGCATTTTACCTTAGAGTTTCTGACACATGCTGGAGAGCAGTAAATGTATCTGTTTTCTTTTTATGTGTTCTGCTGTAAGAGAAAATAAAGTTGTAAAGCTGCCACAGCATGTTGAAGGAGCGTGTCAATAGCTGGCTCATTTTCAGCAAAACTCGTGTCCTGGTATGCAATTAAAGAAAAAGATGACTGTGTTCCAAATGTAACATTTTTTTTAGAATTTCATAAGCAGCCTCAATTGCCATGACAGTCATAAAATTTACTTGCCTTATTCTGATATTCCAGTATTTCACTCCACAATAAATTCCTTAGTTATTTTACTTTCATCCTGTCCAAGTGACTTCCACTGAACAGTTCAGCTGTGTCTGTCCATAAACTGGAAATGCTCTTCAACATAGCTGGTATTAAATAGTGAGGAATATGCTCTGATTTCAGTGGGATTCTTCACATGTTTAAAATTATGAGTGTGCTGAAAGGCTTTGTTGGAAACAGGATAAAACATCCATCGCTACCATTCCATATGTTGTCAGGGCCGTATTTTACCTCTGTTTACACTTCACACATCATTTTATCCCCGCCTTGCTGTTCACCATCAAATTATAATATTGATATGTATGAACTATATAAAATTGTCAAATTATACAAGCCTGCTATATCCCACTTGAGAAAGTATACCGACTTTTTATTGGTATTATTTAGCATTGTTAAATATTAATCAAGCCAAAAGAACACTGATTTAAAAGAGACAATTCCTAGTCTTCTCCTAATAGCTCTGGACATCACTCATAAATGCATGAATAAATAAGCAACACCTCTCTCCAAGTTCTCATATGCACTCGGCAACTTAAAAATCAACCTGAAAAATGCTTTACTTTTTACGCTGAGAAGATGAAGCATTTCTCAATGAAGAGCACATATTCATAGAATCATAGAACGTTTCTGTTTGGAAAAGACCTTCAAGATTGAGAGTCATTAAAGATCGAGTCAAGTCAAGGGGTGCTGTTGACGAGGGTGGATGGTGATAGGACAAGGGGGAATGGTTTTAAAGCGAGACAGGGGAGGTTTAGGTTGGATTTGAGGAGGAAGTTTTTCAGCCAGAGGGTGGTGAGGCACTGGAACAGGTTGCCCAAGGAGGCTGTGGATGCCCCATCCCTGCAGGCATTCAAGGCCAGGCTGGATGTGGCTCTGGGCAGCCTGGGCTGCTGGTTGGCGACTTGCACACAGCAGGGGGTTGGAACTGGATGAGCACTGTGGGCCTTTGCAACCCAGGCCATTCTGTGATTCATACCTATTCATGTATTTCCTCATATTGTCTCATATGCACATATTATTCCTTGTATTTCACACACTGTCTCTGTTTAAATGTGATGTTCATGGGGCAGTAATTAAAAAGGAAAGGAGAACAACAGCTCTTCATGCTGCTGGAGTTACATCTGTTACTTGACGAACTAACGATACAATGATCTCAATGAATGCTGGCAATACAAAAGCTGTATTTCAGAGCAGTGACACACTTTGAGGAAGAAGGGATGTCTGCTTTGAACGGATAGCAGGAAAGAAATTTGCTAGTTCATTTACAACTGGAAGGAGGAAGTTGAACCTTCTTCCTTTGCATGACCAGGACAAGTCTTATTTTTTAATGGACTGGGCATGTGGTCAGGGGAGAAGCCAAACACACAGGAAGCAAAAGGGTTCTGTTACCTTGGGCATCATAGAACTGGATGGGCTTCAAATCCCTGACATTTCCATCCATGTTTGCTTTTAAAGGACTTTACTTTAAAGTGAAATGTGTTTACCCAACACATTTCATTTAGATAGCGGCTGATCTTATCTGATACTAAGGAAAAAGCCACGATCGCAGCAGAAACTGGCAGTTGTGAGTTAATATTTTCACTTACATGTATTGATTGCAATGTCAGATTCAAAACCATTTTTTTTAAAATGTCCCTTTACTAAAAAGTTAATAACTTTTCAGTCCAATGGAATATTATCAAACTAGATGAAAACACAAAACTGACAGCCCTCAAACCCTAAATGCATGGCTGCATCTGATGCCGATAAAACAATGCCTTGATGTCAACAATAAAAATAAGCAAGATTAAAAATAGAGTAACAATGTATTCTGTTAAATTAAAGCATAGGATGTGAGATCATAGAATCACAGAATGGCCTGGATTGCAAGGGGTCTCAAGGATCTTGAAACTCCAACTCCCTGCTACAGGCAGGGCCACCAACCTCCACATTTCATAGCAGCCCAGGCTGCCCAGGGCCCCATCCAACCTGGCCTTGAACACCTCCAGGATGGACGGGGCATCCACAGCCTCTCTGGGCAGCTGTTCCAGCACCTCACCACTCTCTCTGTTAAGAACATCCTCCTGACATCCAGTCTAAACCTTCTCTCCTTGAGCTGAAAGCCATTTCCCCTTGTCCTATCACTGTCTACCCTTGTAAAAAGATCCTATTTATAATCCCCTTTTAAATACTGGAAGACTGCACTGAAGTCTCCTTGCAGCCTTTTCTTCTCCAGACTGAACAAGCCCAGCTCTCTCAGACTATCTTCATACTGGATATCACAGAATCACAGAATCCTAGGGGTTGGAAGGGACCTCCAGAGATCATCGAGTCCAACCCCCTGCCAAAGCAGGTTCCCTACACCAGGTCACACAAGTAGGTGTCCATGCAGGTCTTGAATATCTCCAGAGAAGGAGACTCCACCACCTCCCTGGGCAGCCTGTTCCAGTGCTCCGTCACCTCACCTAAAGAAGTTCTTGCGCACAGTTGTGCGGAACTTCCTATGCTGCAGTTTCTGGCTGTTTCCCCTTGTCCTGTCTGCACACACTGCTGAAAACAGCAGTTCTGATTGTCTTTGTGGCCCCTCCTTCTAACATGTCGGCCGCACCACTCAGCTTGGTGTCATCAGCAAACGTGTTGAGGGTGCACTCAATTCCATCATCAAGGTCATTGATGAAGATATTAGAGAGCACTGGTCCCTAGACGGATCCTGGGAGTCACTGCTTGTTGCCAGCGTCCATCACTGTGCCATTCAACACAACCCTGTCTATGGCCTTCCAGCCAATTCCTTATCCATGGAATAATCCACTCCTCAGATCTGTCTCTCTTCAGAGATAAGGATGTGGTAGGGGACCGCATCAAAGGCCTTGCACAAGTCCATGTTGATGACTTCAGCTACCTTCCCTTTGTCCACCACTGTCATCGCTCCATCATAGAAGGCCACCAGATTGGTCAGGCACGACCTTCCCTTGCTCAAACCATGCTGGCTATCTTGGATCACCTGCTCATCCCTCATGTGCCTTAATGTGTCTTCTGGGAGGATCTGCCCCATGATCTTCCCAGACACAGAAGTGAGGCTCACCAGCCTTTAGTTCTCTGGACCTTCCTTCCTTCCTATCTTATAAATGGGAGTGACATTTCCTTTTTTCCAGTCTCTGGGGACTTCGCCCAACCACCACAACTGTTCAAATACGATGGAGAGCGGCTCTGCACCCACTTCAGCCAACTCCTTCAGAACCCTGGGATGCATGCCATCCGACCCCATAGACTTGAACACATTCAGTCTCATGGGCCTGTCTCAGACTTGCTCTGCCCTAGCTGTAGGTTCCGACCTGGTTCCGACCTAGAAGCTCAGGGATGTGAGCTTCAGGGATGTGAGAAATACAAGAATTCTGCCTGCCAGTGAAGACTGAGGCAAAAACTGGTTTAGTACCTCAGCCTTCTCCGTATCTGTCATAGCCAGTTCTGCTTTCTCATTTAACAGAGGAGGTACACTCTCTTTGGCCAGCATCTACATACCTATAGAATCCCTGGCTGTTTTTAACGTCCCTCTCCAAGTTCAGTTCCATCTGTGCCTCGGTTTGCCTAATCCCCTCTCTGCAAGTCCAGACAGCATCCTCACGTAACACACCCTTGTTTCCACAGCCATTACAATCCCTTTTTTCCCTTCAGATAGAGATGAATTCAGAAACAATCTAAAGTCCTCTAGCTCTGCTCTTGACCTGTTTATCCTCTTGCAACTCTGTAAACTTTCTGTCCCTCTGTTGCATTCCTCAGTTCCTTCCTTCAATGTGTGCAGACTGAGCAGCATCTCTTTGGGGATTTCTTGACCTTACAAACTGGCATTGCCCCATGAAAGCACTAAACCAACATTTTCATTTGCTGAAGTTGCAGGTGTGTTCTGGACTCTGACCTGAAGTGTATCTCAGAGACCGAACGGCCATTCCTTCCTTCTTTTTAACCAGTAAATGAATAGGAAAATCTATCAAATCACTACAAGCCGAGCAAGGCAATTTGCTTTTCACCTAAGTTACAGGAGTCAGTAACATTTTTCCTTTTCAGCTGCTCATGCCATGGATTATTGATGTCCTGGGTAACAAAAGGTCTGTTCCATTCTCATGAAACCAGCGAATGTTCCCTGTACTTTGTCTTCATGCCCTTAATCATTGCAGATAGATGGTGCTGGGCCAAAAGACAGATGGGACATTGCTTACCAAATAGCTTTCCACTGTTTCAGGCCAGAATTTTGTGTAGGTTGGATGTGAATTGTTGTTCAGGCTCCTTCTTGTTTTCAATTAGTTTTGTTCAGCTCCAGTTGACCCATAGATATAAATTAACTGTGGGCTTCATATGGAGTGGCTGTATCTCCTGCACCTTTTCTCATGGAACATAAAACCCAATCAGTTAATCTGAAATACACTGTGTTCTGAAATTACAGTTCCTGAATTAGGAGTGAAGAAATCTAGGTTCTAACTAAGCATGCCTATCTAGCTCTACCTCTGCTGCCATTTTTCTGGTGCCCCTTTCTCCTTGTCAGGGCCAGCTGTGGTTATACTTCCCCAGCACAGCCAGAGCATGAACAGACAGTGGGTTTCCCGGAGCACTCTGTGAGCTGGATAATAACAATTAACAAAGGACACAAGCCTTTGGATACTGCTATGTGATTAAAAATACATATGAGCCACCCCGATGCTACAGCTGGGGCCTAAGGATGTTGCTTGTAGGAGCTGCTGAATGTGGCTGCCTTCCTGAACAGCTGGGCTTTGCAGTACATGTGGATGCCTGATTATCCAGCACTAGCAGCGACTGCAGTCTCAGGATAAAATCTTCAAAACTGTGTAAACCAATGCCCACCAAGGCAAAATGGTACAAAACACTCTGTGACTTTTGCCCCCGAGCTGTGAGGTTTATTTTCCCTCCAAAAGATCACAAAATCCTTTTTCAATATGCTTGCAATACAAAAAGTGGAGAAAATTCAGGCAAAGTGAAAAAAAATCTCCCTTAAAACTAAAAATAATAAAATTCCATTCTACCTACTCCCAAAAATCAAAACATGAAACTTCAGCAAAGCAGTACATTTTGTACTAGACAAAGCATTACATTCAAGTCAATGTTGTTGTAGTTCTAGGCGTTGAGCCTTCCCTCCTGCCCCTGGTGATGGCATTTGGATGGGCTTGATGCTTTCTGTGCAAGGATTGAGGGAAGGGCTCTCCCAGCAGTATCTCTGTTGGGGTAAGGATGCTGGGCAGTCCCTCACTGCAGAGATAGTGATCATAGTGGAAAGAGAATGTTTGTAGCACTGGGACAGAGAACATCAAGATTTTTCTCATAGGAAAGTAAGGAGGCAAGTTCTGTGTGTGAATATTGAACTTGTTTGAAAAAAGGTTGCAAGGGAAATGAAGCTTTTTGGGAAAGTGTATGGAGTGGTTTTGTCAAGAAGTGGGAGAAATGACTTAAATGTCAAATGCTGTGACTGAAATGAAAGCATGGATTTATTTTAGAAAGAGCAGCTTGCACTAAAATGAACTAAGTTAAAAAATCATAGGTCACTGATAACTTGGAATGAAAGGAAGTGTGTTGTAACATAATGCAAAGCAAATTATTCCGAGGGGCTTTCATGTTGCTTTCTTTAATTGAAAAGGACAGTTTTCTTTGAGCTAAACCAGATCTCTCTATTTTTCTTCTCACTTTTGTGCATTAACCACTGGAATGAAATGTCATTCACCCAGCTTTCCAGAGGGATCATGAGGATGTCCCTGATCAGCAACTACAGCAAATGACATCTGTACTATCAGTATTATTCCTGCTGCACCTCGGGATGGAGCAGGGCCCAGCTCACAGCCTGATGACAGCTGTGATAGATTGGCAGTGACCTGTGCTTTGTCACCAGTAATACTCAGCTATTGACTCCGTGTCCCTTACCTGAGCAGGACTCCCTAATTCAGGCAGTTTCCCATTGCACGTCGCATCTACCCCATGTTCTAAACTGTTTATTGGGTGAACTCAGGTGAGGGAAGAGAAAAAAATACGTACTTATTAGTCTGCTTATTAATCTACATTATTTTTGATTGAAAGCTGTCTGTGATGACAAAGAGGCCAGAAACTGTCAGACACAAATAAAAGATCGTGGCTTCCAAGCAACTTATTCTAAGTGGTGCCTGAAAGCCTTTGACCAACCACTAGAGACAGGTATTATATTTTTCAGTGTTGTTATCCCAATCACCATCATGAGGGAAGTGGTAGGCCATTTGATGACCAGAGAGCTATCAAACTAATTACACTGTGATGAATTCCTTTCAATTCTGTAGAGCATTAAATGCATCCTTAAATGAAGTCATCCATAATTAGAATCCTTCCAAAACACACATGGGCACTGGAGTCCAAGAGAAGCTGATTAATTGCTAATGAGGTTCCTTCTCTTACTAGACTGATTGGAAGAGGCAAGGAAGCAAAACTAGAGACAGAAGCTGGCATCACTGAAGATTCAATGAATCTTTGCTAATTGCCAGAACAAAATTTTGTTATGTAGCTGATTGTCCAAGCCCTGCAGTTTTAGCCACTAGGGAAGGTATTTCCAGAGTTTCCATAATCCATTAATGGATGAAATAAGCATTGTCCAACTTCACTGATGTTTTTAGATTGTGGGATCTCTCTAAAATGAGAATTGAAGAATTAGGTCTTTTTTTTTTTTTTTTTTTTTTTTTTTTTTTGTCACCACACTGTTAAATTCATGCTCAGCTGAGCAAAACCAGTGGTTTGTAAAGGTACATATATATCCACACACATTGTTAACCCTGGTGTTTCCAGCACATTTCTTACCACGTACATGGATCTGATGACACACATCAAAACAGGTGAGTAAGAACTACAGGTGGGCACACGTGGGGAAGCACTCAATGGAGAATGTGCTGTTAGAGTAAGAAGCCAGAGGCAGTCCCATGGAGACTTACTGTACCATTTTATTTCTGTGTGTCTTTCCAACTTTGTCTTCTGTCATTATTCTCAAAAGAAATGAACTCCAAAACTCTCCACTCATGATTATCTGAAGGTTGAACTACCACTGCTATTCTCATTTTGTATACCTTTTTGCATTCTCACGGTACAGAATTATGTATGGTGCAGAATTCATGGGAAATGAAGTCTAGAGCTTGGAAATTATAGTTTATCTACTAAAATAGATATATTTTGTCTTTTTAGAAGTGCTAAGAGTTTCAGGCTAGGTACTTGAACGTTTACCAAAGCAAGAAGGAAACACTGTGGGCCCTGTTATTGTTCCTGAAATGTTCTTTTGCTGCAGTGAACAGATATTTCGAATGCAGCATTTGAGGAGAGTTGATGGAATAAGACTTTCAATCTGGAGCGTGATCAGCAAATAAACCACAGGGAGTTGGGGAAAATAGGCTTTAAAAGCATGTACCTAATATGCTTCAGTTCTGAGATGTCTGAATGAAAAAATTCACAGATACAACCAGAGCGTACTATAAATCCAATAAGGCTGTATACTTGAGCTTGTACTTCTAGAAAAGACTTTTGGTAACTGCACTTCTAACTATCCTTTTAATGAATGGAAATTTTGCTTTGGAATCATTCATTAAGGAAAATAAAAAAGGGAGGTATTTATTACTCCCAAACCTTCCAATACATTGCAGCAAACCAAAATTCATGGGATGTCTGTTCAAACAGCACTCAGTGCTGAGCAAAGATATCCCAGCACCAGGAGGTGCCTCCTGAAGTTTCATTTTGAGGAACTGGAACTGATTGAAGGTGGTGAGCTGCACAGCAAAAGACTGGCCAAAGCCTGTGTCCATGACCTCCCTACTGAGTGCGCTGAAAGATGGGTTTCTGTAACCAAAGGCATGCTAGGGAAAATTGCACAGCTTGTCAACTTCGACTTCTTAGCACAAAAGGTGGAGACAGAAGTGTTCAGTGGGACTACCCAGCACTGCAGCTTCCAAGCAGCTTGATCAGCACGTGGTTCTGATGGACACCCAGATGTTCTGTAGTCCCAGGGAGCTTCTCCAGGATGTGGGAGTTGGGAGCTGAAACCCTCTGAAGGGTGGGATGATAGAATCACAGAATGGCCTGGGTTGCAAAGGCTCACAATGCTCATCCAGTTCCAACCCCCTGCTGTGTGCAGGTCGCCAACCAGCAGCCCAGGCTGCCCAGAGCCACATCCAGCCTGGCCTTGAATGCCTGCAGGGATGGGGCATCCACAGCCTCCTTGGGCAACCTGTTCCAGGCATGGATGGTCAGTGTGCTTTTCCTACTTCTTTGTCAAGTGCTGCTCCTCTCTGAGGATGTAACTATCTTCTGAGTGTTTAAGCTTGTCTTTCAAGCACCTAGCACATGGATGTTCATTTGCCAAACTGCAGCATACTGGATGGTGCTGTGTGCTGCCAGGAGTTGGACATGATGACCCTTATGGATTGCTTCCAACCCATGATATTCTATGGCTCTATCATCTGGGGAAATGGGGCAACTGAGAGCAAAGTGTACTGAATTTCCTGTAACTGACAAGATGTGTAGATTTGCTGCTGTCTAATTTGAACAAATTGATGCAGTACTGAAATACTGCCATAAGGAAGGAAAAGGGGTTATTGGGTTGCTGAGGAACATGGTAAAATGTAAGGATACTTGCAAAAAACCTGTTAGCATAAAATTGACTTAGAAAGAAGAGAATAAAAACTATCACATTGTTTTATGTTCTCCCAAAGAGAAATTCTGTGAAATTGTTCTTGGTATAAGCATGACATGTGGTCTATCTTGCTCAAATGAGTATTATTTTTATTCAGATGAGGGTGAATATCTAATACCAATTGGAACATGACCTGTTAGAAATCGTGCAAAACATACTCATCCTGTTTGTTTTCACTTAAGCTCTATGCACTCAGTTTTATGTGTACTATATAGAAGCCTGTCTTAAAATCTAAAAATATGCTATTAAAATAAATAACTTCTAATTAAAGTCTTTTATGCTTAAAAGACCTAAAAACTCTATACTTAAAAGGCCTGTCAGCTTTGATAGTTTCTACAATACTTAGCCCAGCAGATTTAATTCTGTGTTTGAGGCTTGGGGTGCTGTTGGAATGAATGCACTCACAGTATTTCGATGTGTGCACTTACAGCATCACTTTGAGTTGTTACAGAAGCAGTATTAAAGACCACCTGTGATAAAATACTTAGATTGCCCTTTGCTGTGCATCTGTACCCAAAGCACTACAGAAAGTTCAGTGTTTGGAAGGATTTTAATTTATTTTGTCCTTATCTAAAATATCCACAAATCACAGAATCACAGAATGTCTGGGTTGGAAGGGACCCCAAGGACCATGAAGTTCCAACCCTATGCCACAGACAGGGCCACCAAGCTCCATATCTAATACTAGACCAGTCTGCTGTAGAAGAGAATTCAAGATGAAAAGAGAAAAAACCCAGCTCAAGAGTGCACGCATAGTACTCATAGCTGGCCATGTCCTACTGACGCCGTAGTTGTTCTCTAGCTGTTCTGTGCTGTACATTATATTGCACCAATTATGCTTTGAGAGGTTCCTGATCATTTTACAGCATTAGTGAGACCAAATCTTGTAGAATGAAAAAGCCAATACATGAACACAAGGCCTTGTAGACGCACTGCAGCGAAGCTAAAGCTGCAATCTGTCTTTACCAGTGGTGGTTTTATAGCACATGCTCTCACACTTAGCCATGCTCACATCGATCTGCAGGGCTCTATCACTGCACAGCTATGCCAGCAGCTCAGTTAAGAGTGGGATTTAATATCAGATAAACCTTATGAATTAAAACTTATTTAAAATCATTCTGATTTGACTTTCTAATTTCTTTCTTGGGTAGGAGAGCCAGTTGGAAGCTTTTCCAAGAGCAAGGAGTAAAATTCTGCAAATGGTTTTTTACCCATTGACAAAAATGCTTTTTGTAAGATGCAGCAATGTGCTGCTTTAGGACACATGGCTTTAAGCTGTGAATCACTGCCTTTTTAAAGACTGAAGAGGCGGTAAGAGCAGATATTATTGTAAGTAAAACACTTACTGCAATCATCAGGAATGTCAGAGTATGTGCTCTAATCATGAAAAAAATACACCTTGAGTGTTTGGGTTTTCAAGCATGCAAAAAATGTAAGATGTATATTATTTTGTCTCTGACATTCAGCTGTAGGAAAAAATGGAGTGAAATAATCCCTGGGGTAACTCCTCTGCCCCTATATGACTTCCCCAGGCATGAATGTACTGCAGTGCTTTTGTTTCTAGCTGTTAACGGATACTTAAAAAAAGAGAGAGACTTCCATAATCAAGGTGTTATTCAGCCATTAGTGCTGAGGCATCCTGGGTATGTGGCTTCTACTGTGGCAGAAGCAAGGAAGTTAACATATGTTACTTGGACAGAGCTGGAGCTTCACAGAGCCTGAGGCAAGGTAGTCAACCAAGCAGCAAAAGACATCAATTTAATTGTTGTTAATGCAGCAGGATTTCTGTACTGTGTTTTTCCAAAGTCTTACTTTTTTTCTCAGTAAGAAATGCATTTTTTAGCCCTCTTCTAAGGATAGCAGCTTATTAGTAGTTTTCATCCTAGTTTAACAGCAGCATCTTCCAAAGCATGGGTTGTGCATGGCTCCTTTCACCCAGCGGCAGTAGCAACCAGAGCTCTATTCCACTGCTTGACCACTTCCTTCTGCCCCCCAAAAAAGTACAGCCTAACTGAGATGGCTGGAAAGAGAAATGGCATTTGGGACATAGGGGAAAGGAAGATTTAAGGATGGAATGTTTGCAGCCAGAGGAGGAAGAAGGAAATGTGTGCAATGGTAGGAGTATGGGCACCGAATTGGATGACAAAGCAGCATTGGGAAAACAAAGATTAGGAACCCTTGGAAAAAGAGGAATGTCAATTTAAGTTAGGGAGATATGAATTGAATGAATGTGTGAGGAAGAGATAGAGATGAATATGTAGGTGAGTACCTGAAGCACAGCCCAGATCGATTACTTGCTGCTGTCAGCATCATCTGTGCAATGTAAGAAAGATTGAATGCATGCTATAAAATGCACCATTTAACAAAGTCCAAGCTATTAAGTAATTAGAATGTAATATGTGAACATGCTGAATATGCTTATTTAAATGTAAACAGCTATTCACTGTTTATTTTTAGCACAGGGAAATTATTCAGCTTGTTTTTTGTCCTTGCTGTTTCAGATATTAGTGATCTGCTGCAGGTCCCCAAGCCACCAGTGAGAGGTGGCTGCTCTCTGAGCAGTGGCAGGGACTCTGCTGGAAGGGTGCATGAATTGCAGAGGAAACAAATGTGAGGTGGATAATAAATATTCTTTGCTCCAATGGACTGAGAGAATACTGACATTGCATTTCTACTCATAGAGTGATCAGTTGTATGGCCATTTGTCAGTGATGTTAAGGACAAAGCCTGAATGCCTAATCAATGCCTAATATTACCCACTCAATGGGAAAGATTAGCCACAGGAGTAAATGGGTTGACTTATAAGATGGGGAAATAGCTATTCATGTGAGAAGAACAGAAGTGAAGCTGGTTGTGTGCTTTCACACAGCTCTCTGGGCTCTGTTCCTGGCAATTGGGTGACTCAAGGCAGATTACTTTGCCTGCCTTTTATGCCAGATAGCAAAGCTATAACCACTGTAATTTCCCAAATGAAGACTACAGTTTTGTTCCCATTTATGCCTTCCAGAAGTGAAGCATAACGTGTCTGCAAGGTCTTTCTGGTGCTAACACATGCTGGTCCAGTAGCTGGCAGCATTAGGCAGAGCTTTGCTCATGATATGGTTAGTCCTGCTGCTGTTATTAGTCCCAGCCATCATAAAGAGCAGGGAAAAGAAATGCTTATCTGCCACAGAAAGGATGCAGATGCATCTCTTTTCCAGTAGTACAAACAAGATAAACCTATGTGAAGACTTTCTGGTGGGTCATACTTAAACCAAATAGTGAGGTGCCAAATTTAGACCTAAGACCTTTATTTAAAGATCTCTGATGCCTTTTGTGACAGCAAATCATTCACTCTGTTCTAGATTCTGAAAAATACATGAGTACTTCTCATCAGCTTCTCCCAAAGCATGTGAATTTTTAGGTCTTGTGGATTGAAATTAACATCAGAAAGGAAGAGCGGAATGTGCAAATGCTATTTCCACAAGAAGCATAAGAAAACAAAGAATCTTCTCAGGTTCTACCTAAGCTGGATGTTCTAGCAATCATAACAACCATCCAGTCCCATCCCTCCACGGGCTGGGTACCCCCAGCTCAGGCTGTGCAGGGCCCATCCATGGCCTTGGGCATCTCCAGGGATGGGGCAGCACAGCTCCGGGCAGCAGTGAGGTCCCTCCAACCTGAGCTGTTCTACAATTCTATGATTCTGTGTTCACTTCTGATGGATGATCTGTAGTGTAGGTTGGAGGTATCGGTGGTGCCTCATGGGATTTCATGTTTGGTGTCTCAGGTGTTTTGGCCATCGCTGGATGTTTGATAGGTTTTGAGCAGAAATATCCGATTATGTGAAGTGCATTGAATAGAGGATAACTGTGGTATTTGCACTGAATAAATCCTGCTGCACAGGGAGAAAACTTTCAGGAAAAATCAGGTTGAGAAAAAAAACATTAAAAAATGATGTTTGCTGCTCTCCTGCAAAAGTATTTCTTAATAAAAGATGACATTTTGGAGTGGATCTGAAGAACCATTTCTTTGGTAGGGAAGGATGGCAAGAGACTGATTCCATGCTCTGCAGCTCTAAGAAAGAGATCTTTTCCCTCTGCTTTTGTTAAAAATACAGGCTTTTTGTTTGTTTGTTTGTCTCTGTTTTTATAAACATATATATCACAGAATGAATCATGGAATCCCAGAATGGCCTGGGTTGCAAAGGCCCACAGTGCTCATCCAGCTCCAACCCCCTGCTGTGTGCAGGTCGCCAACCAGCAGCCCAGGCTGCCCAGAGCCACATCCAGCCTGGCCTTGAATGCCTGCAGGGATGGGGCATCCACAGCCTCCTTGGGCAACCTGTTCCAGTGCCTCACCACCCTCTGGCTGAAAAACTTCCTCCTCATATCCAACCTAAACCTCCCCTGTCTCAGTTTAGAACCATTCCCCCTTGTCCTATCACTATAACATATTAGAAACCCAATATATTAAACACAGAGGATACATTTTCTAAAACTAGTGTAAAAAGCCCTAGGACTTTTCTAGTGGTCGTGATTTCCTCCTGAGGTATTTTAGGGTCCATTTGCAGACTGTCATTTTACTGTACTCAATCTTGCCTGAGCTGCAGAGAGGCTCTGTAGCTGTGGCAGTCCGCAGATCTTCCTCTTTGGCCCTGTCCTTGTTGAGGTGTCCTCCTACACCTCTGTAGGACTTAAAGAGCACCATTAACTTCATTTACATCTCTGGGAGCTGGGTGTGCAATGCAGCTGTGTCAGTGCTGCTCAGCCCTGGCTGGAGGGGATGGGTTGGGATTTAGTTGGAAAAGAGGAGTGAAGGGAACTGAGAGCACCCTGAGCTGATTCTGGGCTGTGTGAGAGGCAGAAGGAATTCCATCACACTATCTTTGCAGAGGGAATTACAAAAACATGAAGACAAAAATGTCAGCAGATCGTTGTAATTCAACTTTATCTCCTCTGAAAGGAAAATCCAGAGTCTGTAATCACTTGCAGTCACACTGAAGACTCAAAGCTGGGGGATTTTTCTGAGACCAATTTTTGAAGATTTTAAACGGAGAGATCAGAGGAAGCTGCACTAAACTCATTCAAAGATTTTTCTTCCTAACCCCTAAATAACAGAAGGTTAAAGATATTCTTCTGTTGTAGCTCAGAGAAACCTCAGAAAGAGATCGAAGCCCCATTTGTGCTGCACCCCAAAACAAATTAATCCCCAGCACATATGGATTATAGAATCATAGAATCACCAAGGTTGTAAAAGACCTAAAAGATCATCCAGTCCAACCGTTCACCTATTGCCAATAGCTCCCACTAAACCATGTCCCTCAACACCACACCAGTGATTGTGGTCACTGAGGAGCTACAGGCAGTAATTAGTGAGTGTTACAAGGTAACCTTCAGGCAACAAAAATTATTGTATGTACTGAAAAAAAAAAAAAAGAAAAAGGAAAATAAAGGGAAAGGAAAAGGAAAGGGAAAAGAGAGCAACTCACACGCACACAGAAAACAGAGACCAAATGACTGAATTTTCTTGCTGACTATTTTCAAACTACTTTAGTAATTGTTTGGGAAGAGGAGAAGTAATGGAATTTTGATGATCAAGATTTCTTTCTCTTCTGAACCTCTTCTTTTATGGAAGTATCATCGAACCTATTGTGAGCATAACTGATCTCTCATTAAATGTGTGATTTGGATAAACGTTAATGGCAATTTGCTGCAGAAATACAGCAGTGTTGGGACGGGGGGGGGGGGGAAGGAGGGAGCAGTGCTGCTCCTCACAAAGCAGGGCAGATTCTCCACTGCATGGAAGAAGAGCAAATGCAAGTGTCTGCAGTTCTATCTGCTTGAGGTCATTTGTCATAGAACCAAAGAATTGCTCAGGTTGGAAAAGACCTTAAAGATCACCGAGTCCAACCACAACCCAACCATCCTACCCCAACTCTAACAGCCCTCCGCTAAATCACAGCCCTGAGCACCACATCCAAATGTTTGTAAACACATCCAGGGATGGTGACTCAACACCTCCCTGGGCAGCCCATGGCAGTGCTGAACAGCCCTTTCTGTAAAGAAGTGTTTCCTGAGATCCAACCTAAACCTCCCCTGGCACAACTTGAGGCCATTTCTCCTCGTCCTGTCACCAGTGAGAAGAGACCAACCCCGCTCTGCTGCAATCACCTTTCAGGTACTGGAAGAGAGCAATAAGGTCTGCCCTCAGCCCCCTCTTCCCCAGCCTAAACAGCCCCAGTTCCTTCAGTCTCTCCTCATGGGCCATATTCTCCAAGCCCTTCCCCAGCCTTGTTGCCCTTCTTTGGACCTGCTCCAGCACCTCCATGGCCTTCCTGTACTGAGGTGCCCAAAACTGAACACAGCACTCGAGGTGAGGCCTCACCGGTGCTGAGTACAGGGCAGGATGACTTCCCTGGTCCTGCTCACCATTCCTGATCCAAGTCAGCATAGGTGCAAGTGAGGAGATACCAGAGCAAGGCACAGAGAAATCGAATCGTTCAGGCAGAAGGGAGATGTGGAGATGATGAAGAAATATGATCTTATACCTTATAGTAAAATGAATAATTCATATCCCTTAAATGTATCAGACCAAGACCAATAAGTCTTTGTCTATGTTTATAGGAACCCTGATCTCTGCAACACCATAGGGTGTCTACCTAGAAGGGTGTGATGGTCTCCAGCCAATTCTAGGTTTGTTTCTGCTAGATGTGCTGATATTCAACGTGCAAGACCTGCAGACAGGCACCATGGCTCTCCATTTAAAATTTTAAATGGAAAACCAAAATATTTTCTTCTGCCTCCTACATTTGAAAAAAATTAAAAGCAAATGGGAGATTGCCAAAAGATTTAAAGAATATTAACAGATTTCATTTTTTGATCACTATGCAGCAAGGCAAAAACCAGTACCTCAGTGAAGCATCAGAGTGTTTTCTTTTTTAATATCCTGATGGCAATAATCTGCTTGATGTTTGATGCCAGTTCTGCTGATGATTGGTATGATGGATAAGTTATTAAATAGGAGTGATGGACAATCTTTCAAGAGTAATTACTTTAACAGCAATAAAGAGGAGTATACGAAGTACACATGATGACACCTTTGTAATGGCAACAGTTGCTTTTGGAAGCTCTCTGTAGCTATGTCATGCTGTACCAGCACAATTGCTAAAATAATTGCACCCTAACAACCATGGGGGACAACGGATGAAATGAAATACAGAATCACCAAGGCAGGAAGAAACATCTAAGGTCATCCATTCCAACTGTCAACCCATCACCGTATCACTAAACTGTGCTCCTGAGTGCCACATCTACACGGTTCTCAGTGCTTCGCTACTTTCCAAATTCCTTTCTGTGCATCTTATGTCCTTTTTTTTTTTTTTTTCTCTGCACTCTCTCTTTCTCTCTCTTTTAATAATTGTTTTCATGCCATTTATTTTTCTAATGAAAAGACCTGGAAATTCTAACCCCATTCCCATTAATGCCTACAGCCATTCCCATGGAAGTGTCATCTGCAAATTCAAATGATCCCCTTAGAACTTTGATGAAGGGCGATAAAATTATGAGGAAATCTAACTTGAATGTCTTTCTATTCTATTCACTATAATAAGGAAGGCCATATTGCCTTCCACAAGAGGAGAATGCCAAAATCCTTTCTTAATAACAACAACAACAACAACAATAATAATAATAGTAATAATGGCTTCTTTCCAATTCACTAAGACAATTAAATGAATTTCCATGTTCTTTTCTATTTCCTTGTAGAAGGTGCTACCTTCAGAAAAATGCTATCACTCTTGGCAATCTTGTTGTTATCCTTGAATTTAGATACCAAGAATGGGACTGGAGGTTGAGCCTGGGAAATACTAATCCATGAATACCAGGCCAGAGAGCTGCTGCAGACTAGGAAAGTAGTTAGTGCCATCCTGCTCTGCTTACCTGTTCAATGGGTGTGAACACTGGGCCCATGTTTCCCACCAGAAACTCTTTCATGTATACATATTTCTAGGATGTGCTCATCACTATTAAAGGACCGTGTTACAGGATTATCTAAAAAAATGTGTGTGTTCCAGCCATTTCTTTCATAAGAAGACTTTTGTACAATGATGTCTTGATTTTGAAATTTCTTGGAGGTTCTTCGTGCCATCATCAGTTCTCTTTCATTGCGGATGCTTTGACCTGTATCTCATTTGTTTCTCACCTGTGACTCATAATTTTATTTTCTGAAGATGCAGTTTTTGGGAGATGTAATTCCTGTGTGCCTAGAACTGTTAGGATGAATTATAGGGAGTCTGGCAGATGGTTGACAGCAAGCAGCAAGTCAGACTGGTTGACCAGATGATCTCTTTGAGTCAGGTTGCTACAAAAACTGTGAAATGTATTGCTCTTACACTGAGTTGCTGTGAAGTTGTCACTTGGCACTTGGAATGAGTGTTGGGATAGCTCAGCCTCCTTTGCACCACAGAGTTGCACACTGCTCTTCCTTCCACAGCTGCCTTTTATTTGTCCCAGAAGAATGGACCCATCAACTTCAGTTACCATCCAAAGCTTCCTGGTCGTGTCATGTAACGTGTTTGCTTTCAGTTAGCAGAGTGAAGGTGGCCATTTTCCTTGATGAAGCTGACAAGCAGTAAGTTGTTAAACTGCAGAAACTCCATTTCTGTCACTCATATGTCAGAAGTGATAGATTTACTGGGCACAGACCTCCAAGCACTTTGAAGTTGAGGGCTTGGCTGAGCCCAAGTGCTGCACCATGTTAGCTGTCCTTGCTAGTGTGAATATGTTCTCTGTTCTACGTGTTTCTTTACCAAAGCATTTTTTTTCCTTGCAGGTGCTTGTGAATACCACCTTATTAGCACCTGATTATGTTTTAACCACAATTTAATAAGGCACTAGAAAAGCCTCTACTGGCATTAGGAAAAATTAAACAAATTAAGACACTGAAGACAAAATTGTCACCTTTGTCTATACTAAAGACTAAAAATAATAGTCTTTTTTTTTTTTTTTTTTTTTTTCAATTATTATTTTTCTGGGAGGAGAAGGCACCTGTTTAGCATAAAAGCTCTCCAGATACTCTCAAAAGATTTGTCTGTTCTTTGTTTCAGGAACTTCTGGTTGTTGGTTGGTTTTTGTTTTTTGTTTTTTTTTTAGCTCTATCAGTTGGTTTCTATATATCTCTGCTTCTGTCTTTAGAGTAGATCTTGTTTGGCACACAGGAAAACTGCTGCCATGGAACCTGTTGGGGCTGCATTGCATTTTCTTCCCTAGGCTTTAGAAGAACTCTAAACTGCATATTATTGATTTATCTTTTACATAGGTGGTCCAAGAGCTGGGGGTGCTGAGAGGAAGAGGAGATCAGACATCTTCTGTCAAGCATCCCCTGGGGAATCTTCCAAGATTCTCTATCTTGCAAGAAAAAGGGAAACAAGACTTGTTCGGAAGTGATTTTCATCACAGATGGACCTCATAATTGGAAGAGGGGACCTTCAGGGATTGGTTTGTGTAAACTTGATAACCATGGGTGCCTGTATTGCCGAACACCCTCTGCAAAGCGATGAGGAAATTCTTCTGTGTTTCCCTCCAAAAAAACCTGATGCCATCTTACACTGCTAATGGTGAGACTGAAAGAGCATCCAGGAGAGGCGAACCCGCAGTAAGAGGGAAACAATGCCCCGTTCCCTCTTTTTGTTTTGCCTACGATCTGTTGCTTGCTAGAACAAGCTGTTCATTTCAGATAATGGCATTTATTTTTGAACTCTGCCCTTAGTTTTATTACTGAAGGACTTGGGAACAAATGCTCTTGCCCAAGCCACGTTTGCCAATTGTGTAACCTCAGCCATGCATATTATTGCATAGCTAATTTTTGCATCAACACCCTGCCAAGCCAACTGTCCCATTTTTCCTCTGTATTTATGCACTGAGGGTAATTTTGCACAGTTCTGGCTCAGTGAGCCTGTAGAGCAATCAGTTACCAGGCTCATGGATTTTCATTGCACTCGTGCTTCTGGGAAGCGCCCAAAGATTTCTGTGCCATTCTATGCTATGCTCACATTCCTGTTTTCTTCCACAGCCATGAGCAAACAGCTGCTTCCAGGTCTGTGTGGCTTATGGAGCACAACCGCACCATTTGTACAGGATGACAATTTAAGTGAAGAAATCTCTTTGATGGGTCAGCAGGGGGAAGGCCCAATTTGAATAAAAACATAAAAGATTGTCTGAATCAACTGCAAGAAATTCTGGAAGTGCTTCAGCCAAGGAAAGAAAAAGATTTTGAAATTTGAATTTGTCTCCTGATGATCGTTTGCAAAGTGAACACACATCCAGTAGTTAAGCAACCACTGAGTGTGAAATCTGGTGTACAAGAGATGGGTGCTGACATCCTTTGTTTGGCTCCACTGTAATTACTTATGTAAATCAATTACAGAAATTATGTTATGCTGGGTGGAACCTTCCCTACTTTTCAGATGTCAGGGTAAATGTTGGAGATTAGAGAAATATGAATAGGCGAGGAGCAGTTAACCAGAGCAGAGCTTGCACTTTAAGGAGCTTTGAAAATTTGTACATTTTACTTTTCAGTTTGGGGCAGGAGAAGAATTGTAATGAAGAATTTTGGTCTTGGAGCTGACCAATGCTTAGAATTGAGTCTAGTCAGAGGATTGGTGAGGCGCTGGCACTGGTTGCCCAGAGAGGCGGTGGGTGCCCCATCATGGAGACAGTCAAGGTCAGGCTGACAGGGCTCTGAGCTCCTGATTGAGCTATAGGTCTCCCTGCTCATTGCAGAGGATTTGGACGAGATGGCCTTTATGTGTCCCTTCCAACTCAAACAATTCTATGATTTTATGGTTATTGGGGTTGCTTTCCAGTTGTTGTCTGTGTTAAATCCTGACAAACAACCTTCCTCCTTCCAGCAGCCAAGCATGGAATAATCTGCACCTATATCCAACAAATACAGGAAGACCTTTCCAAAATGCTTGGCATTACTCAGGAATGATTTAAGATGATCTACTGTAAAAATTACCAGGTCTTTTTTGATCTCTGCCAAATTCTTACCTTCAGCAACTACTATGAGATTTATGGGTAACGTTGCAGTTAATTCTAACAGTGTACACAGGGAAGCATGAGAATAATGTTACAGAAATACCTGAAATGATATAACTACAGTGTGAACAAATTTGACTGCATAGTAGGAACCACAGCTCATCAACTCACCAGGTCTAATACCAGGTTGTTGCATTGCTGTTCTACCTTTATCATTTCCCAGTTAACAGCAGTTGCTGGGGCTACAAAACATATTAATCTGACCATTGAGAACTGCAAATTCTCTGCAGCTGCATTTGTTTGTTTATTTTTTGTAATGGGCTAAACTCAAAACTGAGTTTTACAGGTCATGAAAGGGATTTTTTTCAGAAAAGTTATTGCTTACAAAGATAAATATAGAATTTGTTTCTTATATCTCTCCACATGTTGTGCTTGCTACTCCACGTAAAAGCCTAACAATGCACAAATATCACCATGTTTTCTCATAGGTCAGACAGGAACCCTCCTGATTGGAAGCTCTTTTTCTTTCTAGCGTGATCAGTGACATTGATGTAAGTGTAGTGATATACATTTCCATGAATTTAGGATGGTCACACTACTGGCAAGTCCTAAACCATCTTGGAAGGTACTGGTCAATTCCATGTATAAGTAATATAAGTAATTAGGTCTTTTACACAATTAACCTATACAATTTCACAACAAACTTTCAGGTCAGTACCTCCTCCTCATCTAATTCAATAGATCTCAGGATTGGCAGAGCTGCATTCTGCCCTGGACATCCCCGTGGGAGCTCAACAAATTGAATTTTGCTAGATGCTGTAGACTGAGCCTTCTGCAGCAGAAATATCTGCACTGAAATATTCTCTGCTAATGCACAGCAGATTGGTTCCATCCAGGCCAAAATTTTGGGTTAGGGCAAGCAGTTGCACTGCTGCATCTTAATTAGTTAATGCTCCCCACATGAACCATGGTTAAGTGGGAAAGTGCTCTCTGCAGCTCCTCTCCATTCCAGCATAAAATGCAATGGCATTAGTTACCAAAATGCCAATAGCAGTCTCATAACTGCAGCAAGCTAAAATCAGAGGTGCTTAAAAACATTAATTTGATTGCTTTCAACCTGTATTCCTCCAGTCTCAGTGGATAAAATTGAAAATCTGAAATAAAACCTGGCAAAGGATTTGAAATATTGCTGTTTTTTTTGTAACCAGATTTATTTATTTATTTATTGTAAACTAGACTTTAGAGTTATTTTTCACTATTCTGTAAAGGCAAAAGTAAAAACTACAAAAGAGTTATGTCCCTACCCTGTTGGCCTCTGCGAGAATTGAACTGAGTATTTTTTCTGAAATATTTACTAGCTTTACTTTAGATGATTTCCAAGAAAATCTCAGGATAGCCTAGAAATAGCCCTTTGAAAAGGGTAACCTTACAAATGCAGGAAAAAATTGCCTTCAATTCCTATGCATCTATGCTTTACAATGCTGTAAAACTTGGGTTGTGCCTCACGTGAAGTTAATTGTTCTGTTATTTGAGCTCTGCAACACAACACAGAGCCTGGATAATTAAAAACGTGTACGATGAGACGATGAATGAGTGCTGTTCCATGTCTTTTCCACCCAAAACCAATTTGACTGTATTAGATCTCAAGGAACGATATAAGTCAGAATTCACTCACAATTTATCATTTGTGGGCTGAACTTCCTGTAGCTGTAGTACAGCTCAGGTGTACTGAAAAAAATGGATTAACACTTGTCAAGTACTTCCAATTAGTAAGTATTTCCCTTTATGTCCTCGTCTCCTTGTGGGGTGGTTTCAGTAAGATACACAGGCTCTAGGTCCACCCCAAACAGGGATGCTGCAATTGGTGTTCTTTACTCCCTACAACAGCATGTTGGTTTGTTGTTTTTTTTTTTCTCTTTACTGAACTTCCAAGAATTGAGCAATTTCTGTACTTGAAGAAAGAATTATGAGATGTAGCACAAGAAAATGATTAATCTTATACTTTAATCATTAATTTACCTCATCCAGAAGCATTAAGCATCTATTCTTCTGAGGCTGTACTGGATGTACATAACACTGTTCCACGGGCAGGATGTTTAAGGCCAAATATTACCTGCTTTTTTTTACACATGGAGAAGAGGGAAATAACTGTTCTGGATATCTTTTCTTGCAGTTTGATGGGATGCAGCCTTTGTTTCACTTCTTGCAATTCTGCTCATGCAGTGGTGCACAGCAACCCTGGGGAGCCGCAAAGGGAAAAGTCATTCATCTAGCCCTGATCACAGGTGAAACAGATAAGAAAAGCAAACAAGTGAATGAAAAAATAGCAAAACTACCCCCAAAATCCTCAGTTCTAAGCAGTAAAACATTTCTTAAGCCATCTTTCACTTTAATTTCAGGAATCTGACCTCCAACCAGAGAGTAAGAAAGGCTGTTTTGCTGTGGCACGATGCTTAAAGATGTGGAATCTCAGAAGGTGAGCTTACTTGGTTCAAAATGATTTGGGCACTGTAAATGAGCATTCAGAGCTCTGTGATGATTTTGGGGAACCAGACCCTCATGTTTTAGAGCAGAGAGCCCTGCCAGCAGTGAGGAGCCAACCCAGGGGGCCAAAGCTGGGCAGGGGCTCCTCTGGGCCCTGACTTCACCTGTGCCCTCTGTAACTGCAGGCCCTATGGAGCTGAATCCCATTGAGATGCCTGATGATCCCCAGCCTCCTCCCCCTCCTCTCTCCCACATTTCTCTGTATTTCTAGCCCCATGCCTAGATCGTGCCCTATTTGTCTATTTTTTTCTGTTGAATCAGAGAGAAAATGTTGGGACCCAGCTGCTGCTCTCTGACCTGTGGCTGTCTGCAGGGAAGGGCTGAGCCTTCACTTTGGCCTGGCCCTCCTGACAGAAAAAGTATCTGCTTCTCCTCTGGGGATGTTTAAAAATTCATGTGTATAGACAGAAACTGAGGGCAGTTTTTAAGAAAATGTCAAGGCAGTCCTTGATGGTGTGCTTTCTCAGGAAGAAATGCCAGCAGATCCTGGACAAGGCTTGAAATCTGACATTAAACAAGGCTTGGCTGGATCTCTGAAACTATCTGCAGCTGAACACATCAGAAACCCAAACGATGTGTGAGTTGGAGAAGGATGTGGGTGAAGTAATGCATCTCTCTCAGAAAGCTATCCATACTGCTCCTAAAGACTTTGTAGTGTCTGAGATTCTAACTCTCCTCAGTAATTTCTTTCATGGCTCAATTGAGTTTGCAGTTTAAAATAAAAATAATAATGATATTAAAAAAAAAAAAAAAAAAAAAAAAAGCTAGTCCCTAGCCTGAATTGTCTAACTTCAGAGAATCACAGCACAGCTGAGGTGCAGGGGACCTCTGGGTCCATTTGGTCCCAGCCTGCCCTGGCAGTGCCACCCAGAGCCCTGCACCACAGAATCACAGAAACACCAAGGTTGGAAAAGACCTACAAGATCATCCAGTCCAACCACCACAGTCACAGCCTTTGGGAGACCCCTAGGAAGAGACTCCACAGCCTCTCTGGGCACCTGTACCAACTCTCCATCACCTGCACAGCACAGAAATGTTTCCTGATGCTCAGAGTGCTTCTTGTCCTGGCGCCGGACACCACTGCACAGTCTGGTTCTGTCTTCTCTGCACCCTCCTTTCAGGTTTTTATACATAATGAAAAAATTCTCCTCTGAGCCTCCTCTTCCCCAGACTGAAGAGTGTCAGATCTGTCAGACTCTCTTCATAGGAGAGGTGTTCCAGCTCCTTTACCATACTGGTGACCCTTGGTTGGCTCTGCAGTATGTCCATGTTTCTCTTGTAGTGGAGAATTTAGGAGTGGCCTCACCAGTGATGAACAGGAAACTTCTGCTGAAACTTCATATATATACATATAAAAATAACACCTCTAAGGTCCTTTTACTAAAAGAAATACCTTCTCTCTCTAAGCGTCTACAACAGTGAAAGCATCTGTTCTAACTTGGTTGATCTGGTGAAGCTTCTTCAGTGCTTCAAGAAGGGTGAATAACTGTAAGACTCTGTAGACTAAAGATGTACATAGGCTCAAAAAATAATTAGAGAAATTAATGGCAAAATGACAATGCATGCATTTAGCTCTTAATGTCCCTGAACTGCAGCTTGCTAGAAACTGCAAGTCTATAGCAGGGGAAAGACTGTTATGTACTCACTCCTTGTCTCCTCTTCTGATGCTCATGCTAAAAGTCTTGACAAAAAAAATTGCTAAATTAAGAAGGAGTTTGGTTTGACATGGGGTGGCCACACATTGGAATCTTTGCCTGTACTTTACTGTTGGTATGATGCTACGTCCACATATGGATGTGATTCCCAGAGCTAAGGATAATTTCACTGTTCTCCACTCTCAGAGACTGTACTTCGAAGTGACAATTTGAGCGAGGAGCCACAGTAAGGTAATGAAACAAGAAATGGCAGCAGAGAAGAAAATTTAAAATAATCATAGCCATTAAGGATGTGTAGACCATGTGGTAGGATGTTATTGTGATGGGCAAACAAAATATTGGAAATGGGACAGTATAAGCAAGGGTGTTTTTCGCTTCTTAAGGACAGAATGAGTTGTAACTGAAGGTTAATTGCAGGATACTGTTATTAGGCATTAAAGAGGAATTTGTTTTGCAGAAACACCAGATGCTTATTAAGTTTCAGGGGAGGGAATGTACAAAAGAACATTACCAGCAATGGCAGTAAAGGAACACAAGTAGGATATAAAAATGGAAATAAAAAACCTCTTTTTCACAGCATACAGTGTATCATAAATACAGAATCAATCTCTCTCTGATCGGCCAAGGACAGAATCATAGAATCTTTAGAGTTGGAAGGGAGCTCTGATAGCCATCCAGTCCAACTGCCCAGCACGGCACAGGGACACCACAGCTAGATCAGGCCTGATCCAGCCTGGCCTTGGAGGTTCCAGCGATGGGGCACCACCACATCACTGGGCTGTACTTTGCACTGACACACAGCTCACTTTTCTGCTACTTTCCAAGGAAAATATTGCCAAGTAACGATAATGAATGTAAAGCAGTATCTCTGTTTGAAGTGAGAAATTTTCTTCCTAAGCTTTAGCAGAGATGACATCCCTGACTCTGTGAAATGCTGAAGTCATGAAGGCCTTTGGCTGAATGTGCTGCTTCTTTTGTAATAGTGCCTGAACTGCAGCTGAAGGCTGTGCCCATTCCAATTTCCCCGTGTTTGATTGCCTTACTGCTACGTGTTAATGCATGCATTATTATTTCACCTTGATAAAAACACAAATAATGCTCAAACTGCAAACTTCCACTGACTGGAAACTGAAGTGAACATTCAGGTATCTCTGAGCAGCACTGCATCAACACTGTGGTATCCAGCAGTAATGCAAACATGCTTAGGCTTTGCTCCAGCTGAACTCGTGTGAGCCTTTCTCCTGCAAGGGTGATATCCTGTGACCACGCTGATACACAGGGCTCTGGAGAACCCACTCACACCAGAGACACGTTCAAGCACTCGCTAACTTCAGCTCTGCTTTGATGTCAGCTGTCTGGTAACTGAAAGAACCATAAACAGCTGCTGCATGTATTGCTTTGTGATGATCTGAAAGTGCAGGAATAGCTTTCCTGCTGTGCTTCTCTCCTGTCCTCAGTCAATTGGTTGCTCTGAGCTTCTACTTCCCTTTGTCAAGTTCCTAAAAGCATATCTCAGCCTTTGAAGTATTTTGAAGTCCTTGAATTCTGTTACAGCAAATGCTACAGAAATGCAAAGCATTGCTGGCATATGATAGCATATTTTTGATTGTTGAAGGATGCAAAAGTCTGCAGAGCAGAGAAAAAAGAGCTGGAAGGGGAGGAGTTACAGTGGGGATAACAGCAGCATCCTGAAAATGAATTCTGATTACCTGTGTCCATGTACTATTCCTGATTGTGTCAGCTCTTGAGGCTTTATACCTCACTTTTAAATACAATACTTCAAGGAAGGGAGACAGCACAGTGTGGTCAATCCCAGCCCCTGATGGAGCAGCACACTTCTCCCTCCCTCATGGCAGCACGGATCCCTCATGCATGGCAAGGAGCTGTGATCTCTAACAACACCTTCTAAAATTAGGGCAGCTCTATAGAAGGAAATAAGACAAAAAATAAGTGAATAAATAGATAAAAATCAAAACCGAAGAGCAACACAAAATATTTTTTCAATCCAAAACATTTGATCAAATATTTCAGTGGTTGCGCTGTGCTGAAAGACATTTGTTGTCTACAGATACAACTGGAAATAAAATAGCTACAACTGTTGGCAGTAGTTTTGCTTTCAGCTTTTTGTCTTTCTCCCTTCCTTCCTGAGCTGGGCTAGGAGGAGCTCTGCTCTGTGCATGGCACCCTGGACTCTTCATTGCATCATGGAATCATAGAACAGCTCAAGTTGGAAAAGACCTTAAAGATCATGGAGTCCAACCACAACCCCACCATCCTACCCCAACTCTAACAGCCTTCCGCTAAATCACGGCCCTGAGCACCACATCCAAATGTTTGTAAACACATCCAGGGATGGTGACTCAACACCTCCCTGGGCAGCCCATTGCAGTGCTGAACAGCCCTTTCTGTAAACAAGTTTTCTCTGTCCATGTTACTGTAGGATGGCTGTAAGTGAGGACAGAAGGACCACGTATCAAATATCATCTACTTGCACACAAAATTGTGTGACTAATGCTTCCTTTGTCTCTTCCTTCCTCTATGAGTAGGAGTGTGTGTCAGTGTGGCATTTAGCTCTGGAGATTCATTGCACTGCAGTTCTTACAATGTCTCTAAGGAGCCTTTCCTGCACGGAAGAGCTTTCCCCATCTATTACATCTGATCCCTGCCCTTGAGAAGTGGAATTGTCTGCTGTTCTGAGCAGGTGAGTTTTGTTGTGTGTTGAGCTGGGAATAACTGAACAGTCTGATGAGAAGGGAAAAGGAAGACCTTCAACAAACGCAGTTTTCCATGGCAGCAAAGGTTCAGTGTGTTTTTAATTCTTTCCAGGAAACTCTCATGTAGGCAAATGATGCTTTCCCTTGTGATCTGCAGACAAAACAGAGTCAATTTGCCTGCTCACTCTGATATCAAGGGCTCCTTTGTTTGGAGGACACTTCTGCAGATGGAGTCAGGTATTTGCCTAAGGAGATGATGCTCGGCTGTTTAAATGGATCCAGTGGTAGAGAAGCCATGTGAAAATTGTTAACATAAAATTCCTGACTTTAACATTGGAAAAATAAAATAAAATAAAAACAACAGAAGAAATGGAGGTAGCTTGATAACAAACTGGATAATCATACCTTTTCTCCTTCCTTCCCAACCTGGCAGGTCAGTGCAGAACCAGTGCAGAGGTTGTGTAGAGTCCACCCTAATGGTGAACAGATCCTGAATGTGTCATATTAACATAGTATTGATCACTAACCAAAAATGAAACCTCTTCAAGATGGATGAAGATTGTGCACTGTTTTTAACAACTTCTGTTGTTTTGAGAAAGTCTGTTGCTGTCCTCTCCAGCATGGGCAGGAAGGAAGCTGTGGAAGTGCATGGTCTGAGAGCAGGGACTGCAGAGCTCAGACCAGGGATTCAATCTGAACTGCCTCCACCTGAAGCCATTTATCTTATTGTACAATCCAATTCCCTTTTGCTTTCTGTTTATCATCCTGGACTATATCCCTGTCCATCAAAGACGTTGAGACGCTATCAGTTTCTTTTTTAAAAAATTCATGTTTTCCATTTTAGCTCATCTTAAAATGTTTATATTTCCTATTTGTATTGCTAGTGGCAGAATGAAGTTGGAAAAGAGTAGAGTTTGAGACCATTCACACTCCAGGCAGCCACCCTGATATGAGCACAGAGAAGAGCTGCTCAGTCTTGGTGACAGTGGCAGATTCAGGCCTTTGTCTTGAAAAGGTCATTTCCTATCTTTTTTTTAGTGCACAAACATTTTATTTCTCCTTTCATAGAATCATAGAATGGCTTGGGTTGGAAGCGACCTCAAGGATCATCAAGCTCCAGCCCCCCTGCTGCATGCAGGGCTACCAACCTCCAGATCTAATCCTTTGTATTTCTCCTTTGTATTTCTCCCCTGATTCAAAGCAGCAAACTCCTTCTCCTATGTCTGTCTTCAAAAGGTGATCACAAACGGACAACAATATGCATTTCCATGGGAATCACAGAATCACAGAATCACAGAATGACCTGGGTTGGAGGGGACCTCAAGGATCATGTAGTTCCAACCCCCCTGCCTAGCAGGGCCACCAAACATACACCTTTACTAGATCAGGTTGCCCAGAGCCTCGTCCAACCTGGTCTTGAACACCTCCAAGGACGGGGCATCCACAACATCCCTGGGCAGCCTGTTCCAGGACCTAACCACCCTCCTAGTAAAAAACTTCCCCCTAACATCCAACCTAAATCTTCCCTCTTTTAACTTAAAACCATTTCCCCGTGTCCTGCTATTATCAGCCCTTATGAAGAGTTTACTCCCCTCCTGGGAGTAAGTTCCCTTCAGATATTGAAAGGCTGCAATGAGGTCGCCCCGCAACCTTCTCTTCTCCAGGCTGAACAAACCCAACTCCCTCAGCCTGTCCTCATAGGGGAGGTGCTCCAGCCCCCTGATCATCTTCGTGGCCCTCCTCTGGACCCTTTCCAAAATCTCCATGTCTTTTTTGTACTGAGGGCTCCACACCTGAACACAGTACTCCAGATGGGGCCTCACAAGAGCAGAGTAGAGAGGGACAATCACCTCCCTATCCCTGCTGACCACCCCTCTCCTGATGGAGCCCAGGATCCCATTTGCTTTCCGGGCTGCCAGAGCGCACTGCTGGCTCATGTTAAGTTTCTCATCTATCAGGACCCCTAGGTCTTTCTCTGCCGAGCTGCTCTCAAGGACAACTCCCCCCAGCCTGTACAGGTGCCTGGGGTTCTTCCGGCCCAAGTGCAAAACCTTGCACTTTGCCTTATTGAACCTCATTAGGTTCACCCGAGCCCAGCTTTCCAGCCTGTCAAGGTCCCTCTGAATGGCCTCCATTCCCTCCACCGTATCGACTGCACCACTCAGCTTGGTGTCATCAGCAAACTTGCTGAGGGTGCACTCCATTCCCTCATCGATGTCATTAATAAAGATGTTAAAGAGCACCGGTCCCAAGACAGACCCTTGAGGGACACCGCTCGTTACCGGCCTCCACCTGGACATAGAGCCATTGACCACCACCCTCTGTCTGCGGCCTTTCAACCAATTGCTTATCCATCTAGTTGTCCACCCGTCAAATCCACTTCCCTCCAGTTTGGAGATGAGGATGTGATGGGGGACCATGTCAAAGGCCTTGCTCAGGTCCAGGTAAATGACATCAGTTGCCTTCCCTTCGTCCACCAATGCCGTCACTCCATCATAGAAGGCCACAAGATTAGTTAAGCATGACCTTCCCCTGGTGAAGCCATGCTGGCTATCTAGGATCACGTGCTCGTTCTTTATGTGATCAAGCATATTGTCCAGGAGGATCTGTTCCATAATCTTCCCAGGCACGGAGGTGAGACTCACCGGCCTGTAGTTACCCGGGTCCTCCCTGCTCCCCTTCTTGTAAATGGGAGTGACGTGACCCTTCCTCCAATCGTCCGGGACCTCACCTGACAGCCACGACTTCTCAAATATGATGGAGAGCGGCTCAGCAACCACCTCAGCCAGCTCCTTCAGGACCCTGGGATGCACGCCATCTGGCCCCATAGACTTATACTCATTCAGTCTAAGGAGGCACTCTCGGACTTGCTCAACCCTTACAGTGGGGAGGGATTTACCTCCTTGGTCCCCACATAGAGGTATGGGGGTGCAAGACTTAGGGACGTGAAAAAGACTAGAATCCTGGCCACCAGTGAAGACCGAGGTGAAGAACTCATTCAGCACCTCAGCTTTCTCTTCATCTGTTGAAGCCATTTCTCCTTTTAAATTTACCAAAGTAGGTACGCCCGTTTTGGCCTGTCTCTTCTGGCCAATGTACCTGTAGAAGGTTTTCTTATTGTTTTTCACGTCCCTGGCCAAGTTCAGTTCTGCCTGCGCCTTGGCTTTCCTGATCCCACGTCTGCAAGTCCGGACGGCATCCCTGTATTCTTCCCAGGTGACACAGCCTTGTTTCCAGAGCTTGTACACCCCTTTCTTCACCCTCAGTTCTCTTAGCAGGTCCTTGCTGAGCCATGCCGGTTTTCTACCTCTCCTGCCCACTTTCTTAATCAGGGGAATGGAGACCTCTTGTGCTGCCAGGAGGGCATCCTTGAAGAGCAGCCAGCTCTCCTCAACGTCCTTATCTTTGAGGGCAGCGCGCCAGGGGATCTTGGCCAGCATTCCATTGAGTAGCTTGAAGTCTGCTCTTCTAAAGTTCAGCGTCCTGGTCCTGCTCTTTACCAGGCCCACATCGCTTGAGATCACAAACTCAACCAGGGCATGATCGCTGGAGCCTAGGCATCCTCCAACCTTGACGCCTTTGATGATCTCCTCAGCGTTGGTGAGCAGCAGGTCCAGCAACGCTTGACCTCTGGTCGGTCTGTCCAATACCTGAACCAGAAAGCTATCATCAATGGATTCCAAGAGCCTTCTGGAGCTCTTGCAGCTCGCCGTGTGGTTTTTCCAACAAATGTCCGGATGGTTGAAGTCCCCCACCAGGACAAGAGCCCGTGAGGCAGACGCCTCACGCATCTGGAGCAAGAAAGCCTCATCAGCAGCCTCCCCTTGGTCAGGTGGCCTGTAGTATACCCCTAATACCAGCTGACCTTTATTAGTCCCATCTCTAATCCTAACCCACAGGCTCTCAACCTGTTCTTGACTGTTTCTCATGGGGAGCTCCTCACAGTTTATCCAATCTCTGACATAGAGAGCAACTCCCCCACCCTTCCTACCTCTCCTATCTCTCCTAAAGAGTCTATAGCCGTCGATGGCAGTATCCCAATTGTGGGAGTCATCCCACCATGTTTCTGTGATAGCAACAATGTCATAACTTTCAGAATGCATCACAGTTTCCAGTTCCTCCTTCTTGTTACTCAGGCTTCGTGCATTAGTATAAAGGCACTTCAGCCGGGCTGTCCGTCTCACCACCTTCATAAGCGATCCAGGATCCGCTAGAACAGCAGCATCCCCAGCATCCCCCTGCCCTACTCCCTCCTTTTGCACTCTGCCATCATTGCCCACAGAGTTTGGTACAATCCCTCGAATGAACCGTTCAACCCCAGTAGCCTTTATTTTGCCCCCTTCCCCCTTCATTCCTAGTTTAAAGACCTGTCAATGAGTCCCGCTAATTCTTCAGCTAATACCCTCTTACCCCTCAGGGACAGGCTGCTTGCATCAGCAGCCATCATGCCAGGTGCAGTGTAGATTGCCCCATGGTCAAAAAAGCCGAAATTCTTGTGTCTGCACCAGCTCTTAAGCCATCTATTTAAGAGTTGGGTTTTTCGGATCCACCCTGTACCTTTTCCCGACACCACGGGCGTAGAAGAAAAGATCACCTGCACCCCAGCTCCTTCTAGTATTCGCCCCATTCCCCTGAAGTCTTTCTTGATGGACCTCAGGCTTTCCTTGCCAACTTCCTCGCTGCCAGCCTGAATTATTAAAAGTGGGTAGTAGTCTGAAGGCTGAATCAACCTAGAAATTTTCTTTGAAATGTCCCTGACCTGTGCCCCAGGAAGGCAGCACACTTCTCTGCGGGTGGGGTCGGGCCGGCATATAGGGCCTTCTGTTCCTTGCAGAAGGGAGTCACCTACAACAATCACCCTTCTGTCCTTACGTGTAGAAGCAGTCTTGAGGCTTTGGGGTGACCGCTTCATCTGAGGCAACCTCGTGGGTGAATCTGTCTCCACACTCTCGCTAGTCTCCCCCTCAAGTTCCAGGGCCTCAAACCGGTTTCGCAGAGGCACCTGTGGAGCCGGGGATGGTCGGGATGGGGGATGCCCCTTCCGCCGAGCAGGCACCCGTTTCCACTCCTCCTCCCTTCTCAAATTGCTGCTGGGGGGAAGAGAGGACAGGGGGCTCGCTGCAGTGCTGCCAGCTGTCTGGTTCCCCTTTACCACCTGTTTGTGAGGTGACAGGGGCTGACATGCTCCATTAGGAGCCTCGGCTGTGTGCTGAGAACTTGAGGCTGAGAGGGACTGACACCACCAGTCAATCTCCCTCTCACACTCTTTTATAGTCCTCAGCCTCTCCACTTCCTCCTTCAGGTCAACTACGAGGCTGAGCAAGTAGTTCACCTGGTCGCAGCGAACACAATCACTGCCTCCCTCACCCAGCACTGCAAGGGCCAGGCTCTGGCACTCAGTACAACCAGAGACCTGCACACCAGCATCTCGGGTTGGGGGCTCAGTCTGAGTTTCCTCAGACATTTTGGCAGCAGCCTTCCTATAAGGCATGTGCAGGACCTCAGTCTGGGTCTCTGCAGTCTTCTTGGTTGCTGCCTCCCGTTTCTGAGAGATCGGGACCCTTGCCTGGGCCTCCTCAGTATTTCTGGCAGCAGTCTTTTGCCGGGGAGCACCCATGTCGAAGCAGAATACTTACCAGAGCTGAAACAGGAAGTCAAGAGGTGCGCGAGCCCTGCTTCCTCCTGACCGTCTCTGGTGCCCGTTTAAATCTCCCGCCGTAGGCGGGGAACGCCCACACGCTGCGTCAGCGGCTGCGTCAGCTGCTCCCGTGAGAGCTGCCGGGCTTCTCCTTTACCCGGGGGCTCCCTGCTTGAAGGAACCGCCCGAGATCCCCCTTGACCACGCGGTCAGTCGCTGCTGATCGGTCCGGGACGGCTCCGAGTCAGGCGACTTCGGCGATCAGAAAGGGAAAGCATGTGCCATATGTGACTTGGTCAGGTTTTATTGTTCACATCACTGGTACATCAGCACACTTCATTAAACCAGATGAATTTCTCCTTGCAGAGGACCAACATGCTAGAAGTTTCATTTTTATGAAGATCAGAGACACAGTAACTGTTTGTGACTTTTTCCTCCAGCAGGGATGTGGGACCACACTTGCACTGAGGCCTGCAAGTGAGATGTGACAGGCTACAAAAATGGAGAAAAGCAATGACCAGTACTGGTGCCTGGCTGAACCAAATCTCTGTTTCATTCCCAGCTCATGGCTATTACTGCCATCAGCCTTGTTTATCATACCTGACAGGTGAATCTAGCTTGCTAAGAATCATTGCTATCTCCAGAGCAAGAATGCATCGTTCCTGCAGTGCTAATAGAACACAGAGTTACTCAGTGCTATAAAAGAACATTACAAAGACAGACTGATTGAAAATAAGGGCTGTATGGGATCCAGATGATCTTGGTCAATGTAGTTCCTCTGTCCATGGTACCTTCCGTGTCATGCAGTGATGATCAAGATCGTGCAGTCTGGAGATAATTATGCTTTTGTTTATGAAATTCTTCTTTAAAGAGAAGTGCAATAAGGATTGTCTGACTTGTAAGATGCACAGTGAGTCGCTGTAAGCTTCTAGGAACATGACAGTTATCTGGTGGAAGGAGCACCCAGCTGGTGCGGCCTGAGCTGGAGGGAACCTGAGCTGGAGGGAGCACCCAGCCCACAGCAGGGTGTTGGGACTGGATGGGCTTTGAGGTCCTTTCCAACCCAAGCCATTCTATGACTATGATTCTATGATTCTATAATCTGCTGACATCTCTTTGTAACCACAGCTCTCACCCTGCTCCTTAGGCAAAGATCTATTGCTATCTCTGCTTACCTTTTTGCAAAGTCCTGGGAAATAAAAATCTTCCTCTTTACAATATGCTAATGATCCACTAACTCTCAAATCAGTGCAGTTCTTAACAAAGAATAGGACAATCCAGTAATAAAGGAAAGCAAATTTATAGACAAAGTGTAATTAGAACTGGTAAAGCTGCTCTTTGCTATTCAGGAGTGTACTTGACTCTGTTTTCCTGTTGTTTACTTATAGTCATTGGTTGTCTGGAAGAATAAATCTGAAAAAAGAAGAGACAAAGCATTTTCTTTAGCAGAAGGAGACCCTGTGTTGACTTGTAGAGACAAAAAGAGCACAAACTGTGTTTGAACACTATCTGGAGATCTGGACGGGGGTAAGATGAAGTGACCTCTTGTCTCCATTATTATTTCACTGGTAGACACCCACAAAATGGAATCCCAGTTACACCCACCTCTGTGTTGATACTGTTGGTGTTATCAGGGTGTGGGGGGAGCTTGTTCCCCAGTTTGCGATACCCTACAGTCCATGTGTCCCCAGGAGCTGTCTTACAGATGAGCAATGATGTGGGTAAGGGCTGCAAGGCTGCAGTGTGCTGTAGCTGTACAGCCATGAGTGCATTCCACAGAAGCCCATGAGCCGACCATAGCAACGCTACTAAGCACAGGGACTTCTTGTGAGGTTGGGTGCAGCTTGTGAATCCTGACTATGACATAAGTTGTTTGAGTCTGGGGAAACAAGCTGATATGGGAGGAAAAGAGGAAACTATAATGCAGAATGCTAAATCCTGCTCTGTTCCACAACAAATTATGCAAAGTCTGCCCTGAAGATTTTGAGATCGCATTTCCCTTTGCACTGCAGCTTAAAACCTCTTCTATTTTTTCCTGCATCACTCTTGGTGGTTATTTTTCTCTGTTGTCATTAGGAGTAATAGTTGTACCCATTCACCTTTTCTCCTCCAGCTTCATTGCTGCATTGCTGTGTCTGTCATTTGCAGCTTTAAATTTTCTGCCCTATGAAGGGTGTTACTTCATCTCAGCTAATTTATTTTTCAGGCCTTTAGTTCATCAGGATTTTTGACTAATGAATATGTTGTTTTCTCCTCCCTCCATCCCTTCTTCACTCTCTGCCTCCCTCCATAATCCCCATCTCCTCGAGTTGAAGGCTGTCTCAGACTGAACACCAGCTGAAACTCCTTCCTTTCACCTACCACCAGCAGATGCATCTGCAACATTATATTCTCTTTCAATCTTTTCTTAAGACTCTACTTGTTTCTAAAACTGGGAACGCTTTTCATTTTCAAATGGCTTCAGTTCTCATGTTTTTTCTTTGAATCACCAGCTTGCTTTCTATAATTTACCATAACATTTTGATAGAGATGTGGCTGCAGAGCACTTCCTCTGACTCACCAGATGAAGCCTCCGAATTTTAAGCTCTTTGAGGCAAAGAGGGTGACTGTGTCCTAGTTCTGCAAAGTGCCATGTAAATGCACAAGTAGCAGAATAACACTGCTGGAAAATGAGGGAGGAGGTATTTGAGTGGAAATAACACAGTGGATGCTTAAGACCACCTGGGAAATCAGTGACCACTTATCTTGACTTCAGTATGCTTGTATGAGAAGTGAGGAGCTGTGAGAATAAGTATGTGGGGGAAATGAGCCTGCTGAGCAGTAAGCAGAGTGCCTTTGAGACATTCATCTTGTTTGACAAAAACAGGAGCCTTTTTTTGTTTTATTACCAGGTAGGTGGGCAAAATGCACGTGGTGGGTGTTACCCATCTTCTCTGAGTAAAGTGTTTCATACTTTCCAATCTAAAACTCAGAATGCTATGGAAAGGTGATGGTGTGATTAACATTGGCCAGCAGTTGACGTTGGCCATCAGAGCAATGTGAGAGAGGAACTGAGGGCTGAGACATTGGGTGATGGCACAACACCTTTCAAAGAAATTACAGGAGGGAGCAACGTCTGCATCACAGCCAGGAGAGAGCTCAAAGTAAATGTGGGATCGAGATTTTTCCAGCTTGTTTCAGAGTTCAGCACTGATTAACATTGCAAATTGTACTGTGGTGGAAGTGTGATAAATGACAGCCAGTAAGAGTGAATAGCTGCTAAGTACCCAAGTGAGAGCAGAAAGAGAAACTCTTAAGCCATGTGAAGCTCTGAAATAGAAACAAGCAGTGTGAAACACACAAGTGTTCTGGAAAGATGACAGCTAAGCTTCATTCCAAGAAATCTACAGAAAAATATTTAATTACAGATATTATTTGAAATAGCATTATGTTAACAACTTTAATTGCTCTGTAATCCAAAGGAGATTGCTGCAGAGCAAGAAATGACCTAGTTATAGTTTGTTTCTGAACGTCAGAGATCCTTCAGCTGATTAATATTTCTGTATTAATGTTCATACTGCAACATTAAATGCTCTTGTTTATCTGAGGCTGTTTGCAGAGCTCTTCAGTTTGCAAATACACTTAGGAAGAAAATCAGCATGAAAAGATGTAAAAAAATGAGTTGTCAGTAATTCACCTTAAGTGTTTCACAATTTGATTAAACAACTGAAAAGTTTTTACAAGGCTAATTTGGGGTTCCTTTAACGTGGGGCTGTGAATTTGATCACTGCAATCTGAACGAGGCCCTCCTATCTCACTGCAGTCTGTGGGGATGAACAGATGCCATTCACAGCCTGAATCACTCCATTTGTCCTAACCAGGTGTGTGAAATGGATCACTCACAGAGCTGCCAGTTTTCTCCACTGACAGTAAAGCTAGTCCAGGATGCTAAACTTAGGTATGGGAAGCTGTTACATCTCTGCAGAGTAAATCCGCCAGGACTGTGCTTCTCAGGCTTTTCAGAATGGCAATTTGTTTTTTCTTAACAATCCATGTCTCCATTTCTCCCCATCACTGGGGCATCCATCTCCCTACACGCAGCATGAGGTCATAACTTCCTTGTCATCACTGGGTTCAGCTGGGCAGGGGAGCAGTCCTGCCGTGGGCTTTGCAGGCATGTAAGTCTTGCAGTGGTGAGGAAGAATGAAGTGTGAAAAATGTTACTTCTGCTTTTGTGCACAAGGAACATACCCCTGCCCGGGATGCTGTTTGCACAGGCTGTGCCTCCTTTGGTTCACAGTAAAAGGGATGTTGTCATGTGGCTCTGTGACACATGAGCTGCCCAGGATGACAGGCAGAAAGGAAAAGGGAAAAAAGGGCTTGAAGGAATGATCACACTTTGCCTTCTGAATTAGTCCTGACCAATTGTTTGAGAAGTGCTGCCCTGCAGGCATCAGAGAGCAATCCTCACCCAAAGCAAATAAATCTATTTATAATCCTACAATTACTTCTTTATTTGTCTCCCCTGGTCAGCTGGTGTCCATCACAGTTACCTGCAGCTAAGGGTTGTTGGGATCTTTGATACAATGCAGCCTCTTTCTCTCCTCCTGACTCCATGTTTTCATGCTTTGAACAATGAATGAAGTGAACTCTAATGGGAAAGAAGACTTTAACATTTGCCATCTCAGCTTCTACAATCCCACTCGGGATCACATCTACTAAATTGCCATCCTCTTTGTTACTGACACTTTGGAGCTCACTCAGTTTCATGAACTCACAGCACAACTCATGGAAAAGCTTTATCAGTTACATCATTTTAGATGTAAACATAGCTCAATCTTTGTGCTTTTGAATGAAATACATGGAAGAACAACCAATACAATTTAGGATATATCACAAACCTGATTTCCAAGATTTGCTCTGGCTGAAAACATTTCTCTTCAGTTTTCTCAAGACACTTTGACCCTCAATTAAGGAGGATTTGGATATCAGTTCTGCTGATCTTCATTAGGATGATGAAAACAACTGCTTGATGTCAATTCTGTGGGTTGAAATGCTGCCTTCCTGTGCCTCTTCAATCTTTAAACAGGTACTCCACAGGACTGTGTCTTCTTTGAGGTGTTAGAAACATTAGTTCACAATCTCCATAGCTACTTCTGTGATTAAATAAACATAACTGGTAATCTTGCACATTTTGCAGAAGCCAAGTCTAGTGTTAAATGTTTCGAGTCAAGACCTGCTCCTTGCATGCTTTATGATGTGTATTGGGCTGTCAGCACATAGAATCACAGAATCATAGAATAGCTCAGGTTGGAAAAGACCTTAAAGATCATGGAGTCCAACCACAACCCAGCCATCCTACCCTAACTCTAACAGCCCTCTGCTAAATCACGGCCCTGAGCACCACATCCAAATGTTTGTAAACACATCCAGGGATGGTGACTCAATCAATCAGTGTGACTCAACCACATCAGTGACTTCAGCTCTGAAAGTGGCCTTCCAGAGACAAGCACTCAGATTTGTACACTTCCACCTGGGTTTCTTTAGAGTAGGCGTGCACATGTGTGCTAGGTGTCCAGTCTCCCATCACTGTCAGTACAAATGAGATGCCCGAGGAGACAAATCTGATTTTACACTTCATTGTTACATTGCTTTCAGCAACAGCAGGATGAGAGAGCTGCTGGTGACCTGTGGAACCACCAGAGATTTACTTTGTCCGAGGGCTGCTAGGTTCCCTGGTTTGATAGATGGACTTGAGGAGGGAGCTCAGGTATAACTGGTGAGGAGCAGATCTTATGTATACATCAGTAGGGCATCTGGGGAACCAGATCACCCTGAAAAACTGCACAAATATATTCACAGGAATGTCAGTTGGAAATATCCTTTCATGCTGCTCTTTCTCTGGGTGTATAACAAGGAAACCAATGTAGAAATCGTTGCCATCTGCTTACAGAAAGGGAAAGACATGGACTTTGCTTAGTGGATAAATGGGAAATGCTTCAAATCCTGGGTTGGAAGGTGTATAAAAACCTTCCAAGGAAAAGGTTTAACTAGGCTAGATTTTAGTAAAATTGGAAGGCAGATAGAGAGAAATCATAGCCAAAAGAAAAATATGTTGTCCTACAGCGTGCAATTAGGACAAATATACAATGAATTAAAAAATGAGCTGATGTTACATAACAGCAGTGATACTTCTTAAGTTGTTTTGGACATCTATAGAGTGATATCAAACCTCACACTGCAGGATTGGTGACATCTAACAGTCACTTGCTCAGAACCTTCATTTAAAAGGTAAAGTGTCTCTTCTCAGTCTGCTGTTGTCCTTTTCATACCGCGGCAACGTCTGCTGTCAGAGACGGCATTTGGGATAAGGTGTGCCTTATCTCGATGCAGAATAACAGTTTCTGTTTCCCCAGGTCAGGTCAGAACCAAGGTTGTTTTCACATCCTTCTTCAACGTTGTTTAGATACAGCAAATAATTCCTGCATGGTGAGAATGTTCCGACTGCAGATGAGGTTGTGCAAGGGAGATGGTAGATGTTCTGTCAAACAGGCAGTGGATGAGAACTGAATAATATACAGTGGAAGGTGAAGGAAACTGAGTTCTGCATTGATGAGGAAGAAATTGTTTGGTCAAGCAGATATTTTCATTTCTATTGTATGAGAAATGAATTGAGAACTTTTGCACATTCCCCTCACCCTCTTTTGTTCCTCCTCAATAAAACAAATGCCACTTTCTCTGCTTTATATGAAGCGACCAGTTTTAAGCCCAAAAAAGGCAGACTGGCTAATCTCCCTGAGGTGACTTTCTCAGTTGTGTGAGATGGTATTTCATCCATTCTCATTGTGTCTGCACCATATCCCTTCTCCACAGATCTTTAGCATTTTCTTTGCACTGATGTTCAGTGCATGGTGCTAAATCAATCCCTTCCTGGTTGGAACATACACAGTCATGAAAAATAAATTTTGGTGCTACTGCGTTGCATCGGATTGGTGTCAGCAGGACAGCACAGGCACTGCTTTTCCTTCTGCTGAACCTGGTGTGGGGGGAGCTGTGACAATGGCAGCAATGATGGCATCAGTGATACTGTGCCAACCACAACTCCAACTGCCACGATATTCCTGTAGCAGTTGTGACTAGAACTGTGTGTCATACAGAAAAAGGGCAAATTTAGTAGATTGGAGCCAAAGGAACATCTCCTGCCATTAACGATGGGTGTCCCAAGTAACAACTTCACAGGACCTCATGAAGTTTTTGATCTATTTTGTTTCATAAATATACTTTTTGTAAGGAGTTTAGTGTTTATCTTTGGCACTACTTGGGATGGACAGCACTGTATTTTGTGCCTTTGAGATTTGTAAGAAAGGTTTACTGTTCTGTTCTCTTAAAATTAACTATTTCCCCACAGCAATAGGGAAGAGCATTTCAGGGTTGAGAAAGAGAAGAAATGAAGGCTTCAGAAATCTGAAGGACTCAATACCAAAAACTCTCTTCTTAGTATATTTAAATTTATGAGATATTTTACAAGAGGTAAAAATAAGGAGCAAACAGTCGTTCTCCCAGTACTGTAGTCCTGTGGGGAAAATGCTGTGCTCCCATGACCTACAAGTCACGGAGATGGGTAGACTCAATGAGGGGAAAAAAAATATTTTTTCTCTTTGTTGTTATGCAGCAGAAGAAAATAACGTAAATATTTGTGTTTCTTTGACAGGTTTAGTGAAAAGCCCAAGGGACCATTCTTCATCTGGCACAGTGTTACAGAAGATAAAAACAGACAGGCATTTTTCTACACAACACAAGCTCCTCTATAGATATCAGTTAGAGACCCAGCCTCCTCATGAGTATTTCCCCCAAATCTGTTTAGTGCAGTAGAATGTAAAGCAGTTTATAGCATCTCATAAAGGACAGATGGAATGAGAAGAGAACCTTCCTCTGCTTACATTTCAGACTTGATGGTATCTCTACAGGAACATTTTGACCACCATAATGAAAGAAGAAATAAATAGGAGGTGGACTGGGTGACAGAGCATGACATTTGATGCTGCATGGAGAGGGAGACCACGGGAACTGCAGTTCAGAGAGTTAGGCATTAATTACCCACTGCCCTCAGAACCTAGGAAATGGTGGATTTTCAGAGAAATGTCTCAGAGAACCAACTCAGGAAAGGCAAACACGACATTAAGGAGCACTGAAGGTGGTGTGTGCATACTTGTTTGATTTTGCCCTAGGAGGAACTGGCACTGCTCACATCATCCCCTGCAGTTGGCAGCCATCTAGCTTCTCTTCATTGCTACCTGTGCCTGGTGGGCAGTAACCCATGGGCTGAGCACTCTGGATGGTTCCAGGGTAAAGGCAGACAGGTAAGAGTGGGTTGAAGGTGGAAAAAAAAGCACCTTTTTGGTTTTGATTTTAATTGATGATGAGCATTCACACCACAAGCTGTATCTATCTAAAATACTTGAAAAACCTAGTCCTTTCTCAACGGGGAGATGCTCAGAAAAAAATAGATCTTGAGTAATGTAATAAAACCATGTGGATGGGCTTAGCACTTGAGCAGATGTGCCCTGGGAGTCAGGAGTTTGGTCCCTGTGCTCAGCAGAAACATTCTTAGTCAGCTCTGCCCTGGTCATCCTTTGTGTACTTGGGATTTGGTGTAGTTTTGCTATATAAGTTCCTCATCTGTAAAGCATTAACAAGCCTCTTATCTACATGTACTGTAACTTCTTTGAGGCAAGCATTGTGTCTTGTTGTATGAATATACAACGCCTTGCATAATGGACCTTAATCTGAACTCCTTTAAGATGCCTCTGTTGAATAATAATAATTAATAAAACTGAGTAAATAGTATTTAGAGAAGATAAGCTGAATGCACTGATTTACCATTTTCTTCACAGGAAATGAAGTGTAGAAATAATTGGAACTGAATAGCAGTACCTATTTAAAAGTTGTGAAAGAAACTTTTTATAGTCGACAATAATACATTTCAAATTGTCTTATCAAAAGCTCTTCCTGGGGTTTGTATTTCAGCTAAATAAAATAAATCATTCTCAATGTAAATTATTCTCTTTTTTTTTTATCCCTAAATGCATACCAATATCCTGAATGCCCACCCTGTGAATGAATTCTTATCACAAAGACTTACACAGGATTTCTCATAAACATGTGCAACACAGCCCTTTGATCTATCTTCTCACAGCCTGTCCTCACTGTGATGGACACTGCATTAACGAAACAACACACAGCCAGTTTGGAAGGAATAAGACATGGTGAGTGATCAGACAGATGTGCTTATACAACAGTACAGTCCCTGTGGGGTAGGGCTCATCTCTGGTCTAAGCTGTCACCTGGGCACTGTTAGTTCCCCCTGGCACTCCCATATTAAGATTCCATTTTCGGGGGGCAACTCACCTATCCTAGGCTGCAGTCCTTCCCAATGGACTAGAACAACAAGACTGTAGTGATACAAGTAGATGAGCAGCAGTTTTTCAAAGCTGCTGCTAGGAATTTTCTGTCTTCATGTGACACAGACACAGGATTAAACACTACACTGAATATATTGGGTATTTCCAGGTATGTTTGTCATCTCTTGATTCAGCTTGCTTGCTGTCCTTGCTGTTTATTTACAAATGGTAAAGCAGTAATCCCATTATCTTTCTTTGATAAGACTGCTTTAAAACTATCACGTGCCTATGTAAGATGTGGTCATACAGCTTTCTACGACGTGGTTGTATCCTTCATGCTGTGGGTTTGTGAGGAAACCCTCTGGGATTCCCGGGTTCTCCCTCCCAACATGATTTTCAACAGCAACACTGCTTTGTCTCTTTTACAGAAAGCTGAAAGCTGAAGTATTCACTGCTCCTCTGTCATCTTCTGCAATACAAGAAAAGCACCTGTGTACAAAAATGGGAAATGCTTCCATTTGCATACTGTCTGCCTTATCCATGAAGTTTTGCCTTTATATTCCCTTACATAGCTAGGAATAAAGATAAGTGCAGGAGAAAATTCAGCAATTTATTTGCAGGCTTGTGACACTGCAGTTGGACACAGCCAATAAAAATGGCAGAAGGTGTGCTGAACCATTCAGACACCTGCTGTCCTGACTGCTAGAAATAGCCCTGAAGAGCCAAAGGCTGTTATGGTTTTTGAGTAGGAAAAGTGCTCCTGGCTTGGCCTCCTGCCACCCAGCCACGTCTGTTCTCTTCCAAATGCTGAAAGCAAAAGGAATGGGAGGGGGGTTTGGAGTCCATTGGGTGGGATGGCAAAGTATTAGTTATATGATTCCTTCACCTTCCCCTTGTTGGTTAGATTATGAAATTAGTAGATGTGGGGATTGTTTCTCATTAGGGTTGTACACTATTTAGGAAAATGGAGTCTTGTCTGCGAGACCGAGCTCATGAAAATCAGGGATGGCAGTGATTGGGTTTCAGCTGCTGAACTGAGTATTGCATCTCAGGTACAGACCTTGAACAGTGAAGGTGAATGAAAAGCTCTTTATGAAGAGGAGAAACCACAAGGAGCTTCTTCACAGGTAAAGGAGAAGGTCACTGGAGCAGCAAAGGGGAGCATTCTTTGTTTGGGTGAGATGGGGGAGCCAGAGGCAGGCCCAGAGCACACCCACAGCTCCATTTTGACTGAAAATTGATAACACCTATTCAACTCTCATTGCTTTTGTCTCAGACTAAATTTAGCAAGACCAGAAAATGACAAGATCTATAAATGACAAGGGCTATACAATAGATTTAAAGGTTAATCTTGTCTAGTTCTTTTGCATCTTATAATTGGCATTCCATGGAATTGCAAATGACTGAGGGGCTGATGTTCAGATGACATGAATCAACTGAAGTGCCATTTCCATCAGCTGCCTTACACATTTTGCTTAGCGATGAGGTGCACCTATTCATAAACATTTGAAATAGATGTAACTGGAGTTTACAATTTGTTATTTTTAGATGATTTTCGTTCAAAATTTCTGTAAATACTTAAGCATCCTTAACGCTGCAGCTGTAAATACGATGAAAACCACTGCATACTTAACAGAGAAGCCATACCTGAGAGCAGTCTTATCTTTCACAGCAGACATTTCAGATGGTGACTGGAAAACTAAGGACAATAAAAGCGTTCATGACAAAGGGAGTCCTTATATTTTTCTTTAAGTGCGGCTTAATACAGATGTCAGCAATCATGGAGACAGCACAGGACTGGTGACAAAAGCTGTCACAGATGGCTACAGAAAAGTCTGGAAGATGACTCCCTGGTGAGCAGGACCATGCAGAGGAGGGCAGGACATGGAAGCAGAGTGGCTGCTTTTTGTTTCTTCTCGTGTGCGTTGGAGCTGGACATCCAGACATGGATGGAACTGGAACATCTAACTCTGCTTAAAAAGGCATCCAACCTCTAAAGAAGAGGTTAATCAACCACAAACTGTACCTCATCTTGGTCCTCCCAGTCTCCAAAAGCTCCCCAAGATCCCATAGACTCTACTCCATCACTTTTGCCTGGTGTGCTGAGATTTGGTCCTGCAGGAGCTGCTCTTCAAAATGTCAGGCAGATGAGTGTGCTGGTGAACAGGGCCGTGCAAGGAGGGCAGCACAGAGAAGCAAGGCAGGAGGCTGCTCTTTGCTGTTTCTCTTATGCTATGCAGCTAGATATCTGGACATGGACTGAACCAGAACACCTAACAGGTCCGTCCCGAGCACCAGTAAACAGCGGTCCACTCTCCCACAAGTCACCCACAAGCTGCACACCACCTTGGCCCTTTTGGACTCTGAAACCTCCCTAAGGTCCCCTTGGCCATACCACACCCTTCTTGCCTGGTTTACTGTGACTTGGCCTACAGAAGTGCTGGCAGCATCCCTACTCTTTGCAGAGGTCAACAAGGAGTTGGCAACACAGAGCCACAGATGGCTACAGTGCTGGGTTTGAAGCTGAGCATCCTGGTCTGCAGAGCCGTGCAGGGGAGAGCAGGAGAGGGAAGTTGGGCAGATGACTGCTCTTGCTGCTTATTCTGGACCTTGAAGCTGGAATCTGGACACAGATGGAATCAAGAACTGTGGAGATGTAATGGCACTGAGGGATGTGGTCAGTGGGCACGATGGGGATGGGCTGGAGTTGGACTGATAATTTTAATGGTCTTCTCCAACCTTAATGATTCTATGATTCTCCTGTGCTTTGCAGGTAGTTATCCAGACACTTCTGATGCTGATGATGAAAGAATTATTTTGGAAGGAAAAAATGATCTGCTGGAATATATCTTGTATGTCTCCAAAATTAATGTGCATTTTCAGCGTTTTCTTAGAACTGCTGAAGTTAGAGCCACACAGTTCTTCAACGATTTTAATGAATGTACTGATAACTGTGCTGATGGAGTGCTTGCAGACAGCAACACGCAGAGCCTGAACTCAGGTTGGATGGAAGTAATGGGAAATGAAGCTGGTTAGGGCTGAGTTCCAAATCAGTCTGCGATCCTGAAGGAAGGAGGATGTTCCTTTCACTCTGCTCGTCTGGCACCTGCTGAAGCTTACAGGCTATTTATTTTAGAAGGGTTTGTGACTCTGACCACAGTTTCCATCCTACCACAGTCTGTGCATGATAGCATCTGCATATGCACATGAGTTTCACCCCTGGCTCTGTTAATTACACCTGTGCTGTGAATTTCACATTCCGGGCTTCACTGAGGAGGTGGGAATCATAATGCTGTTTTCCTCCCATTTGTTTTGTGACATTTGGTTCAGTTGCTGTATTCCACTTTAGCTTTTGGCTTGTGGCCTGTGACTATGTTGTGTAGGCCAGCCCTCCACTGAGCAATGGGAATGCCTTGGCTCTCCACAGCACTGCTTACCAACAACTATAACTGTTGCTGTGTTATCAGCATTGTTTTTCTCCCAAGAACCAAAACACAGCATCATACCAGACACTCTGAAGAAAATAATTCTGTCCCAACTGATACTAAGACAAACAGTTTGCTTCTCAAGATGCTCTCTCCAAACAGCTGTGTTATGGGAAAGTAAGTTTAGTCCTGTGGTAATTCATAAGTTTTCAACGGTGAAGATTATCATTTACTTTCAGCCTTAATTTCCCAAAACGTAGAATCAAGATGTGAGTTATAAACTCTATTTCTCTGTTGGCTGTGACTGTAAACAATGATTAAGAGTAATATTAATCTAGATACACTAATTTTGGAGTTTGTGTCTCTCCACTGCATGCTATCCAAGAAACTGCAAAGAAAAAATCAACCTTCTTTACCTCTTCATGTGGATCACTTTTTTCCCTTCCTTATTATGCCATGAAACAAAATGTTTGTTATTACAGGAAGGGATTTAATGCAGACGTATCTGTGTTAGCTCATTTTAGTTCCCAAGCTCTCTGATGGGATGAGTAGAGAAGTCTTGAAGTGTTTCTGCCATCTCTGCTATAAGGATGAAGCCCTGAAGCACTGCAGTTTATGGCCCGGCTTTTGAATGATGTTGGTTATGCCAAAATCTAAAACTCTTCAGTCATGGCCTGGAAAAACCATATCAGTTATAGGTTTCAGCTTTTGTTTATTTCTCAGTTTTCCAGACTTAGACTTAAGGTGTTTCATTGACTGTTGCTCGTCTTTCTGACTTGAATTGCTAGTCTTGGATATATCAGTTTAAGTCATGTGTATTTTTTGAAGTAGCAAGCTATTACACAGAGTAATCATCAATGGAGTGTCATAGTCAAATGGGAGTGTTTCTCATGGGGGCCAACATTCAAGCATTATTCCTAATGAACTCCATGCACCAAAGAATACTGATAGACAAAAATGAAGGATGATGTAGACACCTATAATTATTGCGGTGAAAAGTGATGTGCAGTTCCCTAGATCTGTCATGAACAGAAATTTGCTCAACTCTGTTTTAGCAGCAAGTTAGAATCTATTAATACTTCTACAATAAATCACAAGATTAGATGGCTTGATTCTTAGTAGCACTCAATCAGCAATGAATCATTAGCCAATTTAACACTATTCAGTGGAATTTACTACAGTCAAATATGGTGACTTTGTTAAAGACTCAAGAATGACAAGGTTCACATGCAACTTATGGCTAGGAATTGGAGGGGAGGTTTCTAAATTCAGCTGCATGCTTGAAGATTTGATCAGCTCTCTGTGCTTCTCACCCTTCCCTGTTCTCAACTCCCAGTGGATGTCTGGGGTCTGTCCCAAAGAGACTCCTCTTTGCCGAAGTCTGTATTTGGTGATGCACAAGAAGCCCACTCTGAGAGGTGTCCCAGTCCAGGAGATCCAGGATCACCTCCTGCTGCAATCCTCACAAACTCAAGGCACTTGAGGTCCAATTCCTCTCTGTTTTCTTCACTGCACTATTACCCACTCAGCTGAATATACAGATAAGAGTTGCTGCAAATACTCAGCAAGGGGGAGAGTAAAATGTTTTACAGTATAGAACAAGATCCACCTGCTATTATAGAACCAGTTCTACTGTCTTCCTTCTGGAAGGATGTCCCTAGATCTGTTGAAGAGCCTTCAGACTCTCGTTGTGATCAGTTCAATCACAGAAACAGCAAGGTTGGAAAAGACTTACAAGATCACCCAGTCCAACCATCCACCCATCACCAACAGTTCTCACTAATCCATATCCCTCAACACAACATCCAAACATTCCTTGAACACCTCCTGGGTTGGTGACTCCACACCTCCCTGTGCAGCCCATTCCAGTGCCTGACCACTCTTTCAGAAAAGCAGTATTTCCTAACGTCCAGCCTGAATCTCCCCTGGCGCAGCTTGAAGCCATTCCCTCTAATTCTATCACCAGTTATACAAGAGAAGGAGAGGCAAGTTGTTTTCTTCATCAAAAGCCATTTCAGTTCTGCTGAAGCTCCATGTATTGTATTAATTCTCTAAAGTCTGTTAGGTACTAATTAGTAGTTAATGATAGCTATAATGATGCAATAATGATATTGCATCAAAAGTCAGCAGAGCTAAAGGATCTAGGAAGAAAATTATTTTAATATATAACCCATTGATTAGATTAGAATGGCTAAGAAAATTTCAGAAAAGGATGTAAAGAAGATTGGATACTGCCAGCCATCAGGCAGTAATGGTGAGCTGCACTACCAACACTGTGAGTTGAGAGAGTATATATGTATATATATTTATAAATATAGCTTATACACATTTATCTACTAACCTCTGTTAAACAGGAACTGAAGCCACAGCTGAGCACAGCACTAGATGCAGTGGTGCCTAAGTTTTGCTGTAAGATTTACATAGTCCAACAAAGCAAAAAACTCACCATTTTTTATGGGGTAAGTATTTTAGAACTTAAGTCTCTGAGGAGTTCTTGTAATTTGAGTTTTGGATGGTGATGAAACAAACATTTATGACCTAAGGAAGAAAAGGAGACCTCAGAATTCTTTGGTGAACTGTGATGGGTAACACACACTGTTTCTGACATTCTAGTACTTCTGTTCACTATTTCAATGGTTACTAACATTAAATTCTCTTGTGGTAGACCATCCTTGCACAGCTACTGGAAGGCAGAGAGGCATCCCAGCTGTCACTGGGAATCCACCCTCATCTTCTGAACGCAGAGTTTCAGAGAACACTACAAATGTGGTGGAAGTTCAATTGCTCCATTTCGTAGAAGATTGGCCAAAAGTTGAAACTCATGAGACACCACAGAGCCAAATTATTTTCTACACATTCATTTCTTGGGATTTAGAGTCAGGAAGCTGCCTGACTTTCAGCTCTGGATAGGAACAGTTAGAAGTGACAGATTCAGCGATAAGAGAAGCAGCACAGCTGCTTCCAAGAGTGGTGGCTGAGAGCAGCCAGTCCTTTTTACACAGCCATACCAACAGCACAGTGGTTTGTTTTTGTGTTTTTTTTTTTTATCTCTCTACTGAGGAAGTTTTTTTTTAATCTGCTCTTGTTCATGGTCAGGTCTTTAAACTATGATTTTTTTTTTCTGTAGACTTTCCACTAAGGAAGCAGGAGAGATTTCTTTACCATGACCTTGGATGTTATTCATTTTAATTGTTTAGCATGGAAAAACATTGCCCTGGAAAATGGTTCATAATTCAAAAATGTTGGCAATGTTAATGGATTTTCATGATGGCAATGTGGCAGGGTCATCTTGACCTCATCTCTGTTTCTTATCAGGATGTGTTATCAAACAGGTAAGTAAGAAGGGAATTGCATTGCTTCTCTGTAGTACACAGCATAAATTAATCAAGGGGAACTCCCACTTTTGACAGCTAGCAAGCACACTGATGACTGCAGACTCATTTTCTCCAGGGCAACAAGCAGGGGGGTGGCTGTTCCTCATTGCCTGTTTTCCTGGCCCTCTTTATTAACCTGCAGCTTGTCCCCCAGATGCTCTATCAAAGATGGGAGCCTTGTCATTAAAACTGACATCTGTACACATGTACATATGAACACGTACTGTTTCAGTGCTTACAGGAAAAATAGAAGGAAAAAAGAAATAAAAGAATCTGAGTATTTTCTCATAGGAAGAGATCAAACTCCTGGTCTGCTCACAGCCTTTGGGAAAGATGCTCATGGCCAAGGCCCACAGAGCTTCAGTGCAGGCACTGAGTACTGAGGAGGAGGAGGAACTACTTCAGGAAAAGAACAACTTGGGGCTTAAATATTAAACAAGATGAAGCTTGAATTTAGTAAAGGAATGAGTAATAAAAGGAATAAAGTGGAGCACAAAAAATATAGTGGAATTGTTTTCTTGGGGAAATTCCCTGTTAGCTCTATAGGAAAATACTCCCTAGTTGAATTGTAGGGTTTGCTACCACCTAATTGCATTGCTTTTGCATAACACTCCCACATGTACAAAAAGCAGCAAGTCAGTTTGAAGACATGGTTCTACAATCTACAGACAACAAAACAACTCAATTATTTTTTTGGAAATACAGCTTCTCTCTAAATTAGATGGAGTCTCCAAATGAGGTGTATGAAATGATGCTTTAATTGCTCAAATACTTCTGGCTTCATCTGATTACCTTTTACACTCAGGACATAATGTGAGGTGCTTAGAGTCTCGAGTCCCTTAATGCCCTCCCACCTTGCACTTAATTGACGGGCTGTGCCATAATTGCTCTTGAATTAAAATGCCTTTTAAAAAAACTTTTCTCCTCCAACATCACCTGCTTCAATATGGTTGCACACCAACAGCAGTAAGAGTAGCAATGTAATTATTTTCTAATTGTTTTTTACAGTAATAGAATCAAATGACTTTAGGCATATGCTTAATTCCTTTCTCTTTTCTGCCTAATCTTACAGGAGGATTCTATCTGGTAAACGAAAGCTGGCAATGCTCTTAGCACTGAATATATGCAGATGGCAGTTTCAATTTTCCTCATGCTTCTTTACTCATCTGCTTGCTGTAATAGACCATTCTTCTGCGTTATGGACTCAGAATACAATCTGAGAAGTATACATGAAAACTAATAACATCATTGTAGTAGATCGCTCCTAAAGTAATGCCTCCTATTTATTCCCATGGAAACTGCAACAGATACTGCAAAGAGCATGATAACACCCTTTGATAGAGCAAATTCTCAGCTACAAAGCAGCCTTTTTCAACACAGTCACCACCATTAGCTGTGCCTTTTCACCGATTTGCATCAGCAGTAACAAGACCCTGCTTGCCATGTTCGTAAAAATCTGCGTGGCCTTCTGGAATTTGGTTTGTCTTTCATGTGCTTTCCCTGCTTGGTCTCCATAAACCATTTTTCTCTGCGTGGAGGAATTCAGTTCCACCCCACTGCTCCATCCCCACTCCCACGTCAGACACCATTCTGTCAGCCTGCCCTCTGCTGCCATCTGTCACACAGCAACAACACGGACAAGGACGCTGGGGGAAGGTTCAGCCCCTGCTGCTGCCCCACCGACATCTGTCTCTGACATGGTGGGACAACATCATAGAATAGGAGGCGTTACTTTCAGAGTGTGGGAATTGAATGTTGTTTCCGCATCAGAACGAAATAAGAATTTTGTTAATTTCATGGCCTCTGCTACCATTTGGGTCCTTTATTAGAACTAACAGTTCTTTTCAGGGTCCTTGCTACTTTATTGGGGTTCTCTGATAAGTTTTCATTGCTAATCCCCTAGATAAATCTTCCCCAACAACACATACTCAATATGTAAGTGAAGTAATATGTATGTATATATATATCCATAGGGATTAGGTAGATGGAGTGAATTCTAAGCACAATGACTGAAGCTTCTGTCTGTCCAGCCATCTAAAAAACTTCTGGGCCTTCAGCTAAAGGCAAGCTAGATATAATAAATATCTTTACAAATCAGAAACCCCTTGATGTTGAAAAACTACTAGCTTTTGGTGCCGGGTAGACAGGACCAGAGTAACAGAGAATTAAAGGAGGACAAGCTAAATAATTAAAAACATACATCTAGAAGCTAGTAACAACTTATGTATAGCATTGAAAATATATGTCACACACATTGCAAGAGTATCCTGTGCAAATTGAAAGGACAATTCATTGCATGCCTCAGGGAGTGCCTGAGGAAGGTATTGAGGAAGATCGGGCACCTCCCCTCTGCATTCTTTCTTAAACAAAGAAGGAAATCACCATATCAGTATGAACAAGAAGAGTGTTGAGACATCTTGGAGACAACAGGACTGACACCAGATAACAAATAAATTAATAAGTAAATAAAAATATAAACCTTCTGATAAGATTGTGAACCTGGAGTACCCAGCAGTGGGGAAACAGGGCAGGGGGGTAAGGGGGAGAAAACAGGGTATAAAAACTGTCATGTCATGCCCATAGGTGCTCCTGCTTGGAGCAATCGCAAATAAAATCTGCTTTTATCAGAGATGCCGTCCTGACAAAAATTATTTGGATATTTCCAACATAATGTTTTTGTTGTAGTTTATAAGAGCAACTGTATTTTCAGCTACTACAGAAGACATGTCATGCCTCCTCTTTAGAGCAATATTAAGACTGAAAATACAGCAGAATTACTATGTCTCTGAGGGGCACAGTGGCAGAAGAATTTCTAAATCGTAAGAAATTCAAAGGGGAAATAATTTTATATATGTTCTTGGCATTGGCTGCTACAAAATGCTGCAGGACCACTGGGGAGACTGGCTGTGGAAAATCACAGAATCACAGAATGGCTTGGAAGGGACCTCAAGGATCACGAAGCTCCAACCCCCCACCACAGGCAGGGCCACCAACCTCCACATTTCAGAGCAGCCCAGGCTGCCCAGGGCCCCATCCAACCTGGCCTTGAACACCTCCAGGGATGGACGGGGCATCCACAGCCTCTCTGGGCAGCTGTTCCAGCACCTCACCACTCTCACAGCAAACAACTTAAAAATCAGCATGGATGCAGTCTGAGGGGAGATCTGAGTGGCACGAGTGGGCTCCAAGAGCAGAGTGTGCTTACAGGCAGCTGCTCCCTGCCTTCCCACCTGCAGTGCGTGGCATAGGGCACACTGGGATGTGTGCTAGTATGAGATGGTATTTTCTCTCCCAGCAGCATGGAGGAATAATAACATAGGACAAGTAATCCAAAGGAAACAAATAAAAAAAAAAGCAAAAGATGCACATCAGAAATAAAATATAGTACATCGTAATTGTAGAACAGAATAATTTCATTCATTTTGTGATAAATAGTCAAATTGATATTCAAAAGCTTTACATTAGAAGAGAAAGTAAGGCAAAACACTTCTGCAAAACACATCTCTGTTGGGATTTCTTCAGCAATTGTCATTATTTCATGTACTTATTAGTAAACATTTCATTGCAACATCATGAGAAGGAGAAACAAATATTAGCATAATTGGCATCTTCTTCTGAGAGGTGTTCAGATTTAAGAAGGTGCTCCCGTAATATCACATCTTTCCAAATCGGATTGTTTTCATACCACCCTTCAGACTACAACTTGATACTTTATTTCCATAGCTCAATTAAAGCTAGAGTATGAATTTACAAAAACAAAATGTCTGCTTTTGTAGCAGAGAGAGCCTACCAGGGAATGATGATTGTTCTGTGTCTTACAAGAGACTCTTTTTGAGTTAGTATGTGCAAATATGCTGCAGAGCTGTGGGTTTTGGTCTTAGGGTCAGGACTGAGAGGTCATCTTTCCTGGTGCTTGGTGAGAATTGTTCTTTTTCCCAGCTCTGTTATTTATTATCTCTCAGAACGAGATGGCTCTGGGGGCAGGTATTCCCTTTGCCTCACCTCTGTGTCTTCCATAAGAGCATCTGATGCACTTTGGGGGTGCAATTGCAGGACCAATGAGTTTTCTGATAGGCTGCACTCTCCTGCAGAAGCGTTGGGGATGGGCTGACCAGTTTTGTTTAGTACACACACAGACTCAGCGTGTTCAATACAGACAGTCTATGGGTAGCTGGTTGCTGGTGGTTATTTTACCATTAGAGGAGAACTGATTAAAAACTTGAGGGAATAATTCTGAGAAGTGTTCTTTCAGGACAGGATCTTATTCACTGCATGTATATTTACACAACACACCCTCCTCTTGGCGTTAGGTTATGATAATACACAGTAACTAAATATTAATGACCGCTGGGGCATCTGAAGTGTTGAAGTACGTGGGTGATGTTTGGGTGATTCTTCCAGTTTTGTGTTGCATTCCATGACAGTGAGGGGGAGAGCTCTGTATCGTATATTCTCATAAGCAAATGAAGCAGCGTCTCAAGGTCTGCCTGTGTGCCAGGATAGTTTGAGTGCAGGCTTTGCAGAGTGCTTCTGATAGTCTGACTGCTCAGACCAGGCCTCAGAGTGTGTGACTGCTCAGCCCCGTGCAGCCCCTTCCCTTTAAGTGAGTGCCCACTTTGCTCACAATCCCCCTGAAATTTCAGACACCTGGAAGATGAAGCAGTCACCCTGCCATCATTGAGGACAGGTGGGACTTGGAAAGATCAGCAGACTTTTTGTTTTTTTCCTCTGCCTGCTACACTCTGCATCTCTATAAAGGCAACTAGATGCTGGACCAGAGCAGACACAGCGCCTAGTGCTAGGGAAGCAGGGGATTTAAGTTCCAGCCATCTAAAAAGGATTACATTCACATCTAAAGAAGTCAATACCTCCATAAGTATCACAGAGGGATCTGGACAGGCTGGATAGCTGGGCTGAAGCCAATGGGATGAGGTTTAATAAGACCAAATGCCGGGTCCTTCACTTTGGCCACAGCAACCCCAAGCAACGCTACAGGCTTGGGGCGGAGTGGCTAGAAGACTGTGTAGAGGAAATGGACCTGGGGGTGTTGGTTGACGCTCGGCTGAACATGAGCCAGCAGTGTGCCTGGGTGGCCAAGAAGGCCAATGGCATCCTGGCTTGTATCAGAAGTAGTGTGACCAGCAGGAGCAGGGAAGTGATTGTTCCCCTGTACTCAGCTCTGGTGAGGCCGCACCTTGAGTACTGTGTCCAGTTCTGGGCCCCTCACTGCAAGAAAGACGTTGAGGCCCTGGAGCGTGTTCAAAGAAGGGCAACAAAGCTGGTGAGGGGTCTGGAGCACAGGCCTTATGAGGAGCGGCTGAGGGAGCTGGGATTGTTCAGTCTGGAGAAGAGGAGGCTCAGGGGAGACCTTATTGCTCTCTATAACTACCTGAAGGGAGGTTGTAGCGAGCTGGGGGTCGGCCTCTTCTCCCGTATAACTGGTGATAGGACTAGAGGGAATGGTTTCAAGCTGTGCCAGGGAAGATTCAGGCTGGATATTAGGAAATACTACTTCTCTGAAAGGGTGGTCAGGCGCTGGAATGGGCTGCCCAGGGAGGTGGTGGAGTCCCCTTCCCTGGAGGTGTTCAAGGAACGTTTGGATGTTGTGTTGAGGGATATGGTTTAGTGAGAACCATTGGTGATAGGTGGATGGTTGGACTGGATGATCTTATAGGTCTTTTCCAACCTTAGTGATTCTGTGATTCTTTCTTTTTTCCCTTGAGGTGATGCCTCCTGTATGCCCAGCAGTAGGGCTGGAGCACAGCAAGGAGATGCCTGGCTCCCCTGGGCTTGGTAGGGCACCTCAAGACTCTGCTTCTGCCATAGGTTTTGTGTTTGATCCGGTGATGCTCTGACGCATACACACCCCACCAAGCAAGACGAGGCTCCCAGAGCTCTGTCTCCTCTGCAGAGCTCCTTAGCAAGCAGGCTGGGATCAGATTAGCAACAGTTTGGTCTTAGTCTGATCTCATAATGCCTCAGCTCCTGCCTCAGCACTAAATTCCATTATAGACTATATTTATACTGATCATGGCACATCCACACTTCAGTAGTCAATTCTACCTGAAGACAAAAGGCCTCCATTGCTGTGGGCAAGCACACCAAGAGGTGGGTGATTATGCAGAGAATTGCAGGTTGACAACACAAGTTGTGAGACCAGTGCTTCTATAAATATTTAACAACTGGAGCTCCTCTGGGGAATTGGGGCAGGGTCCTGCTGCCAGGGTGCCCAGCTTGGGTGTTTGCAGATCTCTATGAAAAAGGCAGAGTCCATCATAAAACAAACACCCTGAAGGACCTGTGAGCACAGCTGTACATGCTCTGAGGCGTTGCAGCCCAAGCAGGATGATGGCATTGTGTGTAGGTGTCTCTGACTAGCTCCAACAGCCCAGGAAAACAGATGGGACTGAATCCCACTCTGTGATTCGGGTGGGATTTATACATCTGCATCCTGGCTTATGTGGGATTTAGGAAGGGTGAATTCCATGCAATTTTTCCGGCAGAAGTGTGTGTGAATACATAGCCAAGGTGTGTTTTGCTGGTCTCATGTCTCCTGCTGAAGAGAATAGAAATGCTGCTGAGAAGCACAAACCCTCAAAAGAGATATTATCTGGTTCTGATAAACCACAGCTGTTGTTAGTTCTGATGTGAATGAATACCCAGTGATGAAAACTGATCGCAGTGTAAGTATCTCCAATCCGCATTTATGATTGAAAGTACTGAAGAGTATTTGCATTGGTTAACTGGTAATATTTCATATATATGACTTTTAAAGAACAGTTTTCTGCTCTGTAAAGCCCATGTTTCCCACCCTCAATTTTCCACAACCAAAACATGGACATTAATGAGCAGATTCATAACTGTAGCAATTCTGGGAGGAAGGAAGGGGGGGAAAAAAGTCTCTCCATTGCCCTACTGATATTTGTGAAACTACAAATACAGATTCCAGATCTGCTGTACAGACATTGTCTGCACTATGCTTTGAAAATTGCCTGCTTGCTCATCCTGTTTTAATTAACGAGGGCTCCAACAGGTGTTGGTGGCAGAACAGGCAGCGACTGACAAACAATTCTTAGATCTGCGATTAACTCATTTATGCCATTGTTCCAGAAGACAGAGCCCATATGATTTTGCAGAGGGTATCATTACAGCACTGAGCTGTGCAGGCACGTTCATCCTTCTGTTGGTCTTTTTCTGGTTGTTGTTTTTTAAAATGTCTATTTGTTTATTTGCTGGCATTTTCCCAGGCATGGTTCTCATGGTAAAACTGATTGAAAAGCTTAGGCTATTCTTTCTTCAGAAATAGGCAATTTATATTACTAAAACAATCTAATCAAGGAACTAAATGGCCTCTGAATAGAGAATGCTGAATCCACTTCATTATCATCTCTGGTTTCTCAAGTGAAAGTGACATAAATTGCTTTGAACTAGAGCTCAGCAAAATCCTTCTCCAAATCTGCATAAATTGCCTCAAAATGAAAGCTGCCCAAGTTCAGCAAAACCTACAGTACATTAAGAATCCAGCCAAACTTTAAAAGTTCTAATTGAAGTATCCCAGGCTCCTTAAAGAGTGCAGCTGACTTTCCACGCCCCTGCTGTTATCCATTCCGATACTTTTCAAATACAGCATTCTTTTTTTTTTTTTTTTTTTTTGAAAATATCTTCTTTTAAAATGTGAACTTTGGGTGACACATGGAGCACCTGCCATTCCTCATGGCTTAGAGCCAGCTGCCTGAAATTAGATGGAATCAGGGATTCCATCAAGCCTTGAGGCCATGAAGGGGAATGGCATAGTGCTACTTTGCTGTCCGTACTTCATATATCACAGCAAAATCCATGAAGCAACCAAAGAGAAACCACCTGAGGGAGTGCAAACTTCACATCTGTCTAGGATTTAGTTAACTATCTTCAGAGCATCCCACCTGGTGCTGTGCTGTGGATCTGTGACTGCAACTCAGTGCATCATCAGCGCTGTTTGAGCTGTGGCTGAGCACAACATCAGGGCTTTCTCTTTTTCTCACAATACAGAGTAGGCAAGGAATAGGCAAAAAGTTGGCCAAACGGATATTCGATGTCTGGTACCGTCATGCTCAGTGGTGACAACTGATTTGGGGTGGGTTGTCTTTCCAAGGGCCATTTCTTAGAGGCAGCTGGGCTTTGGTCTCCTTGTGGGAGCTGTAAGTGATTGCCTTGGCATTATATGACTTTATTTCCCCTTCCCCTTCCTTTCTTACCCAGTCTTTATCTCACTCTACAGTTGTCTCTCCTTTTACCCTTTCCTGCTCACTCCCCCAGTCTATGGGATTCAATCTTTGAGTTTAACTGCACACTCAGAGGCTACTGAACCTAAAAAGCTTCTTGGCTTGCGTAGAAAGTTGAGTGTTTAAGTTATGTATGGAAACACTATAGTCACAACTCCTCCTGCTCTTCAGACAATTAAGGAATCAACTATTTCAATGCCCACAGGATCACTGCCAGCTGTTCCTAGTAATTATGTGGGTAGGCTTCCCCATCCTTATGAGCTCTAGAGAGGAAAACATACCCTGGGGTCCTTCTGGGTAGGCAGCCTGCATGTCAGAAATGTAGGATATTTTGGCAGTGGTGTTGTTGATTGCCAGAAGACAGCCATGGAAATGGAAGATTTGCAGATCGCTGAGAAGTCACACTTTGCCCACATGTTGTTTCTTTATTACTTTGCTTTGATACCTTTCTTGGTTCAGCTCAAGGGGTGCAAAGGAAATGAGCTGATGTCAGGAGACAGTCTCAGGCACCAAGCTCCAAATGTCCACATTGTTTAATTATTAGCACAGTTCCTTGTGTGCTTCCTGTGTGTTAATTAACAGAGCCCTGGACAGTACCTTGCCGTTGTCTGGGGATCACATTTCTCAGAAATTATTACCAGTGGTCATGTGAACTTGGACACTTTGTTTAAGGGGAAAGAGAATTTCAGTACGTGAACATAAGGCAAACCATGTCATTTGGCCTCAGAGAAATATCCATAATGACCTCACTTAGTGGTGAAGGCATGGCCTGGAGGATCAATGGGAACCAAAGCATCATGTGAAACAGAAGGTTAAATCGTGAATTACTGCCCAGGTACCATAGTACAAAGTAGCACAATTTCTAAGCATGAAGAATTTATGTGCTGAATGACCCAAGAGGCCAAATGAATATTAGCTGTTCTAAAGAATATTATTCTGGGCACAAAATATGCCTGGAATAATTAACAAAGTAATGAATTTGAGTTACCATAATAAATTTACATTTCCAATTACAATTTTAATATATGCATGTATACTTGAAATTATGATAGCAGCTGTAAAATTAGTGTATTTCTTTATTAAAAACACCTAAATCACATAGTTCAAAGAAGAGTCAAGGACGAGATCTGACAAGTAGCTTTTCATTATGCTCCAGAAAGTTCTACAGCCACCGTCAGCAACTTTGGATTCCATAGAGCTTGAGAAATCAGCCCCTAAAATTTAAGTACTATTTTTCTCTTTGGTGCTTACAAAACAAAGAGGCACATACCTGGGAACAGAGAGGGAGGAGTCCACATGCAGGTAACTGAACCCAGGTTTCCATCCCCCCACCTCATGGGGTGCCAAACTTGTGCTTGTACGTGGAGACCTGAATGCACATATAGGGCTGCCAAGCTCATCTGGAGTGACTCACATCCCTTCAGTTTACTTCAAACTGCTTGTAGAGTTCAAATGATTAAAATCTGTTCTGCACAAAACCTGGTGTCATGCTGATATCAATACACACCTATTTCATTTCTACTTGGAAAAGAGCAGACATGTTTCCATCCCTTCTAACACCACTGGAATAATTGTTTTGCCATCTTTCAAGGACAGTTATCTTTCAGACTATGTTATCTTCAAACATTAAATCATTTTCAAATCAACTAGACTGTACTTAGTCACATTTTTAAGTGAGGAAAAATTTTAACGATCCACCTGTGTAACACTTTAGACTTCTTAATAACTGAAAAGAGTCCAAATGCCAAAATATTTAAAATGTTATAATGTTCTCAGGAAATTCTGATCTTGGAGTTTGATACCATTTAAATATATATAATATGATGTTAAGAGTTCACCTGAAATTCTAACAAAAAAAGTGAGACGTTAAAATGTAATTGGTGCCAGTCAACTGGTAATGGAGAACAACTTTATAGGTGCATTTAGCTACTAGGATTCTAGCTATGGCTGATTGAAAGAAAAGGATGGAAATATTTCCTCTACATAAAGGAGTTCCAGTTTTAGTATTGTTTTGATGGAAAAAATTTTAAGTGATCAGATACTGAATGAACTAAAAAGGGGCTCAATGATAACCTTCAGAGAGGTGCTGTTTATTATTCCCTGTGTGGCTGCTTAGATAATTATTAAACTGCATGTGATATGTTTTTTAAATCATTTAGAAGATATGACAGAATGCATTATGGCAAGGCTTACTGAAAACTGACAGATCAAAGCAGCAAACACTGAGAATAAGTACTGGTACAGGATGATTTGGATGGCTTGGCTTCAAGCCTGGGGAATTCAGCTTTCCCCACAGAAAGCCTGTGTTTGACCAATGGAATAACTTGCTAGACTTGAACAACTGAATGGACCAGACCTTCACTGCCTACAGAGAAAACCCTGATGTTTAACAAAAGTAATACCAAGAGGGACACGAGCTTATCACAGCATATGGGTGAGGCCTCACACAAGATTTTGGGATCCATTGAGTTCATTGTGCAACAAGCAAGATGTTAGTATGGAAAGTGATCTTTCCTGTGGATAAGGCTTTGCTAAGATTATTATAAGCTATGCCTAGTTATGGGACATCTATATTAAGATAGACATGGAAATAATATTAAAGAGAGTTCAGGGGAGGATCCTTGGATTGTTGGAAGGGTTGGAAATCACCCTTGCAATGTAAGCTCCATGGAGCTTATCTAATTCACTTCATTGAAAAGGAAGGTTAGGAGGTGAATTAATCTCCACGTGCAGCTATTTCTGTATAGGGATGTGTGGCAGCAGCAGGCTGTCAGGGACAGGAACTTAACTGTATCTATAGACTGCGAACCAAAGTTAAGGAAAATTGATTTTGGATAATCCACTCTTGTACTTTGTGTAATGAGGATGGATAAACACCACGACGGCTTACTGGGGGATGTAGCTGAAGGTACCAACACTAGAAGGGCTCTAAATGAGACTGAGATCTTTTGAGAGAAATTTCTCCCTGAAAACAGTGATCAGATGAGAGGTTTGTGCTGGTTTGCTCAAACTGCAGATATTATCCCCGACTGTCTGGGATGAAAATCCTTCTAACACTTGAGGTACTTCAGATAACATATGCAATTATTGAGTGTACATCTAGTCATGAGAAGCAAAGCTAATAGTGCTTGAAAACATGTGCAGTTCAGTGGTATTGCAATGGACTCCAAAGCATTTTAAGGTTGCCATTAATTTGTGACACAGAAGTGGTATAAAGCAAACATTCTGTAAATTCACAGTTTTAAAATCTGAATTTGAAACATATTCCTTAAGAGTAGGGAGCAGTTTTTGTTTTGAAATGATGTCTTGGTGTGTTATTATTTAGTCTTTTTAAGAGCTGAAATGAGGAAGCATATTATGCTGGCAAAGAGGAAAACTGTCACTTGCTGTCGGTATGTGTTTTTTAAAGCATACATAATTTTTATTCTGGCAAAAGTTTACGGAGGAAGTTTAGGAGGAAGTTTTTCAGGCAGAGGGTGGTGAGGCACTGGAACAGGTTGCCCAAGGAGGCTGTGGATGCCCCATCCCTGCAGGCATTCAAGGCCAGGCTGGATGTGGCTCTGGGCAGCCTGGGCTGCTGGTTGGCGACCTGCACACAGCAGGGGGTTGGGACTGGATGAGCACTGTGGGCCTTTGCAACCCAGGCCATTCTGTGACTCTTTGTTTCTATGAAAAGCTTTTTAAATGGCAGTAGTGGAAGATTTAAGGATTGCTTTCTCTGCTGTCATGGATTTTCACTGTGGAAACTTTGAGGTTCGGGATATGCCAACCTGCTTTGATAGAAAGGTCCAGTGAAATTAAAAGAGTATCCAGAAACAGTGGTGAACCTCTGGTGTAGTGCAGCACCTCATACTGCAGCGATAGCTGTTAACACACTTATTCCCACAGCAAAAGGAATCACATATTGCCCCTGTTGCATGCATTGCTTTCCTTGGGTTGATATTGCTCATTAGTTGCACAATTCTGGTGCAAAGTGAAGACTGATGTTCAATAGTGTTGAAGTCCTATTGCATCACTAATTTTGCTGGCACACATTTATGTTCACTTTATCCAGGTTGCGTTGTTCTGACAAACCCCCTTGTCAACCAGTTTTACAGCTTTGCCAGCAATACAAAGCAGTGCCTACTTCTGCTGGTGACCATGGGGATGCCTTGCTTTGCCTAATGTGGCAGCACAGCAGAAAAAGGCAATCTTCTTCCCTTCTGCTAGCTGCTGAGCTCCAGTGTTACAGCATGTGGTTATAGCTCTCTTTTAGAGGATTCTCCCTCTGGATCTCAAATAACCTCGTGGTGCAATGAGAGCTGTTCTGGACAAAGCACTTCAAAATAGACTCCTGAGTGCAATCTGCAGTGCCTGGGAGCCCTAATATATCTCTCGAATCTCTCTTTTCTGTAATTCATTCCTTTTAGTACTAATAACATGAAATGTTTCCTAGCGAGCTTTCATTCATACATCTGGGAGAACTACAAGAAAACAGCATGGGGTGAGAGCCCCAACTGGCTGTGTCTGCTTATCTGTGTTTATGCTCTCCCCAGCTCAGAGGTACCAAACTGCTCTTCTTGCAAGAAATTAGACCATGGAGGTGAATGGATGCTCAGAGTAGGCCTGCAAAGTCTTGGCTGTTATCAGTAACCAAACGATAAGAGGATTTGCTTGACCATGTTTTCTTTGTTTGCCTTGTTGTTGTGAATATTAATTCCTCATGAAAGAGCTTTGGTAACTAGAGGTAATCACAGAATTGTAGGGGTTGGAAAAGGCCTCTAGAGGTCACTGAGTCCAGCCCTCAAATGAAATTCCACTGCACTGGAAACTACAGTCAGTGAGAGAAGGATAGCACAGCAGCTGGTGGGTTAGAAGGAACAGGAAGAAGGAAGGGATTCTGTTTGTTTCCTTCACCCTTGCCTATCCCCTTCTGCTCTCATATCCATTGCCTGTGATAAAACTAAAGGCCTGCACAAACCTGTTTCTGTAACAGGACCATAAGGTAAGTACTTGCAGATCCTTCTGTCTTGTACCTGCTGTGTTAGATCTGCAGGTTAGCAGTGGTGGTAACTTTTTCCAAATAAATTTTCTATGACTCATTTAAAAAAAAAAGAGGACAGAGAGAGAACTGGAGTGTCTGATGTTTGCTTGTTTGTTTTCCTTCCCCTGAGGATTGATTCTGTTTTCATAAATCAATAAAAAACTCAGAATTTAGAGGTTGCTTCTGTGGAAAAGAACTCATGTCAAGGACTCCTCTTTCCATTTCCCATCCTGCCCTGAAGAGGACCACTTCCTTCTCCACAAAGATACAGACAAGCTGACTCTCTCTCATTCCTTTATATTTCTGCTTCTCTATCATACTACTCAACAGCCTCTTACATTCTACCAGCTCTCTGCTTCTGGACTGTGCCATTTCAGTTTCCAAGTGCTAAAGGTCCTCCATAGCTCTATCAGCATAAAAAAAATATATCTGCCAGAGAAGCTCTGCCAGCCAGGTGGGGTCTGCGTTCAATGGCCGCTGTGAGTGAACTCACTCCAGGCCGCCCTCTGGTACGTGGATTTTGTGTCATTAATGGGAGCTTCTTATGTGCCGTGTGCCATATGGAAATGACGTGGGAACTGTTTCTCTCCCCTACAGCAGATGGCCAACATAAGTCAGAGCAATCAAAAGATACAAGTGCATAATTCACCAAGGGAGGATGCAGCTTGAGAAGGTTTCAATACAAGGACCTTAATGTAGTAGTAAAGAGCTGTTTGATGCAGCCAAGGGTGTTCCACGCGCCATGGGAGACCTTGACCCATCCTCTGGCCATGACCTTCCAGGCACAGTCTGATGTGTCTTTTATTAAGATCTTTTATTAAGAGCATTCCATACACACTGGTGAACGTTGGTAAGGAGCTAATTTTATTCCACATCCCTTCTTCCATTTGGTTGCTTTTCTTTTTCCTTCCTCCAGCATAAATCTGACCCTGTCTAAATTTTAGCAAATGAAATTAATACCCAGAAGGCTTTGCCTATTTTTATTCCTGACATATATCTCCACAATTAAATTTCCTACCACAAAAAGAAAAGCAAAGGTTATTCCAAGCCCCTGTATGGATTTCACCCACATCCCATTGCCTTCACGTGGTTCCTGTGAGGCTCTGGGTCAGGGCTGAGGAGGAGATGGTTCCATCCAGGCAAAAAGCACAGCTCTTATATATCACAGAATCATCACAGAATGGCCTGGGTTGCAAAGGCCCACAGTGCTCCTCCAGTCCCAACCCCCTGCTGTGTGCAGGTTGCCAACCAGCAGCCCAGGCTGCCCAGAGCCACATCCAGCCTGGCCTTGGATGCCTGCAGGGATGGGGCATCCACAGCCTCCTTGGGCAACCTGTTCCAGTGCCTCACCACCCTCTGGCTGAAAAATAGGAAGTTCTAAAGAGACCTGAAAGCAATCCGGAGTGTACGTGCTCTGGTGGACCTACAGTACTTTAAGCACAGACATCTGCCATCAGAGCAATGTCGATACGGGCTGAAATGTTTACCTCATTACCCCCTCATAAGAGCTTAATTAAACTGACTAGAGATTTGAAGAAAGGAGGATAAAAAGGCACCAATTATGTGTGTTACAGCACTGAATGGGACTCTGAAGCTCAGACTCGAACTTCTGTCAGAAGGGGCCGCTCAGGAGTGCACATCTGCAGCTGGGGATTGCAGCCCGGCACTTCGCACGCTCCAGGATGAGGTAAAATTCTTCTTCTTGCAGCAGCAGCCTTTCATTTGGGTAATTGTGGGCTGCTTATGCAGCGTGATCGTCAGCGGGGAGATGTGGTATGATCTGACAGCATCAACTCACAGTGAATGGCAGAAAAATGTCATTCAGATCTGATAATCAAGCTTAGGAGAGCTGAATTTTAGGTTAGATATGAGGAGGAAGTTTTTCAGGCAGAGGGTGGTGAGGCACTGGAACAGGTTGCCCAAGGAGGCTGTGGATGCCCCATCCCTGCAGGCATTCAAGGCCAGGCTGGATGTGGCTCTGGGCAGCCTGGGCTGCTGGTTGGCGACCTGCACACAGCAGGGGGTTGGGACTGGAGGAGCACTGTGGGCCTTTGCAACCCAGGCTGTTCTGTGAGTTCACAGTTAGGTGTAGAGCACAGATATTAGCTTTCTCCCAAAAGATTGCATTAATTTTAAATTCTGAAATAACGGGGCTATTTCTTAGTAAAAATATGTAGCCAGCAGTAGCCTTCAGAAACCTGAAATACCTCTGAAGGACACTTGGTTATAGCTGAGGTGTCATAAATTCCATGCAGCCTTACTGCTCTCACACCGCAGTCTAACCCTCTTACATCAAGGTAGATGTTTCTGGTAGAAGAAGGCTGGATGGGGCTGTGTGCAACCTGGTCTACTGGAAGGTGTCCCTGCCTACAGCAGGGGGTTGGAACAAGGCAATACGAAGGTGCCTTCCAACCCACACCATTCTATGGTTCTACGCTTCATTCTGTGATTCTATGAAGTTTTTGAACAGCAGCACAGCCAGCCTGATTTATACGTTACAAACTTGGCAAACCAATTATTTTTATTAAATAAAAGCTATTCATAGTGCTATGTTATTTTTAAACATTCATTTCTTAAAAGGGTTCAGAATTTGTATTTCTTAACCCCATTTGGGTTTAAACTAATTTGAAAATAGAGCAGTCTTCTGTTTCTCTCATGGGGATTTCCACTGGATTTTAAATATTCTTTTTAATATTAATAGTCTGTCAGCTCCTTCAGTGCTGTATCGCAGTGAATTTATAGCCAATGAAATTCATTTTCATTATGAATAATATTCTGGAAGTAGAATAATGTAAAAATAAATGACTTAAATATTTTAATTAGTACATCTGTGATAGTAATTAATAACATTAATATGTAGGTTGCTCCAAAAGTAGTGCCTCCAATTTATTTCCACAGATACAACAACAGATCCGAGGAACACAATAACACTGATAGATCAGATTCTCAACACAGTCACAACCATCAGCTGTGCATTTTCACCAGCAATGAATGATAGCCTGCTGCTGTGCTTGTAAAACCCAGCATCAGCAGAGGTTACCCACTGCTGAAACATACCACCACCCCTCAGTGTGCTCACACCCACTGCTTCATCTCCATCAGCATTCACAAGCATCAATGAATGCCAGTGGGTGCCATTCTTTCCTCATGGAGGAGTTCAATTCCACCCCACTGCTCCATCCCCACTCCCATGTCAGATGTCATTCTGTCAGCCTGCCCTCTGCTGCCATCTGTCACAGCAGCAATATGAAACGGGATGCTGGGGGCAATGTTGGGCCTCTACTGCCATCCCACCAACATCTGCCTCTGACACCCTGGGTTAACATCATAAAATAGGAGGCATTACTTTCAGAGCACTTGTACAAGTGCAATTTTTCTTTAGCACAAGAAATTAACAGAGGGGACACTGAAAGCTTTCAGCAATGCATTTGTTCTAAAAACAAATGCATTATCAAACAGATAATGCAGCAAACTTGTATTTGCAATGGACAGTCAGGTGTACGTAACAGTTAGGTGTTCTTAATAGCAGTTAGAAGCACCAACCGAGATGAGGCTTACGCTGTGCCCTGTGCTGTTTGCAGCTGTGCTTTGCAATGATCTTTACCAGTGACACTGATAAGGACAAAAAGAAAAAGCAGAGATGACTGCACCAGCAAAGACCAATAAAGATAAAGCTCTGCTGCGTGCTGAGAATTTTAGTAGGGTGAACACCATTGTGAACTACCCATAAACTACCCAGAAACTGCAGCACAGGAAGTTCCGCACAACTGCGCGCAAGAACTTCTTTAGGTGAGGTGACGGAGCACTGGAACAGGCTGCCCAGGGAGGTGGTGGAGTCTCCTTCTCTGGAGATATTCAAGACCTGCCTGGACACCTACTTGTGTGACCTGGTGTAGGGAAGCTGCTTTGGCAGGGGGTTGGACTCGATGACCTCTGGAGGTCCCTTCCAACCCCTATGATTCCGTGATTCTGTAAAGGGGGAGGCAAACAAGGTAGCACTGACTTGAGGTGTGTAGTTCCTGTTTTTATGTGTGTGTGCATTTTTTAGCCAGTTTTATTTAAAGTGGATCTTTCTGATATTCTGGAGCATTATGTAAGACTTCTTAGACATACTTCAGGTGAGTCACAACCTGATGATATTGCCCCAGTGCTATAGTTTAGATTATCCCATTGCTCTCCTGGGTAACACTGTACTATAGACACTGATGTGGATCAGTTGATGCAGTCTCTTTCCAGTAGGTCTCCAATCCTGGATCTTTCCTCCTTTGAGGAGAGTCTGAAATACAGATGGACCTGAAGAAAACTCAAGAGAACTAAATGGCAGCAAGAAAAATCAGAATCATGAAATCAGTCTGATTTTTTTGGATTTCATTTATTAATAAAAGCACAGCAGCATCAGATCATAATGCCCTGGATTGCCATTCTCAGAGTGACAAAATGGTTTTTTTTGCTTTTTTCTAAAATGCTATTTATTTTCTAAAAAAACTATTTAAGTCCTTTCACTGACATGATATAAAAGTCAAACTCAAATGAAATATTTCAGATACTTCGTAAGGCTGTTTTATTTCCCTTCACTGGCTGTTTCTGTACATACTCATCTTTCACAGTGGTTTGAAATAAAACCAGTTTTCAGCCTTCTGAAACAAACCTACCTCTTTCAGTGGTTGGACAGAAATCCCTAAAAGGATGGAATTCACCATTTTGATGGCCCAGCTTTATTTTTTGGGACTGGGGCTACTTCAGGCTGAAGACCATCTGTCGGCACCACAAAGCGGAGTTCTCTTCTGTGTGCATAATGAATGTTCAGTTAATAAGCTGCAGTTTGGCTCAATGACTCCCACATGTCCCAGAGCTGCCTGGTCCTGAGGCCTCTCCTGAACATCTTCTGTGCCGAGATATGGCCTACAGTGAAGATGCAGTTTGTGTTCTGATCCCCACGTGATTAGGATACATCAGTTATGCAGGGTGACTACCCAAATTCCAATCTCAATCAAGTTTTCAAACAGATATCAGTGTTAGCAGCACAGGATAACAAGCCAGCTCATGCATTTTTCATGGGAGCAGAGGGTTTTTGCTTTTATGCTGATGCAAAACACAAGAAGAAAGAATGCCATAAATCTTTCCGTAAAGATACAGAGCTTTCATAGAGCCACGGAATCACAGAACAGCCCGTGTTGGAAGGGACCTCAAGGATCACAAAGCTCCAACCCCCCACCACAGGCAGGGCCACCAACCTCCACATTTCACAGCAGCCCAGGCTGCCCAGGGCCCCATCCAACCTGGCCTTGAACACCTCCAGGGATGGACGGGGCATCCACAGCCTCTCTGGGCAGCTGTTCCAGCACCTCACCACTCTCACAGCAAAGAACTTCCCCCTGACATCCAACCTCAATCTGCCCTCCTTTGACTTAAAACCATTTCCCCTTGTCCTGCAATAGCAGATAATAATCTATCCTTGCACAGGGTTGCCTCCCCACCTGTTTGTGGGTTTACTACAATCTGAAAGATTAATGCAGTAAAAAAGTGATACAGAAGCAAATAAGCAAAAGGACTACTGTGATAGGCATAAAGCTATGAAGAAAAAGCACTCTCCCATCTCCAAAGATCTAGGCTTATAAGGGAAAATCCAGCAGGAGGGATCTCCAAACAGAGATCATTCCCCAGTGGCAGTCAGCCCCTAAATGAGGTCTAAGAGAGGTAGAATTGCCTTCACCTGCTCCCAGGGCTGACTGGGTAATGTTCCAGGTGCTCAATCAGTGGTTCAGGACATGACTCAACAGTTACCATATAGGTTCCCTTTAGGTCCTGGAGGGCTGCAGTGAGGTCACTCTGTACCTTCACAGCCCCAGCAAGCTTTTGGAGTAAGAACTTGAAGTCTTATTGACCTTGTCCTCAAACAATGTCAATATCGTGCTAATGATATGCAGAACTGGAGATGAACTCTAGCACAAGTGTGTGTATGTATTTAGAGAGGGGGTAGGAATAAGGTGCATCACCCAGGCTTTCTGGCAGCACCAAGCAACATTCATGTGAACAACGGCATACCTCCAAAAGACAGCACATTTTTATTCCTTCTGCTTTATTCCTTGTCCTAAGTGGTGCTATCTAGTATCTAGGAATAATGACAAAGCACAGAGAGAGCACTTGAATGGTAATTATACACTAGAATAATCATTACAGGCAAATTTAGTGCTAAGGAAAGAGCCGTGCAGTGTGATAGAGAGGAAAGAAAACTACGGGAGCCGTCACTACCTACAGAGTTACACCAGGGCTGAACAGCAGGCAGAGATGGATTTGTTTTTATGGGAATGCTGCACACAGGTTTTAGCAGTTATCTCTTCCAAAGCACACGATGTGATTGTGGGTCTTTTCCAACCTTGGTGATTCTATGATTCTATTATTGCATTCATTCATTGATATTTTCCAAAAACTGTGGTCAATGCTTCCAAAGTTTTCCACAAAGCCACATTGATTGTGTTGAAATTGTTTTGCAGCAATAAAATGGGGGAAGAATCTTTGGAACGCCAAAAGCTGACTTTTTGGAGGTTCTAAAAATCAAACATTTTCAGTTTATTTTCAGAAAGACCTTCTGGTTAAAAACTGATTTTTTTTTAAATGTCAATGCAGATGAAGGAGGAGGAGGTTCAAACAGAAAGATCAGAAGTGTTTATGAAAATGTGAGAGGCTGTGGGTTGGTTTTCTTTCCCCAAAATACAGCTTGTTTATTTAGTCAGCTCTCAGCACTGACATCACGTGTTAGAGAAACACACACAGAAACATACAGACATACAGTGTCAGCTCCACAGAGAAATCAGGTCAGGGGAAAATATTAATTAAAACACAGCTTATTTTAGAAACAAGAGGACAAAACACCCATGACAGCTGAGGAGGCCAGGTGCTATCAGCCTGTACATGTCATGGACTCAGCTGCTCTCTGCTGTATGGTAGGGATGGGATGTGACTGTTTAGAGGTGTGAAACATGCTTCCTTTCCAGCTGAGAGCTGATTTTAAGGTATCCTTCCCCTGAAAGTCCTGGAAATCAGAAAAGTGAACCAGATAAAAGTGAATGGGTGAGGATTTTTCTACCAGAGATGCACTCATAGAATCACAGAATGGCCTGGGGCTGCACAGTGCTCATCCAGTTCCAACCCCCTGCTGTGTGCAGGTCGCCAACCAGCAGCCCAGGCTGCCCAGAGCCACATCCAGCCTGGCCTTGAATGCCTGCAGGGATGGGGCATCCACAGCCTCCTTGGGCAACCTGTTCCACTGCCTCACCACCCTCTGCCTGAAAAACTTCCTCCTAAGTAGTCTGATAGTAGTCTGACACGTGGCTTTCTTCTCCATCCACAGAGCTGCTGAGCACAACAGAGGATTTGATCCTCTCTGCAAGTTCTCCCCATTATTTTGCACCCACCCCTCTCTGCACCTTTGTCTCATTTCTCTCCCAGTGTTGGGCTCCCAGTTGCAGCTGCATGTGGTCATCCTGATCCATGCTGGGACTCTACAGCAGCTTGCCACCAAATGTGTCCTGCAGCCAGGTCGGTGCTATTCCAGTAGACTGATCTTTGAAAATTGTGAAGGGCCATCCATTTCTTACTGTAAGGTGCCTGGTAGGACATCCATGATGTTTTCTGTTGCACAGAAGGATGCACTTCACAACACTGAGTTGGCTATTCTGTGTGCATTATATGCAAGCAAAGACCTAAAATGATGAAATTCCTGTAGTTTGAGTGACCTCATTTATCCCAGTGTAGCCAGGATAGGTGGTGGGGTAGTGCAGACAAAGACTGAGGGATGGAAAGAGTATGGAGAAATAGAGTGAAGAAACAGCCTGGTCACTGGGCTAATACTGCAAGTTTGTTCAGTTAGAGATTTCTGTATTGATGTCAGCATAGCTTATGCTGAACAGAAATGCTGCTGGAGAGTCACTGCTGGTCGTTATTGATCCATGTGGGGAAGTTATTATTCAATTTACTTTTGCTTTTGCTCTTACCCAATATTCATTTGCTTGCAGTGTCTCCTGGTGACTGGACTCTGCTGAAAATGGACCTTTCATCTTCCCTGGAATAGATGTTCTATTGCTCACATGTGTATACTTTGCAAACTTTTACAGCAAGATCACCTGTCTGTGAGTTTCTGAAGATTTACTGGGGTCTTCTTCATCTTCAGCGTTCCTACCTCATCTCTGAGATGGTTGCTTTGATGGCTGCCATTTCAAATCTTTCCAGGGAAAAAGCTATTAAGGAAATCTGTCTGGTGAACAAGCTGTTTGGTAATAAATTTTGACTGCTTTTCAACTGCTCTCGGCCGTCAAAGCCAAAAATGCTTTGGAAACAATAGAAGTGTGTTTACAATCCCAGACTATGCAATTAATAGCTGATGACATTTAGGGAATAGCAGTATGTCTAATTTCCAAAGATAAATATTTATGATGTGAACATTTAATAGCTTAAGTATCTTATTTAACTGCCCTTCCCTTCTGTTGCTGTGTCTAAACATTGCACAGAATGCTGCTGGCACTAATTTCTGAAGCAATAAATTCATAACTGTGTTTTGTACCATGTTAGCTAGATACTTCAGCTGATGTGAAGATCCCCAGTGGTTAATGGGAAAATGTCATCCATGGGTGTGATGGTGAAGAAGTGGCTCAACTCATTTGTTTGGTGGTCTGGTGCAGGCTGTGAAAATTAGACACAAAAATGTCTAATGTCCAGAATAGAGGTAGGGGAACTCCATTAACTTATTAACTTCAGATTCATCCTCCATAGGGGATCTTTCTGAAATTCACACGGGGATAATGACAGTTTTAAGTATTTGACTGCTGAGATTTATCTACCTAAAAGAGACTTGATTTCTGTACGGGGGCAAATATATGCTTTTATTATCTTTGATTTAATTTGACAATCATATACGTACAGAGGATAGCCTCTGATGTTATACCGTGAAGGCCTAATATTGTATTTCAGCCTCCATTGTGGCACTGCCCACCATGCCTTGACTTCTTCTGTTACAAGTGTACCACATCTTAGCAACACTGCTGATGTGCATGATGCCGAGCTGTCATCCCACCCCTGTCTGCAAATCTCTTCCATGGGAGAATATGTTTGAAGAAGGCATTTGATCAAAAGGAACATAGACACTTAGACCAAACAGTTCAAGTAAGGAATTGCTTAAGCATTAATGATGAATTGAAATTAGTATTGGAAGTAACAACTACATTTTTCTACCTGGATGGCAAATGCTCCTGGAAGAAATTTAGGAAATGTGGCAATAAATAGAAGTGACAGACAGATCTCTGGGAGAGGAGAGTAAGGAAGAAGAAAGACAGGCAGGCTTCTGGGACCTTAAAAAACACGTTATCCTAAAAGGAGTGCATGCAGGTAGCAGTGTGGTGTGGCTGATATTACCTCATTCTTTCTTTAGCATTCTTCCTGCAATTGCATGCTCTTTCCAAAGAGCATCCCCTAATGTCTTAATTCAATGATAAAGAATTTCAAAAAGGAGATAAAGGACAATGTAAATTTTGCTGAAATCAAGCCCTTATCTCACATTTGCCATCTAACTGGTTGCTGTTTTCAGATTTCTGGCATTGGCCCAGACAGTCATTAGGAGGACAGACCAAAGAGGAATGACATGGCATCAGATGCAATCAGATGATGGAGGTTAACAGACCTGCTGCTGGTGGCACTCTAATGGGTGCTCAGAGCTGCTTCCAGTGAAGCAAAGCAGGCTTGTTTGCACTGGAGTTTCACAGTGAGTTAATAATTAGGTCTTAGTTTAGATCACCAAACTTTTAAGGTCGTGGAGATCATTACATACGCTCCCCTGTACATAACTCACAGATATGCTTAACTTTATAGATTGCCAGCATTGTCTCTGATGTTATATTTAGGAATGTGCCTGAAAGCATTTTGATGTCAGCCCACTTCTGTCCAGATGAGGATCATTTTGTTATGGTCATACAATAAACCAGCGGGGTGCTTTTCTCTTATCTGAGGTTGCCTTACACCACTGTAATAGAGATAATAATAGGAAGGGAAAAAAACCACCAACAATGCAATGTTCTGTTCTGGTTCAATATATGGAAACGTTAAGGGACAACAATGCCCTGTATTTACAGAACTGCTCAGAGGTCCTGATCCCGAGTGTAATTATATCCAACTAATTTCCTAACTGAAGGCAAACTTCAAAGGAATTTGAGCACAAAAATGGAACATCCTAGCAGATTTTTAGCTTACTTCGGTTAACTCAGTTTAGCCCTAGTAGGTGGGTAATAGATATAAACTGTAATATACTGATCTCAAAAAAGTTGTCATCATACAGAGAACATATCATGTAAATGATCCAAGGCTGAGAGGAGAGCAAAGAGCACTGGAAAGAGAATCTGACGTGAATGTCACAAATATTGGTTTTCTTCTTTGGTTCAGATTCTGCCATTAGTTATTATGGACACATTTTTCATCATTTTATTCACTATGTTCTACTATCACAGAATTTACTCATTTTTTATAACCAGAAATTTACAAAATGTTAAACAAGTGATCAGAAGAGCAAAGTCCAGAAGTTGGCTGGTTACAAGTGATGTCCCTATGGGATCAATGGTAGAACAAATAGTTATTGTTCATCACTTTTACTAATGAAGTGGATGATGCACCAGAGCTCTCAGCAAGTTTGCAGTTGAGATCAAACTGTAGGAAGCTGTCAACACGCCAGAGGCCAACGCTGCTGTTCAAGGAGAGCTCATCACAATGGGCTGACAGAGCTTGGTGTCGTTCAGCAAAGGCAAAAGCAAAGTCCTGCCCTGTGACAAAATCACCCAGTGAAACAGTGCCAGCTGAGAGATGTGGGCCTTCTGGAAATCAGCTCTAGAGAGGAACATTTGGGGGTCCTGATGGGAAACAAGTTGTCCATGAGTAAGCAATGTGACCCTGTGCCAAAGAACAACTGCCTCCTGGGATGCCTTGGCAAGAGTTTAGCCAGCATGTCTGGGTAAGTGATCCTTCCCTCCAGTCACCACCTGTGGCATTTACCTGGGGAGCTGTGCTCTGGTTTGGGGTTGTCCAGTACAAGAACAAAACAGGCATGACATACTGGAGCGAGTTCAGAGGAGACAGACTCACTGATAGGTGAAGAAGTAACTGGGAAAAAAACCACAACCAACCAAGACTGCCAACTCACAGTACTGCCAACCCTGCCAAACTCACATGTACATCCAAAACCCAAGAACAAAACAAAACTTTGGAGGCTCTTATTGCTGCCTGCAACTGAGCCTTCACTGCTTCTAGTCATAAAGCTGCTCTGTGCAATCATTATTTATTTCCTTTCCCTGGTCCAGCAAGCAGATTTCCAAACAATTTCTGGGCACAATTTGAAACTCAGCATGGGTTTTAATTCAATTATCTTTTTTTTTTTTTAGGTTTAAACTAATTAATAGTTGGGACACAACAAGTATTTTCCATTTCGTCTCAGTTCCAGGAAACAATCTCTAGCATTCTTTGTTTAGATAACTTGTAGAAATGTAACCAGGATCTTCTAAACTCTGTTCTTCAGCTCCTTATCAGTCAAATGGAACAATAAAGCTCATTTTTTCTCCTCAGCTATCAGATTGTTCTGGCCTTGGTCAGGGATCATCTCTTTTATTGGGAATAAAGAGCACCCAGCAATCTTCTCATCTTTTTGGAGTTCTTGACAAGAAAGAAATGCAAAAAATAACAGAGATAGTAATTACAAGAGGCCATCTGTCCTTTTGCAATTGCTTTATGAGCTATCGAGTGTTAAGCCTGAAATACATTCATCAACTTTAATAGGCATCTGGAGCATAATCATCCCGCAACTACTTGCATAAGAGTTTCTGTATGCAATAATTGCCAGTGAAAGATGGCAAATAAAAAACTGCCTCTGAAAACATTGAAACAGAAATCAGATTCTTCAAACTCCAAGAATTAAAAAGGAAAGAATTATGTTACTGCCAGACTTTGCTGCCATGTAGTGTTTGGTGTCTCTTTTTCAGACAACTTGATTGTTCTGCAAATAAAACCCACTGGCAGAATCAATGACTTCAAATGTTGGGACACTTGGACTTGGTCTAGTTTCTTTGTTCTGTCCTCCTCTCTTTTTTATGTAGTTTGCAACTTTAAGAATATGAATTATATTCACAGTGTCTTCTGCCTTGTTACTGAGTAGAACCAATGGTGCTGACTCCATTCTTTCCTCCCAGTACAGCTTATTGTTGTGGGGTTTGCAAATGGCTCGTGGGACTCAGTTGTATCCAAGGGAATAAAGCCTGTGTCAAAAAGATGGAGGGCGCCTGAATTGCAGTGAGATGGCAGAACTGCTTTTAGATCAACAGTGTTGGGAACTATTGAGCAGAATTTGCCTACCTTCTGTCTGGAAGCAGAAAATACAGCAATGCTGAGACCTTGTTTCAGCATAATGGGGTTGCCAGGAATGTTGATATAGCACTGGTCATTCTGTGATATATATTTAAGCATTGGCACGAAAGGGCAGATTAGAAGCTACTGAAGTCAGTATTTAATATCCATATATATTTCAAAGTTCTGGCTCAGGCTATTAAAACTGTGAAAAGAAAGAAAACAAACTTACCATGCAGAAGTTACTGTGTTACTTTCTCCTATGTCCACAGTTAATATTGAGTAATTTGCATGTGCAGTACTGTCCAAACTGTGATCAGCAGAGGCAGTTAAGTAGAAAATGCCATCTTATAATAGCATGGACGTACAGACCCTCCTCTGGTGCCAGATGTGCTGCTGGAGGACTGACTTGATCACCCCAGTGCTGAGTCCCTGTAACGGCTCTTCAGAACAGGGCAGAGACCTGCCAGCCATCTCCTATGAAGCTCTGCATCAGGAAACTCTGCCATGCTGGTTCCCAAGCTCTCCAGTCTAGAGCACAGAGAGACACATGATGGGTCAAATAGGAGAGATCAGTGCACAGCTCATTTTGTTGTCAGTTGATAACCTAAAATTCCCAGTACATTGGATTAATTATCATTCCTATGTTCTTTCTTCCTTTCTTTCACTCTATTTATCTCCTTCTTTCCTTCTCTCTTTCTTATACCGTAGACTCAATATAGACCCTGTAGCAACACAGACTTTGTGATAAATTCAAGACTTCCTTTTTCCTTTCCAGATCAACTTTCACAGATTTATTGTTATGTGTTAATTTAGTTTTTAACCCCAATTATTTAAAATCCAATTATTTCAGATAGTCCCTACTGAAATGCACACTGCTCAGTCACACAGAATGGGCTGTTTTTGATGGTAAAATGAGCAGGAGAAAGGAAAAAACAAAATGTAATCCCCTGGATTACACATCAGAGATCACCTCCTTCAGAGATTGTCTGATCAATGGCAAAGTTGAATGGCATTGTCCATTTTAGGAAGTTTTCTGTCCATCATTAAGCACTGAATGATGCAGCACCTCTTTTCAAAGTGAAAATTCTGAAAATAATTTGCATTCAGTACAGACAAAACCCTCAGAGTGGGGAATGGAATCTGGTAGGTTTGCTGTCCGTGTAATTGTTTGCATTGGAGTCTAAAATCTGGCTTTGGCCAGTCCTTTGTTGAGCAGCTGAGGCAGCTGACAGATGCATGAAGTCCTCGCATACTTGTTCTGTGCTGACATGTAAGTAAATAACAATTGTTTATGAAGATGGCTCTTAATTAACAAATGGAAGGGAGACGGGAGGTTCTAGATTATCTAGTGACAGTCTCATTTTTAATGCCAGTTAATTAAATCCATTAAAATACCTCTGAGCACATTCATGTTTTTTTCAGTGAGTAATTTGTCCCTTTCCTCTCCTTTCTGAGAGTTGGTTACCTTAAAAACCTCCAGGAGGGCTGTGTATTACTTTAGATGACTTCTGTCAAAGAGTAGCAGCACTCAGTGTACTCAGTGAATACACAAGGTGGACGAAGCAGGGCTCCTACAATCAAGAGCAAAAGCAGTGCAGGGTGGCCCTGCCCTGGTCCTAGCGACACCTGTGACATTCTAGTCATAAGGTCTGTGCACAACTCGGCAGAGAATAAGCACAGGATGAAAATAGCTGCATCTCCCAGAATAGCAAGGTGACTGACAGAAAGAGGTTCTGCTTCTCTTTGTTATGAACCAATGACGAGGTAAAAGTCCTTTGTATGGAGAGGAAGAAAACTACAGTGTAGTGGGCTCTCTGAGTGAAGCTGATGTCTATCCGTGTATAATCTGCGGAGTGCTGGGATCTGGGAACCTGATGAATGTGTAATTCTGCACAGGGTACTGTTAATGACTCATTCTAATTAACTCTGTAGGGATGTGGGCTCTGTCTCAAGAGATGTTCACTCACCTCGTCCTGGACTCACGTACTCTTTTAACCCCTTAAACCACGCACAGCTCTCTGCTGAAGGCGTTGGGTTCTCGGTGGATCTCAACTCTGATTCGGGCTTGGATTTCTCCTGATCTATTTCTGTTTCTCTCCCTGCTTTGGCCATCAAGCCAGCAGAGCAGGGTGAGGGAAGTGGGAAATGAACTTCAGGGTCCAGAAGTTCAGCTCCGACTTTTGGTTTCAGAAGATGTATGAAAAGAAATGCATGTGTTTTATTGTCTGTGTTTTGAAGGATGGACATCTTCAGTGACCCACATTTTACATTTGCCTCCCCTCCTGAGCATTTCTCTTCTCCTTTTCTCATGTTTATTCTCAATAACCACTGAATAAAGCAGAGGAAAAATATGGTCTTAAATGTTGTAAGTAGATTCACCGCAGAAAATAAGAAATGTCCTGCCTTTACTTCTTGTCACATTTTCTCTTAGAATAGAAACATTAGAAGAGTTTAAAGAAGATTTTAAAATAATGGGGGTTTAAAAGGCTGTGTGCTCATTCATAATCCTCTTTAGAGTTGAGGTGAGAGTTTGGCTGCACCCTGCCAAGCTTAGGGGCATTCAGGAAGTCCAGGAACATCAATAAGGTTTAGAAATGAGAGGAAGATTCAACTGGATATACTGGGGGGTAACAAATAAGTTAATTAGATTTCTGATAAAATGTTATCCAGGATGAAATGATTAAACATTTATACGAGATGTTCTAATGATTTTCTCTTTTAGAACTCAGTGAGCCAACCTAGATTTCATTTTTTGGAGCTGCACAAAGTGCTAATTCCTTAAACATGTCCTCCTGCTTTCAGTAGGTTCTGGACTGAGTGCTATGACAGATTCCCAGCCCATTCTGCTCTTCTCCTAGCAGACTCCTTTAGGTACTACTTTGCCAACAGCATCCTGCTGACTTAAACACACTGTGCTCGGTGTACAGCATGGTTTCACTGTGAGGCCTCACACACAAATCAGTGGAACCACACACAGGGTCTACAAGAGATTACCTCCCAGCGTAACTGAGGAGCTCGTGCACAGTGGGTACAGCATTTATCTTTGCCTGATCTTGCTGCATTGCATCACATGGGAGCAACACCATTCAGAGGGGAACAGCGAGACCTGTGAATAGAGAGATATCTGAGTGGCAGTCACTTTTAAGTGTGCATTGCTGGTAAATATTTTCACTGTTGGTAAAGTTCCATTCACAAACATCTGGGCCATGAATGAGACAGCAGCACATTTCCCACCTCGCGTCAGGGCAGGGTGTGCTCTTCAGAGCCCTCAATCATTTGTTTTTGTAGAATACTGTTACAAAATGTTTCTGAAGCGTCAGTAGCACCACTGCAATCCCACAGGTCCTGGGACAGGTGAGACAGACATTTATTCATTACAAATGCATCCCTAAAACCATCTGAACTGCATTTTTGGAGTTGCACTTAAGATACACATAGGAGAGCAGATACTTCTGCTGATATCGCAGTTGCTGAACCAGGGATCTGAGCCACGAAAGGTACAAGCTGTTACTTCTTGAAGCTGAGATTGTTTTTGTCTTTCCTTCCTGGATTAGAGTGCAAAATGGATTCTGTGATGTGTATTCTTTAGAGCATTCTCAGAATAATTAGGAATTTGAATTTATGGAAAAGAGATTTCACTAACTACTTGTGGGAAACACATACAGTGAAGACAATTTCCCCTTATTTATTAAAAAAATGTATACATGTTTGAGGTAAGGCTTTACTGTTAAATTAAAACAGCTACCGCACCAAATTATCTGTGGCCTGAGTCATGGGGAATCTCAGTATGTTATACATGTCCCATATATGAAGCTGAAGTTTTTAGATACACCTTTCTTCATTTTTTTCCTTGTTCCCTAAAAAAAACCAACAATGAAGTAACTAGAAAAGTTTAACAATCATTTTTGTTTTTAAGAATGATCCTATTTTTCAAATTTCTTTGGACTTAGAAAGAAAAAGATGCTTGAAATTGAAATAACTGTAGAATGTTAAATATTTTTGTTTCTGGGTTTTACTGTTCAGTTCAACAAAAGCTATCTGAATGGTTTTGTTTCAGTTCAACCAAAAGTTTTGCACGAGTGTGTGCCTTCTGGATCTATTTCCAAACCTCAATCAATTAATCAGCCTTCTGTGCTGATCTGCCCCAGTGCAATTTCCGACACCTGCAGAATTAAAATACAATTGGCCTCCTTTGTTTCATTTTAAAACCAGCATGTGACTCATCCTCAGCTCTGATTGCCAGGATATCATTACCACTGTCATTTTCAGTCACCCCCATTTAGTCATACTAAATTGCAGACATCTGTACAATCTCTTACGCTTTTGACGACAGAAGCATCTTCAGAGCGGATGGCACTGAGGAGCTGAGCAGAAGCACCTGTAGCATCCAGGAGTGCCTTGTGCCTCGTGTTGAGCTGAGTGTGTGCCTACACTGGCTGAAGGGCTAGCAAAAGGCATGGGGGCCATTTAGGAGCTAACAGAAGCCTTGAAATTGATTTTATTGTGTTGTATGTCCCCCCTCTCTTTCTTGAGAATTTTATACATGTTATCTTCAAAAATCATGCAAAATCCGAGAAATTTTAAGCTAATGACCTACTCTTACCTTGATTTAAGATAAATTATTGTATTGGTCAACATATATTGTCATAAAATACATGCGGCACCAAGAAGAACTATTGAACTATTTTACTCTATCTGTCTCTGCTTAGATACAATCAATAGATGCTTACTAATCTGTTCTCATAAACTTCATCCAACCTAGAAGACAGTCCATCCAGTAATCCCATGTGGACCTTGAAGTGACAGTGATACTCAAATAAGAATGGATTAAGCTTGAATTTCCTCAATTCCCATTGCTCTGATTTTTGCCCAAGTGCTAGATTAATTTCATGTCACCTTCTTTATTGTTAGAATTCTTATCAGATGAATATGGTACTGGAATATTAATGACATGCAAACTATACTTTTGGTCAAGAGAGAAAACTGAGAGATCAAAGCTAAATAGTCATTGAATACTGGAGTAGCAATTCTGTGTTGCTTGCCTGAGTAGAACCTGTGCCGAGGAAATCAGTAGAATTGTTATAGATTTTGTTACCTTTCTGGTCAAGCTAGAAGACAGGAATTGCACAGATTTCTCTAAATACGAGCACAAGCTGCAAAAACAGGTGACAAAGGATATCAGCACTACTTTTGCCTGGTCTTGTCCTAGCCGAGAAATCTGGCCCTACCAGTTTCCAAGCACATGCATAAATTCAATCACCCAACTTTCATAATTGCTCTGGAGATGCTCCTATGCTAAGAAATGGATTTTACATTGTTTCTCTCATATATTAGTCTTGTGAATTCTCACCTACCCCTTCATGCCCAACATCAGTGCTGTTACCCTTTGCTTTCATCAGGTGTTGCACCACCAGCTGCTTGTCACTGACTTCATAGAACCACAAAAATATTTATGTAGGAAGAGATGTTTAAAAGCCATCTGGTCCAGTTCCCACTGCCTTGTCCTTGAGGACAGATTCCCAGGGGGTTTTGTTGACCAACTCCCTAGAGAGATGGAATTTGGCCTTCCTGTTGCCCTTCAGGAAAGAACGATGAAATACTGACTGGTGTGGTTTTGCATAAAAGTAGCCAAGGATTCTTGGGTTTTTGATAACTGTGACTGAAAGTAAGTTTAAAGAACAGAGAAGTAGATCCTGAATCTCAGCATAATGGAAAACCATGCTTGTGTGTTTTTGTGCTTTATGGCTTTGTCCTTTCCTCGAAACCCATCTCCAGCGGGATAAGGAGAGCTCGCAAGCAGACATTCCCTGTATTTCTGAGGTCAAATAACTTCAGTGAATATGCTTGTGCTGTTCGCAGATCACTTAGAAAAGTCAATGTCTCTAACCCTTCTTTTTTACTTCATGTCTTTGGTGAAGTACAAGTCAAGCTCCTTTACCCAACTGATCATTTAAAAGAACATTTTGTAATGCAGGCACCACAGCACTTGTATCTAGGGCAGTCGGATCTTGAATAACTCTGTGAAGGGATTTAGTGTTCAGATGGAGGGAACATGACCTTCCATTTTTAAGCTCCCATTTATACACTATGTATAATTAACTACATGCATAGGGCTGATGTACTTTGAAAGGCTGAGGCTATGCTGGTAGTGCAGAGCCTGGAGAGACAAGTTTATTGTCCTGAGATACTTAGACCATCAAGCCGCTTTGCAAGACAGAACTGTAAAAGAGTTTTAGACAGTCTCTACTTCTGTTATGCTTCGATATGTGCCACGTGCCACGGGACCCATGGGAATGGCACAGAGCTGCATCAGGGCAGGGTCAGGCGGGTATTAGGAAAAAGTTCTTCACCAGAGGGTGGTCGGGCACTGGGACAATCTCCCCAGGAAAGTGATCGTGGCACGGTGCTTGCTGGGAGCATTTTGAGTGCAGGGATCTGAGTGCTCATTTGTCTCTGCCTCCTGGAGCAGGGGGAGGAGGTAACTCCAGCAGTAGCTGCAATTTGATGCCTCAGTTACATTAGCAGCAATTTTCCAACCTGAATACTTGTGTCAGGTGACCATCGGTGAGCTCTCATGCATAGCTGTAATTGGAAGCAGTTACTGTGAGACCAGACCATCACAAAGCAGGAACGTGGTTATTTTGCTGTGACAGCAGTTGGTTGAGGAGGACAGTCAGGGCTTACTGTCAGCCTGGGGAAAGGACAGGAGTGCAGAGCTGGGGTGTCAGTGAGACCTCAGCAAGCCCATGGTGCTCTGCTGGGGCTGACAAACGCTCACTGCCCAGTGGCTGAAAGGCAAAGGTGCTTTGGTGTGCAAGATCTGCACCCTGGTGGAAATAGCCAGGGAACGTTGCAAGATGTCCCAGAAAAGCCACAATTCCCCACATCCGCCCCACGCCCATTCTTAAACCTGCCACAGTTTTTCCATGGACACAGGGCTGTTCGTGCAGGTGAAAAAACTCCAGAGGCTGGAGATGACAAACTCACCACACTCCCATCGCTCTGGGGACGTTCCACCCTCTGCTGCTCTCCCTGTTCTGGAAGTCAGGTTTCTTTAATGACTTCAGCATTCCTGTCTGTTTTGTTCATATTCCAGTTTTCAGCCTCTGTTGTCATGCTTGGATCGGAGTACTGAATGCAGTGTGCAGTATAGAATCAGTATGCTATGCAAACGACATAAGAGCTGTTTAGAGTGGCCAGCTATGGCTGTATTTTTGAAAAGTGCAAGAGAAGATAGCACTATTGGCCAGGTGCAGGATTCAGTGCAATTTAATAGCACACATAGAAAAAGTGTTCAGTTTAAAGAGAAGATAGAGAAGAAATAAGAGCAGGTGGTGATGGGTAGCTCCAGCACTTCCCTCATTAGACCACACTGCTGCACATCAGTGCCAAAACTGCCCATTAAGGGGATGGCAGAAGCGAGCAGACATGTTTCTGAGGAGATGAAAAGAAATCCCAAATAACAGCAATGCAATCAGCGTCATCATAAGATAGAAACAACCACATGAGATTCCCTGGCAAAGCACAGGAGGCTGGAGGAGGGCTAGATGTTCCTTGTAGCACTGAGAAAGGGACCAAAAGGGCATTTCTAAAGGGAGAATGTTTCCCATGGTGTGGGTCTCCATCTCTGAGGCAGGCATTAGGATGGGATAGCAAATATTAGGAGAGATCACACATCAGTGCTGGTGGCTGGGGTGAGGGGGAAAGGAGAGTGGAATTGTTCAGGAGGTACAGAGGGATCAAGATGTGAGATAACAAGGATCTGACTGAGTTCAGTGCTCTGCATGCAGCCAGGAAATAGACTGTGTGCAGAAATACTCTGTGTAATAATTCTGAGCATCCATATGGGAGTTATGTAGTTTACCTGCAGCCTACAGTGATGGTATAGCCACTTGCCTTGGGAAACTTGCAGTGACTTTTCTTGTTAATACAAATACATTTTTCTAACTGTTATGATGCAGTATTTTACGTATTCCTGTTATACATATACATATTCCTTTTATATAACTGTTGTGGAGCCTTAGGCATGAAATCAGATTTGGCATTTGGTGCCATACAATGGTATCAAATGTCTCTCTGTTTCTATGTCTGGAGACTGCAAATTGGAGTCAAGAGATGGAAAGCTCTGTTAGCAAATAACCAGGGAGAATTCTAGGAAGACAATAAAAAAGAAATATTGTGAAGGGACACATAATTAAAAAAGAACTCAAGAAAAAAAGTCAGTTAAAGGAATGGAAAACTACAGGGGAAAGAAGGAGGCGTTTGGGGAAGGGGAATATGAAAAGAAAAGGGTTGGAAGATGGAAAAGCTTTCACTACTTTACATTTTTCTGTGTATTCCTGAAATTGTGATTTTTTTTTTTTTGTTAATTTTAAATCAGTTTGTTTTTATTGTTAGCTTTTATATCCTCCTTTATTTCTTGATTAAAGCTAGAAAGTAATACATTAAAAATTGTGATATAGAGTGGGAGGGGAAAGATATTCCCTGTTCTGAACCTGCTAACTTAATGCTATCCAAGGTCTAGCTTGGAGGAACAATACTTATGAGCTCCCACAGAAATGTAATTATAGATGCAATTCCCTGGCACGTGTTTGGCATGGGGCTCCAGGAGCAGCTCTGCAGCATCTTTTTCTCTCAGTGGTCAGGCACTGCAATGACCAAGCAAGGTGGTGGAGTCGCCATCCCTGGCAGCGTTCAAGAGGCGGCTGGATGAGGAGCTGCGAGATGTGCTTTAGTGCTTGTGGTAGTGATGGTGATGGGAGGACGGCTGGACTGGATGATCTTGCAGGTCGTTTCCAACCTTGTGGTTCCATGATTCTATGATCCCGGTACCTTCTGGCTGCTTTCTGTCTGCTGAACAGACGGGGCAGCTGGGGGTACAATTGTTTTTCCCACGTGAAAAACCCAAACGAATAAACAAGCAGGAACCAGGGGCTGTTTGCTCCTGCCTCCTCTCTAGGAGATTCCTGGAGGAAGTCTCCAATGAAAACACTTCCAGAAGCATGAAGGTATGAAGGCATGAAGGACAGTAAAGGTGACTAAAAGCAACCAGACTGGATTTACCAGGGTTAGGCTGTGCTATTCCAACCTGACTGCCTTCTGTGATGAGCTGAGCTGTAAGGGCATGGGGAAATAAAGCGGTGCTTTATACACTAAATTTAGTGCATCATTTTCCACAGTGGCATCTCTGTAGCCAAACTGAGGATTTACGGGCTGCAAAAGAGGTTGGAGATAAACCTGCTGGTCTTCCTGAGCTAAAAAAGCAGTGTTGTGCTGTCTGAGTCAGCTGCCCAGGAAAGATCCTGCTCAGCGAACAGTGTTGGCTGATGCCTTCATTAATGAGCTGATAAGTGGGGTGGAGAGCATCCTTTGCAAGGCTGTGAATGACAATAAATGATAACAAAATGGGGGAGGAACTGAATGATTAGAAAACAGCTTTGCTGGAAAGGGCCAGCAAGTCCCAGAGGACAACACAGTGTACAAGAATCAGTAGTGCTGCACTGATGGAGTGAACTGGAACCGGGGCACATGATTTACTGAGGCAGACTGAATGGTTTCTGTTTGTTTGTTTGTTTTTGTTTGTTTTTCCAATTAGGAATGAGGAGGTTACAGAAGGATTTGCTTGCATCCTTCCATGTCTCAGTGGGTAGCTGAGAGAAGAAATGGACCGACACTTTCCAGGTGCACAGAGCAAAAGACTCACTGGGAGAATGCTGCAATGAGAGAAATTTCAATTAAGCATTAGAAAAAAGGCTATTTGTAATGAGAGTGGTTAAGCACTGGAACAGCTTGGCAAGAGAGGCTGGTGAATCTGAATCCTTGGATGTTTCCAAAAAGCTCTTGAGCAACCTCATCTCACTCTAAAGATAGCTCTCCATTGAGTAGGAGGGTGGATTTGATGAATCCAGTTATTTTTCTATGGTTCTGCTGTCTGAAGATACAGACTTTTATGATCTGCTGATTGTGAAATAAAAGTGTGCCAGCAATCAGCACGGCCCAACACAGCCACTAGGGAGAGGTGGGAAATGGAACAGTCCCTGTTATCATTTATTATATCTATGTGGTAAATGCACTTACGTAGAACAAATCCTACAAATGTTGGCTGGAAGAAAGCTTAGAAAAGACTAATCCAACATCCAACCTTTGTAGAGCTGTTGCTGGCAGCAGATTATGTAAGCAATAGCTTTATTTAGATGAATTCTGAGAACCTCTGAGACCAGAGACTCAATGGCCTTCCTTAGCAAGCTATTTCAGAACTCATTACCCCCCCCCCCCCCCCCCCGGTGAAAATGGTTTTCCTGATGTCCTGCCTGAATCTCCTAAACTGTGCTTTATTGAGATTGCTAAATGCTTTGCCACCTGCCATGGATAAACTGTATTTGTCCTCATTACTCTTAACATCCTCCTTTAAGTATACTGAAGTGACATCTTCCTTTGTATTCCTTTTCCCAGGTTGAGCAGACTCAGGTTCCTCACCCTGCTCTTAAAAGTTGTATGCTCAACAATTTTGTTAACACTCTAGAGGAACATTTGCAGTTTTTCTGCAGCTGTGGCTTTCCTATCAGCAAGCAGAAGATCCTAACATTTGCCGGGCTGGCCACACACTTGCCATTGCAACCACACATGTAGACCGAAAGTCCCACATGCAGAATTTTCTGCTGTTTCACTCCTGAACATCATAAGATTTCTCTTACGCCAAGCTCAAGTTGATCAAGTTCCTTGAGACTTAAGTTTTACTGTCTCCTGGCATATTTCCACACACCCCATCTCCACTTGTGTATTTGCTGAAGATGCATTCCATCAGCTCATCCAGGTCATTTACAAAGATGCAGAATAATATAATCCCAGAATCAAGTTCTATTGTAGCTCCACTTATTACTGGTTGTCAGCTGGATGCCGAACTATTCATTATTGCCCTTTGAGCCCAGTAATCCAACTAATATTCAGACCATTTAAGCCCATTCATCCAGCTTGTACTTTCCTCAATCACAGGAAACACTGCAATCAGATGTCAAAAGCTTTACTCAAGATATTTCTCAGCTACTGCCTTTCCCAAGAGCCCGGGATGCCGAGATTCAGCTAGAAGCAACTGACAAAGCTTAGAAGACAAAGAAGGAATTATTGATATCAATCCTCATGAAAAAAATGAAGGAGGTTTTCTAAGGGCAGCTGCATTCTGGCTGCTCAGTCACACACTGTGTGCTCTGGTCAATGTGCTGCAAGCTGCCCTGACCGGGGTGTTTTCATGCATGACTCCTCAGCTACTTTGCTCTGAGTTGTCGTGTTTGTCATGTTCCTAAGCCAAAGCTGGGATTCTGGAACTCACCAACGCTGTGTGTGGGCAGAGGAACCAACTGCTGCCCGCTGAACTCCGCCACACCACTCTCTCACTCCTGTGTGAACAAGGGGACTGTGATAAGGACAGGTAGATAACACTCCAATTACCATCACTGGCAAAACAGTCTCAGCATAGGGAGATTAATGTAATTTACTGCCTACAGATAGCAGCCTAGTGCTCAAAGCAAACTACAATACCTTCCTCCCATTCCATCTTCTACCTCCTCCTGCTGTGCAGTGCAGGGGAAGGATGAATGGGGGCTGAAATTGGTCCATGGGGCTTCATCTCTGCTGTTCCTCCATAGTGACTCTCTGTTCCCGCTCCACACGGACCCCTCCCACAAGGACACTGTCCATTGTAGGCATGTAAGCCCATACAGCCTCACTAAAAGAGTCTGCTGAGATTGGGCTGTGAGATTGGACTGTCTCATAGCAGACCCATAGAATGGTCTGGGTTGAAAAGAGTCACAATGATCATCTAGTTTCAACCCCTTGCTATGTGCAGAGTCATCCGCCACCAGACCAGGCTGCCCAGAGCCACATCCAGCCTGGCCTTGAATAATGACCCATTATTAGCTATGTAAAAAATCAACTTGGTGATAAGTTGTTTGCTGTGAGAGTGGTGAGGTGCTGGAACAGCTGCCCAGAGAGGCTGTGGATGCCCCGTCCATCCCTGGAGGTGTTCAAGGCCAGGTTGGATGGGGCCCTGGGCAGCCTGGGCTGCTCTGAAATGTGGAGGTTGGTGGCCCTGCCTGTGGTGGGGGGTTGGAGCTTCATGATCCTTGAGGTCCCTTCCAACCCTGGCCTTTCTGTGATTCTGTGATTGTCTTGGCTGTCACTGAATAGAGAAAGAGAGACCCCTAGAAAGGATAACTCATCACAAATCATTTTTACATTCCTTTTTGATAATCTATATGGTTCACAGAGAGCTGTGAATGTTTTGATTGTGTTTTTGGAGGCCGTGGTATTCTTTTTTTTTGGAGAAAAAACTCTCATGAAATAGTGCATTTCAGGGCACAGCCGTGGGCAGGAGCAGCCTGTGTCATCACACATTGCTGCAGTAAATGCTGCTTTTTGCTTGCCCTGATCAGGTATGAGTGCTTTCTCCCTGAACACAGTATTGAACGTCCTTGGAAGAACAAAAGGACAGTTGTAACAATTGCCTTATTTACGAGGCCTGAACACAGGGGAAAATTGCTGTGGACTTTTTTGAGCTGCTTTTCAGTACCATCATCTAAATGAGACAGTGCACTCTTCACTTTTCCACTTAATGTTTGAAGGCCTGGGATGGAGAATGTAAGAGGACGAGAAGTACCGCCGCAAGAACATTGTGCCTTCTTCATTTGCAGTTTCCATTCAGTCCAAGAAGAGGCTTCCTGTTAAATCAGATGTTACTGTGTTCTTCCCTTTTCATGTGCAGTCTGTATTCTCATCTGGTGTAATTATTGATCCAGTTCACCACAAAGGCTGGCCAAGGGATGCTACAAGTGTGTCTCAAATCCTCCGTAGTATATTTTGACTAGAATTTCCAAATGCAGAAAGCATAGCTGAAGGTGCCCATCCCACAGACATGGTCATCCAACTCATTGTGAAGAGGAAGACTTTCCTCCTTTTTTACCCTTAATGGATAAGTAATGTGTCCTGAGCTATTTGCATAGGTACAAAATTGTGTATAAAATTAAAATCTGCTCAAGTAGGATGATCGTTTGGAAGCAAAATTACCTCGAACCTAAGTAGCATCAGAAAAGGACGTGTAGCTAATCCTACTCCTGCACAACGTACAGCAAGGTCAGTACATCTCAACCCTTCTAATTAAAAAGCAGACCTCACGATAGGTAATTGTCCCCCAGGCCCAAGGATTTTCTTATCTCTTGCAAGCTCAGTCGCCAATACAGCTGTTATCCAGAAATAGGATGAAAAGAATTGAAGAGCTAGACTCCCCACCTCTGATACAAAACTTATCTGATAAGCCTTGTAATGTGCTTCACAAAATAAAAAGACATCTGCAAGATGACTTTTAACATAGGATGAACAACAGTGTGAGGCATCTGAACAGCACTGAAGCGTAATTCCATAAGTTGCCTGAGCTCCAGGTGAGCAAAGGGCCTGACGTCACCTTTTCAATTTGTTAATGCTCGCAGAAATAATAAGCGAGCAGCAGGTGTAGTATGCTGAGCCCAGGAACTAATAAACTTATCTAAACAAGTGCAGGATATAGCAACTCTCTGCGTATTTTACTGTCAGCTGCAAGATGCTTCAGTGCTATGAACCGTAGTACATTCCACTGGGATCGATGAAATTGTGTTAGCACATCAGTCAAATACTTGAGGATCCAACACTTATAAATAGTTCCCATGGTGCCACATCTCCTTGCTTGGCCTGCCTAATGAATACTCTCAGTAACGCAGAAAAAATCTCATGGAAAATTTCCACCACCTTTCTCCTAATGTAGTGGCCATCCTGAGGTCAATAATGGCTCTCTTTGTGAAAAGACAATGGCATTGTCTTCTCATTTCTCTTTGTCTTCAGCGAATATGAACAAGGAGATCACAGAACCACAGAACAGCCTGGGTTGCAAAGGCTCACAGTGCTCCTCCTGTTCCAACCCCCTGCTGTGTGCAGGTCGCCAACCAGCAGCCCAGGCTGCCCAGAGCCACATCCAGCCTGGCCTTGAATGCCTGCAGGGATGGGGCATCCACAGCCTCCTTGGGCAACCTGTTCCAGTGCCTCACCACCCTCTGGCTGAAAAACTTCCTCCTCATATCCAACCTAAACCTCCCCTGTCTCACTTTAAAACCATTCCCCCTTGTCCTATCACTATCCACCCTTGTAAACAGCCGTTCCCCCTCTGCTTATATGCTCCCTTCAAGTACTGGAAGGTAATAGAAGGTCTTTTTTTCTCAATTTGCTTTGGTCTTATTTTCATATTTATAACTGCATCAGTACGGTATACGTGGTTGGTAGTTTCTTGGATCGCTGTCACTGAACTATGCTTGGGACAAGCTGTGTCCCCTGTTCAAACATTAAAAGTACAGCTCTTTCTCTGTTAGACTTCTGGCAAGTTCCTAATTAAAAAAATTAACACTGTCAAGCTGAGAAATATAATTAATTATATATTTTTTTTCAGTAAATGCATTTGGTAGGAATTTTCCTACATTTTTGTATTCTTGTGTGAAATTCTACTTTTCTAGCCTTCATGTGTGACTGTGCCATAATCCCACAGCTCTCCTCTTCCTCACAATTTCAACATTATCCTGCTAAACTCAGCAATCACAGCAGGGGAGCTGGCATGTATAAAACCAAAGGTAAAAGAAAATAATGCAATTCGATTCCAAAATTTTGGAAATGTTCTCACTTAACAATTCAGGGTGTTGGGAATGTTGACCTCTCTAAAACATTTACTCTGTAAAGATATTGGAGCTATTTGGGTGCTGGCTTGGAGTCCAGATTAATTCTATTGGAAAGACTGGTGTGTCCTTGACTTCTACAGTGGCTTATGTACAGCCAGCTTGGGTTATCTATATACTGCAATCAGTGTAGGCACAACCTTATAGGCAGAAAAAGCTCAGACACCAGTAGGAAGTGCCACAGTATCTTATTGTTGCTTTCTATTTTATCACATACATATCTGAAGGCTACAAGCTTAATAATGTCTTGTTGGTAGTATTGAGAAATCTCTGATTTTCAGCCAGCTCCTCAAAAATACATACTTTCACCTGTCTTCCTATCTGCAACTGGGGCCCACAGCATGGAGAAGTGTGGTGTTCCTTAGGTCAGGGCATCATAGATGGCTTTCTTCCTCTGTTAGAGATGTGCAGTGATGGATGAGGGCCTCTGCTGGTCTAACAGCATCATTAGAATTAATAACACGTGCAACTTGCTGAATCAGACAATAAAATTCAAAAGCAGATTTCTGGTCTCTAAGTAAAAAATGCTTTAACCTTCTCTCCTTGGAACTGGGCAGGGATTCCCCCATGTCTGTAACTCTGTAGAACAAGAGTCTTCTTTATGACTCTGCTTAAGCAGGTGCTTGTCTCAGTGACTTTAATGTCATTATAGACATAGAATATCTGTACAGAAGTGGAAATTATCCTGAAGAAGGAAGTTCCTGTTGGAAATGAAGGAACCTTTTGCTGCAGTGAAAAAAAAAATAATTGTTTTCCCCAAAATTGGTAAATTTTTTTTGAGACAAACCTAAAATACATCTTTCTTTACAACACAACTGTATTCCAGCCTGAACAAAAATCTCCAAGTCTTGAAATAGGTCATTCATCCCAGCTCATGTATCTAGACCCTCCTTTCAGCTGAGCAGCAGGCAAGCATGGTAGATGTCTTCTAACAGCTGAAATGGCTGTGGCTGCAGTTGAGCCTACTGATCAGGCTTATAGAGCATTTCTTCACGACAGCACTCCACTAACAGAATTGATTTGGGCTGTATTACACAGATCACTGAAAGGTTTTGTGCAGACTCTATGCATGAAAGTAACATGGCCTTTGAAAATCAAAGGCTGAAATGGAGCAGTGCAGATCTCCTTTTGTATTCTGTGACCAGCTCTGACCCGTCAGCTGGTGAGTGGTCAAACAGGAGGTCAAAGAGATATTTTTTTCCTTTTTCCACTTGTCAAACAATTATTTTTTTATATATTTCCCAGTCAGTAGTGAGCATGTCATTTTCCACTCATGAACGTTGTGAAAAGAAAAAAAATCCTCTGTGTGAGTTCCTGTCTCAGCTCTCAGTCACTGTTTTGAGTAACTGCAGAGGACTTTGAGTGAGGCTCAGATGTACAATAGAGGTTACAGAAGGACTTTACAGAGGATCTAAAGCAGAATATCAATTTTGTATGCCTTGCCAGGACAGGAGGTAATTTGTCAATCAATACATCAATTGCATAACATTGCTGTCCACCCTTCTTAACCAGCACCGATCACAGTGGAAAATGAACTGCCTTCCTTCAAGCACAGGTTTTGTGGGGGTTTTTTTGTTTTTTTTTTGTTTTTCCCCTAAGCTGTTGGGTTGCCACTGACACCAAACCTAGCACATCTCCTTGCAGTCAGGAAGGGATCAGATAGTTTAGTCATGAGTGATTTTCAGTGATTTTTCTTCTGTATCCTCAGCACATCTACTGTAGGTGCAGCCAGTGAGTTACTTTATATGTCCTCCTACAAAATTCCTACTGACCCCTCTGCACATGGGCAGCTTGCATTTTGTCTGTGCATCCTGCTGCAGTCAGTATGTGTTCATGGTAGGCACCTCCTGCCTCCTTTTCTGCCCACTCTACACATCTACTACTCTGTAAGGAACCATCTTCTGACAGGGTCAAACACAGATGGGGACAGCTGGAAGATGTTAGAATGGCACAGATGTTTGTACGCTTTAAGAAGTTCCAGGCAGTATAATTAGAAGTAGGCAAAGTGGATTAGGCAAAGTTAGGGTTGGCTGAGCTGAATAGATCTTTGCAAAGAGCCAACTTCCCATTATAATCTTAAAGCCTTGTTCTTCCAATCATTTCTGACCATCATAAGGAAGCCAACTCAGAGGGCAATGACTTGTTTGGATAGTCACCAATGCCTTTTCACTGGGAAGCACTGTTCTCACTGCCTTCTTCATTCTCCCTCTGATTGCCAAGATCATGCAATTAACTCTGAAGAAACACTACTGAAATATACAGAGGTCTTTGATAGGCAGTAAAATCCTTGCTTGTCCACCAGGATGGGGTAGGGCCTTAAATACTTCTCCATGTCTCCCAGTACTGTGTTAGGAGAGGCATGAAGATGACAGCACAGATGGGTGTCCAATTTAGGGTGATGCGTTTTTTTTGCTAGGTCGCAGTGATTTCACTGTGCATTAAAGCCCTTGGGCACTTCTCCCATGCTGCCAACAAGAGCTGGAAGCCATTCCCGAGCTCTGGATTGTCTCCAGGCTCTGTTCTCAGAAGATGCAGTGAGGAATGGCTCCAAGCTCATGGAGTGAGGCTGTTGTCTGTTTTAAACCAGGAAAAATGAGTGATATAGAGCTGAAATGTCTCACTCTAGCTGTTAGGGGAGAATAAAAAGGAAAAATGAATTGCAACAAACAGGTAGAAGCCAAGGGGTCAAGAGTAGCTGCTGTTTTTGAACTGATGGGCCTATGGTCTGAATACTCGCTGAGGTTTGACATGCTTGGAAAATGTTTGCATAATCATTTTTTTGGTTAAGAATTGAAGTTTCAGTTGAAGTGAATGTTCTACCAATTCAGTATAGAGGGAGGCATCTACAATATTACTGAAACCATCTGTTACAATCTTTTGGGTGTCAAAATATTTCACTTTCTCCATCTACTTGATTTTTTAAATTATATTTAAAAATCTCACGCTGCACACACACAAAAAAGAATTTTAAAGAACTGAAAACAACAGCCTGTGTGAATCTTATGCAAGAAAATCTAGTTTGGGGATCTCTTCCCACTCAGAATAACAAATCAATTAACAGCTTCATGTTCTTATGGAAGCTGCTTTACTTTCTCGTTCCTCAAATTTATTTGTGACTTTTCCCAAGTATTAAGCCACTTGTAAAGGAAAGTATTTGTTTTGAAAATGTATAGATGTTGTTCTGTTTCCATTTGCCTCTGTTAACACATACGGGCACTGCAAGGTGATTACCACTCCCTCCAATTGTTTGGAGTTTTATGTAAAAAACTATCTGCAGCACTGGATTGTAAGGGCTGACATCACTTCAGATGGTTTCTAGAAGCATTTGAATTGGTGCAATAAGGTACTAAAATGTAACCTGTCCACAGGTACGGTGAGGTCTGTGGAAGTGATGGCACTAGCTAAAGTCCTAAACTATGTACTGGGGCATACTGGTCCTGCACTTTACACTGCTTTTTCAATGAAGCTTCAAAAAACATAAACATAAACAAAACAAAAAAAAAAAGGAAAAAAAAATCAGAACAGCTGGGATTTTAATCTTCTAGGACAATTAAACCCCAATAAAGAATGTATACTGGGTGTTAGTAGAGCCAAGACCTGGATCAGTGTTGCTCCCACTGTTGTGCATTTTTGCAAGAGGGGTACAACTTTGCAACACATGGAGACAAAGAATAATACTAGGGGAAAAAGCACACCATGAGCACATTAAGCCTTGCTAATTTGTTACGAATATTTAATGCTATTCCCACCTGTCCATGGGTTTCATTTGGTCTTACCAGAAATAGTCACAACTCCTGCTGACCCCAGTGTTTAAGAGAAATGACAAGAAATGATGAAAGCCAGACTTCAAGGTTATGAAATCTAGTGATGCACTGTTACACTTCAATTAAAAGATTCAGTCATTCAAAAACAAATAGAAACATGGCTGAAATGCATGTTTTCCTGAGATAATTTTTCTCCTCGGCAATGGCAAAGGAGTTCATATTTGAAGAAACCCTCATTTCAGGATGCTGAAAATTAGATTGTATGTTTTCTTTCTTCTTCTTCGTCTTCTCTTTTTTTTTTCTGAAGGAAGGGAGGGAAGAAGCCCCTTTAATCAGGGATTTGTAAAAACAGATTGCTGTGCAAAATGTAATACATTTAATTTAGTCTATTTTGTTATCCAATATAGTAATTTGCAAGCCACAGAGTCACCATAAAGATGTTTAAAATGCAAATTGTGCTGACATTATTTAATCTAATTCTTGAATACCTGAGGGCTTTTCTGCATCCCAGTGCTTCCCGTTCTTTGATTAAGCACTGAGCACAGGCACAACTGCAAAAATCCCTCACCAACATCACCAGAAGTCAAATGGAGGTCTGGATTGTATTTCTCAGTGTGATACATCTCAGACTCTGCTTCTCAGGTATTTCTGTGGACACAACTCCAGAGTTTCTAAGCTGCGGACCATAGCTTTCAAGTATTTTCCCTTGGGTCCCAGTAGTCAGAAATTACCACATCTACAGCTCAACATGCAGAAGAAGAGGTCATGATGCTTCACATTGTGACAAACGTACATCAAAGGACATCAGAGTATTCATATTTATTTACAGTTTAATAATTAGCTTGAAGCATTGCTTCTGCTTAATTGGGCCCTGAACTATACAGCTCTTGACAACATAGAATCACTGAGGTTGGAAAAGACCTCCAAGATCATCCAGTCCAACCATCCACCAATGCTTTCCCCACTAAACCATGACCCTTAGTGCCATGTCTACATATTTATTGAACACCTCCATGCACGGTGACCACCAACTCCCTGTGCAGCCCATTCCAGTGCCTGATTCTTTGGGAGAAGAAGTTTTTCCTGATCTTCAACCTGAGCCTCCCTTGCTGCAACTTGAGGCCATTGCCTCTTGTCCAGTCGCTGAATGTCCTATCCCATCAGTAACACCCTCTATTCCCTCAACCCATCATGCCACAGTTGCAAAAAAACCCCTCTGTTCAACAGGCTCATTTCAGTATCCAGAGGGCAGGGTTGCATGTATGGCTTTAGAAAAAATTGGAGCAGCCCAAGAAATGTCCTCCTTCAGCCATATGCATCATACTACTGATGACCCTGGAGCTGAGTTACGGAATCGTAACAATCCTTGTGGAAGTTGGTTCAACTACATCAGCAACAGATGAGTGAGGTGAGTTTGTAGTGAAGCTGTTTATGAGCTCCTGTTTCCCCAGCGCCATTGGCAAAGCAGTGGTTCCTAACAACACATGGGTAGGAATGGATGGTGGAGGCAGATGAATGCTCCAGCTTGGGAAGACAAGTATGACTATTTTCAGAGGTGCATCCGGGGCACTTGATGTCCTTCACTTCCATTTCAAACAGATTAGATTGCTGAGTCCTTTCCAGAGCCACCTTGGATGACGGTGGCTTTATTGAACAACGTATTATTTGTGATCTCCAGTCTTCATCATCTAATACCTGGTTGACATACTATTACAGTTGTGTCTATTCACACATGTAGGACTGCTGAGTCTACGGCCATAAATAAAAACTGACACAAGGCAGAAACCATTCATGGGAAGAGGTGTCATGCATGATAGTTAGATTCTGCTACCACTGAAAAACTGAATATTATCTCACTTTACCAGCAATCTCACTGAAATAAATGATATTTTGAACAAAGAAAGATGCACTATGAAGCTCAAGCAAAGCCAAGAGTATATTCAGTGCAGTACAAAAGTAGTCAAAAGAAAATATTCCAGCTGAACAACCTGCTGTTTTTATCTCCTCAGGGCTCAGCATCTGGGTCTGCTTTGCTGGCCCAACATAAGTCTTTCTTTTCTTTTCTTTTAGGGCCAACGGCATCCTGGCCTGCATTAGAAACAGTGTGGCCAGCAGGAGCAGGGAGGTGATCATCCCCTGTACTCAGCTCTGGTGAAGCCGCACCTCGAGTGCTGTGTTCAGTTTTGAGCCCCTCACTACAAGAAAGACTTTGAGGCCCTGGAGTGTGTCCAGAGAAGGGCAACGAAACTGGTGAGGGGTCTGGAGCACAGGCCTTATGAGGAGCGGCTGAGGGAGCTGGGATTGTTCAGTCTGGAGAAGAGGAGGCTCAGGGGAGACCTCATTGCTCTCTATAACTACCTGAAGGGAGGCTGTGGTGAGGAGGGGTTTGGCCTCTTCTCCCAGGCAACGAACAGGACCCAAGGAAATGGCTGCAAGTTGTACCAGAAGAGGTTTAGGTTGGGTCTCTTCAGTTTTTCTGACTGCTGGGCATCCACATTAATAATGCTGACATGCCTGTTAGAGATCTTATTTGGTACCCAAGGAGTCTATGCATTGTATCAAGGACATTTTATGCCCCATTAACTGCATATTTTCAGAGAGAGAATTGTGTTATACCCAAGCAAGTACTGTCATCTGTGCATTTCAACTGCCTGACAGGAATGTTTGGAAATAGAAATATCAGAGAGAAAAGGGCAACTAGATTGGGCAGGAGGATGATTCCAAATTTGAATGGACATTATGGAGGACAGAATGAAGAAATGTTCATTTCTTCAAGATTCACAACACTTTTGAAAGGAAAACAAGATGTGAATGAGATGAGAAGGAAAACACTGAAAAAATAGGAAAGTTCACATGATCAAAGAAGGAAAGAAAGTAAAGGAAGTGCCTACAGTTGTTAATGTGTGGAAAAGAAGAGTGCTGTTGTACATTCAGCAGGATGTCAGGATGCTTGAAATGCTGTTTGAGGTCATTTGGTCCTCATAGTGCATTGCAGAACAAACAAACAAACTCAAAAATAAAATCTTTGTTGTAAATGCTTAGAACGGAAAACTGCACTTTTCCCTGAGAGAGCCTTCCAATGTCAGAGTAGTACAGTTATATGTCTAATCGTCTAATTTTACTACTACTAATTATCGACCTGAGGCTTCCACAGCTCAGCTGCACTGAGCATAGGAGTCTTCTACCATCTGAGGTGTCTGGAGTTATTCTGCCTCTCATGAGATTGGCATCCCAAAAGGTATGTTTCTCCTCTAAGTTTGATGTCACAACTGCAGGTTCCACCTGGATGTCTTTGGATGCCTACTGCATCTCAAAATGCATTAGATACCTCTTTGTTTATGACTGATTTGGGCTCTGACACATTGTTTCGCTTTAGATTTCTTATATAGGTCTTGGATATGAAAAGCATTATTTTCTGGAATTCAACCTGCAAGACATTTCGTGTGCTTGAAAGATAGCGACAATCAGACAGAATCAGACAATCATATGTAATGGTCTGCATGCAAAAGTCTACATGTAGACTGAGTCTCTAAACCAGCTAATCAATATAGTCAGCACAGCCTAGAGGTAATTCAGCAGATCAGTCACTGGGTGCCTCCTTTTGTCAGTTCAGAATCACTCACTGCACACCACTGACTGTATCGATCAGGTATCCATTGACTGTAATAGGAGCTGAGGCAGCTGCATGCCTCTGAACACCAATCTCAGTCTGGTTGTCTCAATTAGTTATGGTGATTGTATCTTAGTGGATGACATTCAGTTGCAGAAACGGAGGTGCAACATCTGAGACAGCCTCAGGTCCTTGAGATCTCTGGTGCTGGCATGTCTGACATGGGACAAAAAGAAGAACAAATGTGACGTGTCTAAAGGCATCTCTGGTAGCATTGTATGTCTCCATATGAGCAACCTGACTATAGCTGTGGAGACTTAGTTTTGAACTCCTCTGAGTCTTCTGTTTCTCATGGTAGAAAAGATTTTTGCAGTACAGGCTTGTTTCAGTTTCCTATGCTTTTGGTATTGAATGCAGCTGATGGCATCATTGGGTATCCCAGGCACCTGTACAGGACTGGTAGATAAGACATGGAATTATGAGAAAACAGTCCTTTTTGAAGAGACCAGGCAAGCTGCTCCACAGTACCCAACATGAAGTAGCAGTTTAGCTGCATCTTTTCAGAAAAATGAATTGTCCCCAATACCTGTTTATTTCAGAAGATGCTGTGAACTAACTTCTATTTATTACTAAGGGTCATGAGAACATTTGTCACAGAAGCAAGACTTTTTATAGGTCTTTTATGAAAATAGTTTTTATTTAAGTTAGAAGTTTATTAATATAAATGCTTTCTTTGATCTTCCAGGTCCCATCAAGTCTCACTGCTGGTGATCCAAGATTTGAGAGATGTATTTAATTGTGCATTTAGTTTGACTGAATTGTTTCCCCAAGATAAATGTCCTGCTCTTCTATTTCTTCCTTGCAGCATTGTGTTTTCCTATTCAGCATTTCTAAAAAGAAAGGTGGATAGTTTGTTTTCTTTTCTGTATTGCAAAATGGAGCAGTTTTTAACAGAGGAACAAATGCTGGTGGGAGTTTTTTTAAATATTCACTTGAAAATGTTGCACTTGGAAATGAAGTTTGATAGCTCTGAAAGGAAAACCCAAGATTTTCAATAAATTAGGAAGAAAGGCTTAGTTGCACAAGAAATCTTGTAAGAGGCTGAGGACAAACACTGCTGCAAAGCTGGAAAGAAGCCAGGAGAACATGGTAAGCCAGAAAGAAAGAAAAGAAGCTAAATGAGGGAGAGAAATAGTAAGACACAAGATCAGACAACTGATAAGAACACAGAGAAACAAGCAGAATACAAACACAGAGTTGAGGAAAGGTGTAACAACTGTAGCAGACACATAGAGGGTTAGCGAGAAAAAGAAGAGACCCCAACTTGTTCTGCTGCACACAGTGGCTCCTGTACATATGACACATATCCCCACCTCTTTGACAGCCCTGCTTGGACAATTTCATTCTGTTTTGTTGTTGTTACTGTTGTTATTTTTTCCTTTTTTTTTTTTTTCTTTTTTTCTTTTTTTCATTTTACTTGCTCCTTTTAATTTATATTCAACTTCTATGTAAAAATGACTCTTTAAAGAGCCACCTCACAGTGAGTATGAAGGTGGCAGCTGCAAGCTGCAGATCAGGAGAGGAAAGGAATTACTGCCCATGCAGAAGTGCAGGAACTCCAGAGGCTGGCAGGGCTTTGACATCATAGCCACCATATCCAGAAACACACCTGGAGTCAACGACTTTTTGCTCGCCCCGTTCTACTTCTCTTTACTGAGTGCTGGCCCACCTGAGGGTAGCTCATGATTGCACTTTGGTTCCTGCACTCTGCACTGGCCCTCACTGAAATACAAACTTCATCAGCAGACACAATGGTTCTAAGAGATCAGTCAAAGGCATGGAATCGCATGTTTTTTATTTCTGCCTATCTCATAAGATGGTGGTAATAACGAGTCATGGAAAACGGAAATACATCTTGAAGGACTGCTACTCGAAGGGACGTGATTTCAACTGCTGTGCATTTTTCTTAAATATGGTGAAAGATTAAAGGAGGAAAACGTGAAATATTTAGGAGTATTTCAGACATACACAGATTTGCCAGGGAGCTCTAAGTGCTGACATCTCAACGCAGTAGCTCCAGGCTGATACGCTCAGGCTCTGAGGACTTATAAAGGCTGTCCTCCAGAAGCTGAAGTCTACTGCTATCAGCATTAAGAGTAAAATGATAAAAGGAGAGAAATGTTCGCTTTGTAATTGCAGCCATCATCCTACAGCCTGAAGCTCAGTAGCCTCTGGGAGCTGACACGCACCTATTCCAACAGATTTAGTGAGGCACAGATCAGAACAGGTCTAATGCAGCTGCCTTAATCCTGACTACCAACAAAAGCCTGGCAATACCAGTGTTTTAAGGAGGTTATTAGCTGTGGAGTCTAAAGCAGGGCACCAATAAAACGAATGCAAAGCCACTGGGAATCACAATTCTAGGAGTTGAGATGGGGTGAATGATAAAGTACATAATGATGATAACATTAAACCAGCTTTAACCAGACTGTTGTTTGATTTTGCTTGTCTTTCTGAAACAGGATGAATGTTCCTGGTTCTCTTGAAATGTGAGGGTGCTAATGATGAAATGTTATAAACGATGCCAATGATATAAATGTATTGATGGGCTCTCTCCTATGAGACTATGAAAATTATGGTATTTTTGAGTTTTCCAAGTGTCAAGGCCTTGCAAAATGTCCTATCAAAGAACAATCTAGGATAATCAATACTATAAGTATTACTTGCTTCTCATTGCCTACACTTCATCCTATAATTAGAGAAGTGATACTGCAGACGCAGATGAAGGTTTTTCAGAGCATTGTGCAGAACAGGCCACAGGGCTTCCTGCAGAGTGAGTTCAGTCAGAAAACAAGAGAAACATAAAGGGAAGAGGAAGAAAGACATAAATGTTTAGAGGCACTTGGGAAGGTAGCAGAAATTAAAATGAGGGCATGAGGCTGGATGTCATATGACAGAAAGCCAAAGAAGGTTTGCCTCTGGCAGAAATGGGCCCATTGTTTCCACCATTATAGCAAGGGAGAATTTTGTGGTCTTCCTATACTATCTTCCTATCAGTACAAACTATGTATGAACCATGCTATGTTCTACACAAAGGGAATAAAACACAGCGTCCAGCAGAGTTGTGAGCTACAGATGAGATAAGCACTCACAGATAAGGACAACTCCTCTCACCTCAAGTGCCTTTTTTTTTTTTTTTTTTTTGTCTTTTCAGCCACTGCTGTGAAATAAAGGACAAATAGACATTTTCATAGCTTTTAGAATTTATTCTGTAGACACTGCTTTGAAAGGTTTGACATGACTGATAGCCAAATCTGGATCTCTAGGCAAGTCATCCGTGAACATGTCTGTGGTCTTCCACATGATTACAGTATTGGTTGCTGTATGGGAACTGCTGAGTCACGGCCTGAACCTCTGATTAGTCACCTGAGGCGAGCAATGAGTCAGCCCTGGGAGCACAGGTGAAAGCAATTCACCTGTGCTGCAGGAAGGGGTGGAGCCTGGCTGCACCTCTCCTAGACCCATTTAAGAGCTGACTACCAGTGGGGAGGGCTCTCTCTCTTCTGAAGATCCACTCCACTGGAGTTTCCTGAGTGAGCCCATGACATGGGTAAGCATCCTATTTATTCTCTTTGTCTTGCTGTGCCTGGCTCTCTTGCTTATTTCAGTATTATAACATCTCAATATTATTAAATTATATAATATTCCTTTATATGATTTTGATTGATTATACAGTTGCTGAAAGCACACTGTGTCCTGTGTTGGTTACTGACAGCATGCACTGCTGCTCATCTTCCATGTGCTGGGATAGTGCTTCATCCGCATATTAAGTACTGTTGGGAATGCACTAATTTGTACAACTCTTGCACTGTTCTTTCCTTGGGACATCCCATTTTTGTACTTACCAGAAGCTTCTCCCAGCTAAGACCTTGAGGCTTATGTAAAGGCAGGAAGAATGAGTCCTCTGGCCTTTGGGATAATCCTCGGACGGAAATACTCAGAGCGCCTTGACAAGTACTGGTTAAACACACGAGCTCATGTGTAAAGTCCTTTCCACAGATACAGGAAATCTAAGATAGAGCAAACCGTATATAGATTTTTGAATCTAACACATGACCATGATGCTGGAATGCCTGGAAATTGAATTGGGAAACTACTGAGATGATAGCTGAGTCTGAAACTCTTCTGAGTCTCCATCAGGGTTGTAAGTCTGTTTCTCTTATGAAATGGTAATGTAGGTCCTACTTTTATCCTCATTTGTCCTCCATCAGGACTGCATATCTGCACAATTTAAACTGACTGTTATGACATATGCAAATTTCTTTCATGATGCCAACTTTGCATAATAACCTGGAAGAGAGAAGAGTCTACTCATCAAAGTGAAGTAAGGTTTAAACTAACAGCAAATTGGAAACTTCATGCATTTTCTCATTAAAATGCCTTAATGCATTAAATGTGATCTTGTACAAAGAATATTGTTACTGTACATTAATTATAAGGGCCTTATGGGAGCCATAGGTTCAGCTTTGTTCAGTGTTACCTTGTTTTCTAACACCTTGCTAATACCACCAATCTGCTATGAAAAGATAGTATGTAATTTACTGCTGAGCTTTTAAATACTTCCTAATCTGTGTGGTGATGAGTGGTTGTAAGGTAAACTAAACAGCTGGAGTGGATAAAAACTGTTGCCTCTCTCAACCCATGCTGACCTGCGAGTGTGCCGAATTCACCGACTTGTAGAAACCCCCAGCTGAGAGCTGCTGCTGTTGTGAACCGCTGCAGCTTCACACAAAGGGATGGAACTCACCAGATTGCAGGACCTGTAATTAATCTGTCTCTGTAATTACAGACAAATGTTTACAATTCTTCTGATGTTTTGGCCTTTTATCTAACAGGAAAAACAACCTTTAGGGTGTTCATTAGTGCTAAGGCCTTTGGTATTGTATCCTTGAACTGTGGGAGGCACTGCAGAGCGGAGTATTTGCTGAGATTCATTTTCTTTATTAAGTTCTGAATATGTTTTCTTTGAATGGCTCTTTTCTAATTTTATCGGGTTCCCTTCTAAAGCTCATACAACTCTATTGATTAAAATGACCACAATAAGCTGTGTACTATTCCACAAACTTGTGGTTTTCTCTTGGCCTGATACGTACAGTCAGGAGAGCTACATTTCCGATGATGATATTCTAGACAATTAATATGAATAAGAGGGAATATCTGTACACTTTTATGGTGATTTTCATGGCATCTGAGCTGTACAGATGCTAGTGAAAACATCCTCTTATAAATTCTGAATAAGACGACCTTCTAGTAGTGCACATATCAATGCTCAGGATGAGTTAGAGGTACAAGAAATGACTGACTGAAAGTTCAATCATATTTTATTCTCAAGTTAGAATTGGGAAACTTTTATTCTTTTTCTACTTTCATTCTGCTTTATTCTGTAACTGTCATAATATCCATTAGCTGCCTGTACTAAATCTTTGGATAGCACGGTTCTGCATTAGCATGTAGTTCCTTTCCTTAGTTCTGGCAACAGCTTTGGATTTTCAGTGATAAATAATTAAAGAGCGGAAAGTCAGACATATGTACCCATATTCAAGAAGCCCCAACTTTAACAGATTTTTCAAAGAGAAATACAAATAAGCATGAGAAAAACAAAAGACTTCAAGGGAGCCTTGGCTCTCTTTTCATATTTTTGTGTTAGAGTTGGATTCAGTCCTCCAACATCTCACGTTGTCCCCTGAAATTCAGCCCCTGCAAGAAATTGATCACCTCCTTTTCTCAACTGCCTTTCCCTGTAGCGAAGTTTTTAAGTGCTCTCCTATTTAACTTCAAAGTGTTGGGGATAAAATTTTCAATAATGTTTACTCATGAGCTCAAGAATGTCTGTTTTGAGGAGGCAATTGGCCATTCCTGCAAAACCACTGCTGCTATGCAAGGCTGATAGATGGGAAGCTTAGTGCTTCTCAAGTCCCCTGAATAAATTTGGAAAGCTAGAGTGATTAACAACCTCCATTAGGACCATCAATATTGTCTTTCCTTTTCATGCGGTTTTAGTTAATAGAGCACTTCCCAAAAAGACGGGACCTTGGAGCTGGCAAGTCCAGGAGCTGATAAAGCTGATTTCCAGTCAGGGTTCTTCTTAGTGCTATTTATTACCTTCTTACCCAGAGAACACGGTCACCATCCAGTGCTCCATTGCATAAGTCCTTGTACAGACATTTAAAAGGAAAATACAGTCCAAGAAAATTTGAAATATTTCACAGTAACAAGATCCAAAAGTGAGACAGGAAAAAAGAGGATGGACAAAGTCATCAGAGAATGAAGCCATGCTACAATGAACATGTTTTATGGAATACTTTTATCGCTGTTAGTGTCTATAGGAATGTCCCTCAGACAGCCTTGGGAAGGCCTTGGCATTGTCTGCCTTTCTCTCTGTGAAATGGGGATCGTTCTTCTTCCAGAGACACTGAATTTCAGGACAACACAGTTCCATGATTCATAGATTCATAGAATCATAGAATCACTCAGGTTGGAAAAGACCTTAAAGACCATCCAAGCACAACCCAACCATCCTACCCTAACTCTAACAGCCCTCCGCTAAATCATGGCCCTGAGATTCTACAGCATCTGTATTTTGGAGAAAGCTGAATGAGTGGATGCAGCCTTTAGCCTTTGATTTGCTCAGCTGGTTGTTTGTTTTTTTTTTTTTGCTGTAACTGCTGCTTCTCCAGAAATCATCAGCTATACTGAGAACATTTTTCCTGAAGTGGATCTGTTTACAGAACAGCCCCTGTTTTGACAGGTCTACAAGCTATAGAAGGAGCCCAGTGGTCTCACATTGTGTTTGGGCAGCTGGTTGTTTTTTTCCCTTTGTTTGGACATTTTAGGAGCAGGTCCAGGTACTGCCAGCGATTTCATTCAAGAATGGACTGATCCACTGTTACACAAAGTATCTATGAAATCAAGAAGTTGTACTATAGCAATTTAATTTCAATATAATCATAAATATGTACAATAATTATTTTTTAAAACGCTGCTGTCTTATGTGATGTTTTGCAGCTATCTTCAGATAATTATACTTTAATTTGTTAGTGCATTTTTTCTCATTTTTAATAGTTAAATATGTTTTCTCCAAATGAATTTCCTAGAAATGTTTCTCTGTTGCACAGCTAACAGAACATGAAGAGCCACTCAGCTTACCTGAAGAGATACCTACATTTAACCATTAGAGCTTTGAGTTATGCTCAGATACACACAAGCAGAACAATGTTCTAAAACCGTAATGATGGAAATGTAGATTTCTTACTTTTATGCCTGTGAGATCTCTAAAATCTGCTAACTATTCCAATGCAGCAAATCTACATGCTGTGGCCTTGTGACAGAACAGGTTATTTCACTGATATAATGCCAGTTTGAGAAGTGAGGAAGTAAAATAAGGGCAAACTAAATTTGTTTTAATTATTGGATAACGGTGACCTGGAAGTCCTTGGTTTAAAAGCGTTCATAACATTTCTTTACAACATAAAGCAATCACAACCTTCTAATAAACCAAGAACTCCCCTGTAAGAGGCTTCTTCTCAGCGTGTGTTTATTTTTACTCCAGGTAGCAATAGCAAATCAGTGTTTTTCAGTCTGTAAGACATTTCACACAAAATGATTCCACTTCTCTATTATTTTTTTTCCCAAGGGAGATGCCACAAGGAGACGAGCTCCCTCCCAAAGCTGCCGTCCTTGAGATCCTTGCCAGCTCACATTAGTCATGGCCAACAGCACTGAAGTGCTTTGAAGAACACAGTTAAATTTGGAAGCAATAAATCTGCATTTCTAACAATTGTTTATGTAGGATGGAAATAGCACAGCACAGATAAGTGTGTGTAAATAGAGCAGGTTCTAGTGAAAACACATTACCAAGTCTTACTTGGAACATGATGAAGCTGAGATAGCTCATTTTCTGTCTACACAACTATTTGTCTACAACCCTATTTGGAACTAAAACTCTGTAAGGTTTCAAGCAGTGGACGAGAGCAGTGGTGCATTCCTGCTGCACTCTCATCTGCTGCTGGAGCAGAGCGAGGTGCTGCCCATGAGCTGAGGCTTCAGTGCTTTGGAGGAGCTGTGAAGGATCTGAACAGCCCTGTTTTCACAGGGGCTGTGATTTGTATCATGTAAAATATATTTTGTCTGAGCTAAGTTTTCACACCTTCCCTTCAGTGACTGTGTGGACAGTGGGATGCAGCCCTCCCAGCAGCAGGCACCTGGTTTGCTCCTTTCTGACTACAGCTGCCTTGGAATCCCATTGAGGAAACTGTATAAAATATTTACTTCAGATGTGGAAATCCCCCAGGTGAATAGTTCTAAAGGACCAGGGTCAGTGTTTTTCCTCCAATACTGCCATTGCTTTCTAGGTTGTGGATAAAAATTGAGACAATCTGAATATCCTAAATGAGTGGGCTTGTCAAAATACTTGTGTGTGTGCACAGTGATCAATGCAAAATTAAAAAATAGATTGGAGAGAAAGCAGAACAGCTCTACAGATGTCTTCACTTGGATATCACTGACCTTTATTAGTTGTATGGGAGCACAATAAATTCGTTTTCTTTTCATACAGTGGAAGCTGTCCTTTCTGTACACAGTTTGCCATGGCATTTCTGTGTAGCATGACAAGTGAATATGGGATCCTTACCTGCTGGTGTCTCTGCCTTTTGGAATTTCAGACACAATGTGTTCTCTGGCAAACAAAAAAGCTAAGCTTCATATCAAGCTGAGGAGAAAACTGCTTGTGTCTGCAGCTGTTAATGAAAGCCTCCTGTTCTAAGAATGGTTCCAACTATCCTGCCAGTGCTGGTGGGGTTTGTGCAGGGCAGAGCAGGTGTGGGAAGGATGAAAAAAAGAAAATGAGAAGGAAAAGAAAGGAAGGAAGAAAGAAAAATAAACCTTTTTAGAGATGTTTACACTGGAACAGGTTGCCCAAGGAGGCTGTGGATGCCCCATCCCTGCAGGCATTCAAGGCCAGGCTGGATGTGGCTCTGGGCAGCCTGGGCTGCTGGTTGGCGACCTGCACACAGCAGGGGGTTGGAACTGGATGAGCACTGTGGGCCTTTGCAACCCAGACTAGTCTTTGATTCTGTTTTTCCACTTTACTCGTTCTCTCTGTTTAAGCTGTTTCTGCAAAAGTTATACTCAATACTTCAATTATAAATTTAATTGTAAAGTTAGGAACTGACTGGTTTTGCTGCACCCACTTCATGATGGTGTTGTATGCCCTCCTCTTACCCATCAGCAGCACTGGTTAATGATTGCTGAATATATTTAGAATATCATCATAATATTGGATGTCTTCTATAAGCAGTAAACTTTTCCACCGTCACAGCACAAATGTCTTGTCTATTACAACTGGGCTTTCTGTCAATTGCAGCTGCAAGATAGATTGCCTTCTGAAAAGAGAAGTAAATCAGTCAGATAACAGCTGCCTGATTTGTAGTTATTTCAGTCCATTTCTCATGGAAAAGTGTATCACCCATGACAACTGTTTTCAATCTCTTCCAATTATAGGATTCACAAAACAAAACCCATGCACGCTCCAAAAGTAATACCTCCTATTTCATTATGTTGGCTCTTGATGCTAGAGATGGATGTTGGAGGGACAGCAGAAGAGGCTGAACCTTCCCACCAATATTCCATTATGTTTTGTTGCTGTGTGACAGATGGCAGCAGAGGGCAGTCTGACAGAATGATGTCTGACATGGGAGTGCCTATGGAGCAATGGGGTGGAATTGAACTCCTCTTTGCAGAAAACATGGCACCCATTAGCATTCGCCAACGCTTGTGAATATTTATGGAGACCGAGCAGGGGTGTGAGTGCAGTCAGGGGTGAGTGGTGTGTTTTAACAGTGCAACCTTGGAGCAACTCCACTGGTGCAGATTTTGATGAGTGTGGCACACAGGCTCTTGTTTATCACTGGCAGAAATGCACAACTGATGGTCATGACTGTGCTGAAGAAGAATGCTCTGTAGCTGAGAATTTTGTCTGTCAAACAGTGCTCTTGTGCTCTTTGTACCTGTTGTAGTTCCCATGGAAATAAAGGAGGCATTGCTTTTGGAGCAACCCCTGTAACTATGGGCTCCTGCTTAGTAATTCCAGCTGTGTCAATATCTTTGTCACCACTTGTGGGTTACAAAGAAGCAATACAGTGTGCAGCAGATGAGTTTATAGCTGCTGATCTGGAGATCAGCTGAATCCATGAACATGCGCTTACATGAAATTGAAACAGTGGCATTGTGTCTCCATTCCCTGATGTTCAAATACGTGCAATGCTTTCTGATCCCAGTTGGATTTTACTGACATTCTCTGTGTTGTTTATTTAGCTGGAGACCAGGTCTCAATTTCCTTGCTGAAATCACGGATTTAATTTCACTAAATTTTGCACTCAGTCAATCAGCAGAATTAACCCATCTTCTCTGCAGACCCACATTGCTGTGCCTCAGACTACAGAGGACTGTACCATCGGATAGCCCTGCAGTGTGTCCAGCCTCTTGGAGTAGAGAATTTGGAGATGGAAAAATCTTTCATGTCTACTTTCAGAACTGAATTTTAGTGGCTTCTAAGCAGTGTGCTGCAGCAGTGATGATGTTGCTCTGCAGTTTCCAGAGAAGCAAATATATCAGCACGAAAATGAGCTGCACCAATTACTGCTTTGTGGATATGTACTTCATCTGAAATAAGTATCTTGCTAATGGAAGAAAGAAATGGAAAAAGTCTGACTGCCTTTTGGAAGGTGTAGGGCAATGCATTCAGGTTGGTGCATCCCTCCTGCTGTTGAGTGGGGCAGTGCTATTTTGCCTGACAACCAGGCAGCTATCAAAAGAGTGGAGGGAAAGGATAAGCTCTGAATTAATGCATTTCTGGAGTTGGTTTAAATCTGTTCCACTGTTAGCAGGGAGAAGTTTTAAGAAGGGCCAGATGCCAAGTTGGAAAAGAGTGAGAGCTAAGAGCAAGTCCTACAAGCTCAGGAAGTACCTACTTAACTTGTACATTATGTCTCTTGCGTTCAAATCTGTCCTTTTCTGTATTTCACAAATGTCTGTACCTTGGGTTAGGCATTCCAGCATGCACGTCCTCTCTTCAAATCTTCCAAGAGAGCTGCTGAATTAATGTCTATCATTTGCATTTGGAGAGCCTCAGGGCCAGGTGTTAAAGGTGTTTAAGGACCTGGAAATGCAAAAAGAAAAAAGAATACCTCTAAAAATCTGACCTCGATGACATTCTAAGTGGCAAGTTGTTCTGCTTTCATGCTTAGGTCATCCTCTGCCCTTAGCTGGTAGACTGCAGCTTCCAATGTTATGTGCTAGCCTTTAAAATTTTAGTATGAGAGAAAGGTTGTATCAGAGAAGGGAAACACACAGCAGGCCTGGAAAAACTGGAGTTACAGAGCATCCCTGGAAATCCTCGGTCAGCCATTTGCTGAAACGTGTTCATCTTTCGCTCATTTTTCTCATCTTACTTCTAAGAAGTTACATCAGCTGTTGTAACTACAATTAACCCCGTTCCTGATAAATTACCTTGCTGCTATCATTCCATTCAGGAAGTAAAAATAAACTAAGTAAAAAATGAGCTACAACATGCTGTCATTATTAGGATTATTTAAATAGCATTTAAAGACCCCATACTACCTCATAAGATAGTCTCATACTATCTCCTTTTCTTCCAGGAGTGGTCTTTTGAAGATGCAGTCTGTGGATGACTGAGTTGTGCAATGCTACCAATTATATTCTGTGGACAGAAGTTCCCAGCACCACGCTTGTCCTGTAAAGCATGAAGCTGACACCACTCTGAATTCTCTCCTCTTGATGGATACAGTACAGAGCTAATCAGACATCACAGAACCATAGAATATCCTGAGTTAGAAGGGTCCCATCATGATCATGGAGTGACTCCTGAGATTACTGTCATCAGTGGTCACCCTCTCGCTTAGCCCCAGCCCAAGAGTTTGGATGCCATATTTTTACCTATTTGTTCAGACAGAGCAGGGGAGGGGAAATACACCTCAGTGCCATTTTAGTGTCCTAAGGACCAATGGGTGCTATTAGTGTCAGATCTGAGATAGCAATGTGTTGCATTAGGGTTGCATTGCTAAGGCAGACCAGACTGTCCCCTTAAAGGTTGTGATCATACAATAAGAAATGGATTTTTGAAGAACACCTCTGATCAAACAGGGTGGGGATACTGATGGTGGTAATGGTTTTTAACTGGTCTAAGCAGATCTTCTCATCCCCTGCATCCGGTGTGCCATAGCATCTCCCTTGCCATGTGATTGCATGGATAGCTTGTGAGCTAGATGCCATAATGTGAGAGCAGTCACAGAATTGCTGCGGTCCTGCTATGCTGTGCTGCAGCCTACTGGGATTTCCCTTCCTCCTCCTTTCTTGAATAGAGGTATCAGAGCTTCCCTGGTGGGAAGAGAAGAGAGGGTTTGACGGCAAATTTGGAAACAGCAAATCTCAGGATGCCTGAGCTGAAAATCAAGCACCTGGAAAATGTGAATATGTGATACAAGAAAAATAGTTTTGTGAAGGAAACAGAAATATGCCAGCAACAGAGTGAAAGCATCCTTGACGTTAAAAGAGTACCAGGTAATTCCTCATTTGCACTGTTGTTCTAACGCCCCTATTCCGTAACAAAGGAACTTATCATAGAATCACAGAATGGCCTGGGTTGAAAAGGACCACAGTGCTCATCTAGTTTTAATCCCCTGCTATGTGCAGGATCGCCAACCAGCAGACCAGGCTGCCCAGAGCCACATCCAGCCTGGTCTTGAATGCCTTCACAGTCTATAATCAGAAAGAAATGTGCATGGAAAAGCCAGAGACAAACGATTTACACTGCAGACAGAATCCATTTAAACTTTTTGTATTTTCATTGCTGTAGATCAAATACAATGTCACAGAGGAACTGACAAGAATACACAGAGGTCACAGTCCTATGAAACAACAGCATCAACACTGTGTTTCAGTATGGGGACAGTGTAAGCCTAAGACAATGCAAGCCTAAATTAACCATTCATTTCCAGTCTCTAACGTGCTATTTTAAGATATACCGTGTTAAAAACAAAACCAGAAAGGCAGTGGAGAATGTATAGTGGAGAACAATGCGGCTATATGACAAGAAAATGGATTAGATAAACCCAGTGTACCTTTTCCAACTCTAACATCTATGATTACAGAAAATAGTGCACCTGAGCACAGTTGGGGCTTATTGATTTCTCTTTTTGGTGACTTAAAATGACAGAAAATTTTCCTTCATCCCTCCGACCTCCTTTGTAGAGGACTGTATCATCTTCTCCTGTATCCTTCTGCCACAAAAATTTAGCCATCTGTGTATGCACGGGCAATCTTTTCCAAATCAGACTGTGCTGCATTTTTTTGTATAACAGACTTTGGTTGATAGGTAGGACACTGCTACTCTGCAGCACTTGGATGACCAGGCTGTGAGGTGACAAGGTAGATAGATGGAAGCAGAACTTGTGCAGCTGGGTTCACAGCTGCTGGGCCCCACAGTGAATGGTGGACGAAGTTGCAGGTTGGGATCCCTGTTCTGACAGAGGTGGAGGAAACATGACATGCCATCTGCATGGGTTTTCACCTGGACAGACCACACTGACCACCACCTTCACTGGCTTGAGGATCAAGGCATTGTTCAAGCTATACACTTGTTCAATGATGAAAAAAGCAATAGCATTTATTTGTACAAAACAAAACAGCCTATGCAGAAGAAATCCAGGCAGATGGATGGGGGAGAATAAATAAAATAAAGAATAGTTGAAGTCTTCAGACAGTAGTCAAGACATCTGTGCTGGCTGACAAGTGTCTGTCGGATCTAACAGAGGCTACACATTAAAACAAACAAACAAACAAAGAAAAATAAGAGATACATGAACATAGATTTAGTTAACCAAATTTTTTTGTTCATTTTTTTTTTTTAATTATTTTTTATTTTTATTTTTTTTTCTAAGGAGGAAGGCACAGTGAGAAGACAGCTGGAATAGGCTGGGAGAACCATATTTAAGATTGTCTGTTTCCATATGTCATGTGTTTGGGAATTTTGTGGTGAAGTAAAAAGCCTGTAGTAGTTTTGAGTATGGTAGCTCTCTAAAGTTAGATTAAGTTAATCATAATTTCTGGTTTTCTGTGTCCTAGGTCCCGCTTATACTCAGGACTTTGAGAAAACAGTTTTGTAACACACAAGTGTGCAGTAATCAGCAGAGTACTGCTTGGAGGAGAGGAGAGGAGAGCTGACAATAAAATGCAAAATCCCAATGGAACCCTCAGCAACACAGAAAAATACCTGGCATGTGCCTACACATGCAGGACAGATGCTATATATTTGTAGGGAAATACTTAATTTGTAATTAAGTTTTATTTCTAATGAATATACAGTTCCTTCTGCCAAAATTAATAGTGAAGACACTAAGGAATATGCAGATAATTGCACACATACCTGGAAATGTTTCTATCCTGCTTCTGTGCTGTTTTGGAGCACTACCAACATATCTGAAAACAGGATGCCAATCCTAATGCTGGAATTGAGCTTAAAAATAGGTAAACATTCAGGAACTCTAATTCTGCTGGCAGTGACTCTCCTGCCTTCAGTCAGAAACCCAAACCTTTGTACTGCAGATGTTGACTAGCACAGCAAACAAACTGAAAGCATCAGTGAAATAAATGCTTGCTCCCTAGTTAGCATATGGAATGCAGGAGCTGTGACAGTGAAAAGCACGCTGATCAAGACATGGGCAGTACAGTGCGTGTGCTCCTCAGTCCCATTTGTTAATGAATTCCCTGAGAAGCAATCAGTCTTCCTCTGAATTGCTCCCACACAATCTGTCACCACGTCCATGCTGCACATATTCCTCAGCTGCATTGTCTCAATCACTACAGCATTTTATTCTGGCAGTGACTTTTAAAATTATGTTTATTTTTCCTCTCTAGAAATGTGGAGACAGGCTGAGGTTGAAAAGTAGAAGGGTTGAAATATCTCGTTCTGGTTGTACACTGTCTTTCAAGAATTCTCTGGAAATTATCTTCTGAGCAGATAGGAGCCTTTGTGTTCATCAGACTACAGCTTTGTTTTGTCCTTTTCCATTCTTTGCTGCAGTTAAACGGTGTAATATTTGAACACCTGATTCTGGAGTGCTTTACTGACTCGGACTCCACAGAAGAGATACACAGACAGGAGGTGGTGTGAGACCTCCTGCTCAAACCCACATCTGCCTTTTCTCCACACGCACTGGTGGAGCCCCAGGCCGGGCAGTCAGCAGCCCCCCCCAGCACACCTGCAGGCCATGCAAGGCCCTCAGCTCCACAGCTGGCGTGGCCAGGGCTGTTTCCCACCCCCACAGCAGCTGGTACTCAGCAGCCCCGCTCAGAGTCTCCTTCTCCAAGGCAGGATGGCCACATGCAGTGTCTCACTGGGTGCAGTTTCTGGCCTGTTCTAATTCCCAGCCGTGCCCTGCTGGGGACAGTGCTTGTGGAGGGGAGGGGAAGCCAGGACAGGACCGTCCTGTCTGTCTGTTGGCAAACAGGGTGGAGCTGTGGGGCCTCAGCCAATGCCCTCGGCAGTGCTCAACTTGTTAATATCCAGGTTGCCTTGAAGTGGGTACCGGCAGAGCCTTGGGTGCCTGGGTGCAATCTGCCTTGTGTGGCCTCTGAAGTGCTGCACACAGCAAGGAGTGGGATAGATAGCATCCCTGAGGTCAGTCTGACCCATGGGCCGGGCATGGTCTTCACTGGAGGCCTTCTGTGACTATCTGAGGGGTTTTGGAGAGCACCAATCCCAAAGGATGTTGGGTGAGACCATGAGCAATGCTGTTGGGCCCAACTCCAAAAACGAAACAGGAAAATATAGACAAATATTTACTTGTTAGATCAAATTGTAGCTTTAAAGGACCCAGATTGCTGTAGATGCACTGATGAATCTGAAGTGAATTTGTGCTGCTTCTATTGAGGAGGGCTTTTATAATGCATCAGTTCTTCTCCCCTTCAGCACAGTCCTTGAATGCATATGCATGTCCCACTGATTTTAATTAATACTTTATACAAAAACTATTTCTATTATGATGGCAATACAGTGTTCATTAGCAGTGAGGCTGACAACGGTAACCTCAGTGGAAACATTCCCTGAAAGAGGTCTTCCCTAACCCAGTTCAGGATCACAGAATCACAGAGCGGCCAGGGTTGGAAGAGACCTCAAGGATCACAAAGCTCCAACCCTCACCACAGGCAAGGCTACCAACCTCCACATTTCATAGCACCCAGGCTGCCCAGGGCCCCATCCAACCTGGCCTTGAACACCTCCAGGGATGGACGGGGCATCCACAGCCTCTCTGGGCAGCTGTTCCAGCACCTCACCACTCTCACAGCAAACAACTTCCCCCTGACATCCAACCTCAATCTTCCCTCCCTCAACTTCAAACCATTTCCCTTTGTCCTGCTGTTATCTACCCTTTCAAAGAGTTGAAAGGATGGGATATGCAATCTTTTCTTAACACCTTACAGTGTCTTGAATCATTTTACCACACAAAGCTAAGAAATTGTCTTGCTACTGGATGGTAAATGACTCATGGATCTCCAAATATGAACACTAAAGGGAGGATGATTTGTTCATAAAGAAGCTGAAGCAAAATCCTTCATGTGTTCTCTTACTGCTTTACAGATTTCTTCTTGGAAGCATCCTGGTGCTGGTAGATGCAAGCAGCACCGAGGAGGTGCTTTGGCAACATGAGGGGGAGGTTCAGGAGCTGCAGAAATGCACCCAAGCAAAGCAGTGCTGCTGGTCTGTGTTACAAGGGCAGCTCACTCCTGCTGAGTTGGCAACCATGCAGGGAGGTACTTTCTCCAGAGCTGGAAGGGTACAGTGAACTGCAAAATACTCAGCAGTCATTTTTCTTGCTGCCAGTGAAGGCTTAATAAGGATAAAATTCTAAGTTAATTAGATCAGGCTCTAAAATCACTAATAAGGGAAGCACAGTGCGCAGCCTCCAATTGGATTATTTATTAGGTTCAGTGAGTGTCATGCAGCAAGTGAATTCCTTCCACCAGAAGGCAGGCAGTGAGGACTCCCAGCGTTTCTCTTCAGGGAATGTCAGCTCTGTAAGTTCCATTCTGAGCCAGAGAAGAGTTTAGAAATCTAATGGGAGTAAAGAAAGAGTTTTTAAAGAGAAATCCCTTGCAAGTGCCGTGTCATTGTCGTGCTACATCTTCTTTTGAAATATCAGCAAGAAACAACTAAGGAGTAGCGCTTGTAATGTATAATTGATGGTTTGCAGGTATCTCCAAACTTAGAGCAATTAGGCCCAGGGTGCACCATTACTTATTCATTGCCATCTGGAACTTACAAGTTTGTAAGCCCTGCAATGGTTTGTGTTTGTTTGGCAGAAACTGCAAGTTTCATGTCTAAGTGCTGCATGATGCTGCAGAAGGTAAATTTTTAATAATATCCCAACATTATGCAGCTAAGTGAGATGAGGCAAACTTGCTGGATGGTCAGAGCACAGGAGAAAGCAGATAATGCAAAATCTGAGGACGACAATGCCCTTCTGAAAGAAAGAGGGCAGAGAACACTTCCAACAGATCTGCAGTATTGTTATTGCACCAACAGAAAGCTGTGGCATCGATCCTTGGTCACAGCGTGCAGCAGAGGAACAGCTGTGGTTCAGCTTTAGGTATGGCTCAGTGAAGTGAGAGAGATGTTGCTGTGAGAAATGGGAGAATCTCTCCCTCTCCCTTTCCATGTTTAAGTACAGTCAGCATGAGGGCTTGGGAAGAAAATGTTGTTTCCCAAGAATATCATTACATTGAGCATTAAAACTCTTCATGCTACTCTCAAAAATATTCCCACTGAAAACACAAAAACAAAGCAAAAAAGTGAATAACAAATGCTAAAATCCTGAAAGTGAATCAAAACAACACTTTGGCTGTTACTGCTGTAGTCTTATAGTTTACCAGGGAGCCCAATGGATGATGTGTAACTGTCTGAGGATGATAATATTTGGACTCTTCCGTGTTTGTCATATCAAACAATATTACAAAGTAACTGAAGCCCTAAGCAAATGAGTGGTTTACCTTTGCTTTCATGCATACTGCTCTGGAAGAAATTAGAAGTATACACTAGTGTAACAGCACACATTGTAATTCTCTCACAGACACCTTAAGCATCATTTATTAATATCACTGAAATCATTAACAGCACGTTTTAAACCAATTTACAAGGAAGGAGAATCACAGTTTTATTTCAAACATAATTTTAACCATGTCCAATGACTGTGTTTAGTGCAAATCCCATTCACATGGGCACCTTCTGTTTTCAGATCCTCTCTGGGCAGCTGTTCCAGCAGCTCATAGTAAAGAACTTCCCCCTGACATCCAACATGCAGGATAGCCATTCTCAAATTCCAGAATAGCCTTTGCCATGGGAAGTGGGGGGAAGAGCTGCTAAAATCTCAGAAGTTTGTGTTATTTACATAGAAGAGCTGAGTGAAAACATTCAGATGGAGGGGGTTCCATCTGTGGCAATTATTTGTCCAAGTCACAAAATCCTCACGTACATAGGAGCAGTATTTGTGAACTGAACTTCTGTAGCAGGAATGAGGGAAGCCCTGTGTGCTCACACCGGCACCTGCTCAGCTGCCACTGCCTTGTGCTGAGACACAGGAGTCCCTCTCCAGGAGGGGCTGGTTTGAGGTTTCCTGTTCATCCTCTGCTATGATGGCCCCAGCTGTCAGATACCCAGTCTAACTGCTGCTGTCAGATACACAGTTTAACTAACTGTTGCTGTCAGATACCCAGTGCTAACTGCAGCCTGCAGCACATCCAGGGAGGTGTGGTGCTGAGTGAGCAGAAGAAGCAGGCAGTGCTCCAAACAAACAAGCAGTATTTTTTAACAAAGAATGGCATTCACTCTTAAGAGCTGCAGAGATCCTCAGCTGCCATCTCCTTTGTTGGGTGTCCCCTGCTTGTTTCAATATGGATTCCCTTTCTTCAGGGTCTGGAGATCTGTGCTGCCCTCTAAGTCTGGTTATTGTGCTGCTATTCCTGGTGCAGCCTTTCTTACACAACTGTTTTTTCAGTGTAGGTTTATTTGTGAAGGTCACGGAGGACTGGCTGTGATAAGAGCCTCAACGCCTTCCCTGTCCTTCTGAATTGTTCTCGTTAATTCAGTGCTGATTGAAGATTGATACAGCTGGGGAGATCAAAGTCTCCTCTCCCCCTTGACAGCTCAAGCTTCTCCTCAGGGCTCTTCTGGTTTGACCCTTGGGTAGTGCAGGTTCCAAATCCATTAAATCCTTCACTCCAATCAGATGAATCTCATTGCTGTAAGTTTTGCAAATGATTTTCTGCAGCAGAGAGCCATTCTTCCAAAATTCAACTGTCATCTCACTCCTTCTGGTCACTTGGCCGAACTCAGATCACAGCGGAGAATGCCCTGCAAGCCCATCCTGTGACTGTTCATAGTCATCCAGCTGCTGAGATGCCCTTCGAGTCCTCAGACACATCCATCGTCAAATTCAATACAGCAAGAAAAGGGACATCTCCTTTTGGTTAATCTGTGTGCAAGGAGTGTCACTTGTTTAAAGCTACTCAGGGTCTGTAGTATTTCAAAATCCATATCCCCGCATTTAGATGGATGTTACCTTTGGAGCAGAGAGGCCAGGCTGCCCTGGATAAATCGCCTTCTCACATGCACAAGTCAGGTGGTTCACAGTAATGGAGCAACAACGTGGCCACTGCAAATCTCGTTGGGGCAGTCTGTAGTTTACCATGGAAACATCACTTCTGCTAGAACATTCTGCTTGAATTGGAGGTGATTTGTGTTAGTGTTGTGGGGGATTTTTAATAAAAATGAATTTGTGTGTGTGTGCGCAAATACACATACAATTACACAAGTTAATAAAGCTATAACTTTGTATGGTGGACTTGGAAAATAAGGAAATCAGTGCGAATATACAGTTTTTAACATTTGCGTAGAAGAGCCCAGGTCATTTGTATAGTTTTCTTGTGTTTGCATTTTGAAACAGTAATGCTATTGTTACTATATCAGTATAGTTTATGTGTATATATATATATATATATATATATAAGAAAATTTTAAATAATATATATTATATATATCCATTGGGACTATGGAGAGGTATACCATTTCACACTCTGAATTACATTTCTAGTCTTTCCTTGCTGCTCTATCTGCACGTGATGTCACTGCTGTGCAGCTCAAATGCAACCATTTTGGGGCACAGGAGGAAGTTTTCTTTGCTTTTGTTGGAATCCAGTGACTACATGGAAACTAGAAACTTATGTCAAAAGTGCCAAGAAAAACACTTCCCCCCTTGTCCTTGTGGGCAGGGGACCATCATGTGGCTGTGAGAAGCACTGTCATGGCTCATAAGGTTTGTAGCACAACCACATTTGATGGACACGTTCTTGAAAGTGGACAAAACACGAATAACACAAATAACTGCATGATCTTGGAATCATGGAATCATCTAGGTTAAAAAATACCTTCCATTCCAACTGAGTTTCATCTCTATGCCACATTCCTTCATGCTATGTCCACATGTCTCCTGAATGCCTCCAGATACAGTGATGCCACCACTTCCCTGGGCAGCCTGTTCCTGCACCTGACCACCCTCTCTGTTAATAAATTTCTCCTAATGACCAATTTAAACCTCTTCTGGCACAGCTGGAGCTCATCTCCTCATGTCCTTTCACTTGCTACCTGAGAGCAAACAGACTCCTTGCTGCAACTTCCTTTCAGGTATCTAGAGGGTGCCATCCAGTTCCCTCTCAGACTCCTTTTTGCCAGATGTAAAAACACATTCCCTCATGCTGAAAGGTAAATCCAAAGGTATTCATTAAGAATTTCATAGAATCCTAAAATCCTAAAATGGCTTGGGTTGCAAAGGCCCACAGTGCTCATCCAGTTCCAACCCCTGCTGTGTGCAGGTCGCCAACCAGCAGCCCAGGCTGCCCAGAGCCACATCCAGCCTGGCCTTGAATGCCTGCAGGGATGGGGCATCCACAGCCTCCTTGGGCAACCTGTTCCAGTGCCTCACCACCCTCTGGATGAAAAACTTCCTCCTCATATCCAACTTAAACCTCCCCTGTCTCACTTTAAAGCCATTCCCCCTTGTCCTATCACCATCCACCCTCACAAACAGCCGTTCCCCCTCCTGTTTATCCGCTCCCTTCAAGTACTGAAGGCCACAATGAGGTCTTCCCACAGCCTTCTCTTCTCCAAGCTAAACAAGCCCAGATCCCTCAATCTTTCCTCATAGGAGAGCTGCTCCATCCCGCTGATCATCTTAGTGGCACTCCTCTGGGTCACTAATTTCAATCATTTACTTATTTTTGAAACCATCTTGGTTGTCAGACTTCTTCCAGACTTGTGCCTCAATGACTTTATGATGAGAATGGACCTCCTCTCATCACAGCTGTGCAAAAACAGAGCTCTCTTCTTGGACAGACTACGATTCTAAATTGTTTTATACTGAAAAATCCCTTCTGGCCAGTTCTGATTCTTGAGATGTTCGTAATGGAAATGAACACCAAAGAAAAAATCTTACAAGCATATAAAAAGTAACATTTTCTTATTTCATAAGTTATCATGAGCTTGCTTACTCAGCTGTGAAGGAAGGGACTGTGGCTGTCACTTTTGCTCTCACATCACAGAGCAGAAATAAGTAAGAAATCCCTGGGCTGAGGCTGGAGCTGTGCAGCACAGTGCCTGATAGCTCTCCAAACACAGGACTGAAACCAAGTGTGGAGCAACCAGAAATAAAACTGAGTGCACATTTATGTTTTTGTTCACTTTGCCTTTTCAAGCACTTAAAAAGCTTTTCTCGTAACCCTCAGTTTTTAGTGTTATCTCTGAAGCACAACTTTATAATGAAGGTTAGAAGGAGGTCCTATTGGAGCAAAGCCATGCAAAAATGTGCTTAATTATAACAGAGTGCTCAAGCCTGTCGCTGCTCAGCAGACTGGAAAGTGTTTGTTGAAGTGTTCAGCTGCCTTGAGGCCTTGCTAACAGAAGTACAGCTGCACTCTAAGGTTGCCTTTTCTGGAGCTGCACACCCTTGGCTTTATGGGACCCATCCCATCCATGCTGACTGAGCTTCATAGAATCATAAAATCATAGAATAGCTCAGGTTGGAAAAGACCTTAAAGATCAACTCTAACCACAACCCAGCCATCCTACCCCAACTCTAACAGCCCTCTGCTAAATCACGGCCCTGAGCACCACATCCAAATGTTTGTAAGCACATCCAGGGATGGTGACTCAACCACCTCCCTGGGCAGCCCATGGCAGTGCTGAACAGCCCTTTCTGTAAGGGTTCTTCCTAATATCCAACGTAAACTTACCCTGGTGCAACTGGAGGCCATTTCAGTGTGATGGGGAGCAAAGGGCACCAACAGTCATTCTCTGTCTGACTTCGCACTGCACAGGGACGAGATTACAGTCTCGTCCCTGATTCCTTACATTTAATGAAGGGCTTTTCCTGATTTATTTATTTATTTATTTATTTTTAAGACAGAAATGAGAATGTGATTGATATTTGCCCACTGATTATAGAAACGTGGGTTTCTATAACTAAGGTACTGGCATTCCAATTTAAGGCATAAGCATGTATTGCAGCTGTCCAGTAGCAATGCTTAGTTTCTGCCCAAATGGCCAGGCTATTCAGGTGCCACAGGGAAAAGTTCCGTGTAAGGTCTGCAGACTGCTATTCTGTTTTTCAGCCTTTCTTAATAGGCAGCTCAGAGTGCTGAAATGTAATGCTTGTTTTTATGGCTAACCCAGTGCTCAAGCTGCCTGGGACAGCATAGCGGAATCTGTCTATTAAAGCTGCATTTGCATCCCTGTGTACTTCTGAATATGAAGAAGTTAGCAGCCTGTCAGCTCCTTGGTTGCAAACCTAACCCTATTTCACAGTTAGTAGGACTTGAAAATTGAAATCAGGATAGCTTAAGCGAATATTTTTCCATTGGGTTCTGCTCAGAGGTGGTGGACGTGCAGCCAGGCGTGGTGCTGGTGGCAGGGCTGCTGCTCTGGTGTTCCCCTTGACCGGCACTTCAGTCGGGTGATGGGAATTGCCATCATTTCTACAGAGCAGAGCCCATTTCTGCCTCTCTAGAAAATATGTGTTGCCGGTACTGCGAAGCTATAGGTAGGGAGATACATTTTCGACTGAATTCTCTATCTTAACCATACCAAACATTTCTAAATAATTACAGAGATAGAAAGTCTGTTTCAAGTCTGGAGAAGTGCAATGTTCTCTTCTGACTGCTTTTCTTAGCTACCCCTATTGAATATAGGCTGCTGTAACAGATGCAGGCATTCAGATTGACATTTAATTTATCCTCTGAATTAAAAAGGGATGATAGAGTTTAGTCCCTGTTAAAAAATGCCAGCACTCTGTCACTAAGCCTTATTTCTATCAAAGCCACATTAGTATTCAGCTGTTTGCAATTAGCTGAGCTCCCCATGCAAACTCCCTCAATAAATAGTTTAATAACAATGAAGAGAACATGTGGGCCTACACTTATTGGGGAAGAACAATTAATTATGTTGAGAAATTAAGCCACAAAGAGATTACTCAAACATTATATTTCTTTTAATTTTAAGTAATGAGCTGTAAAATCTAATCAATGTGCCTCCAAGGGAGCTGTACTCTTGGGTTAGAGCAAACACCATTTGGTCCATCTGAAAGACTGCTGACTGATAGGGCATTGTGCTGTTATCTGCCTATACTTAATTAGAGATGTCATATCTATGCCTGCATAGTCTGCTGAACACTGGAGACGTACATAAATAAAGATGTTTATTGCAGGGTGGACATAGTAAACAGCTAGAATACTGTGAGAATAGAGTAGGAAAAGGATAAAGAAGCCGACATGAATTTCAGTTGTTCTGTATTCCTAATTCCCATCCTTTTCTGGGTTAATGTTTTATTTCTTAAAAAACAAACTAACCCTACAGTCTTATACAACCAACAAATGAGGTCATCCCAGAGACAACAGAAAGGATGTAGAATTTAGAGGGGAAAGAACACTGAGTTAACTGACATGTGAGCTCCTGATCTTGGCAGATCCAATACTGCTCAGACTCTTCTGTCATCTTCAGTATTTCTCACAACATAACACAAGAACTTTTAATTGGAAATGGAATACTAGGTGTTTTGATAAGGTTTCACAAATCACACATGCAGACTACTTAGCAGGGCCTGATGGATGACTAGTGGTACGTTACAGGCTGTATCTGCTGAAGGACAACTTTTGCATTGCACTCACCAGTCCTATGCAGCATTCATTGTATGCAAGCACTTGCTCATGTCCAAGGGCTTTGGACTGTCTGAGAAGTGCCTTGCTTTTCAACACTGAGAGAATGGTACATTCATACTGCAGAGGGCTGTTTTCTGAAATGGTAGAAAGTTCAGCATTTGAAGCTGGAGCTTTGGAGGCAGAAATTGTGATTATAGGTATGATGAAAGGGATGAAGTTTATTTTCTTCTGAGATCCATAGCCAGAAGACATATGTAACACACACACACAAAAAAGATAAGGAGGTTCATGTGAATTATGACACAGCAGAGCTTAGAAACCATGGCCTTATTGCTGTGAACTCCTGTGAACCTGTAGGATGAGAAGGAGGTCAGCAGAACATCAGATGTTTTCACACTGGAATTGATAGAAAGCTCTTTGACTCATACAATGACATGGGTTGTATCCTCACTAAGTAAACCACTCTTTGATTTCTTATGGTTACCCTCCCAGGGCAGAGAACGGTCAGCGTCAAACTCTATGGCACTCTGACTCAAAAAAATAGATGAGGCAGGTTTATATGTGAGTTGGGAATCAAAACTCAGCCTAGCCACTGGATTGGAGCACAGCTAAATTGAAGCAGATGACCTTTTCATTGCATTTCACACTTGTTTTTCAAACTGCCCTCTCAAAAAGCTTCTTTCTTGGTCAGGTAATTCCGTGTGTCAGAAGCAAGAGAAGCACAGTGGTGACTGAGGGGACAGGGAAATAATGTGCCTAATGAATAATTACTCTTGCTACCAAGAGTAAATCCCTCCTCTTTTCAGGCATCCTCATGCTGTCATAAATAATGACGTGTGGCAACACAAACACACTGAATGTAGAGCACATATTAATTAAGGCAGGTCCACAGAGTTGAAGCTGGCCAATTCTGTACACTTTTATCCATTATAACTGCTTGTTTTCCCAGGTGACATCTTATCAGGTAAACATTGTTCTGGCATCCCAGAACATGACAGACTGTCATTAGATAAAGGAGAAGGTTAATCAAATGGAAACCCAGGTTAGAAGCAGTGCTTGAGCCAGAGGCAGAGCAGCTTGGCCACATTCAGCAAACTGCAATTAGTGGGAGGGTGCCAAATACCAAATCCTGTCTTGTAACAGTCATGTGCCATAAGAAGCTCAAATCCTTTTTGCTGAGATCTGTGGACCATCTCCTTTCATCCACAGATCCCCATTTCACTGTCCTGACCCTCTGGTGAGCCCAGTGATTTAGAGAGAGCTCCCTCCAAAGCCGCTGTATGAAGATAACAGAGAAGGAGGTTAGGTGCAGTTCAGTTGTGGTTGGGAAGACAGAAGATGCCTACAAGGATGGTAGCAACTGAACTGACAAGGAGGCAAAAAGGTTTTTGAAAACTGCCACTGTAGCTGTCAGGACATCTCCCAGTCTTCCCAAGACAGCAAGAAAAAAAACTGTTCTGCTGTCACTGTCATCTAAGTTTCATAGAAATGTCCCATAAAGAAGAACATGCAATGCAAAGGGAGTGATCATGAAGACATACAGCCATAACTGATATTTGCATGGATGCATTACCTCAGCTTTGTTCAATATTAAACCTGTACTCATAATGACACACTAGTTAAAACTGTGTGACACTTGGTGTCTACGCTTTTCAAATGTATGGATTTCCCTCTCTTGCCTATAGCTCATAGCATATCTTATTTATTATTTTAACTCCTATTCTGCCAGCTTTTTTGCATTGACGCCATTGGTCACATCCTTTAGAGTCCCTGAGGCCTCCCTGTCCCTCACTTCTAAACTTACGACAATCTCTAGAAATGCGTTAGTACGTAATGCATAGCCTTGCTGTGTTGGTACAGCCCAGGTGCTGGGTTAGTGGGAGGTAGGAAGAAGATGAGTCAAAGACTGCCAGAATGATGGCAGAGATACGTCTTACCAAAGGCAGGCAGTACTGCATACTACCATACAGCTATGGGGAGCGAAGGGTTAACAATCCTCTTGCTGAGTGCTACACCAGAGAAATAGGAAATCAAAAGAAATACCCAAGAGAAAGCAGAACAAATCTGCTCTCCATGTCTACCTTCTATAAACCGTCAACTTTCTCTGTAAGTTGAAGTTTTAATGTCCGTCTACTCAGCAAAGTGTTCAGGCATATATTAACCTTCTGGGTATACTCACAGCTCCTGATAAGGCCCCTTTATCTTTAGGCAAGAATGATGTAAAGCTTAAAGTGCTCTCTAAAAAAAAACTTCAGCATATTCTGGAAGGTCTGTGTGCAGTTTTTTCCTATAAAAGACTTTATTCATTTGCCATAGTTTACTTTATTCCCCTACAATTTCCTGGCGTTACTTCTTTTCAAAGTAAAGAAAAAGTCCTCTGTATTTTGCTACTGCAAAATCATCTTGATCTGAAAGTGGATATAAACAATGATATGTAGATATATTCTTTCACAAAGGCAGTGAAGATATATTCACATGGATAGTGCTATCAGTCGAAATGCTAATCGGCATTTCCTCGTTACTGCTGCATTATCAGTAGTCTGCATGATGGTACTTTGCTGCAGGATGAGAACACTGTCCAATAATGTTTTATTTATTTTCCTTTCATTGCTACTTGTGCATCAGACATATACTATCTCCTGGAGAAGGTAAGGATTTCCAGTGTCAGTTAACATCCAGTGGCTATTTTAGTGAGTTCTGTTGAGTGGACTGAGTACGGGCCTGTGGCATCTGGGCAGATTAGTGGATTACAGGGTTGGAAGCCTGTACTTCAGCAAGTACCCCTCAATCACTGGTCTAATGGGAGCCCTTTCTCTACAGGAACCAGTCATATGTGTGAGGTAACTTACTAGCTGGATGTGGCTCTGGGCAACCTGGTCTGGTGGTTGGCGACTCTGCACACAACACTGGGGTTGAAACTAGATGATCATGATGATCCTTTTCACCCAGGCCATTCTTTGGTTCTATGATTCCATGATTATTGTGTAAAATAAAATAAAAACTTAAAAGTGATTTGACATAGAAAGATCCGGAACAAAATGTCATGATTTCATTCTTCTCCGAATTACTCCACATATAATCTGGAAGGCTAGACATTAAGAGTTATTTGCTTCCAGTGAGAAGTCAATACAATATCACAGAATCGCAGAATCACAGAGTATGTCGTGCTATGTACACATGTACACTCAAGTTAGCTCTAAGCAAATTATCTTGTGAAGCAACAGAACTATTTTGCACAGCAGACAATTAATAAAAATGTATGTTTTTTAATTCCTCCAGTATTCAGACTAGTCACCTGGCAGCTTTTAAGACTGCTCAGAGAACTCTCCATTTGGATAATATATTATTTAGCAATTTTGTACAGTTTGTTCAGAATTAGATCACTCAGTTACATTCAGAAGGTCTTTAATAACCACAGCTACATCACATTGTGAAACCTGTGCTTTGTACAAATGATCAGCAAGACTCTGATGGTTGGGTAAAGCCTCCTATTCTCATATTCTCTTCTGTGTGTAATATGCAATGTTTCATGTTTCTAAAGAGCAAATCATGCCAATGAATAGTAGTAAGATGTTGAATGAATGAGAATTTTATCAAAACTGTTCTTTTGTTCAAGTCAGTGAAAATCTGTAGATAGATTTCCATCAGGAAATGACATTTGAATTAAGTTTTTCTTTTCGTTGTTGAATAATTTAAGAAAAAAATGCTCAAGCACTTGTAAGGATTTGTCCAAAAAGATCCCATAAAAATGAGAAATCTTTTAAAACAACACTATTAGGACAGAATAAAAGAACACTTCAGATTAGATACACTCAGTTCCAAGATCCTGTTTTATCTTTAAGTGCAGCCTGCAGGCTTGAAAATCTTGCAGAAAACAATTCATAATGGAATTGCTTTCTATGTGAATCTTATCACAGCATACACTGCTCTATATACCTAAACTATTTTGGCATGAAGCCTTTTAGAAGCCTTGGCATTGGCATAACACTGATAAAAATGAATGATTTACAAATACATATTAACATTCACAGAGAGGAAATAAGGCAAGCTCGTAATTAAAGAGCTGTTTTTTTATTAACTAGGGTCTAAGTGTTAGCTTAAAGCATGCTGATACATTTGTGAACATTATCAAAGTAGTAATGTAGATAAAACTGTCATTGTGACAATGGTGAGGCACTGGAACAGGTTGCCCAAGGAGGCTGTGGATGCCCCATCCCTGCAGGCATTCAAGGCCAGGCTGGATGTGGCTCTGGGCAGCCTGGGCTGCTGGTTGGCGACCTGCACACAGCAGGGGGTTGGAACTGGATGAGCACTGTGGGCCTTTGCAACCCAGGCCATTCTAGGATTCTAGGATTCTAGGATTCTAGGATTTAGGGTGGGAATCAACTTCAGAGTCCTAGAGCTTCACTTAATTACCTGAACGGATGTTTCTTGTGCCATTTGGTATTTCCAGGAGATTCCTATCTAGCAGAATGGTGTGGTGTCCCCATACTGATGCCCTGCATACTTTGGAACATCTCTGGTGGTAGATTTAGGCAAGAGTTTCCTGTAAGCCCTGTGTGACATATCATTCCTCCTTGTGCCAATGTCTCTTGCATCCCAGGCTGTCCTTGGAGGTGACAGATCACAGAATCAGGACCAGGAGCTACCAGGGACTTTCATGGGACCTGCAGAATGCCTGTGTCCTGAAAAGGCAGCTGGACACCACAGGGCCTGACCTGACACGAGACACCTATGTCAAGGCAACACCTCAAGTAAAAGAGGTTTACAGTACAAGAATGGTTATGCAGCTTTCCCCAAGAGAAATGGCTCGGGATCAGCTGTGTGCACGTGGATGTCTGCCGTGAGATGCCTTGAAGCATTTCACTCATCTTCACTGCATGCCTCGTGAGGGCATGAGTTTTCCTGAAGTCACGTACATTTTTGAAAAATATTTTGATATTTTTATGCATCAAGTCCATGCAGACCTTTGTATTCGGGGTTTGCTATTTTCAAGCTGACACAACACCAAGGGATTGTAAGAGATTATTCTTTTACATCACTGTCTCAAAGCTTGCTGAGGACACGGATGAACAAGTGCAGGCGAGTCCTGGGCAGGCGTTGAGAAATCCTTTGTCACGAGAACTTTGATGGACAAGGCCTGGGCAAGGGCTGTGAAATGCTTCGTCTGAGGGGCACAGATGGACAAGATCAGGGGCAACAAGAGAGAGATCAGCTGCAGCTTGATGGCCGTGAAACGATCTTTTGTGTGGGCTTATCTCGAGGAAGATGGCCATCTCAGGGGGTATTCATATGACTCTTGCTCAAGCACCCAGAGATGTCACGTAAGCAGAAAGAGAAGAAGGATAAAATGGGGACCTACAATCATGATAGAATGCAGCAGGTTTTCTGGCAACAGATTCCTCATGAAGAAGAAGGGGTTTCTGCCATGAAGAAGCCTCACGACCTGCCCTCTCTCCTCCCAGACTTGCTCTGCGCCCTACCAGCATGCTGAAGAAGAACAGAGGTGTCTGCCATCAGAGCCCTCACTACGGAATTCCTGCACGCTGACGGACTCTCCTGGGCCCGCTACCCGAGTCCTGCTGCTTCCCCCGGCTCGGCTCTGCGACTGCCTGCTGCTGCCCGCTTGCTGCCCCAGGCCTTCCACGCTGCTGCTCTCCCCCCTGCTGCCTCTGCCTCGGACCTTCGGAACGTCATGCAGCGGGACCGCCGCTGGATGCTGGTGGTGACTATCCCCGCTTCGCGGCATTCTTGCTTTTTCCTAGCTTTTCTATCGCCCTCCGTCCCTTCCCCGTCTCCCCAGTTAGGATTTATAATAAACTGGTTGGACTAACATATGAACCGTTGTTTCTTAATCTCACACCGGGTATACAGATATTAAAAGAGCCTCATCTCCCTCCTATAAATTGGAGCGAGACAGGGATCAGTTCGGTTGCCTGAGCATTTTATTGCTGTTTGGCGATTCACACAGTCTCCAAGGGTCAGTTAAGGGATCTGAGTTTCTGTGTGATATCTGTGATTGGGTACTAAGCACCAGTGCTCTGATAACCGACGTGAAGGCTAAAAGGTTTTATTAGAACGTCTTAAAGGACCTAAAGCCAGACATTAAAGCATGAGGAAACAGAAAGCAAGAGCAATTTGCCACAAGAATCTGCATCTTCCTTCAGCCCTGGACCATGTAATGCCCCAATGATAATGGATGGCTGTTACAGTTGATACACAGCTCCAACTCCCATTGCATATGGTTGAATCTACTTCCTTATTTTTCCAAATGTTTAGTGGCAAAATTACAGCTCAGCCTAGACAAAAGAGCTGCTCCCCTTGGTGAGAAAGAACCTTCAATGTCTGATTCTCTTCTTGGTAAGATCAGTGGCACATTACCACTCAGTGCAAAACAAACTGAGGTGCCAGGGGTTCCCAAAGTGGGTATTGTTACAAGATGTATTACCTCAGTGTATCTTTAAAGGTTCAGATTTTTAGTCCAACAGGACTCTGAGTTTGTAACGTAGTCTGAACACAGATACAGCCTGTCCTAAACAGGCATACGTGAATGCTTAGAGCAGATGTTAGTAAAACTAGCTGATCTCATTTAAATGGCTTCCTCCTTCAATCTGTCCCATGGAAGCTCTAATTTAGCATTCTCAACATCTGTGGTTCCTTGCAGTTGAGATGTACTTTCTCAATACAGGCCCTTTCAGTGCAGAGGACTGTAGTTTGCCATGTTGTATAAACACAGACTCTAGTTAATAGGGAGATGCATGCAGGTAATTGTTTTCTTTCCAATTGCACAAAACAGTTAAGCATAAACTTAAGGTTCAAGGAAATCAAGGTAAGCATGCATTTAAGTGCTCAATTGAACTACATCACATTCTAATTTTTAGGTTCAGTTGATGGTGGATGGTCTCTGTGTAGCTCATAGCTTCAGTATACAATAGGCTTGTCCAGTTTTCATGAACTTGTGTACAGTTTGTGGTATTTGCAACATTCATTGGTTAAGCTCCCCATAGTTAATTGCATTTGGTTAGAAAAAATGTTTTGTCTTTTGATTGGAATCTGCCACTCAGTAGCTTTAGTAGGTGATCTGTAGTTCATTCTGTGAAGGAGAGAGTAGTAAGAAACAATCACTTACTGACTCTGTCCTTATCATTCATTCATTTCCTACTTTTAGTCCTACAGAAGGATTAGATTAGGTTTTACATTTAAAATTGGTAGCAGACGTAGATTGCTATGGCTTTTAAACAGTACACAGCCAAGACCTTAACTTGTCCATCCTAATATCTAAGGTGTGCGTGAAGTTCACCCATTACTAGTAAACCACAGCCTGCACATTATGTGCATAACAACACGTGCATTTCAGCTGTCTATCTGAAAGACCTGAACACACACACATATTACTAGAGCCTTGATGCAGCTGCTGTTCACTGGTTTGTTGGAGATTTTTCTGTGCATCTCACAGCTATTACAAATATCTGTGCACACAAAGGGCATCTCAGAAACACTGTGTATTTAAACTCAGAACACAGAGCTTTCAATATTCATCTCTTAGAACGTAGGCAGGAAGGGGAGCCACTGTGCTCTTCCACTCTGCTCTGTGTGTCCTTTGGGGTGTAGGGCAATTCAGTTCTCATTATTTTTTAGATACTGCTGAGACTGGACAAAGAATGAAGAAAGACAGACAAAAATATTACGGAGGTATTTTTTAGGAACAAGTATTTCCCCCTCTCCCTGTTTATTTTCCAGCATTATACTAAAATAAAGCCAAAAATGATTTGAATTCCTTCTGGAAACTATTTTTCAGGACCATGAAAAATTTATGGATACTGTTCCATGCTAGATATCCTTGGGACTACAATATTAACTAGGATGTATTATGATATTGAGTAACTGCCACACAAAGAGAGAAGGAACTGTATTCTGGGGGGAATAATGACAGAAAAGTATGTAGGGTCATAAGACATAAGTAATTGAATCTGACCTCTTGTTATGCTTAGTTATGGGGAAAAAAAGAAGAAAAAAAAGAATAAATTTTGAACATGTTAATAAAGTAAGAGCAGGAAGGTGACTTTCACCAGGGCCATGGTATTGGTGAGACTGGTAATGGAATGTAACATAAAATGCAAATACAAGAGGTGTTTTAAAGTAACTGAAATCTAGGACAACATACTGCAAAAAGTCACAGCATTTTTTTTTAAGACAAAAAATTATGTCTTATGGTGAAACATGTTTATTCAATGAATAAACAAGATTGTGACTGCATCTAGTTTACCTGCTGGGAGAAGATGATGCCACAGAGCTCAGATTTTCTGGTAGTCCAGATCCAGAGATTGGTGGTTTCCAGACAGCTTGCAAGCCTGATTTTGTTTACATAAAAGTCAGTGTGGATGGTGGGAGGGGAATGACATATGTCTCAGTCTCAGTCTGATAAGGAGCTGGGATGATGCCAGAGTGCCATATAGACAGAGCTTAAACATTGGCTTCATTGCAGAATACATAAACCTCTGCTGGGAGGAAACACCAGATATTAAATGGCTCTTTAATCTCACAAATTCCAATTAGAAATGCAATGCACATTTTCTAACCTTGGCATGACTAATTACTGGAACAAACTACCAGTAAAGTTGATGAATTCACTATTTTGTCATGCCTTTAAGTCAACAATGGATGCCCTTCTAGAATTCATGTGATAGACAAACATATGTAGTGAAGTACCAAATGTTTTACTGGGGTTATTACTGTCACTATTAATGGTCTGTCATGTGGTGGAGGTCAAGCTAGTGGTCTTTCATGGCCTACAACTCTCTAAAGCAGATAGAAACTCTTACTGCTGACAGTGTTGCTCTGGTCTACATGATCTTCCTCTTCATGTTAATTTGTCCTTTCCCTCCATTACCTGTGACACAGATACCAGAGAATTATAGAATCATTAGTGTTGGAAAAGACCACTGTGATCATCTAGTCCAACTGTCACCCCATCCCCATCCCCACCATGCCCATTAACCGCAGCCCTCAGTGCCACCTTCACCCTTCTCTTGAACTCGTCATGAACTCGTGCTCCTGAAATCTATTCAGGCTCCTTAACTCCCAAAGAAATGAGTTATTGAGTCTAATAGGAAGTTAGATTAATAAAAAAGGAGATCACAGAATCACAGAATCATAGAATTGCAGGAGCTGGAAGTAACCCCCAGAACTCATCGAATCCAGCCCAATTGCAATGCAGGCCCCCTACAGCAGGCTGCACAGGTAGGCATCCAGGTGGGTCTTGAATATCTCCAGAGGAGAGTCCAAGCCTCCCTGGGCAAAAAATCACAAATCACAGATCACAAATGCTTCATTAAATTTTAATACATAAATAATCACCAGGGAGATAAAGTACCTGGTATTCATCAGTAAGCCTCATTTTAGATAGTTTCTGTGTTGTAGCAAATAGTTCTTCATGGGGCCTAAGTCCAGAAAGAAGTTCCATGGTCACAAAATCCAGTTTCTTTATATCTTCAAGAGGTAGTTGAGTAGTTCCTTTTATCTATTGATCAAACTCTACCTAAAAAAAAACCAAACTCCATTGTCCAACCTCTATTTTCTCTTATACCAAAGTCTATTGCAAGACTCTCCTGATAAACTCATCTTTCACTATAGGAGAAAATCACAATGACAGATGACAGGACGAGGGGAAATGGCCTCAAGTTGTGCCAGGAGAGGTTTATGTTAGATATCAGGAAGAACTTCTTTACAGAAAGGGCTGTTCAGCACTGCCATGGGCTGCCCAGGGAGGTGGTTGAGTCACCATCCCTGGATGTGTTTACAAACATTTGGATGTGGTGCTCAGGGCCGTGATTTAGCGGAGGGCTGTTAGAGTTGGGGTAGGATGGCTGGGTTGTGGTTGGACTCGGTGATCTTTAAGGTCTTTTCTAACCTGAGCAATTATTTGATTCTGTGGTTCTATGAAGTCTGTTAAAAACTGTTTTTTAATCCACCTTTAGCCTACTAAGTACTTGCATCGCTCTGGAGTTTAGAGGTGAATATATTTAGGCCAAGTAACCATATTAGATCTAGGCTGCATTTACCTAATCCAAACTCTTCTACTTGCTTCATTTAAAGAAAGGTTTTCTATATGGAAAGAATGGTAAGTACCATCGCTGCATTGGTCCTCACTCTTGTTTCAGTTTGGGTTAGTCTTTCTTAATTGAGGATGGCCATGCGCTAACTGGAGTCTCAGAAGGGCTGTAGACAACAGGGTATCTCTACATTTTCTGAAAATAGACAACATTTTCCTTTTCCCTTTTCACACCTGTTTCGTATTATTGGCTTGCAGTAACACAGTGACTGTATAAGACACCGAAGCCCTTTTACTTTTCTTTATTTCTGACTGATAAACTTTTACCTAAGGGCAAAAATCCTTAATATTGATCACTAAGAACACAAATCTGTACTACTAAATTTCATTACTTTAATGACATGCTACTTCTCCCAACCATCCAGTTCCCTCAATAACATTCAGCTTCTCCTTGGTATAGGTAATGCTGTGCATCTTGCCTGTATTAACAAATGTCAGTTGGAGACTTTTTGTGCTAAGTTCTGTATATTAGAACTTCTGTATTGTCACTGAAGGAAATGAACTGTGATCAGTGTCCACAAAAGTATTACTGGTATTACTCCATAAAAGAACATGTGTAGTGTTTTCTACTGTGATAGAAACTATTGATGGATAGAGTCTAAACACTACATACACAAGGATTTATTTGGGCACCTAGAAGAGAAAAGAAAATAGAATAATAGTGAATGTGGTCTGTCATATTGGGGAACAGATAGTGTGTTGTCTGTATGGCTGCTGCAGGTCACACAGAGTCTGGCCAAACATTAACTCACCCCCTAGGATAGGATGCTAGTGCTCATTTTAAAAAGAAGAGCTGGAATACTTTCAAGGAAACTGAAATCTTCCCAGGATGAAGTCTCTGCAGAAGACTGTAATTCACTCATTAACATGCACAGATATCTGCAGGATCACTTTCCATGAGTCCCGTGTGCAGGTAACATGCCGTTCCAATTTCATGCTTTCCAAGTGGGAGGAGTGTCAGGAAAAAAAGCACTACAACAGCACTTTCAGATCGCATTTTCTGATTACAGTCTGTGTGTGCTGATCTTATGTAGTTCTCATATTTTATTGGCATAATTATGAAAATATTCTTTGAAAGCTGTAAATGAGGAACAGCACATGACAATATAGCTGCCTCTGCTGGGTATAGATACCTCTAATTAAGTGGTTCTGAACAGTTAATACAAAGCACAGTTAATATTCAGATGTAAGTATTCTCCAAGAACTAGTGACTGTATAATTGTCATTTTAACACAGGGGTGCTCCCATGGCTATCTGTCTGCAACTAAATGCTGTCCCCATTACATGGCTTACCATACAGGCAGTGTACTACTCAATTTCTTTGGAGACTAAGAACTTAAATGTGAAGACTATATTAGTTCCACTAAAAGCACTGAAATACTTGAATTCAATGGCTGGATCTTTGCCAAAAGGTAAAATATTAATGGTTATTTGGCATCTAATTATTTCCAAATGTTTTTATTGCTATATATTAAATTAGGGGAGACCAGAAAAGAGAGAGTGCAATTCTAAATTGACTGCCAACTTTTAAATGAGATTGTTTCTCCTGAGACCACGGTGATTGGAACTTGCATTAGTAGCTCATTGGAGCACATATATTTCTTCTGACATATGTCATAGTTAGATCGTTTTGTTGATGCCAAAATGCTTTTCTGTTTTAAAGTACTGCTGTAGAAGAATCCTCTCTAGAAAATGTTTATATAATAATTACACATTTTACAATACTCCTAATACATATATTCACACATTTAATGGGCATAATGCTGGCTGGTACTTTTCCTTGGGTTTTGTCCATTGGTATTTGTTATTTGCCTAACCTGTACACAAAGCTTCAGTTTTGCAAAAACAGAAAAGTATGTTATGTGGTTTTCTCTCCATTAGCTGAAATTTCCATTATTTAGTAGAATAACGAATAATAATATGTTTTAATATTTCTGTTGCCATACCAAACTCTAAAGTTATGGTAATGATTGCCTACTATCCTCTACAGAATAAAGTTGCAAATATTTGACACTAATAGATTTAAGAGGAATAAACACAAACTACTTCCCAGTGAAGAAATTTTTCTGTATTAAATCAAAAATGCTAAGGTCTGAATCTTCAAAAGCTTTTAAACACCTCGTTAACATTTTAATTTCTGCTTTCATGAGCAATAAAACACAATAAAACTCTGTATGTTCTAACATCCTCATTTGTGTTGATATCCCAAGTTAGAAAGATGAAGAAATGAACTTAGGTTGCAAGTTCATTGTTACCTTGAAAATAACTTAGTCCAGTTTCATTAAACCTAAGCCTGTGGTTTGAACATATCTGCTTTTTTGTACATCTAGATAATCTAGATAATCTTCTAGTCTGGAAAAGACTAACCCTCCATCCGGGCAAAGGGCATGAATGTAAGCCAGCTCCAAAAGGAAGTCTTAGGCATGTATTTAGCACCGAGCTGCATCCTCCTTTACCAATCAGTAAAGCTTATTAATGCTAAATTAATTCTGCAGTAAAAATGTGTGCTCAGTTTCTGTTTTGAAGTTGGATTATGTCAAACTATCTTGGAGCAAAGACGAAGCAGAGTGAGAACCTGCCTGCAAAATCTTGCTTTGTGTCGTTAGCAGACGACCTTGCTTCCATAAGATGGCTTGAAAATACAAATCAACATGATGGAAAATATGAGATCAATTTTACCTAACCCAGGGTATATATTCTGTACTTATCTGCATGTGAGATATTCTTATAGACTCCTGACATACACAGTAGCAACAGAAGACATTTCTAGGCTGCCATCTCATCTAAAAATAGTCAAAATAGGCTACACAAACTCTAGAGTTGCCTTTTTCTTTTTGCTGACTGAAAAGAGAAGAAAGTATTCAGGACACTGAATAATATCCACTGATGCCCACCATCTGCATAGGGATGCTTAAACAAAGCCCCTACAAGCTGGCCAGCTGAATTATCTCTAGGATCCACAGACAAAGGACAAAACCTCTTCTGTGCAATGTAAGTTTATGCTCTTAATGTCCATAGAGGCACCTAGTCTAAACACTTAAATTTATGTGTCTTAACTTTGAATTCAGTTGAGTTGTAGAGATTTGACTCAGTTGCCAAGAAATAAGCAGCACTGAGATATCAAAGTCTTCATGTTAGTAGCAGGAGAGATCGCAGACCCAGTGACCTGAGTCCTGGCACGTCAGGTCTCCACCATAAAAGTCCATAACATTGTAAATGGCAGCAGAGGCCTCAGCTTGAGCCATACTTGTGATGTCAGAATCTGGCCCATACGTGGCTGGTGAGGACAACCTCTGCAGTGGCTGCCTTTGTGTCAGTATCAAGACAAAACTTTCTAATGTTGAGAAAGAAGGAGTGAAAGACTAAAATCTAAATTGAAAGAGAATTGTCAGTCTATTGCAGAGTCACTCCAGATGACTCATTCTGGAAGGGAGATCTGAGTAATTCCAGGTGGTTTGGCAGTGCTGGGAGAAGGTTCTGTGGAGGGATGGTTTGATGTTCTGGTTTGAGAATAGCCATCCAGGAAAGAAAACATTCATAATAAATAACTGGAAAAGCAAAGACATGGTGGAATAAGCCAGGACAATTTGCAAGTCATGGCTCAGGTCCTAGCAGTCAGAGGATTTAAGAAATATCGTTGTAGTTGGACTGGTCTTTATTTTTAATGTCTCTACTGGACCCAGATTGTTAACCCTTTGTTTCTCACCTGCCAGGCTCAGACGGCAGGAGTCTTTCCAAGATGTCTCATTCTAGTTTGCACACACCTGATTTGGCTTAAGAGTTGTGTATTTCCCAGTGTCAGGCCATGACAGCCTGCACTGCTGTCAGCCATGATGCCCCTCAGTAAGGACAACCAAAAGCAGCAGCTGTCCGAGAGCTGTTGGCTCCTTTTGCACCAGACTCCCATTGCCTTTATCCTGGCAGAGCCTGCACTAATTTCTGCTGGGGAGCTGCAGCCTGATATTAAACTCTCCATTCAGATGAGCAGATTTAAGAGATTTGTCTACTTACTAACAGACTAAATTCAGCAAAATATAAGATGCAAATTTATTCCTGGCCTATTTTCCTCTTTTTGCCCTTTCTTGCTTTCTCCCCTGTGCCTTTTCCCTAGCTGTTTACATTTCCTCATCTCCTCTGATTCATATCAATAATGTTAAGAGTTGGAATCTTTTAATCTCCCAAATTCTAGATTACCTTGAAGTGAGAGGAGCTGGCAGCGAGGTTGGGAGCACACGGCCTTTCATCCCACCTTTGTCCTTGTGGATGAATTCTGAACAGACCACAAAGGGCGGAGCAGGCACGTTTCTGCACAGCAGGCAGAGGACCACGATAGCAAAGAGAACGTAGTCCTGGCATGGGGAAGGCCGAAGCGGTTACAGACCAACCAAACCTCCACATTTCCCAGCAGCTCCCGGCAGTGACTGCACAGCAGTCGTGTCACCACAGCAGACATTTTGCATGTTCCCCCAGTGGCCATTTTGTCCTGGTAGAGGGGAGGAATATGAGTACTTCTTGAGGTGGAAGCTGGCTTTGTGCTGGTGTCAGCAGAGCTTTTCTTCCTCTGAGGCCATACACCACGAATACCTCTGATTTGTCTAAATTTGGTCATCCTTTGGAGTATGTATGGTGAGGGCCAAAAGCCTGAGTTACAGGACGTACTTCAGGATGGTCACTGGCTCCGGCTGCTGCTGTCCTCCAGAAGTGTCCATGAGTGCCAAGCTGCCTGCGTCCCCAAGCTGGGTCTTCCCTCATTCTCTGTCATGGCCTCTGTATTTCTTGAACTTATCCTGTTTCTGAAAAGTGACATTCCCTGCAAGCCTCTGTTTCCCTCTAAGCTCTGTACAGGCACCTGGCAATCTCCTCTCCGGCAGGGAAGGGCTGACAGGAGTTGCAGGATTCTTTGGGACCATCAGGGTTTTATTGCACGTGTTTCTATATATCCTCTGGCACTAAGCTGACAAATGCATCTATTTCAGCTGAGTGCTTCCGTGGCCCGTCTGACTGCACATATCTCCCTGACGTCCCAAGCCTGTTCTTCCATCCCTGATACATCTTTGGCTCTCGTTGCCTTTTTCAATAAGAGAGTTGTGTTTGATGGGTTCCCTTAGTTCTCTGGATATCCCAACATTGTACCATGGGCAAATCAGGCATGCCAGCAATGCTCTCCATTTCAAAGCTGCAGCAGGAGCAAAGAGTGACTCTCCTCATGGGGCCTGGCAGCTCCTGCTGCCCTGCCACACAGGCTGAGCTCTGCCTTTCTCTCTGCTGGGCAGGTACTGCTGGGCTGATCAGGGTGTAGCTGTGATGGACTCGCAGGTCTGAGTCTCAGCTAATCTGTTTTAGTGGTTTCATGCTTCAGAAGGCCATAGGAAGCCATTATGGATATGGAGCCTTGCCTCCTAGGATGCAGTGACTTAGCAGTTCCAGCTCTCCTTCACTTTTGAATGGTCTGGGACATACCAATATAAGCTTGGTTCCAAAACTAGTTTCTGCTAGTGGTGGAGGACAGGTGATGCTGCAGGGCCTGGGCAGAGTGCTGACACTGCAGTGCCAGGATGCTGATCCACCTGAGTGGGTTAGTCCTGCTATGTAGGAAGACTCTCCCCGTCGTCCTGAGCCCTGGTATAACAAGGAAGATAGGCTTGGTTTATCGGCCTGATTTATGATCAGGACAGATTCATCTAGTAGTACTACTGTGAATTAAGCAGGGAAGCGATGCACCAAGTACCTTTTCAAGTGCAGGAATTCTGGTCAAATGAAATATTTGGTTTTAAACTTCAAGAGACAAAAATAGTTGGGCCTCTGAAAACATTAGTTATTATCCTAAATGAAGATCTTCTCAGGAAGAAGAGACTTAATCAGGCTGGATATTAGGAAATAATACTTCTCTGAAAGGGTGGTCAGGCACTGGAATGGGCTGCCCAGGAAGGTGGTGGAGTCCCCTTCCCTGGAGGTGTTCAAGGAACGTTTGGATGTTGTGTTGAGGGATATGGTTTAGCGAGAACCATTGGTGATAGGTGGATGGTTGGACTGGATGATCTTATAGGTCTTTTCCAATCTTTGTGATTCTGTGATTCTGTGATTAATCATCAGTCTTCTCCTAAGGAGTGCCTACACATTTTCTTCTCTTTCCCTGTTCTGGTGGCTCCTTCCATTTCTGCAGCACATGATATCCACCCTCAGACAAAAAGGCCACAGTATTTGGCGTAACTCAGGAATACAAGGTTTTCCTTCATTTCCCTTTCTGGTTGGCTTTGTGCTGCTACTGACTTTCTTTATGATGTTAACTGCCGAGAGATAAAACTTCTGAATTTAGATGACAACATGCAAGTATTTATAAGTGCACTAGGAATAAGAACAGCCACGGCATAAATGCTTTGTGCCACAGCTGGTTCCTCACAGGAACTCACAGGGCTGCTTACTGCACGTCCTGGGGGAGAGCTGAACCCTCCTGGAGTGGCAGCTGGTGGCTGGATGGGGCTCCTCAGAATCTCAGCTGGTGGCAGACAGGTGTGCTGATCTCTGGGGCAGAGCATCTCTGTCTATCAAGATACCTGAAAGTGCTTCAGCTCAATCTAAGGTAAGAATCAGGTATGCACACATAGGTGCCTGTGGGTAGAGCAGGTGTCTTCACTCCAGCAGTAGTCAGTAGCTGGCCCATAGCTTCCTGGTGCATTTGGGATGCCCAAGAGACACCTGAGCCTCCTGTGTGGGGCTGGAAGGGGTGGCCAGGGATTCATAGGACTCTCATATTCATCTAAACTGGCAGATGGAGACCAGGTGGAATATCTGAGCACACCTAACATATGCAGAAGCCTGTTGATATTGGCACAGTGTGAGAAATGAGGAGAAAGTTGTGGGTGTTAGACAGACATGCTGAAATCCTCTCAGCAACTAGCTCTTTTTGCTGTCTCTGTATTGTAGAAACAGTTTATGGCACTTATTGACACTTTCCACTACAAAAATTATCTCAGTGTTAGTGTTGCCAAACAGTTCAAAGTGTTGACACCTTATAAGACATATCCCAAAGGGATAGAAAGAAAAGTATATATAAATAAAAAGGAGGATCATAGAATCATAGAACAGTTCAGGTAGGCAAAGACCTTAAAGATCACGAGTCCAACCACAACCCAACCATCCTACCCTAACTTTAACAGCCCTCCGCTAAATCACGGCCCTGAGCACCACATCCAAAGGGTTTGTAAACACATCCAGGGATGGTGACTCAACACCTCCCTGGTTGCTGGGGAAGGGGAAAGGGAAGAGAAAATACGTGGAGGAGAAAGAATGTTTGATCACAGTCTCTGAGAGTTAAGAGAGTGGGAAGTATTTAGAGCAGAACTTGTGGATGGCAGAAGATGGCGACAGGGCTGTGTGGGACACTGTGGCTCTGGTAGCTGGATGGATGATACACGAGGACTGAAGAAAAGACACACAGCAAATGGTGGGGAAATGCTGGTGAGGAGTGGTTTGCACTGGCTGTCACTCTGACAGTCAGCAGTGGTGGAGGTTGTTTGCCTTTGGGATGCAGCACTTTGGATGCAGCCCTGTCTTGAGTGCCAAGCTAGTCTACCTATGCAGATATGAGCCACTCTGTGCTGGTTGCTCTGGGGGCAAGAGAACCTTCCTTGTCTCACTTTATTGCTAGGGTAACAGTCTGTCCAGAATGTGCAGGAAAGAGAACTGCAATGTGTTGATAAAGAAAATGTCTGGGCATAGGAGATCTCCTGCTGCCCAGAAAACTGGAGAACAGCATGAAGAACAACAGCTCAGTCATTTCTGGGAGGGTGGGAAGGATGGGGGGGCAGGCAGCCCGTGGTACTGCAGAACTTCTCCCATCTTAACAATTTTTTTTTTGCCTCTGATCATTTTTCTGGATAAATTTTTAACCTCTTTATGTATCCACAAATCTAATCACTTAAACTCTTCAGCTCCCTAAGAAGATCCCATAGCAAAATGTAAATTCCTTTAAGTAAATTCGGTGAAACTTACCTTGTCAGCTTGTAGATGTCATCGGTGTCATTCCAGGTAAAGAACAGAGTTCCTGATGTCTTACTTGTTGTCCTCAGAAGTAAGAACAGGAAAATGAAGGAACTTCCATAAGCAGAGATGTTACTACTGACTAGTGACAGGGCAAATGGGCAATGGGCTGCCCAGGGAGGTGTTGAGTCACCATCCCTGGATGTGTTTACAAACATTTGGATGTGGTGCTCAGGGCCGTGATTCAGCGGAGGGCTGTTAGAGTTGGGGTAGGATGGCTGGGTTGTGGTTGGACTCCATGATCTTTAAGGTCTTTTCCAACCTGAGCAATTCTATGATTTTATGATTCTATAGTACACGACCTCATCAACTAAAAAATATATCCCCAGTATTTCAGTAGTGTATAAGTTATTGCATTTGAGTAATTGGTTGTTCCTTTTGGAGTTATGATTAGTTGAAATAGCTGCGTTCAAAAATGCTATTGGCTAGGTGTGGTATGAACATAAAGCAGGGCAGTTGTTTATCTCCAGGCTTGCAATGTACAAAGCCTGAGTGGGAAGGTGTGTAGGCATGGCTGGAAGCACTGGAACAGGTTGCCCAAGGAGGCTGTGGATGCCCCCATCCCTGCAGGCATTCAAGGCCAGGCTGGATGTGGCTCTGGGCAGCCTGGGCTGCTGGTTGGCGACCTGCACACAGCAGGGGGTTGGAAAACATTATGGTCCTTTTCAACCCAGGCCATTCTATCATTCTGTGACAAGCCAGCAAGCCCAGCAAAATGGTGGGGCACTTCCCTTCTGCCCATGCTTCCATTTTGCTTCACTTTGGAGGGCCTTGGGAAAACACACTTACTTCTCTGGTTCTCAGATGTATCAGTAACATATTTTTGTGAGCTTTTTTTTTTTTAATGCATTAGAACCTTGAAGAACAGCTAAGTAGATCAGATCACTAATTCCTGTGAGCCTAGAAAGTATTATTTTATCCTGTATTTTCTAATTTGAGCTCCTTATGGCCTACATAAACTTTTTCATGCTTTTTTTTTTTTTTTTTTTTTTTTTATAGTCAAGAAGGTCAGGAATAACTGCTGCTAACAAACAAAGAAGCAAACAATAACGCTCTTAATATTTAGAAAGATTAATGCTAGAGCTTCCGGGAAAATTAATTTTCCTGAAAACATTAATTATTCCTTTTCCTAGGTCCCTGACAGTTTGATTAAGTGCTGTGCTAAACCACTGTGAAGGTTACAGAGGTTGATGCAACAGGTTTCTGGATCTCTCAGGCTTTGAGAAAATCTACATCAATAGAGGCTGCTGTTGCAGCTCCTGAGATGATCAGCGCAGTCCTTTGGATGCTGTTAACCTCCGATGCTCCCCATGGATTCATTCCTCCCCAGATGGTGGATTTCTGTACCCTGAAGTTGGCTGACTACAGAGTGACTGCCAACAGCCCAGAAGCTCTCCCTGGGCACTCCTTAGGGTCACAAAGCAGTGGGTACTTTTGGCATGATGTCCATCTGACCTACCTTAGGAGGTGCTAAATCACTGACAGCTGTGTGCCCAGATCGCCCTGCTTACAAAGAGGATGAGTGATGACTACCCTGGACATAGGTAGCTACATCCAGCCAGGTGAGATTTGCGACTGCCTGGGACCAGAACTTGTTCATTGCAATGCAGTACAGAGTAAGGCTTTGCTGCCAGTTGCTAAATCCTGCTGTGAGGTCAGAAGTGAAGCTTTGGACCATTACAACTCCATGATGAGAAGATCTGACCTGGTCAGTCTGCGCAGCGCTGCACCGTGTGTGGAATTCTGGGGTGCTGGTTGATGCTCAGCTTAACACGAGCCAGCAGTGTGCCCAGGTGGCCAAGAAGGCCAACGGCATCCTGGCCTGTATCAGAAAGTGTGCAGCCAGCAGAGCAGGGAGCTGATCATCCCCCTGTACTCAGCTCCGGTGAGGCCGCACCTTGAGTGCTGTGCTCAGTGTTGGGCCCTGGATGTGTGCAGAGGGAGGGACTGAGCTGTGAGGGGTCTGGAGCACAAGTCTTATGGGGAGCGGCTGAGGGAGCTGTGATGGTTCAGTCTGCAGAAGAGGCTCAGGGGAGAGCACACTGCTCCCTACAGCTATCCAGAGGGAAGTTGTGGTGAGGTGGGAGTCAGCCTCTGCTCTCAGGTAAAGATAGGATAAGAAGTGATGGCCTTGAGTTACTCTGGGAAGGTTCAAGTTGGGTATTAGGAGAAATTTCTTCTATCAAAGAGTGGTCAGACACAGGGACAGCAGCCAGGGAGCCACAGAGTCACCCGGAGGAGCTCAAAACAGCGGAGATGTGGCAGAGGGACATGGGCAGTGGGCATGGAGGGGTGGGCTGAGGTTGGAATTGAGGATCTCAGAGGTCTTTTCCAAACTGAATGATTCTGTGATTCTATGGTTCTATGATTTCCAGGCCCAGCAACTGAAGGTTTGAGCACCTCCTCACTGGCCTCCAGGTTGCACAGTGTCTATTTTGGCAGATAGAACCCCCTATTTTGGCAGGTGGGAACACCCTTTCTCTGTGCCTGCACTCTCCTATTTTGCCAATAGACTCAGCTTCCATGACTTTTGGACATAATTCCTGGTACTCACTTTTCTCATTTTTTTCTGAAGGCTGCAAATTTTTAAGGCCCTGCTGCAGAAATGTCTGAACATTCATTTTGAGGGAAATTATAGTATTCTGACATGAATACATACTTAAATTTACTTCCACTAATAAATGATAATTATTTGAGGGGGATCTAGATCATGATAATGTTTGTCTCTCAGCAGTCATGGATTTGACTTTGATTTGTGATCTGCATTTTCAAGCTTTAAAAAAAAATAAATCTAACAATTACAAGAAAAAGGAAAAAATGCCACTTGCTTCCATATACAGCTGACCACAGATCTTGGCACAGAATGAATTTGTACTCAAAACCAGAGCCACTGATTCTTCTTTCAGCCCCTTCTATTGGGACAAGCAAAGGAGACAACAGCTGCTCTGTTCAGTCTCCATTCAAATTTTGGTTGCAAATAACAAAGTTTGCTCTCTCAAAATGTGTTTAAGCACAGAAATAGCTGCTGCCAGTCTTCTTGGCAGCATCTGAACTTCACCTTTCCTGCTGTGGGGAGCTCTGCCATGGCAGACTGACCAAAGAGAGCTCCTGTTGGTAGAAGAACTTTGATGTTTCCTTCCTTCCTTCCTTCCTTCCTTCCTTCCTTCCTTCCTTCCTTCCTTCCTTCCTTCCTTCCTTCCTTCCTTCCTTCCTTCCTTCCTCCCTCCCTCCCTCCCTCCCTCCCTCCCTCCCTCCCTCCCTCCCTCCCTCCCTTCCTTCCTTCCTTCCTTCCTTCCTTCCTTCCTTCCTTCCTCCCTCCCTCCCTCCCTTCCTTCCTTCCTTCCTTCCTTCCTTCCTTCCTTCCTCCCTCCCTCCCTCCCTCCCTTCCTTCCTTCCTTCCTTCCTTCCTTCCTTCCTTCCTTCCTTCCTTCCTTCCTTCCTTCCTTCCTTCCCTCCCTTTTTATCCTCTTTCTTCCTTTTTATTTATTTCCCTTTTTCCTTCCTTCCTTCATGCAAAAGACCCGTTGAGTACTGATGAATTTATTATATCTCATAAAACATAAATGTTTTAAACAAGCAGGCTGGCAGTTTGCAGTTTCATGCAGGTGCCATGATGTCTCTTCCTGCTGCTGTGTCCCTGGTTTACAGAACTCTAGAGCTGCTGTTATGTACCAAGGCTTCAAGTGATGCTTTTTGAAATGTTAATTCGGAAGGGACAAAAAATCTCCCAATTAGAAACATGCCATGCCCTCCGGGTATGATCCCCTAATTAAAGTTTGCTCTGATGACATTGTTCTGAATAACTTGTGATTGGATCTGATGCTGCAAAGTTTGGGATAGGACACAGTTTCTGATGAACAGGGCAGAACTGAAATAATCTCCTTCCTCCATTTGCAATTTAAATAAATCTCAGTAGAATTAATTGCTTATGGTACAAATACTTTGTTTCTAAGTCATTGCAGCATTCATCACTGCTGATTCTCTTCTGTGTTGTACACTTTCTCCAGTAAATGAGTCTCTATCTAGAAAATTTATTTGCAGAACTCCAATTTATACCAATGCAAATGAGAAAAATAACAGGCTTTTCATTTAATGTTCTTTTCACTCATGTCTTTGGAAATTCGGAAAATTTTCTTCATAGATTTTAGTGTTGTCTCACCTGTTACATGGAATCCTATGGGAGGCTTTGAAGGTTCCCACTGGAGCCCTTCTAAGAGAAAGAAAAACACAGGGTAATGAACCAAATGTCCCATCAGTGACTAGTCTAGGTCAGCAGCTTCGACGGAGAGTTTAATCTCATTGTTAAAAGAAATAGTGGTCATGCTGTAGTATGAATAATTGATAGGTGCTTTAATGCACATCAGAGAATATTAACTGGAAGAATACTGATGGAAGGAGAACTGGGTTGTCAGCATTATGAGCCAAGTGGAAGCAAACCGTGCTGTACAGAGACAAAATATCTATGGCTTTTTACAGAAATAACAGTGTCTCAACAAATATATATATATTTTCCAGACAGGTACGGAATTATCTTGCATGCCCACATGATCTTGCCAGCCTGCCTCATTTGCTCCAGGCTGCTGTCAGGCAGATAGATTCCTCTTCCACCTGGATCCATGCTGGTTGTAGAGGTGACCAGCTTTAGTCCACTCTACTATGTGGAATGAAGTCTGTTAAAAATCATAGACTGTCCTGGGTTGCAAAGGCCCACAGTGCTCCTCCAGTTCCAACCCCCTGCTGTGTGCAGGTCGCCAACCAGCAGCCCAGGCTGCCCAGAGCCACATCCAGCCTGGCCTTGAATGCCTGCAGGGATGGGGCATCCACAGCCTCCTTGGGCAACCTGTTCCAGTGCCTCACCACCCTCTGGCTGAAAAACTTCCTCCTCATATCCAACCTAAACCTCCCCTGTCTCACTTTAACACCATTCCCCCTTGTCTTATTACTATTTAAGCAAATATTAATTGTTCCCAAGAAGTGATTTTCCTCTTTAACTCTAAGAAATGATCATGCTGACAGGTTCCAGTTTGCATTTCCACCCTGTAGACCTTCATCCTTTTGTGTATTCCCCATAGTGCCTCATTGTGAAACAAGTACACAGCCTACCCTATTGCACTGCCTTACCTTACAGTGAGGACAGCATTACAGCAAACACAAAGAAATACAAGGAGAAGGATTCATCTGAAGGTTGCTCTGAAAGTAACGCCTCCTATTTTATGATGTCAGAGGAGGATGTTGGTGGGACAGCAGCAGAGCTGAACCTTCCCCCCAGCATCCCATTTCACGTTGTTGCTGTGTGACAGATGGCAGCAGAGGGCAGGCTGACAGAATGACATCTGACATGGGAGTGGGGATGGAGCAGTGGGGTGGAATTGAACTCCTCCATGAGGAAAGAATGGCACCCACTGGCATTCAGTGATGCTTGTAAATGTTGATGGAGATGAACCAGTTGGTGCGAGCACAGTGAGGGCGTGTTGCATTTCAGGAGTGGTGGTAGCAGCAGTGGACACCTCCATGGGTGCAGATTTTCATGAGTACAGCACGCAGCTCCTGTTCATTGCTGGTGGAAATGCACAGCTTACAGTGGTGATGCTGACAAAGAGTTTTGTAGCTGAGAATTTATCAAATAGTGTTGTGCTCTTGGTAGCGGTGGTAATTTCCGTGGAGGCAATACTTTCACAACATACATACAAGGATGTACACTGCTGTGGAACTCCTGATTGCATGTTTGCCCCTAATCAGTAAAAAATGCTTCATAGTGGAGTGCAAAACAAGAACAATCTCATCAGTAAGGCTGTGGACAAATTTAGCACCCACAGTTGAAGTCAGATCTACAGTCCATTGAACCCAGTGAAAAAACCTCTTGAAGAGTTGAGCATGGCCCTGATTATGTCACCCTCTGATTAATTGTGTCCTGGTAGTATTATAATGCTTAGAAATAGCTCCACTGTCCAGATGAGTCTCACTTATTGAATGCTGTTTTTTATATCTTCCTTCTGATTCAATTCTGATTCAGGGCATAAAAAGTGCAGCCACAGATTCTCCTGGAGGGTTTGACAGAACACTGCAAAAGAGCATTTGATTTTGTCTTTATTGCAGCACACATGAGTGCCTCCATCTCATTAATGTAGGAAATGTGTGATCTGAGGGAGAGCAGCCCGGAAGCTTGGAATAGCAGTGATATGTTTCAGAGTCTCTGTTTTTTCATTTCATCTATTAGATGGCACGGCAAATTAAACGCCCCATCTCAATAAAACAGCAGCATCTCCAAATGTGCCCATTTGGAAGAAAGCAGTGTGTTTCTGTTAGTGCACCAGCCTCAGTGCCACGGGGACCGACTGGCTTCCGAGCTGTGGTATGGGAAGCGCCAGGCTGGGCTGCATGCTGCGCGCGCTGATTTTGTGCTGCAAGCGTTTATTCGTTTGCTTTCATCAGGGGTTCCTCCCTGCAGACCTCTTTCTTTGGAACTCCTTGCTCACTTCACTCATAGAACTGTTAGCTGAGGGAAGGAGCTGAGGACATCTGCATTGATTGCTGCCCCTTTTACAGTGCTGGGCTGTCTCAGTCTCCTTGTGACTTTAATTCCTTTTACAGAGTCCCTCACAGCTGATCAAACCCCAGTACTAATCAATGGTTTTCTACCACTGTTACCAACTGCTAATGCTCATGTCCATAGTTCATTACCTTATAAACCCTTGGGACTGAGAAGATGCAAAGAATTCAAAGAAAGAACCACTACTTCTGCTATGGACATACTCCCTTGATCTATCTGTGCTCTCTGACACCAAATTTTCCATTCCCTTACATTAGGTTTCTTCCTAATCCAAAAGATATTTACAAGGCCAATCCAATGAAAGGGTAGGCTGTGGAAATGCAAGAGGCATCTGATGTCTTCTGTGGTCTGCATCTGTTGTACATGTACAGGATCAGCCTCCACCCCTCTTACTGACCGGGAGGTGAAGTAAAGGTTGAGTGGGAATCACAGTGCATAAGGAGTGTGCTGGGGTGGATTGGGTGGATGCTGAGGAAGGTGGAGGAAGTATGAGCCTTAGGGCAGCCAAGCCCACGGACAGAGTGTGATGGGAACACAAACTTTCCAGGCTGATATGCGGTCCAGGGACATGGTTTAGAGGAGGGTTGTTTTAGAGTTCGGGTAATATGGTTGTGTTGTAGTTGGACTTGATGATCTTTAAGGTCTTTTCCAACCTGAGCAATTCTATGATTCTATGATTCCAGTGACTGGCAGTGCAGCACAGCCTATCTAGGGATGACTTTATCTTTGTCATTGTCATGGCAAGCTCTTCTCCCAGTCAAGGATATCTTTTTCTTGAGGGCTTTATGTCCTGGAATCGAAGCCATTGCTCTGTCCTCCACTGTCTCTTCTCAACAGAATGTTTTTTAAATAGAACCTGTGTTACATCTTGATTGGACAACTGCAGCAGACTGTGTCTAAGACCCTATAACCCCTATAAAAAGCCCATCTAGATGAGGGTTACATAACTCCAGGTTTAAGACTTGTCCTCAACTTGCTGCTCTGCTGCACAGGGACAATACAACAGTGTTTCAAATCTGAACATCTCACTCTTTATCACTGAGATAATTAGGACATGCCTGCCCCGAGGATGTAAAGAAACTTGAACCAGCTCTGGAGGTAACTCTGATATAGAAATGCTGTGTGTTGACTTGATGCTGAGAACTTCAATAGCTTTGACATCTCTGCACCTCGTTCCAAAGCATGGTTTAAATCAATTCATGAGAGACAAGGAAAGATACTTAAAAGACTGCAAAGGATTCTTAAGAGATTTTTTCAGTCTTGCTTCTCTGGCACAGCACCTCTGGAGTCTCTCAGGGATCAGTATAACTGAGGACTTAAAATACATCTTAGCTCTGGCTAACCTCAGGGAGAGACAGAATCACAAAGACTGGAAAGGATCTCTAGGATCCCCAAGTCCAACCCCAGCCCACCGTGCCCACTGCCCACATCCCTCAGTGCCACATCTCCATGGTTCTGGGACACCTCTAGGGATGGGGATGCCACCACTGTCCTTGAACCTCCAAAGTCATTGGAGGCAATGTCGCATGTGTCACTCTCTAACATCAAAGCAACTTTTGATGGTAGCTTTTTTAGCTTCTCTTTAGATAACATCCAGTTTCATTTGATCTGTATCAATGAATTTATCTGGATTCCATCCTCCAAAACATTTGCTAAGATTTTAATTTAGATTAATTTGTTTCAACAGAAATTCTAACTATTAGCCTGCATAAAACATGATGCTTCATTTTGCCCACAGCCAAGGCATGAAGGTCCCTTGCTTGGAAACACACTAGAGGTGAGAAAATATTTAAAAATGTATTTTTAAATATTATATTTCACTATGAAGAGGACAATAGAGACTATCTAAAGAAGATAATCTTTGTTTCCTGTTACTTCATTGGATTATATGCCATCTTTATTACATCAATCCCATAACATACACACGAAAGTTGTTTCTTTAAAAGGGCATCTTCAGAAGTAAGAGAAACTTTGTGAATCAAGTTAAATATTCGAGTCCCCTTTAATAAATGAAATGAAAGTCTTTGCTTTTCTGCCCTTTCAGAGAGAAGGAAAGTGACTGGGAGCATCGATGCATGTAAGCTTTTTACTGGTTTATAACACACTTCCTTATTTATTGTCATGGCAACTCTTCTAATTTTGGAAGAACTATAATTTTTTATGATACTATTGGCCATTTTTAAAAATTGGCTATATGAATTGTGGTGAAGTTTTTGTACAGATCTATTTAGAAATGTTAATGACATATAAAGCTTCAGTGGGAAAAGAAGCATTCAGTGCATTTAATATTACTGAGCACAAGGATGCAACTATCAATCCATTCTCCTGAGATCTCCTCTGTAGCAGTGTTTTAAAAGAGGTAGAATGAAGTTATTTCTTTAACAAGGTAATATTGACAGCCAGAATGAATCACAGTTACAGTCATGTATAATGCTTCCAGCAGCCCTCCTTGTCCTCCCAGTCTTATTATCTTCCAGCTGACCTTGATTTACAGCTGGTTTGACATAGAGTCTTCTGCTTGTTAGAGTTAAATAACTCACACCAATTAAAAAACATTCCCAACCTACATTATGAAAATGGCAGTACCAGAACTTAATTGAATGCATACCTCTTTTTTACTAGAGACATCTGCACCAGGCAATGACTTTACAGAAACATTTGTCCAACATCAGATTAAATATTCTACTTGTTTTGACTTGATTAGAGGACAACTATTTTTTGTTAGTAAGAAAGCAAAACAATTTATATTCTGAAATTGACTTGAAGATGGAAAACGTATCCAAAAGATTTTTTTTTATTTAATATGAAAGTGGATTTTTTTTTTTTTTGAATGAGATAAAATTTTAAAAATAAGAAAACACTATTTTTAAAAATAAAAAAACATTTGAGCATCCCAAATGGTTTGAAGTTGAGGGAGGGCAGATGGAGGTTGGATGTGAGGGGGAAGTTGTTTGCTGTGAGAGTGGTGAGGTGCTGGAACAGCTGCCCAGAGAGGCTGTGGATGCCCCGTCCATCCCTGGAGGTGTTCAAGGCCAGGTTGGATGGGGCCCTGGGCAGCCTGGGCTGCTGTGAAATGTGGAGGTTGGTGGCCCTGCCTGTGGTGGGGGGTTGGAGCTTCATGATCCTTGAGGTCCCTTCCAACCCAAACCATTCTGTGATTCTGTGATTGACCATGGAAGCTGGTTCCCCCTGTGAATCTCTGCAGCAGGTTTTCAGAAGTCTGAACGTATTGCACCAATCTGCCTTGGCAGTGAGATCTTTCTGATATGCAGAAGATATTTTGGAAAAGAGTGGCTTGGAGAGGCCATGGAAGAGGTTGTGACACAGGGTTTGTATCTTCCCTTGCTCCCCGTTTGCTGTTTCATCCTATTCTAGTTACTTCTTGCTTTTCCTGTCTCTAGAACAGCAGCTGAGAGAGCGTTCCATGTAACAGCTGTCTCATGCCGTGGTGAGTTGGGTCTCTTACCAATTTAGCATAACAGCTTTATAAATCAAAAATAAGTGAACAAACAAATAAATAAGACTTTCTCACCATTTAGTGTAACGGACTTATAAATAAATAAACAGATCCATTGATAGATAAATAAATAAATGCCTTTTGGTTTCTGATAGTGGCTGAGCCTTGCAGCTCAGAAGTTGCCAAGCAAGGCTTCTTGTAGTTAAATATTCATATTCCAACTAAATGTGCAACTTTTCTGGGGCATTCTCTTCCAGCACAGATTGCAGTGAGCTCTAATTAATAAGTAAGCAGCACACACTTCCTATTCTTCCTGCTGATAAAAGGGATGCACAGAAGGTATTTTCTAATCTAAACTTATGTTGCCCCATTTGCTATGTTTAAGCATTGAAATAATGATTGAAGAGGGTTTTGAGTTAAAAAGCAAGAAGTATATAATGGTATGTTAAAGGAAAGACATGGATAATGATCACATTTCAAGTACAACTTTCTACTGTGAAAGCATTACAAGGTATTTAAGTAATGAGACTAGAGTAAGAATCACAAGTTTATTTTCTCACTTCCTTCTCTTATCCCAAGGCAATGCAGATGTCACATTTTCACTCTTTTCCTGCTCCCTGAAATTGCATCAACATTAAGAGGCAAATGTCTACTTAATATTTATACAAAGAAAGACATTGACTGGTAACATCTCATCTGAAATGCTTTCTTCTTGGAGAAATTGCATTAGGAACATAATGCCCTGCAAGTGTATCTAGGCCAGGAGTCTAATCAAATTAACACCACTTCAGTGCTAATGACGACTGCTAGTCATTCACCTTAATTAGCCATTCTGTATAAATATATTTTTAGCACTGTACCATTTAGATAGCTCAGATCTACGATCCCTTTCAATGTCTCACGACCTTAGCAATGAAGTGAAGAGCAGAAGGGATGCAGCAGGGGAAGAAGGGGAGAATGGTTTTAAATTGGATATGAGGAGAAAGTTTTTCAGCCAGAGGGTGGTGAGGCAGTGGAACAGGTTGCCCAAGGAGGCTGTGGATGCCCCATCCCTGCAGGCATTCAAGGCCAGGCTGGATGTGGCTCTGGGCAGCCTGGGCTGCTGGTTGGCGACCTGCACACAGCAGGGGGTTGGAACTGGATGAGCACTGTGGGCCTTTGCAACCCAGGCCGTTCTGTGATTCCTCGATTCTATGATTTTATGATTCTATGATTCTGTGAACAAGGCAAACTGCTTCCTATGCCCTCCTAAAAAAAACAAGTTATATTCTTGGTGAATGTGATCCGAATATGAAATGTTGATGATCACAGTAAATTACTATATTTGAAGCTTTAAAGGTGACTTGCAGACTGAGATCTGCATGGTCCCACTGGGGCTTTGTTCATGGCTCCTGCAAGTGGCTAATCAGGTGTGCAGCAGCCACCAGTTGGATGGCCTGGGAGCATGGAACAGCCTGCTTGGCTGCTGTTTGTTGATGGTTTGCCTTCAGAAAGGGGAATTTTGCTGCATATTAGACTGCTGTTATGTACACCTTTTATGCAAATAAATGCAATGAATACATGTGGACATTTGTTCTATGTTAACTAGGGTCCAGGTGGCTTGTTAGAAATGAACAAGTAAAAACCCTCCAGACTATATTCTGAAACATCAACATGTGAGAGTTTGGTTTTGTTTGGTGATATCAATTACGTGTGGAATTTTTTCTATCTTTTTAATGGTTCTTGGATCTTTTAATGTAAAGGAGACAACGTGCAGACTCATCACAAACAACTACAGGGGCATTTCATTGAAATTAGTCTAGATACTACATTTATAGAATACGCTGTGTGGGGACTAGATATTAAAAAGAAATTCCTTACTGTGAGGGTGGTGATGCACTGGCACAGGCTGCCCAGTGAGGCTGTGGATGCCCCCTGCCTGGAAGCACTCCAGGCCAGGCTGGATGTGAGCAACCTGGGATAGAAGGAGGTGTCCCTGGGTTGGAGCAATATCACATTTCCTTCTCTTTATTGAGAACAGTCATTATTACAGATAAAAGATACTCCGCTGTTTGTGACCCGAAGACTGATTCCATAAATCCTTTAATCACTGTTTTCTGTGTGCCTTCCTGTGGAAACACAGTCATTATCCATAAGATCAAATATATGGGTAAGATTTGCTAAACTAAAAATAAAAATATGATTATTTAATGATTTTGATACAGAAGAAGAAATAAGCTTCCTTCACAAATTTTCTTTAGCAGTAAAAAAAATTACAGTTTTCCTTATCATAAACAAATCTTCCCACGCAAGTCTCTGAGAACAACTGTAAGATATATGGATTCAGACTGCTGGTCTAGCATGAATTTAGGTACTAAAGTTTAACTCATAAAGAAAAATATATAGCTGAGGGATCGGCTGGTAGAGAGTTGGGAGAGGTGCTCTCATTTTTGTTTCGTACAGAGTTTCAGAACTTTGGACAAAAATGGCTTCATTTTTCCCCAGAGATCACACCGCAGTCCAAACGGAGGAAGCCCCCTGTAAGACCTGCTTTGAAATTAAAGTGAGAAATAAGTCATAAAATCGTGGAATCACAGAATGGTTTGGGTTGGAAGGGAGCTTTAAGATCACACAGTTCCAACCCCCTGCTGCAGGCAGGGACACCTCCCAGAGCCCAGGTTGCTCACATCCAGCCTGGCCTGGAGTGCTTCCAGGCAGGGGGCATCCACAGCCTCACTGGGCAGCCTGTGCCAGTGCATCACCACCCTCACAGCAAAGAAATTCTTCCTGATATCTAGTCTAAATCTGCCTTCTTCCAGTTTAAAACCATTTCCCCTTGTCTTGTCGCTACCTGCCCTCATAAACAGTCCCTCCCCATCTTTCTAGCAGGCCCCTTCAAGTACTGGAAGGCCTCTATAACGTCTCCCTGGAGCTTCTATGGCTTTTGCTCTGATCAGGGTTCACAGTTCTTGCCCTGCTGCTGACTCACTCATGCTTCTTGAACCCATCTGTGTATCTGACATCTCAGAACTGCCCCGGTCCCTGAGTCTCCTCCGTGTCCCAGGCTCTCAGATGGCCAACTTTCTGAGCTCCTCCTTTGATACTGCTTTCTGCCTCTAAAACCTGGGAGTCTCAGCCACCATTTCCATATTTGTTCAATGACTTTTTCCACACATTGCAGGGTTGCCACAATGAAACCTGTATGACATTCCCTTGCAGGAGTGAGCTGTGAGCTCAGCAGAGGTTGGAAACTGCTCCAAATTTAACTTAATTATGTTAGTCAGACAGTTTCAGAGAAATGGATGGTTTGTTTCTGAGCAGAGTGGGATTTCTAATCAGAATAGAAGTAGTCATGTTTGTAGCCCCTGTGGTTTGTGGAGATAGAAGGACGGGTAATTATAGCAGTACAGTGAGGAGCTGGAACGAGATCTGGGGAATTTACCTTGTGCCTGATCTCAGTGCCTCTGTTGATACTGTTACTCTTTACATCCAATGCAGTTATGATCATCTTCCAGGCACATTTTTGGAGATCATTTATAAGTCTTAAAGAGGAAATGGAGTTTCCTGTCTATATACAGGCAGCTGTTGTTTGTTTCAGAGAAAGGATCTGCAGGTACCATGGTGCTTCTTCCCATAGCAGCTGCCTTGCCCTCCTCCTCAGCAGTGTGTTGCACACAGCCACGGCGTATTCATGGGATGCAGTGTGTGAGATATTTCTCACGTTGTTTTCTTCATCTAGGATATTCAAGGCCTTCCTCCTTCATTAACAGTTTCTGTAGGAAAAGTCCACGTGCAGCTGAAGTAGCATCATTGATTGATAATTATTGATAGGTAAACAAGAAGTCGTTCCACATACAAGTTCATATCAAAATTACTTAAATACAGATATCTCATGTTATTTTAGTAAGTTCTGGTAGCTTCATATACATCTGGACGTGGATAGCACAGAAGATAGCATTTTACAGGTTTTCCTATGACTAGTGTAACTAATTATGCCTAATTTCCTAATCTTGTGCATTGTGATTAGGATTTCTGCTATTCACTAAGATGTAAGTCTGTAGTCAATCTTTCCATTCTCCAAGGCCTTTGCAGTTAAACTGTATGAGATATTAAGCTTTTACTGCAGTCTTCCCTAGGTAGCACTGATGGTCTCACTAAAAGTGATGCCTATTTCAGGAAAATCCCAGGAGATGAATATACCTGAAAGTTTTCCTCCTTTCTCAAATTTGGGTGAAGCTGATCCTAAATGTCAATTACATTTAAAAAGATGGAATAAGCAGAGCCATACACTGACAGTATGACTGTATTAACCCCTTCCTATCTGTGGGTGGCAACAGCCCACTCAATCTAGACATTCTAGCAAAACCAAACCAGGAAAAGCCTTCCCCCCAACACCAAAGCTACTTCATTGAAGGAGAGGAGATAGGTATTGGTTGTAGGTGATTCTTCCCTACAGGGAACTGAATGTCCAATATGCCAAGCAGACCCTTTTCTTAGAGAAGTCAGCTGTCTTCCTGGGGCTCAGGTGAGAGATGTCAGTGGAAAACTACTTAGCCTGGTATGGCTGACAGACCAATATCTCTTACTGGTTTTCAAAGAGGGAGAGATGAAGCACCTACCTGGGGGCTGCCAAAAGAGACTTCAGGGCCTTGGGATGATGGCTGAAGGGACTGAATGCCTCCCTGTTCATTGCATGGGGGCTGGACTACATTGTCCAGAGGTTCCTTCCAATTCTAAGGATTCTATTATTCTATGATTCTAAAGCAAGCTAACATTCAAGGCACAAACAAAGGGAAGAGAAGTGCATGAGTTACCAGTGCTGGCCATCCTCTGAGTAGATTAGTAGACATGGTTAGGCAAAAACAATGGCGCCCTCCAAGCTTGTGGGGTGGACTGACCACCCTAGGTTCCATCTGAGAAGGGATAAAAGCAAGCTCTATGAAAACCAAGAGCCCATTGGCAGCCAACGTCACTATGAGAGCCCTGAGATAAAGAGTATGGCCAGTTCAGGATGAAGCAGTGTTTGGTAGATCACAATACTAGAGCATCATTGTGAACCTTCTGGATAGGTTCTGGAGCCTATCCACATTTTTCAGAAAAACTAAATAGAATCAAACACTAGCTATTATTTATATTATTGTATCATGCAGACATCCAATTCAGGGCCTTTCACTGTGCTTGGAGCAACATCTGTTTTTTTCCTGAGTCTCTGCAGCCGAAGCAGAAAGCAGCAAAATACACAGGGCATTGATAATTGCAGAAAACAGAAATGAGGAGGGACAAACAAAACAAACAGGAGACATGGACAGCCAGATACGTGAGGCGTTGTGGGTCATATGATGAAAGAAGGTAAAGAGATCAATGAAGCCGTGCGAATATTTACAGATCATCCAGAGAGAGGGAAGTGCTGAGAAATCCCAAAGGTGTTTTGTTTTTTAAATGTGTAACTGTTTTCTTTTGCTGTCCATCAGAGAACAGTCAGGTAGGATGTGTTAGTTATGGAGATAGTAGGCTCTTTGTTCCTGTTTGAAAGGAATATCATTACAAGCTCCAGGGAGCCTAAGTGACAGATACTCAGATTTATGCATTTATGTGGAGGCAAAAAGCCAGAATGGCAATGTGATGTGGGAATCTTACAGAAGAACAAGCATGAAGAGCAAAGGAGCACCAACAGATGCAGAAACAGCACCAAGAAATGCACTGCCTTACAACATTTACATTCTTAGCACTCGGCACACTGCCTAATTTGTTTGGTGGTTTGTTTTTTTTTTTTGTTTGTTTGTTTGTTTTGCATTATTATCATCATTCTCTGTGTGCATTAAACATTTCAGAGCTCCTTCAAGGCTACAGAAGTTGGTGAGGCTTAGGCATTACCAAAGAGTGGCAATGACACATGGGATGAAGAATGTATTAAGTATTTATAATCACATTTTTGTGTCAAATTGCCTTATTTTAATATCAATGCAGAGATCAATTCCTTTAAGCTGCATGCACAGCACCAGTAGGACTGCAGGGAGACCTGTGTGGCAATGTGCTACTTGGGTGCTCATATCCCAGAGAAGAGGAGGAGGCCTTTAGTGTGCACCCCTAAACTTCTCTCCTCATACTGTGCAGGTATTGACATTCTGAATTCAGAGAAACAGTTCACATTTGATAGATTGAGATCATTCTGTTAAAATGCTTGCAGGCAGACCACTTACATTTTGCTGAAAAATGGAGTAATTCACGGATTTGTAAAGTATTTTAGAGTGACTTTTTACAGTCTGATAGTGATAGGACAAAGGGGGGTGGTTAAAAATTAACAGAGGGGAAATTCAGATGCTTAAGGCAGAAATCCTTCACTCACGGGGCAGTAAGGCACTGGCACTGCCCAGAGCTGTGGTGCCCCATCCCTGGTGGAGGTACCTGAGGCCACGGATGGGCCCTGGGCAGCTGAGCTGGGGGCACCCAGCCCATGGAGAGGGGAACTGGGGCAGGGAGGTCCCTTCCAAACTGAGTCATTCTATGGTTTTGCATGCAACTGTTTCCCCTTTATCACTTGTGAAAAGGGAAGGCAGTAGAGACTTGCATGGGTGTTACTATCAGAAATTTTTGTGCAGCCACCTGGAAAATGAGGGCAAGGCTTATGAATGTTTTCTTCCACTAAGAAACTAAAGCTATGCTGTGTTGGGATAAGGAACCAGCCATGTATAATATAGACTGAATGTTTAAAACAGCTGATGCATCAAATAATTTACAAGTAATTCCCAGGTTGAAAAATATTGTCAGAAGGCACTCCCTGCGTAGCAAATAAAGCACAAAAACCAGCCTGCACAGCTTTCATCTGGTGTCAGAGCACTGAGTGCATCCTCCCCTCCCTGGGGTTTGGCTGCTGGGGCTCAGAGCTTCAGGAGCCGAGCTGGTGGCTGTGGAGAGATCTCTTCCAATGACATCTGTGGGAAGACAGTGGGGGGAGCTGATCTGCTTGGGGGCCCTGTCCTGGTGGCCATATTCCTATGCTCAGCTCCCAGTGGAGAATACAAGAGGGAAAGGACTTGCTCTTTGGGTAGCAGCTGAAAGATAACCAAAGCATATAGCATTTACAAAAGGAAGAATGTCAAAGTCATTCCACTCAAATGTTCTACCCATGACAGGGCACATCTACAGGCACACCAATTCAAAATCCTCCTGTGTTAGAAGCCAGCCCAGCACAGTCTCTGCTTCGGACTATCGTAAGCATTTCTGAAACTGGTTAGCTGTAAAATAATTGCATTCCATGGTGCAGAGCAAAGTTAGGATTAAGCTACCTTTGGGACTGTAGCATCTTGGAAGGATGCTCACCAGTCACTCTGCAGTATGAGATAATGGTCTCATTTTGAACTCACATGTAAAGCCTCTGCTGCAAAATCACCCATGCACATGTATGCCAGTAGAATTGGATTGAGAGAATAAATTGTGGATTTGGTTTTGTGGGGGGAGACAGGTACGCAGTCAGCTATGACAAGGTAGCTGAAACAGCCGTTATCACAGCAGGCAACCCTGATTTTCACTTTAAATAAAATAAAATAAATAAAGTTAACCCAAATGGAGAACTAAATTGGTGCTTGAATCCGATAGCTGAAATAAAGGCCACCTTCACATTCTGGTCTGGGATGCCTCCCATGACAAATATGAAGCTGGAGCCTTTGTATATCAGACTGATCCTGGCGTTAGTCAGGATGCGCTCATTCACCTGATTAACTGATCTCAACAAACTGGTTTTAGTGGCCTCCAAGAATAGAAATTCATTGGGTCAAAAGCCAGCAAAGCTTAATTTAAAATGTAAATTATATATATATAAATTTTATTTCTGTGTGTATAAATTTATGGACTGAATTTCATCAGTGTACTCTTGCACTATAAAGAATTAATTGGAAGTTGCAGAGGAGTGTTCAAAGGAACTGGGCTGAAGTGGGAAAAGCCTGATGCCTACACCTGATCCGGCACTGTTCATCCGAGTACCCTTTCATAAACACCTTCATTTTCCTGTTCCTCTTTTTTTTCTATTACTGCTCATCACATGGAACTGGTGGGTTAATTGGGGATTCATCTCACCTATCTTGTTGCCTATAGTGTTGACGTTTATATCTGAGCTAACCCTTCAGGCTTCCTCTCTAATCAATGGAGAAAAATAGGTTATTTTAGTCTGCATTTCATTTGAGCTATTTTAGACATCAGCTAAGGATGATGAGATAAATTCTCTCATAAATATGCCTATTTCTCTCCATTAGTTATGAAGGAATCCCAGGGCGGCTGTTGTGGGTGGAAGTGTCTACATTTAATAGAAGAAAATGAAACCCGAACGCCTTATGGGTGGATCCACGGATGGGTTGTTCAGCTTGGAGAAGGGAAGGCTGTGGGCAGACCTCGCTGCGGCCGTCCAGTAATGAGGAGCTCATAAGCAGGAGGGGGAGTGACTTTTTACATGGTGTGATAGAGCAAAAGGGACAATGGATTTAAACTAAAAGAAAGGAAATTTAGGTTAGATGTTAGGAAGTGATCTTTTACTCAGAGGGCGGTGAGGTGCTGGCACTGCCCAGAGCTGCGGTGCCATCCCTGCAGGCATTCAGGGCCGTGGATGGGCCCTGGGCAGCCTGAGCTGGGGGCACCCAGCCCACGGCAGGAGGTTGGGATGGATGATCTTTAAGCTCCCCTCCAGCCTAAGCCATCCTAGGATCTCATCTCTCTAGATTTGTGTCTGAACTCTCACAGCAGATACTGCGTGGATTGTAACAAAAGAAAAAGTGCTGACCCTGGCAAAGGACAAAAAGCAATAATGTGAAGGATAGCTGACTTTTGGCTTCAGCATGTGCAAGGGACAGCAAAAACAAAAAAAGTCTTTTATTTTCTTCTGTTCGGAGAACTGTTTTAAACAGTGATGTGGAAAACAATATCATAATTGAATCAGACCTTTCAACTGCACTGAGCTGAATAAACAGCCCAGGTCTGGTCACAGAAAGCATTCCTACTGGTTTGCTGAAATCTTTCCAATTTAGGATCTGTTATAAATCAGCAGGATTTGTTCTTGTGTGAGATTATTAATATTCCAACAGATATGTTTGAGGTGACATCCTCTGTTAAACTTCACTGCAAAGCCACGTTTCTTTGTGGTGGTGGTGTCTTGTTACTAAAGTTGGTGGTAGATGTAGGAAATAATGGAAATCAGACAAGAAAGAGGAATGCAATGGAAGAGGAGCTGCCCTCAGTGAAGCACTGGGTGTGATGCACAGCAGTCCTTGCCTAAGCAAAGGGAGGAGGCTGCTGTGAGCACAAGCATCTGAAGTATCCTCAAAATCGCATCCACTTGACACTGGTTTTGAACACAGGATTTCCTGTGTTGTGCCATCAGCCTTAATGCCAGTCTCATTTCTGCAGCTGCACTTTTAAGGATGATGTGCAAGAGGGAAAAAAATAAAACTAAGTGTAAGTGACATAAATTTAGATCAGATTCATTTTTTATATATCAAGACAGCAGTGACTTCCTAAAATCACAGAATCGCGAGTTGCGAGAAAGCACAGACACTTAGAAAGGAAGGAAAAGAAGGAAAGGAAAGAATCAAATGGGTAAGAAGGGTAAAACAAGAACACAGCCTCACTGGAAGTGAGAACCGTGGTGTATGTCACACTGAGGAGATGCAATACAAACCAAACCATTCTCACTGGCTAAGTATAAAGTAGCGCCTTTCAGAACAGCTGAAGACTAATGACACCATAGGACATCCTGGTATCTCTGGAAATAAAGAGTATTCCCATTTGTTCTTCATTCACTCAATCTCAGTGTCAAATTAAGTCCTCTGGAGGGACTGCAAGGCAGAATAGCAGCTGCTCATAGAATCATAGAATCACAGAATTATGATTGCAGGGTTGGAAAAGACCTCCAAGATCATCCACTCCAATCATCCATGTACCACCAATATTTCCAACCAAACCACCTCCTCAGTACAACATCTAAGCATTTCTTGAACACCTCTGGGGAGGGGGATGAGGGGAGACACTCTAAGCCCTTGGATCTACATGAGAAAGCTGGCTGCACCTCATCTTTCCTATCTGAATAGCACCAACTGTATCGTCTTTCCAATCAAGCCCACATTTTACTTAGAGAAGAAGAATAGGACACCCTGCACCTTACACTTGCACAGCTGACAGCCATGGGACAAAGAGGTGAATGCAGTGAGTGACGATGGAGGTGTGAGGGGAGCAGAGTCGTCACCCACCAAGGAGGGAATTGGCCACGTTTGTCTCTCTTGCATCAAGGAAAATCTCCCCAGTGAATTCAGGCACATTGTGCTATTCCTTTTTCTCTTTGCAAGCTTATATTTAATCTGCACAGAAGGAACTGCTGGGCACAACAGATGCCCTACGGCTCAGACTGGTGACTGATACCTCGTTGAGACACTTAGGATTTTCATGCGCCGAGTTCCCAGCTCTGATTTTTAATGCAACATGATCGTGACCATATCTGCCTTGGAAAAGAGGGGAGAACAGCTAAGCACGGAATCCTTGTAGATCTGAGAGGGGTTTCTTTCTGCTGCTGAGAGCTGCACTGACATAACATTGGTTGTGAGGAAGAGAGGTGTTTCTATTGTTTTGGGGAAGGAAGCGTGAAAACCCTTTTTAGAAGCATGGGGGTAAAATCATTTCATTCTAAATAATGGAGGTGAGTGTACTTCATTAAAACATAAGGTCTGTGAGACTCCAGGGGCCTATTACTAATTTTACCATTAATTGGTGATAAACAACACTCTCATTGCTCTAGTTTTCTCACTTTGAAATGAGCATTATGAAACTTTCTGCACGGCGATTGCTTAATTAACTGACAGTTGTAGAACACTCTCAGATCTGTGGGGGAAAACGCTGGAGGAGAGCTGGGTCTGATGGCTGCACAGAGCCTGCAGGACTCAAACTGCAGAAAGAAAACAGGGGAAAAGACAAAGCTCTAGTTAAGTGCTGTGGTCATTATCGTATTTTTCTCTCGTTTTCTCCCTGCCTATTAATTTTATATTTAGTGAGCTAGACAAAAGATGAAAGAGAAGCTGTGGAGCCTTGTGTGAGGGGAAGAAAGATAGTTGTTTTCAGAAGATCAAAGGTTTAGAAGAAGGAGGAAAAATGAAGTAACAAATAAAGAAAAGGCAATAAGTTTAGAACCCAATCTAGCAGCCTTGTGTTATACCCATCCTCTGCTTCGCCCAGAAACCAGGACACAGATATAGCGACCAACCAAAGCACAGCCTCCTGAGCACGGGAACAGGACAGGAGAAGGAGCTCTGGATCTGACTCAGTGCTTCTCCAGCATCACGTGCCCTTCTATTTTTATTGCAAGGAGAGGCTGCTGAGAAGCTGGTTTTAAAAGGAAGTTAAACTCTTTCCTCCTATCTGTGAGTTATTGGTTCACTCCTCCCCCGCAGCGGAGATGTTCCAGGTGTGTTTAGGTAGGAGGAAGGAGGAGAGGTTGGAAGGACGATGAAGGCACAGGGTGTGCAACCTACCAGCCTCGTTTCCCTGGCTTTATCAGATGGGCCTCTTCTGTCTTTGGCTAAGATTTCCTTCATTCCCAGATGAAGGGAAGCTGCACCTGTGGCACCAGGTGCAGCTGGCCAGCATGACAAGGAATTTACTGATTTGACTCCAGAGCCATCCCAGAGCAGTGAGGAAGCTGCACTCTGCTGCCTGTGGGACAGTATCTGAGAAGTGATGCCCTCTGAGTGCTGCCAGCAGGTCAGGCTTCCCTGCAGCTGCCAGGTCTGCATGAGGCAGCATGGTGATGTGCACGAGTTCAGAACATTGAGTGTAGATGCACTTCTATCCTCAATATCTGTTCCTCAGGTGTAGAAAAGACGCCTGATGTCCTCTAGATGTGTGATGGGGAAAAACAGACAAGAAAGGATGAGTAGAACATTTAAAATGGACATGGAATGTGTGAGTATGGATGTGCAGGAACAAATGGTGTTGCCCAGTGCTGCAGAGCAATCCTTTCCTCCCAGGCTCTGGAAAGCAGAGTCAGAAGAGTGTGCTGTTTGTCTGCCAGGGACAAAGACACAGAGGGATACTGTGTGTCTGCCTTTGGAGGTGAAGCACAGCCTCAGGGGATGCAGGACGTACCCCGTTTGCCTCTCAAGCCTTCAGCGATCCCTCTGTTTGAAGGGCTGATCATAACAGCAGCACTTCCATGGCAGTACAGGCTGCTGTGATTTCTGCTCAGTGCTCTCTTCTCCACCAGCTCTGAGATCCACAACTTTTCCTCTCATGGGTTTTTCCCTTTATCCTGCACTCACCCCAGTCTGCCACACTGCCCTTGCACTGCCATGGTGCCACTGCCATGGTCCCACTTTTCTCTCCATTACCAATTGGGCAAAATTCCAGCACTTCTACAGGCAGAGCATCACAGCATCAATCTGGTCATGTTGCTGTTGTTCCTGTTCTCATCCATCTATTTCCATCTCTGTTATTTGGATCAGAAGTTCTTGCAGCATGGACTGTTCACCTTAGCTTGTACAGGAGGGTTGTATCCTTGTTTATCCCTTTATGCTTTTGTAATAAAAGCCATTAATTCCCCACTGATACGTGGACAACAAAGTATTGAGACCTGCAGTAACGAGGACTGTCTTGTTTCCTACCTGTCTTTTCAGGACATGACTTCAAGTTGGGATTGATGTTCTTTTTTCTTTAAGTTTTGTCTCAAAGTGGTTTAAATGCAGCACATTCACATGTCAGCTTCACCCCAAAGGCATTTGTTGCATTTAAGCAGAGGCTGTCTGTTATTCCCAAATAGTCTGTATGTCCTGAATCAGTCTTACTGAAATCAGGAAAGTTGAAATGTGACAAAACTAGATCAAGGACTGCGTGTACAGAAATACAGCTCTGTGGTTGGATATTTACAGTTCTCTGGAAACCTCAGCCCAACACTTGGCAGCAGTCAAAGGAGCAAATAAAACGTTAGGATGCATTAGAAAAGGAATGAAGAAAGAATTGGAACGTTCTGTCGCTGTACAGATCTATGGCTTAACTGTAGCCTTGTCTTTAAAAGATGATTATAGCATGGAACAGTAGGAAAAGGGGGCATGAGGGTGCTTAGAAATGTGAAAATATGTTATGCAAGGAGAATGAAAAAGGGTAAAGATGGTTCATATTGGAAAAGTGGTAGCTGTTGGGAAAACATCACAGAGGGACCTGCAGTCGTGAGTGCAGTCAAACTGAATTGAAAATTAATGTTTATTATATTTTATTTCAGAAGACTGGAAAAAAACAACAATGATGAGATTTTGTTGATGTTGTTGTTCATTTGTTTTTATCAAATGCATAATAAAACCAAATATTATTGGAGAATCGGGATGCCAGAAATAGGCTTTCATGTCTTAAAAATGTTTGGGTGCATCTATGGAAAGGAGGGGAGAAAGGGCTGGTGAATATTGTTACGTGTGGTAACACGAATGCTTTTGGAAGTGAGAAAGTCCTCATATAGCTGGAAGCAAAGGAAGAGTACAAGGTTACTGCATTGCTTTGCTCATGTTACGTGCTCACAAGGCACCTGCTGTCAAGCAGTATGAGCTCTGGGCAGCCTGGTCTGGTGGTTGGCACATAGCAGGAGGTTGAAACTAGGTGAGCATTGTGGTCCAAGGAGACCAGTGAATTCCCATCTAAAATGCAGGTAAGATTTAGACCATTAGTTTCAACCTCAAGTCTCAAGTCTTACATTTTGTCTTTTAAATTTAAAACTGCAGCCCAGTAAAAGTAGCTGTGGGGGATTGTTGCTAAGGTGTATTGTATTTCAATATTAATATGTAATTTTTCATGCAGGATGGAAAGTGGTGTATTCAAGGTAACAGAAGGAAGAGATGCCATCCAAAATGACCTGGATGAGCTTGAGAAGTGACCCCATACAAACGTAATGAGTTCCAACAAAGACAAGAGGAAGGTGTTGCACTTGGGTTGAGGCAATCCCAAATACATCTACAGACTGGGAGAAGGACTCATGGAACGCTGCAGAGAAAGCTTTGGGTGTCCTGTTGGGTGAGAAGCTGCACATGAGCCAGCACTGTGCCCTTGCAGCCCAGAAGGACAACTGCACCCTGGGCTGCATCAACAGAGGGGTGGCAGTGAGCAGAGAGGGACTGTCCCCTGTGCTCTGCCCAGCTGCAGTGCTGCATCCAGGCCTGGGGTCACCAGCACAGGAGGGATGTGGAGCAGGGCCAGAGGGTAACAGCAGGACAAGGGGAAATGGTTTGAAGTTGAGAGAGGGAAGATTTCAGTTGGATGTCAGGGGGAAGTTGTTTGCTGTGAGAGTGGTGAGGTGCTGGAACAGCTGCCCAGAGAGGCTGTGGATGCCCCGTCCATCCCTGGAGGTGTTCAAGGCCAGGTTGGATGGGGCCCTGGGCAGCCTGGGCTGCTGTGAAATGTGGAGGTTGTTGGCCCTGCCTGTGCTGGGGGGTTGGAGCTTCAAGACCCTTGAGGTCCCTTCCAACCCAAGCCATTCTGTGATTCTGTGATACTCAGAGGGCTGCAGCAGCTCTCTATGGAGAAAGGCTGAGGGAGCTGGGGGTGTTCAGCTTGGGGAAGGGAAAGCTGCAGGGAGACTTAATTCTGGACTTCTAATACTTAACAGCAGGGAACGGAACTGAGTGAGCTTGGAGGTCCCTTCCAACCCAAACCATTCAATGATTCCATGAAGTCCACAATACTTTCAAAATATTGAGTATCTAATAGATAAGATTCTCACGTGTGCATCTCTCTATCCATAGATAAATTTGCCTTCTGCCTTTTTCCTCCTTCCTCTACTCTGTACTGTGAAAACTGAAGGGATTCGAGAGGGCTCAGTCAGATGCTGTACTCTAACCTCTCCACATCAAGAGGCAGAAAGAATCCCCTGCTGCTGGGAAGGGGAGAAGACTGAATTACTTCACAGATAATCATGGCGAATGAAGGCTGGATTGCAGCGGAGTGCTCTTTGTTCCAATAAGAAAACTCTTTCAGAGCAGCTGTTCTGTCCTCCATCACTGTCAATGTCTGAGTGATTTTTGCCAGAGCACTGAGACCAACATATGTCTCATGAGGTTTATTCACCCATTCATCCTCCACCAGGGAGAGAACTGTGTGCACAGTGCCCTGTTTTGTTGGAAAGGGATTGGTTTGGGATTTTCTACAGGCACAGAGGACTTTTTTTAGATGACTTCACGTGGTACCACATGGTATTATTTTCAGAGTAGCAATGAACAATCCAAACTATGTATCTCCAGCAGTAGAGATGTCACATCCAGGTATCTGCATGAGCTGCATAAAGATCTTCTTTTGCACCCTCTCAAATCTTTTCTCCATCCTTCCTTTAATTCTGTACAGGAATAAGTAACATACTTTGGGAGAACTACTTAACAAGGTAAAGTAAATGTAAAATTTCTGAATAACATAGCTGATAGGCTCATTCTGTCATAGAATCATGGAATGGTTTGGGTTGGAAGGGAGCTTTAAGATCACCCAGTTCCAACCCCCTGCTGTAGGCAGGGACACCTCCCATATTGCTCACATCCAGCCTGGCCTGGAGTGCTTCCAGGCAGGGGGCATCCACAGCCTCACTGGGCAACCTGTGCCAGTGCATCACCACCCTCACAGTAAGGAATTTCTTCCTAATATCTAGTCTAAATTTACCCACTTCCAGTTTAAAACCACTTCCCCTTGTCTTGTTGCTACCTGCCCTTATAAACAGTCCCTCCCCAGCTTTCCTGTAAGCCCCTTCAGGTCCCTGGCACAAAGAAGGATTCAAGTTCTCAGTTTAGTTTTGGTGTTGAACTGAAGTTTGCTTCTTTCCTGGCATCTCATGTCTTTCAGATGCAATATCTGGGTGATAATGGGAAAATCCCTTGGCTCTGACTTCCATTAAACAGCAGAAAAGCTTGGAGCAGAGAGAAAGAGAGCTGAGGGGGAGATGTGACATAGATGTAGTAAAGGGAGTGGGTGGTGTTTGAAATTCTTAGTGGGGTTTTTTTCTGTTTTTTTTTTTTTTTTTTTTTTTTTTTAGTAGCTAAGTTAAGCTGCTAAAATGAATTTCTGAGGGCGACAGAATTTTGGGACCTTCATTCGTGCTCTGATTTGGATCTAAGCCAGCCTGTGGGTGTTTCTCCCATATTTTAACTTACTGGATTCCTCAGGGTGTTCCCTGCTCTGCTTTAAAAATATATCACTTCTCAGCTGTATACAACTCAGTAAAATCTACCAACTTCAGAGCTTTGCAGCCCTCCAAGAAGTTGTGGCTATTTTTTTCCTACAGATTTTGCTCTGGGGCTGCTGCTTGTCAGAAGGCAATCTGTGACACTGCAAGAGCAGGTGTAAGTCCAAAGCATGATTTTTCCTTCCCACTGACTGCAGAATCAGGCAGGGTCTGCACAGTGAGTATCTGAATCAGCAACCTGAAACAGCCCCCAGACACCTGTGATAATTCATCTGTAGAATCATAGAATCACAGAACGGCCTGGGTTGCAAAGGCTCACAGTGCTCACCCAGCTCCAACCCCCTGCTGTGTGCAGGTCGCCAACCAGCAGCCCAGGCTGCCCAGAGCCACATCCAGCCTGGCCTTGAATGCCTGCAGGGATGGGGCATCCACAGCCTCCTTGGGCAACCTGTTCCAGTGCCTCACCAGGGATGGGCCCAAGGGAATCACCGTGTAAGAGGGTATTTTTCAAAAGGTTCTACAGATCTCAGGCCCTTACTTGGCAATATCACAGTTTTGGATGTGGTCCAGGGTGGTAGCCCACCACAGCCTATCCATGGTTATACAGTTCCGTGTGTTGGCAGCTGTAGTATGAGTAGTAGGTAGAAGTTGTCTGAAAATGGATCATGTAAATAAAAAGGCAACAATATTGATTAGTTTTGGCCTCCAGTTTGGTATTGAAATGGAAAACTGAGCCCATAACTCTGCTTTCTCTGTAGCGTTGTCTATCTTCCTCTTTCCATGAGGAGAAGATGGGCTGCTCCTACTCAGTAAGGCTGCTCCTACTCAGTAAGGCTGCACCGCCTGCTCTCCATGAGCATCTGTCTCTGAACTACTTGAGTAACCATCCACAGAATGCATGAGAAGAGAGATTGTGTTTATGCATACTAGGAAGTGAAGAAGAAGAGAGAATGGCCATCCTGCCTGCCTTCTTCTGATGCAAATAAATCATTTCTCTGAGGCAAATAATGTGGTTCTGTGACAGTAGCCATGCCTCTATTCCCAATCTTTAAAGAGTTGTTCTCACCAAAACAGTGTTGGAAAAAGATCCACACTACAGCATATGCAGCTAAGGGCATGTTTACCTTATGATTTCTCTCTTCTAAAGGGGATTCCTGTTATTGTCAATGTAGTAAACCAGATGGGGCTCATGGAAGTCTTTTACTATTTGATGAAACCCTACATAGTTTATGAATTTGTCCTCCAAAACCTCAGAATCACAGAATTGTAGGGGTTGGAAGGGACCTCCAGAGATCATTAAGTCCAACTCCCAAATCCGGGCAGAAAACTCTAACTCCAATAAGGTGTTAGAAAGTGGCATTCCTTTATTCCTCTCAATACATACCTGGCAACTGACAAACAAGTGCAACTCTGAGTTCAGGCTCTACATTTAAACAGTTAAGATATACATATGCAGTACATTGGCATGCATATTCAATCCCTTTCAAGGACCCATTAATATATGCTGATGTCCCTTTGGGCATGCTCTGTAGCATCTGAGGTGGTCAGATGCCCACCTACTTTATCTCCATTTTCCATTATCAGTGTCATCACTGAGACCTTTGACTCACTTTCAACTGCTTTTCCCCAGTTTGGAAAATTTCCATTGCTTATTGGGCCACTGTGAGCCACTTCTAAAACAATATAGTAGAATCTGGGAAGATGTCCTTGCACATATTGGGTGAAAAAGATGAAAGTATTCTATTATGACTCCTGTGCTTCTTGTGATGCAAAGTTGTTGAGGCAGAAGATGAAAGTATTCTATTATGTCTCCAGCACAAAATTATTCAGGAAAACAACAAAACAACACTGTTCACTCGCTGAAGTTGAAATAGAAATATTACAGCTATCAATAATGGATCCCTTTTGCTAAACTAATATATTGGTTCTTAAGTTAATGTATTAATACCTATTGCTAAACAAATCAACCCGTACCAAACTGCAGTAGGATCATCTACTGCGTCAGTGGAGCTGCTATGCTCACTGAGTTTACATACTGAGCTCCTTCATTAATGGTTGTGCTCTATTTACAAGATTCAATGACCAGATAGTTCATGTTTTCTGTTAAAAGAAGTGACAGACCATGGTACAGAATAATGGCCTCTGCCCTTTGAGCTTGAACATCCATCCATATTTCAATAACAGGAGTGAAATCTCAAACACAGCCCCCATTCCCTTGCACTGCTCAGGGCGGAGATAGAAGAGGATGAATGGGGGGAAGAAGTGTTTAGCTTTCAGTGCTCCAGTCTGATAGTAAGAGGCAATAAGATACACTAATCTCCCTCAAGCTGAGTCTGTGTTGTCTGTAACGGCAATTGGTGAGTGGCCAATCTGTCCTTATTTCCACCCGTGAGTTTTTTTGTTTTCATCAAAAGTTCTTCTCCCCTTCTGCAGAGGAGGAGGGCTGAGCGAGGGGTTTGGTGGGGCTGAGCTGCCCACCGCTGTGAGCCACCGCGGCAGCTGCCCTGCCATCGGCCCTTGCACTGTCTTGAGAAGAGCCAAAGAGCCACGTGAGCAGCGTGCAAGGTGCTCTTGTACCACAGGGCCTCAAGAAGCACGTGCACATAAAGCCACTCAGTTGTGGAAACATGCATGCCAGCCTCCTACTTCATTTCGGTGTGGTCACCATATTCCAGGGCACAGCGAATACTGTTAGTGGAGCAATTCCCAAGTGACTGCAAACACAGCCAGAGCTGTCTTCCAGCAAGCCACAGCTACAGAGCAGGCATTGCACCAAAAGCTCCTTCCTTACGGGATTCTGCTTTCCTCGCAGGTATTTCCCTTCCTTCCTGGTGCTCTTGATGTCACTGCTATCACTGCAGAGTGATGACACAGCCACTGTCTGAACCCAAGTTTATTTGCCCCTCCTTGATACTCTACAGCAGGTGGCGAGATGTCTTCTCTCTCTGCCCTTGCAATCCTTAAGGCTACAGGGGATGGGTTAAAACTCTGCTCCATGGACCCCTTCCCTGCATCACTACTTCTCCTTTTTCCTCTTCTCTTTACGTCGTGACCCTGACCCATTTTAAGGCTGGTAGTAGATCTCTCCCTCTGGGGCAACCTTTCCAGGCTGGTGTGCTTTGTGAGCACAGCCCTTCTAAATTACAGTTCTCAAAGGAGAGCCCTCCTGAAGGAGTTGCATAATCCTCCCTTGCACTGTCCTGCTGCTGAGCTGCAAATTGACAATATGTAAAAATAGTCGAAGTTTGGCCTCCTTTCTTCATCTGAAATAGTTTCAGAGAACTTTCTTCACAGCTTCACTGACAGATTTGGTTATTTGTACATGACATTAATAGCACTCACTACCTTTAAATGTACTTTTTCTCTCTTTTTCTCTTTGCTTGTCTTTTCTGGCTTTAGTGTATAGAAGATTCCATTTGGTCTTTTAAAGGAAATTTGCTCCTAAATAATGCAGTGTGATCCTTTTAGTAATAAACTCAAAGCTTGGTCGAGGACTAGGTCAGGAGATAAGGGTGTGGTTTAATCACAGTCTGACATGTGCCTTAATTCATGGGCATCCAACCCTTTGGCTTGCCTGGGCCACGGTAAGTGAAGAGGAATTGTCAAGGGCGGCATCCATGAACACTGCTCTGAAAGTAATGCCTCCTAATGATTTTCATGGAAACTACATGGATACAAAGAGAACAATAACACTATTTAATAGAACAAATTCACACTCTTTTTCAACATAGTTACCTCCATTAGCTGTGAATTTTCACCAGCAATGAACAAGAGCCTGCATGCTGTGCTATCTATCTGCACCAGCAGAGGTGATCCACTGCTGCCATCAGCACTGCTGAAACACACCACCCACCTCACTGTGCTCACATCCGCTCTTTGGTCTCCATAAACATTCAGCAAACATCAGCAAAGGTCAGCTCACAGCCTCCTCTCCTCTCCTCTCCTCTCCTCTCCTCTCCTCTCCTCTCCTCTCCTCTCCTCTCCTCTCCTCTCCTCTCCGTCTTCCTTTTCCATTTTTTTCTTCCTTTCCAATTGTCTGTTTTATTGCAACCCATAACCTCAAGGCAGTGACTTACACAATCAAGTAGGTACAAATTCAAGAAAGGAAGCAGCCCAAAGCTGCTGGCCATTGTTATTTGGAAATAATCATGAAGAGTATGGGAATGTGCTTACGTAGTTCAGCAAGGCATGGTGAGGCTACTCTCCTCTGCAGTAGAGAACAGTGGAGAGAAAGTACTGCTTTTTCTTCTTGTACTTCCCTCCCTCCCTTCTTCCCTATTTCACTTTCAAGGAAGCACGATGACCTTAAATAAACACAAAGGCTCCATCTGTCTCAGCTAACTTTTTCCTTACTTTTCCTCAAAGGGCAGTTTGGGCCACCTCATGTCAGTCAGGGAGGAAAAGCAGTGCTGGTTTAAAAACCAAATGCCCTATTTTATGTTTTGGATGTCTGCTTTGTTTTTCCTGTTTCTGTTTTTGGTAAAGGATGAGTTATTTTCAATGTTAGCTGTTTCCTGATTGATTAAGAAAGTTTGTATGTACAGTCAGATTTACAAGCCATGTCTGGTGACCGTACATCCAGTAACAGGATCTAATTACAACTTCTCACTTTTGGAGGTTAATTTGTTTAATTAACATCAGTGCAGTGAAGATGGTGGCAGCTAGTACTTCGAATGGGAGTTTCAGAGGAATCTTCAGACTCCTTCAGCTGCAGTTGGGTGTTTCTGTCAAACACAAAGCTGCAGACATGTTTGTGCTAACACTCCATTGCACGAGTAGTTACCAGTGTCTGGTACACAACCAGGCATGTGAATGAGGACACCGACACCATTCACAAGTAGCAGATGTCTTTTGCTATTTGCCCTTAAGGTTTCTGAAGGTTGTATTTCTTTTTTAAATTCCCATGAATCTTTTCTATATCTTCCAAAAGGAAGTATTTCTTTTCTAATCAATCATATGATCCTTCAAGTTGTCTCTTCAGCGTTGAGAGTAGAAAATGAGGGATTTATTTCTGTTCTAGAGGAAACTTTTGAGTGCTGCATCTCTATGCTCCTTAAAGCAGAAGCTGTAGGAGAGCAACCAGAATACACACATGCCCTCCCTCCCTGTCTTTTGTGATGATCTGAGCAATAAGAGAGGTTTATTGATGGGAAAGCAATTTAACAGAAGAGATAGGAACAAGTCTGATCTGATATGAATAGAACTACAGGAACCCCAGCAAATAATAGGAACAGAAAGAACAGAGAAATGAAAGAAAGAGTGAACTTCTTAAAAATCGTATTTCACAGTTCTTTGTTGCCTTCTGCTCTCTGTTCAATATGTGTTGGGGAAGGAAAAATAGAAAAACTGCAAGAGCAGTGATAAATACTTCTCTGTGGTGTAAATGACTTCATAAAAACTCGGCTTCCACTGGCGTTTCCTTATCCATTCCCCAGCCATCCCTGACGTGCTATTTATGGCTGCTCGATTCACAGCAGCCTGTCAGTTATCTCACAGGGCATTTCCCAGATGTTGGCTGGGGGAGAATAGAATATCCAAGCTGAATATTGAATAGCATTTGCTGTAACGTTACGGTGTATTGTAAATATGACTTTGTTGCAGGCTGCCTATGGCTGTGATGGAAATGTTGAGATAAGTGGGCAACAGTTTTTCTGCTTTCCTGCCTTTGCCAGAAGACAGATAAGATGAATGGAGGCAAAAAAATCTCAACTTTTTCCTAAGCAGTGTTTACTCCAATTACATTGTTGTTATTATTATTTTTTTCTCTCCAGGAACGGAAATACATGAAACTTCAGACAGGTTAAAATGCTGAGGTAAAAATGAGTTTTTCCATTTTCAGTGCAGTGCTGGCTCAGTTCAGGCCAGTTTAAACCATAAACAAATTATGGGTTCTCTTCTACAACTGTAATATTTCATTTTTCAAAACATATATTTTTTAAACCCACTAATACAAAGACCAGAAAACTTTTTTTTTTTTTTTTTAAAGAAAGGTGTGTATAGGGGTGTCCCATTGCATTCATGCAACATAGACTTAGACCTGAAAAGTGAAGATGATCTTTGGGTTACTTGGCTTAACAACCTTAGTGCGCTGTGACTTTTACTAAGGTAAGCCTGGATAGGATCCAAATCTTAGCTTTATTTTACTTTTTTCCTTCTTCTGTGAAGGTTATCTTCAAGGTTATTTCTTCACCTGGAGAAACACAGAACAAGACAAGCCACCATTTACTAAGAGCCAGTCCTCAGCTGAATGCTCACTAATGAGTGTTCAGGCCTTATTTCTAGAATTTCTGATTTCATCTGGCATCATATAAGCTCACTTTCTTTGTTTCTGAAAGTATGACCTCACAGTACATTGATTTCCCTCAACCTCATCATCTGCATCTCACTATTACTACAGCGTGGGGAAATAAAAAATACACTGAGTATTCCAATCTTGATTTTTATATATATAAATTGTAATCTCCTTCCTGAACTTCCCCATTGCTCCATGTTCATCCAAATTCTTCAGGGGCTCCACTGGCTGTATATCTGCTGTGTGGCCCTTGATCCCAAATGGAATTTGAGAGGGCCAAAGGAAGGAGAAAAGGAAAATAGTGATCTGCATCTTTCTTTTTTCCTGGCCTGCAATGGTGATTAAGGCATTTGCCTGTTCTTATTGTGCTTATCGTCAGCATGTTTATACTTAATAAATGTGTCATTCCAATCTCATCTAAAGATGGAGGTGTTCAAGGCCAGGTTGGATGGGGCTGCTATGAATGTGGAGGTTGGTGGCCCTGCGTGTGGCAGGGGGGTTGGAGATTCGTGATCCTTGAGGTCCCTCCCAACCCAAGCCATTCTATGATTCCATGATTAAAAATGTCTTCAGGTTTTTCTACAGTGCTGAGTCAAGTGCCTTGAACAAACCTGAGTGCGTTATAGATCTACTGACTCCTTCATCAGCTGAACTTATGGTGTCCTGAAGGATGGAATCAGGCTTATGTGCCTTCATTTATTTGTCAAGAAACAGTGTTGAGAGGCAGCACTTCTCCCTCAAATACATGAATGCTCAGTCAGGCTTTTCATTAATTTGTGCAGGATTATGGCAGGTTATTTAGTTACCTAAGTTATTTCTAATGTTCTAAGTAGTAGGATGTTAACATTTCTCCATTCTTCCAGACTGTATTTTTCTCAGATATATTAAATATAGACAGCATCTGGTCAAACTGCCCTAGGACAACTCTTTTCAGTCCCTTTTGCATTTGCTAATAAAAACCACATTTTTTTCTTATGGTTATGATGCAATATTCTGCTGAGACACTTATGGACTGGAAAGTACTTTGTCATGCTCAAGTGATAACTGTAGATCACACTGCTTCTTTCAGAACACAGCACGTTTTTGAACATATCTGTCTTTTTTGCATCACTGACTACTTTTCTTCCTCCTTGTCCTTGCTAGTGTTTCTTTATTTTCCCCTAGTGTATTTGAGTATTTCTTTCAACTGAGCAAGCCATTCTTTTATACTCTAATGTCTTCTCTTTTCAATTTTCTGCATTTAGGAAACAACACAAAATTTTCAGGCACGTATCAAACAGACATATAGAAAGCTAACAGTGCCAGCACCTCTGTTTTGGATTCTATTTCCACTTACTTGCAGTAATAAATCTATCTGTTCCCCTTGCTGTGCTAAAGCCACAGTTGGCCACACACAGGAGTTTTTAAGAACTGTGATATCAGTCCCTTCTGGCTAACAGAAAGCTCTTATTAAGTGCCTCCAAATTTTTCAATCACATTTTCTTCCTAGATGTACAGCGTCAATCTGACAGGTAGTTTGCAGGATATTTTAGCAGTATCCCATATTTTCTAGCAGTATGGTTGGAGGAAGGCCCACTGCTGTCCTGTTGGCTCCTTGATTGCTTCTCAGGCACCTTTTGCTCAGCTGAGATGCTGATGTGTTCATGCCACTGGTTTACTGCAAATGAAGGCAGATGGATTTGTGTCAGCTCCTATCAGATGTAGTGTTTCTACTCAGCCCCAGAGTTCTGAGACAGCTGGCTGAAAAATTTCCTTAAAGTTCTCTGCTACCTTTGTTTAAATCATTTCAGAAGGGGATCTGGCTGTTTGAAACCTTCCTCTTGCTGTAGGTGGACACTGCCTTCTTGCCTGCTCCAGTTATCGACCAAGCATCCTGTCTCTGAGATTCAGACTCTTCTAGTACAAGCAGGTGATCCAGAGCTTCACAAAAAACATTTCCTACCAGTTATTGCAGTTCATTGCTTTACCCCTGAGAAGATTCCAGAAGGCTTCTGTATCCCTACAGTTCCTTGAGATGCCACAATCCAGTCTTATCTCAGTTCTTTCTTTGTAATGGACAAAGGAACACAGAAAGGGCCTCCTCCAGGTCACTGATAAAGGTGTTCTATGCACAGGTTTCCAGACAGACCCCATTTGTCACTAGTCTGCAGTTGGAGCCTGTTTAACCCATTAGCCCATTAGTCCATTAACCACTGCTCTATGAGCCAAACATCTTTCAGCCATTTATCTGCTCATCCGGACCTGAATGTCTCAATAGTGGGTGAGACAGTGCTGAAAGCCTTGCAGTGTGGAGGCAGTACATGCAGTACTCTTCTCTTGAACACAACACCAGACATTTCATCTCAGACGGCCCTCAGCTAGATGAGCCATGATTTTCCCTTGGGAAATATGTACTAATGGTTCAGAATCAACTTCACCATCACAGACACAGGAGTTTCTTTTGAGAGGGCTCACTCCATGTTTTCCCCAGAAAAAGAATTCCTGCCCAAGAGCTTGCTGAATGCTTTCAGCTATTTCCCTCCTCAGACTGCCATACTTTTCCCAACAGCACTTGCTTTTCTCCTCTACCTTCATGTTAAATAACTCAGTTAAGTAAAATAAAATATTTCCCATAATATTTTAGATTAGACCTTTGGGACTACATCTTCTTTCCCTCAGTACACTCATCCTCTGAGGAGCATAATCAGTTTTGTCTGTTGATGGGGCTTCCAAACTCCAAAGCTGTGTGTGTAAAAAGCAACTAGAAGTAACGGCTATTAAATCTGCTACTAAAGAAGTGAACTTAAAGCAACCAATAAAAAATAGATACAAACCCACTTTAAATAGGACAAAGACATTTGTAAAGCTGTGCTCAGGGCACAGCAGAAATGTGGCATTTGTTCTATTTGGTGATTCATCTAGAAATGTTTTTGTAAATAAATTATGTACATCAACCTTGTTTCCAGCTTCTGCTTCTTTTCATATATTTTTTATTTATTTCATAATTGTTGCTTCTAAAAGCTTAGCTGAAACTTCTAATATTTTTAACTTTAACCCTTAAAAAAAGATCTTCATTTTCAGCAGAGGGAAGTTTATTAGTTCTTCACTTTGTTCTCTGTCTTGTGATGTTATCACTGCATCCCACGTTCTCTCTCTCTTGTACCCACTAGTCTGTCAGGGCTGCCTCTGTATTTGCAGCACACAGCAGCCAGAGCACTGCGTTCGGATGGTTAACAGTAGAAACTACAGCTTCTATAAATTAAAAACTTTGCATTCAGTTTTTAGATGGGCTCAGTTTCCATATCCAAAACTTGGAGGCAGATATTTGCCTTCTCTCTGTGCTGATGTTTCTGTGTAAATGAAAGGAGAGTTGGTTACAGAAGCTCCGTGCCAGTGAGAGGTGCTATTTCAATGTTTAAAATGTATAACTTAATTACTTTAACAGCAAGAAGTTTCTAGAAGTGGGCCCTGCAATCTGTTTCTGTCAATAAGAGAAACTACTCCCTTCTAAATTTTCCTTTTAAAGAGGTAAGAGCTAAATGTAAATTTTAACTAAAGGGAAAAATATTTGCACACAAAGTGCAGGAAGCACCAGTCCAAACGCCTGGAAACAGAAGAGAGCCTGAAAAGCACAATCAATTAAATATTCTCTTGGGTGCCACACGTTGATGTTGCTGTCCAATGGGAAATCTGGTCATTGCGAGGATGAGTTCCTTTCTGTCTAGATCAAGTGAGTTTAAAATGAGAAATAAGGATTCACTGAAGATGTGAGATTTGTTTATGAGTATCTTGGTTTTGGACATTCATGCCTTCTGTTTGTGATGCCTGAACTGATGTCGATGCTCTTTGAATACCCTTTCTGTTCTCTGTCCACCTCTTTTTCTGCTTCAGCTGAAATGTGCAGACCTGGTGTCACTCTTCCATCCTTCAGGTTTCATAAATATACAACCTTTTCTTCTGAGGGTGCCTGTCCTGTGAATCTAAATAGCAAACACTACAGGCAGACTCTAGAAAGGAACTTTCACCTTGGATCACTCCCATCCCAGAGAGGAGCAGCACCTGCTGGCTGCAATTGGATGGAAGTGATCCGGAACTTCAGCAGCACCACAGAAGAGGCACAAACAATTAGCAACAGCATTCTTGCTACTTGAGTGTTTTCAGTGCTTTGCTGATGCAGTTTCATCGGTGGAAAAGCACGTTGGGAACTTTATGGCTTTGCGGTGCTCTGAAATTATGTTTCACAGTGTGGTTGGTATCTGCTCCTTGAGTTTTAACATCATCCTTTCAACAGTTAGAGAGGCTGCCTTTGCACTCCTTCAAGCCAAAGCAAGGCTTGTTTTCTTTTGAGTAGCTGTCAAGCTGCTAAGATAAGAATCAATCTATCCATACGTGTAAAACCTGCAGAGGAACAGATTTTGCTATATTAGTGAAGATATTATTTGTGAGGCAGAGGAATAGAATCGTTAGTGTGATCATGGCTGAAGTCTCCTTGTAAAAGATGAGATAAGGACACACGAGGAGGGATACGTGATGTAAGAGGTGGGGAGAGGAGAAGCAAGTGGAGGAAGAGATGCAAAATATGGGATGACTTCTTGCAGCTGATGAGCCCATGGCATTTGTCCTTTTGCAGTTAATAATATGGGAAAGGTGCATTGCTACCAGTGAGTCAACTAAGGCAAGGAAGAGAGGCAGTGAAGAGGCAACGATGGCGGGATGAAATGCAGATAAAAGACAGCTTTTTGGTGGTTATGCAAGCAGCTGAGTGGCAAGACGAGGGCTCAGCACACACACGTGCTTTGGAGAAGTTTGTGCACTGAAGCTGTTTGTGAAGAGACAGAAGAATCTAATTTGTTTGAACTCTACCATCTGTGGTGTAATTGCCTTATTGCCAGTGGGATTTATATGAGTAAATGAACGTTAGAAAGAGCAAGAATACTAATAGTATAGAGTTTTATTTTATATCAGAATATCTCTGCTCATCTGTGTTAACTATATAAAAAGAAGTCAATTCATATCTATTTCATATAGAATTGTCTTATTTTCATTGATTAAATAATATTAAAAATAGGTCAATTACAACTAAACTTTTCCTGAGGAGGAAAAAAACCCACACCATCAAGAAAAGAATCTGATTGCTCTCTAATTACAAAGAATAAAGAAATCAGTAACATCAACTCTAAAATGCATCTTCAATTGCAGAACAAAAATAAAATTGAAAACTGTCATCTTCTTTTACAAACAGTTCCTCTAAAAGCTGCCGGTTTGACAAGCTTCCAAACTGACATCTTCTATTTATACATAAAGGCACTGCGTTTTTTCCCCAGCTGATATTTGGTAGCAGGGCCCTTAGCAGATGGTATGCAAAGTTGGGTAATTTCTTTTGTGAGACTGAAGTACGTTTTTTAAACCGCTTTCCCATGTAAAATTACGGGTCACATTCTATAAGGACTGCCACGGTGGCTTAAAGCATTCCTTCATCTTTGCAAGCTGTGCCAACTAATAAATCAGGCAGCTGTTGATAATAGGTGAGGTGGGTTTCATCATATAGATCCTATTTGACCACTCTGACATGAACTGACACCAGGCACGTATATGGCATTCCCCGAGGACCGGCTGATATCTTGGCAGCTTCTCCTACACACGACGTCCAGGAAGCGCTGCTCCAAAGCGAGTCCTAGCAAGGCAGGAGTGTGGGCGGTGTTTGGTAAAACCTATGGCATTCAGTTAGAGGAGATGTTACAGTCCTGCTGCGGCTCTAATTAGAACTGACAAAACTAGATCAAGGGGTTGGAATGGAAAAGCTACATCAAATTCAACTGTTTATAAGCCAGTGTCCTACTTTCCTTCTTCGGCTTTGGTTTACTTTCTGGATTTGATCTGGTGGTTGGAAAGAGGCAAGGTGTGCATGCTGTCATTATGGGGTTCTTCATTCCCTGTTATTACATTTAACAATCTATGTTTGTCAGCAACTTAAAAGGTCCATCCCAATAGAACATTTCACAGATTTTTTTTTGTTATTTTACCAACTCCAGGTGAGATGCAGAGCATTACACACCTGAAGCCGAAAGAGATGACAGAAGACGAAAGGCAGAGACATATAAAGATAAGACGTCTGTGGGGTTCACAGTTTAACAGCTCTTATTTGATAATTATTTTCTATTATTTCACAAGGGAATTAATGTTATGATGGCTGTCCACATGATGGTGGCAAATAAATGGGCCTTGCTTCCTTTGACATCATGCATATACAGAGCACCAATGGAGTCTTCATCCATTTACATCGAGGTAGCAAAGACTGGGAGATGTATCCCTCCAAAGGCCAGGATGCATGACCTGGAGCAGCTCAGATGGCTTTACATCCTTCCTGATATCTGTAACCTCAATGCAGTTTTTTACATAGAGTTTCTTAATGGACTGAGATCACGTTGTAAGGCCTATGATAGACCAAACTTTGTCCAAAAGGACAAATTTAAAGAATAGTACAAGTAGCAATCTGTCGGTCAAATAGTAAATATTAGAAGGCTGGCAGAGTTCACTGAAACTTGCTCCATGTATTCCCATGAATAAATAGAATAGTACATTCTGGCATGGAAATATTCTGGTACACCTTTCAACCCATACACTCACACGTATGGGATTAGGATCTCCATCACCAGTTCTTTCACTGTCTGGTTTCTGCTAAATCTTGCACTTTGAAAAAAAATGTAGAAGTGCCTCTATTGTCTCAGGTCTGTCGCATCACCCTGCTGCAGACCTTCTCAGAACACCAGGAAGCCTTTTGTGACCACGAGTGTTGGCTCAGCTGGGTAGAAACTTCTTTATACAATGACGGTAACTAGTCTGAGCCCAGCTGATTTTTGGGCAAACTTCAGAAAAGCCCTGCCATGGCATGCAACTGCCTGGTCTGTCCAGACACGTCTTCCATCAGGACTGCTGCCCTGCTTGTGTCTTCCTATCCTAAAGGTCAGCAATCAAGTTAGTGTCTACAAACTCAAAGTGCAGCCCTGCTCGTTACGGAATGTTGTTGTGCTCCTCATCCCTTTTCTCCCGCTATATTTGGCAGCGCTAGGAGTGACTTCCTGTTCAGTAGCAACTGAGGACTTGATGAAGATGAAGGCCTGTGAATAATTAAGGCTCTGCAGATTTTGGGCTGAAAGTATAAAGCAAATTATGTTGTTATGTAGGCTGCAGATTATTTTGTCCTTCATTTTCAATTTACAAATAATGGCAGGGACTGAGCTGTAACCCTAAACGGTATAATAAATTCTCCATCATGTGAGAAGTCGTCTGCTTTGATTCTAGAGAGGGCATAATAAAACCCAAATTTAAAATGTAGACTTTTACCTTTTTGTGCAGTCTTAGCAATTTTGGTGAACACGTTTATCATACTGAACAACTGGAACAAGATCTATTTAAAGGGTTAGAAATTGCTGTCTAATTATCACCAGTTCTTCTACTGAAACTCTTAGACTGTGAAGCTGCTTGAAGCTGTTCAGCTGAAACATTCCTCAAACATTAAGAACTGTGAAGCTTCATTTCCTTTAAAATTTTCTGGGGACAGCATGCCAGTCTAGGCAGGATGCCCACAGGGGGCACAGGGAGATTCCAAGCAGTGCATTTAAAAAGGCATGTCATTAATTTTATTTTTTTTTAATATGGAAATAATTATTTCTTGGGGAACTTTTCTTTTTGCAAACACAATTAATGCTTTGAAGAATTTTCTTTCTGTGTCAGTTCTTGATGATGTGTTATGCGGTGGAATTCAGGAGCAGAATAATATTTTTGACCACAATGAATGCGTATATACCGTAGTGCTAAAGACTAAACTTCAAAGGGAAAATTGTGAATATATGATCTGAGATGTCTGACAAGCAAACACTGGTTGTCTGCGATGCCCAGGATTCCATTACAACCAATGGTTGATCATTCAGTGGTTATGGGAAGTGGCTCACCTTGCCTGGATGATGAGTTCATGTTTGCATACCTTGAGACATTTAAGTGTCTTGGAGCGTCCTCCCTGCCTGCCAGCACCCAACCCAGAAGGGCAGGCATCTCCTATGGCTCCATACCACATTCACCAATGCTATGCAGGTGCTGGATGCTCCGAATACCCATTTTGTAAAGTGAAGTAACATTTTTGATTCTCTACTTCGGTTTAAATCTCAAAACCTCATCCACTGACAGAGTTGGTGCTCCACACTGATGAAGTCGGCCCTTCTGCCTGCACAGAGGGGCAATTAATTGGAGAAGACCTCCAGATGTTGATTCTGTGAGTGTTTATTCTATGTTTCTATTGCTGTTACTGTTGATTCTATGATTCTCTTCTATGTTACTCTCAACCTGTAGCACTCTGTAGATCTAAGGGAAACATATATAGTTGTGTATGTCTAACATACAACTGTGTCATCCATATAGCCAACAGTGAGATACAGAGAGGATTCAAAAGGTGGCTCACCTGAACTAAAATCTGATTATTTGATCTTGGAATCCATCCACCTCCTTCTGTTGCCCATGGAGGGACCGTAGAGGCTCTCAGGTTAAGTAGGGCAAATCTAACTCTTCATTTCTTGATTTTCCACTTGCAGAAGGAAGTCATTTCCCTTCTTTTACGGGTTCTGAAAGTATAGACTCTCCCCCTCGTTTATTTTTAAGTCAACATTTCTGTCTCAGAACTTAGACAGAGAACGGTATTGCGAAAATGTTCAAAAACAAGGAAAAAGCACACGTTTGTGTGTGCTTACCATTTAAGGGATGCCTTTAGAATTCTGAAGAGAGGCCTCAAAAATATTTAATTGGAACCACTTACTTCTGTTCCCACTTGCTGCCGAAGGCAAAGCTAACACTCTCCATTATACAAATGTCTGCAGAGCTAACTCCTTGCATTTATTTACAAATCCATGTTAAACTGATTGCCCTTCCTCTGTGCAGCTTGGGAATTACAGACATCATCTGATCCTGACGGTAGATCGGTACAGTGCCAGGAATGACATAGTTTACTTCAGTGTTTCTATTAATGATAAATTTAGCCAGCTAAAAGGATGAAGTGTGTGCCCTCGGGTTGATGCTAAATTGAAATTACCACTTAGCCTGCAATGAATTGCCTACATTTTGATTAATAGGTTAAACTCCAGAGCTGACCTTTTCAAAATTACTGAATTACTAAATCCTGAGACAGACAACAGAGTTCATCTTACAAGGAGAGGTGCATTATGCAAACATGTAGGGTCACCTAGAGAAGGATCCGGCTCTTGGTACCTTGTAACCCCCACACACAGGTGTTAGCCAAGGTGCTGTGCCGATCCATAGCTATGGCTTATAGCTGCAGGGTGGTGATCCCTGCTGACCCAGCACATTAAATTAGCATTACCTTCCATTTCTAGAAAAACCTGCCCTAATCTCTGCATAGTTATGCACAGAATGCTGTGATACCTCTGCTAGTTCCCTAATAGTGCCCAGGCTCTGGCACTGGTTTGCTCTGGAACTGCACAGAGTAAATGACAAAACAGTACAACACGATGGAGTATTTGCTAAAAATAAGCATTTCTGATCAGTGCTGCACTGCAGATGCATCCTCAGTCAGATTAGAGGTCTCTGCCTGTTGCCACTGAGGTCAAAGACAGTTTGGAAAGGAATGTTCTAGCTGCCATCCAGCAAATTAAAGCCTTTTTAGGGCATTGAATGCACACTGTATAGAATGCGCAGAATCACAGAATGGTTGATGTTGCAACACCCCTGGAAGCCCAAATCCATGCTGTGAGCAGGGTCAGTGTGGACATGTTGCTCAGAACCATCCACACTTAGTGAGCTGTGGATGACCTCCACGGGTGGAGATGCTGCAACAGGAGGTTGTTTTAAAATTTCTACATAAGAAATTCCTGCACTGATGTGTTCCTGCAAAGATGCTGCTTTCAAGGCCTGCATGTTTTCTTGTACAATAAATGAAAGAGGGAATGAGGTGGAAGAACTGTTGGGTGGATTTATGTACCAAAACCACTGGGACTAGACCGTGCAGAGCTGACTTGCTCATCTCAAAAGAGCTGCATTCTGCTCTGGCACTGTGTGATCTGGAGTTAAGGTGATGTAAAAAACAAAACAGTGTAGCATGTGATGGATTATCTGCTGATAAGAAATATTCCACATGGCTTCTTGCATGCTTCCTGTTTTGGCCACAAATAAACAACTACTGGGTGACTACCTGCTATATTGGCCAACTCTGGGGGGACTGCAATGTGTTCATGATGCAATTGCAGACCTAGATAAAGGGAAATTCTTGTAAGCCTGCCAGTGGGGACAGAAGAGAAATTGTTTCCTAGGAAAGGACAGAAGAGCTGGCGGAAGGAGAGCTTCATTGGCCTTGGTGTAAGGAAGGGGATTGGACAGAAAGACCTGAGAATTGGCATCCATCTTATTATAGTTTCTTTCATTTTATTATTTTATTTATTATTTTATTTCTTTCAAAAATTATCAACTTTTCACAAAATAAAAATTGGCCTATTTATCAAATGTATCAAATGTATCAAAAGGAGCATTTTTGATAAGGAAATTGAAAATGTGTGCCATCCAGTATCACAAAATCTATATCTGTAATAAAGTGAGCAAGTCTGGTGTCCCCAGCTGTAGCTAAACATGCTGCAGTGAATTGTCTGCACGATGTAATGCGATCACCTGTGGGCTTCTGATGGGAACATGATAGACAAAGCACACTAAAATTATCTGAGAAGTTTCTTTGGTAAGTTGCCTTTCAGCATGATGTAGTGCTCTGTTTGCAGAGTAGAAGTAACCGAGGGAAAAAAAAACAGGGAAAAAAGAAAAATAGCAAAAGTGAGAGGTGAAGGAGGAGGGGGAATGAAGGGACACACTGTTCTGCAGCAGGATCAGGCACAGCAGCAAGGGTGCCATGCGTCCTGGGGTCCTGGGGTACTGGAGATGGACTGGGAACCTGCAGGTGCATTGGAAAGAGAGTGGCCAGCAGGGCAAGGGAGGTGATCCTCCCCCTCTACTGAGGCCACATTTGGAATCCCATGCCAAGTTCTGGGCTCCCCAGTTCAATAAAGACAGGGATCTCCTAGAAGGAGTCCAGCGGAGGGCCATGAAGATGATGAAGGGCCCGGAGCATCTCCTGTATGAGGAAAGGCTGAGCAACCTGGGGCTGTTCAGCCTGGGGAAAAGAGGGCTGAGGAGGGATCTCATCTATGTTTATAAATGTCTGAAGGGAGGTAGGAGACAAATGGCTGAGGCCAGGCTCTTCTCAGTAGTGTGCAGTGATAGGGCAAGGAGCAATGGCCTAAAACTTGAACATAGGAAGTTCCATAGGAAGTTCATCCATGTGTTGGTGGGGCCTGGGGGCGTTCAGGCTGTCAGGGCTTGGGAAACCTCCACCTGCCTCTGTAGTTTTTCCATCAGGAAGGAACATGGGAGGAATGTACTATGATTATATGGAAAGAAAAGAGTTGCTGGTTGTTCTCTGTTTCCTTTTTGTTTATCTTCACTTTCTCTTCTCTCAGGATGCTATTGTTCTCTGATGCAATTTGGGAGTCTGAAGTAGGGAAATGAACTGAATGCAGCCATTTGAATTTTTCCATCCTTCTAGGTGGAAGCTCAGGTTGGTGCTCGCTATCAGCTCTTGGAAACAGAACCCACTGCTGCCATCAGCACCCAGCACAGTGCTGTGCCCCACCAAACACTACTGCCTTCAAACCATTCCTCCCAGTGTACACGCTGTTCAGGAGTAAAGACAAAGAGGTCACCATTTTTCACTATAAGCTTTTTCCCTAATTGCACGCGAGAAGTGAGATTGGACAAAATGACCCATGAAATACTGATTAATTCAGCCTAAAATTGTTCCAAAAAGAAAGATTTTTCCTGAAATCATTTCATGTTTTCAGATTTAAGCCCTTAGAAAACTGAAAATGCCATAAAGCTGCTGCTCCATGACTTATAACGGTGAGGAACAAAACTTTTGCTTCACACAGCTTTATTTGAAGGCAAGTGACACGGGGTGAGATCCATCATTTCCACTGTGCTGCACTCGGCTGGCACTGCTGGAGGTGCCACACAGCGCTGACTTACATTTCCATCAGCAGTTCACCATGATTCACTGGTTGCTGCTTTTAGACAGTGTCTACTGTTACTCAGATTTGTTTTAGAAAAGTGATATCCGTGTTAGAAAAGGTGATTTGCATTCTGCCTGGGTAAGTGCTCACCAAAAGAGTTTTGCCATAACTTGGAGCTGTGCTTTCAGTCTATCTCCAGCCTGGTCTGAGTGTCTGCATGGGCAGTGGGTGTGTGGGGGTGGGTTGGGGTTGGACTTGCAGGTCTTAAAGGTCTTTTCCAACCGTAATGGTTCTATGGTTCTAGGTGGTTGGAGTTAGCTAGCAGTAGTTTGGGATCGCATTGCCTGGTTCAGTTTGAGACACAAAGCCTGGGTGCTCTCATATCCCCTTGCAGTGCAGAGCATCCAAAACACTGCAGTAATGCCTCACCAGCACTCCTCCTTCCCCAGAGCAGAGCCAAGACAAAACCCAAGCTTTGTTCCTCCATGCCAATGCTGCAGTACTCAGGCTATTTTCTGAGCGGCAGGAAACAACTTTTGACAGTTTATTCCTTGGTGAGGAGAAGCCTGAGCATGCTGTACTGGAGCTGTATTTGCTAGTGAAAGCCCTGCAGTTGTCATAAGGCTCTTATTCTCATTAAGGAAGGAGCTGCAGCTCATTGGACAAAGCTCCTGGTGCTTGCATTCCAGGCAGGGCTGTTCCCAATTCAAATGATATTTGTCATGGGGACAATTGAGCAAAGAATCACAGTGAGGAGGGAAAAATGCATCAGGAGAGAGATTAGAAAGTCACCTTTCAAGGGCAAATAGGTAGAATAGTGCAGTTTGGTTTTATGTAAGAGTCATTCTCTCGTTCTTATTACGAATCAGAGATTTTTGGGGATAAAAAAGAAGGAATTCAGTAAGCAGGTTGTGCTGCTGTCATAATTTCACAGAATCACAGAATGGTTTGGGTTGGAAGAGACGTCAAGGACCACGAACCCCCAGCCCCCACCACAGGCAGGGCCACCAACCCTCACATTTCATAGCAGCCCAGGCTGCCCAGGGCCCCATCCAACCTGGCCTTGAACACCTCCAGGGATGGACGGGGCATCCACAGCCTCTCTGGGCAGACTAATTTCAGAAGCTTTGGCACTATAAAGACAACTTTCCTTTTATATTTTCAGATCGCATGCAAATTTTACTGAGGAACACAGTCCTGTGCAGGGTGAGAAAAAGATGTCCCTACTTGTGTTGCAAGCTGCTGGGATAATTTTCTCTGAGATCATACACTGTGCTTAGAGAAAAGGGCACATCTCGTGCAGCTGCACAGGACAGCACTGCTCACCGGAGCCAAGGAAACCTGAGATGTGTGGAACCGGTGTGAATCCCAGCTTGGCGGTGCTCCTCATCCTTCCTGCAGCCCTGGTGCCCAGCAGCCCTCCCGGAAGCAGTAGGCAGTGGCAGCACAAACCCCAGCTGCATCCTTTCCCAGTGACTGGGGCAGGTCTTGACCATCACTGCGGAGTTGTTTTTGCCATAGATGCTGCACTTTTGGACACACTTGGAAGGGTAACGATAGGACAGAGTCCTCCTGCTCCCAGCAGCAATGGGGATGGATGCACTTTGAGAAACCACAACAGTCACCTACTGCACGTCTTCAGTGCTAATTTGTGAAGAAGACTCTTTTTTGTGGCTTATTGTCTTGATGAGGGGCTGGCATAGGGAGTTCAGCTGTGCCTGAGAGCTCCACTGCAGCCCGCCTGCTCCATGCAGACCAGTGTTGGATGCTTCCCCTCCTGATGGCTTTGCTTTCTCTTCTTGATTGTGGGCTTGATTTTTACATGTGCTATAAAAAAAACATTATTGCTCTCAGCTGGATTCTTGCAGCTGCAGGAAGGGAGGGGACAGAGGAGCAAAGACTCTACATTTTCAAGAGCAAAAAGCTCCTACTCCATAATTTGTGCTGATTGTTGTCTGATACTTAAAGAAGGAGTTAATTAAGGTTCCAGCACCATTTGTTTCCTTTCACACCACAGCACATATATTTTTATTTTGCTGTCAACCTGTTTAGTGTCCTATTTGTGCTCTCATTAAAGGCACACCACACTGTGCTTCCCAGGAAGTCTCTCTCGGTTATACTGACAAATTTGGTTTCAGCTAAAATCTTCCCCCCCAGCCCCGTGTGGAATTCTTGGTATTGTTAGTAGCAGAGTAAAATAAAAATACTTTTTATTATGTTTTTTTTTTCCCCCAATAATTGTTTACAAACCTTTTCTCCATCACAAGAGCGGTGGCCAGCAGGAACAGGGAGGTGATTGTCCTTCTCTGCTCTGCTCTTGTGAGGCCCCATCTGCAGCACTGTGTCCAGGTCTGGGAGCCCCAGGACAAGAAAGACAGGGAGCTGTTGGAGAGGGTGCAGAGGAGCCACAGAGATGATCAGAGGGCTGCAGCACCTCCACTGCAGAGACAGGCTGAGGGAGCTGGGCTTGTTCAGCCTGGAGAAGAGAAGGCTGTGGGGTGAATCATTGCAGCCTTCAGTACCTAAAGGGAGCCTACAGACAGGAGGGGAGTCAACTCTTGGAAAGGGGATATAACAGCAGGACAAGGGGAAATGGTTTGAAGTTGAGAGAGGGAAGATTTCAGTTGGATGTCAGGGGGAAGTTGTTTGCTGTGAGAGTGGTGAGGTGCTGGAACAGCTGCCCAGAGAGGCTGTGGATGCCCCGTCCATCCCTGGAGGTGTTCAAGGCCAGGTTGGATGGGGCCCTGGCAGCCTGGGCTGCTGTGAAATGTGGAGGTTGGTGGCCCTGCCTGTGGTGGGGGGTTGGAGCTTCGTGATCCTTGAAGTCCCTTCCAACCCAAGCCATTCTGTGATTCTGTGATCTGTGATCTATGATTCCTGCACTCCTTCCCAGCCAGCTCTCAGTGTAACTATCACGATTTGAAAGTGTCCCATCAGAAATCATCCACGCACACTGCCAGCCCCTTACAGTGCTGAAGAAGGAAATGTACCTGGAGAAGTTTTCTCTCTCACTTGTTCCACTTAACAACAATCTTGCTATTTTCAAACAATCAATGAAGCAGAAATGATAGAAAACCCCTTTTTGTCTCATTTTGATTTGTTTTGTGTTTCCAGGTTTCTCTCTCCAAGCCTTTGCTCTCTGCTGTAAATGGGAGCACAGCTGTAGCTCTGGGCAATGCTGGATGTGGATGGCTCTGTCCATCTCTCACATTCAGAACCTGCTTTCATCCTCAGCAAATCTTTCCATTAAAACACCCAATCACAAGTTTTTGTGGGACTCTCAATATCACTGACCTGACAGACCCAGCAAGACAGACATGGCTTTTTTCTGAACAGCAAGCCATGGTTCAGCTCTGTGTCATGTAGCAGTCAGCCAACAAAAAAACCACATTAAGAGGAACAAATCCCCATTAGAGAGAAATCCAGTTTTGCGAATAAGGTATTCAGTATTTCACATTCAGTAGTATGAAGTGACCAAACATTGAATCCTATCTTTCTTGGAATTTGTTGCAAGCTAACTTTATGCAGCTAAATAATTAGAATGCATTCATTTTCAGGACTTGAAGAAAAAAAGGAGATCAATAAGAATGACAGTGGCTACTGATACTCCCCAGTGTTTTGGAGGGAGGGGTGCATGTGGATGCTCTCTGAATCGAGGCAAGCTGTAAGGAAACTGTGCATATGGCAGAATATTCATACTGATCTGTAGCCTCTTTTAACCTGGGAAATTCCTACACGGTCTGCCACATTAAGGTGGCTATGGCCATGATCAGCTGGAAGCACTGTAAGCAACACCGCTCATTTTGAGTTATGATCAGAATCAGAACGTTAACTGAAAATTGCAAGTGAAAAAAAAAAAAAAAAAAAAAAAAAGTTGTTTTTCTGTGTCCTACTTCCTCAGGCATTCACATCTCCAAGTTTTCCATGTATCAGTAAAAGCCAGAATAGAAACAGACCTTCTCATGCATTAAGAACAAGAAGTGGAACATCCCATGTGTGGGAAGGATGGTGGAAGGGTTCTGGGAGCTGGCAGTGCCATGAAATGGAAACCATCAGCAACAGCTGGAGCGGCATCACGTTCCTTTGGCTGCACAACTTTGATATTGAAATGATCTCATTACATTCAGTTGCTCTGAAAACTAAACCTTACGTAATTGGAAAACAATAATCTAATGTCATAATAGAGCTTTGTCATGGCTGCCAGCCCGCTTCTCCAGTTGAGATAAATTTCTATTATTAGTTCAATCTGCCACAGGATCTTGCGGTACTTAGGAAATTCCCCTGGATCCTCATTGAGCACACCTCCTATAGTAAATCTTAAATTGTGACAAATAATGGCTTTTTCTTCGCAGGGCACCCACTGTCTTCCATACCCATTTGTCTTTCAAAATGTAGCAGAGATTTTTATGCGGCAGAGAAAATGGTGGTTAATGAATGGGAGAAAAGCATCATTTATCCCATTAAAGGCAAGTCTTTGTTTTCTGTTTCAGTGGTTTTTAGACCTCGTTGATGCAGAAACAGTGTGATTAATATTTTATGAGCATGATCCTGCAAACACACAGCAGTAGATGCTGCAGTGATTACAGGAGGTGTTTAACCAGAGGCAGATCCTGAGCCCAACTACCACAAAGCAGTGCCCACTCACAGTGGAACAGCATGTCCAGAAGTCCTGGGGAGCCCTAGTGTGAACACTCTTACCCTTTCCTCATCCTCACCCCCCAAAATACCTCTT